>NC_081405.1:583833435-584555935 GCF_030272615.1 Cryptomeria japonica
CTATAGAGGTGGACCTAGATGTTGTGTTTGCAATGAATTATTCCCAACTATTTTTGGGATCCTTGCTACCCCTTTCAATTTCTATGATTTTTTTAGTTCATAGTGGTTCTACTTGTAAAAGGTTTTAGGATGCCTTTCAAATATGTTGGTCTTTTTTGTTCTCGTTCATTCCTTGGTTGCACTTCTTGTAGTGCAAAGTGTCCTAAATGTTAGAATGTTGAAGGGTTTGTTTCATAGCCTATTTCACTATTTTTCTATTTCTTGGATGTGTTTTTCCCATCTGAAAGTGGCTTTGGTCTTAGGTTTTAGGGTCCTATGGAAAACCTATAATTTTTATTTGAGATAACATAATTGTTTCTCACTAGTTCAATTCTCTGGTCAAAAGCTTCTTGTTCCAAAAAACGTGTCTGTATTTTTGGGTTTTTGGTCATCTCATTACTTGTGAGATCCCTCTCTTCTACCTATTGGCTATCATCTAAGGGTTCTAAAACATGTCCTGATTTATCAAATCAGAAAAATCAAACTACTATATACTTTCTTATGTTTCTTGAATATGAAACTAGAATCTCTAAGTATTTAGGTGCCACTCTCTTAAATAATAAAATGATTTATTTCTATCTATTTCTCTTTTTTCTTTTTTTTTAACAAGTACCTTTGAAAGAAAATATAATTTTGAGCTTCCCATGAGAATGTCATCACCCACTAATAGAAGTTGTACACCATCTTTCTATTACTTGATTTTTCTTCTTCTTTACATATTCAAGTCTGTTGATCTAATTGCTAATTTTTAAGTTTGATTGAATTGGAGTTGTCACTCTTCACATGGAAGAGACAATTTTTTTACCATACTAGCTAAAATTCAAGGTACCAAACAAGAAATCACTTCACTATTTCTCTACTATGTTTATTAAATTAAATTGACAATATGCCAAATTCAACACAAAAAATACATTTTTTTTAATGATCATATTACTATGGTGTTCACAATTTTTTTTACATTAAATTATCCCTAGGAAAAATATTTTCTTTATTGGAAAAATAGCTACAAAATACCTCTTGCTTATGGCTTCTCACTCATCCTCTCACTCCACAAATTCAAACCTCTATCTCTTGTCCTTAGTGTCTAGTAGCAACAATTTTTTTGATAACAACTCTCCCTACACTAGTTCCTCTATCTAAAAATTAGTTGTGCACATCTCCAACCTTTACCTATTTCATATGTTGAAAGCTCTCCTATTGACTCTCCAATTGAAAACTCTTTCATGGACATATTTTGTAAGCCCTTGGGGAGTTCCTTTGCTCAATCTACAAAATACCTTCCCTATTCCTCTATTTCATAGGTGGTTTTGGGCAAGGAGGTAATATAATGCATTTCTTATTTTGAGAAACTAGTGCTTATCAATAAAATTAACCATATGTGGCTATCTCTCCTAGCATCATACTCCTTCATAAATGAGTACTAGAACCCACTGGTGTCTGGTAAGATGAAAATCAAGCATTGTTCTTGTGGCTTCTTTGTTATTTTCTTTGACACTATAGATGATAGGGATGTTGTTATATGAATGGGTGTTTGGAAATGAGGTCAACATGCCTTGTCTCTTTAGCCTTGGACACCCTCCTTCAATCCTTTTGTGTATTTTATCGAGTTTTCACCTACTTAGGTTAGAATCCCCTTCCTCCGTCTTCATTTTTGGTGCACTACTTTTGAATCTATTGGTAACAAGAAAGGCCACTTTATCAAAGTTGGTCCTAAACCATTTTTTTTGCACACACCTCCTTTGCAAAAAAAATACTAGATCTAGACCTTTCCAAACCACTTTTTGCTAAGATTACTCTTAATTTTGGAGAGTTGCAATGGAGACATATCCTAAACTATGAAGGGATCCTATTGAGATGAAAATTCTACTTTGCAATTAGGCACTTGGCCTTTGTGGATCCTCATGGTTCTTAGCATCACTCCTCTCCTACCTAGTAGAAATATATTGAAAGGTACCAACTTAAAATCTTCTTGGTGGATTAAAACTCATTTTGGTTTCCCCTTTGAACTCAGTAACTCCCTCTCTAGTGGTGGCTCTTGTTTTGGTGGTTTGTAAAAACTTAGCTCCAGTAGCCCTTGCCCAGGTATCTATTGTCTTGTCAGTTGATATTAAACTTGTTCTAGTGACCCCTTCTCCTATTCCTCTAGCTCCTTCTAGCACTCTTCCAAGTAGTGCTCTTATTCCCTCCATGGTCCCTAATTCCCTCTATGTAGATTGCCAGGTCCCCCTACTTAGTTCAAAAAATTTCCTTTTTGATTCATCTATCGCTTTTGAGGGATATGCAAGAACTACTCCTCTTTCTTCTTTGGAGAAGGATGATTCTTCTTGGAAAATAGTATGATGAAAGAAAAAAGGGTCATTCCCTTCTAACCCAGAATTCTCAAATTGTTCCATTGGGCCCAATTCTTGGCCCTTACTCTAAGATTTAGTTTTTTAAGGATGTTTTTAGCTTTGTGGTGTTGTACTTGAGTTATATAGGTGTAGCTTTGTTGTTTGGTCCTACAAGACATTGTTGTTTTGATTTTTATGGTATGATCTATAATGGGTTGGCTCCCTTCGCCACTTACATTAATAAAAAACAACACTATTATTTTTGGTGGTTCTTCCCATAGTGTGTTGGTTAAGTGGCAATGTTGTTATTATGACCACCAAGGTTCAATCCCCCATTGGGCCATTGTGATCATGGGCTTGTGACTTCTTGGTCCATTGTCCTCATGAATTTGAGCCATACTATTGTTATATAGGGATGAGGTCCCCTATTGGTGACCTCATTAGTTCATACCATTAGGGAAAACATGTTTCATGTGGAGATGGAGGGTGTGTCATACCAACATTGCTAGTCACATTAAAATTTTTACCCAACCCCTTTAAAAAAAATAACTCCATTTTTTTGGGTCCCAAAACTACTACTTCAAAATATTAGAACAATAGTTGGTATTCAATGTACTAGGAGGTGTCTTCAATAATATAAATAGTTGGTTCATCATTAGAATATGGAGGGTTTAAGACCAATTAACAAGAGTGGACAATCTCTTATGCACTTCACACTCAAGATATATTCAAGAGGGTATTCCTAGAGGTATCCTTAATAGGGTATTAAACTAACTAAATGTAAGATGACTATAACAATAATAACTATACATTAAAATCTATGCTTGATGCATATTATTTTTACTTGGGAAAAGACTAACTAGCTACATAAGACCTCTTTATATAGTTGTTAAAACATATGTAAAACATGACTTCTTCAAGGTAAAACTTTAAATGTTCACTTTAAATATTTCTTAGATGTAACAATAAGTCATGAGTTGCACCAAAACCTATTAGCTATGTCCTTATCTATTGGTTAAATATTTATTCATATTTAAAGAGTATGATCAACCTCCAATATTTCTAAGATTGGTGCCTATTCATTTGGTATATATTCTCAAACTAGCAAGATGAACAAAAAATCATTAAAAAAGGAAATATAGTTGTGCATTTACATACACTAGAGATATAAAATCAAACACAAAACATACTTAATATTACATCCACACATTGAAATAATTAATATGAAGCATAGAAAAGACCATCACAACTATTTTGATGAATTAAATTGTTGTCATATCTATTAAATATGTATTAATCTCATATCAAAAAATGTGGTAAGAGAAACCTTAGTTTATTTAATATTTCTCTAAATATTTAAAGGAATACATTGATGAATTCATGCACTAATACCATATATACATTACAAATATTGTGAGAATCACAAAATTTACTACTTAAATTACAATGAAGTAACATAAGTTATATCCCTTAAAATATTTGGCACTTTTAGCATCTAAAATAGCGAGTTACCAATTCATGAAAAGAGGAGAGAACCTACACTTATATAGTACCTAGGATTTGTACCCTCAAACACCAACAAAAAATTGCATCATCAAGCATTTCAAATCAGCCCACAACATTTAAGTTGGCCTATGCTAAGGTTTACTATTAGCCTAAAGTTGAAAATTATGTTTACACTTGTGCCTAAGAGATTGGATTTTTTTTGGATGGGAAAAATACATCCAGTATGTTGCAAGGCTCAATTTGTGACCTTAAGTATAACATATAGGTTGTTGAGGTATTTGGATGAGTGCATCTAGCCATAACATGGGAATGACATTCTAGGAATCAAATTTATGCTCTTATCTTTACAATTGGTGCCATTGGAGAGATAAATTGTATGTATTCACCAATAATATTTTCTGTGTTGGGGTATTTATGACATGTGGCCCAATAATATCACAAAATATCATCATAGTCTATGACAACTAAGCTATTGCATGATAATATTTCACCTTTTATTTACATCACATATTATTTGAATGAAAGTACGATCCACATTAAAATTATGATGTAGAGGAATTGTGTAATATAATAAAAATCCTCCATTGGAAAAACCAAGTTAGCATTTTCTTAGAAGAAATAAATCCATCATGCATCATGAAAATGAAAGTGGGGTCCACTTGTTAGACACACAAATATATTATTAGGGTGCGAGGGAGGTGAATCAGTATATACTTTTTTGACTTCAAGTCTCATATAACATTCAAATTATTACCACATATCATATTATCATTTAATTATCTATGTAAATGATTAAGACAATAACACATCCACACATGAGAACATCTAATATAAGTGGAAACCCATAAGGGAAAAACCATGATGAGCATATATAATTTGATCTACTATCAAAATATTGCCTCACAAAGTTATTTAAAAACTTATAATATTTTGTAGGTACCAACCCACATGAATTATGACCTAATATGGAGACACCAATCCATAATTAGATAATTTGCAGACACCAACCTATATATTGTTAGGATAATCAGTGAACAACTGAGAAGGGGGGTAGTGAATCAATTGTTAACAGATTATAAAACTTTAAGTACACAAAACCTTTTACTGGAATGCATAAACCAAATACCGAAATAGAAGATATATCAATTAAGCATAGAAATAAACCATAAACCAAATATTATGCATCCACAACACATAACACCAAGTTTTGTATGTGGAAAACCCGGTAAAGGGAAAAACCATGGCGGGAAGCCTACCCACAATTAGATAATACTTCTGTAGTAAGTATGTGATTACAATAAGGGGCCTACACATGCAAAAACACCAATAGCCTAGAGTGCACTGGTCATCACAAAGGAGCCTCACTGACTACAAAAGAAATCTAGACTACAATCTGGAAATACAAATGAACTGCAAGAATAACATCTCCTATGCTTGAGTACAGTTTTGGTTAAGATCAATACCAGAGGTCTACAACTGCTTACACAAACCCAATTCGATCCCCTATGTTCAACAAAATCCTTTGCATATAATTACAACTTTATTCACACACAGATAATCTCATAACCACGACCATGATCTACAAAGAGATCTTACATCATATTTATACCAACTAGGGATCTAAACAATTAGGTCGGCCACCTAAAAGATAATACAATAAATCCATTACATAAACCCGCAAACCAATGATAAACCAAGTCGGCCTAAGACCAAAACAACATTAACCAAATAATAAATCCAATCGATAATGCATCAAGAGCATCTGCCAACACATTACATTAATTGGTCCATAATCTAGCAAAATAAGACCAGACCTAAAATAGGTTTCTATAAGCCAAATGAAATACCACCAATCAACTAGAAAATGAGCACAATAACCATCAATATCTTGAAAACCTTCTAGAAGCCACACTAACACCACTTATTGAATTCATCAAAAGATCTTCAACAAAGCACTACCAGTAAAACCCTTATCGATAACCAAAAGGCTTACTAGAACATATGATAGCTTCCGGATCACCATATCCCAAACCAACTGAATGTGACAAGCATCTGAACCACATGAATGACTAAACAAAACCAATTCCACCAATCGGAATATACCGAAGATAAATCTCCTGATCACCATCAAAGTCCAACCACTCTACCAGAATCTAGTAGACAACCAAATAAGCTAGTGTTAACATCAGTGACAAACATCAATGCAACACATAATCAATTCCTCCAAATGCCAACAATCTCCCCCTTTGGCATTCATGGCAACACTAGATGTGAAAAACATCCAAGTGCCAAGAAATGCCAAACAGGTCTCCCCCAATGGAAGACATACAACAAATGATATATCAATGAAGTTCTAAACAAAAGACCAAACCAAAGACCAAACTTCCCCTATGACTGATATCTATGTTAAGCTCTATTTTTTATTTTTCACATGAATATGTCTCCCCCTTTGACAACAATTCTAGAAATCTAACATAAACATCAAAGAAAAATCATTAAACCTTTGAACCATACAGTCGACTACTCCCCCTGAGTAGTAGCACCATCTCATCAATCCAAAATGAATAATCATTATAATAAATGCATACCAGACTGATGCTAATCAACATCACTCAAGTCTTTACTAGAGGGGTAGTGTAGCGTCATAAATTGTACGCACTTGCTAAAGCAGTACAATTTAACACCTAGTTTAGCACCCGCCTTGGCGCAGTTGCACTTTGCATGGCATTTCCCCTTTAGCACTTAATTAATCAAATTAATTAGGTCTAAAGGTTCTATTTCACCATTCTCTACATCATAAAGTTGGGCCCTTTCACTAAAGCGCGCCCTTCGCATTTTATTCCTCCAATACATCACTCAATCAAAAACCCTAATTAAGTCCTATTTCGAACTTGGGGGCTTGGTTTCGGGGTCAAAACATCTCGAAATCACCTGTAACTTCGAGATTCTCTCTAAAATAATCATATCCGACGGCCCTAAAAATTTGGTGAAAAGTTGTCGGGACCGTGGCACCCGAAGTGCACACGGTCCCGGACATTTTTCCCGAAATTTTAGGAGCGCGATCCAATCATAAAATAAAGCTTAACCCCAAGAAATTGGTGGGATATTCAATCTCTAGGTCGGCCAAAATATGAATTTACGATCTAGGGTTTCCTACATAAGAGCTCTCTTTCTTCATTTGAAGGGATCTGAATTTTGTTTTCAGGAACTTCATATGCAGCGAAAGAGAAGATCTCTGAAGACTTCAACATCTTACAACATCCTTCTATCAAGCATCTATCAAATTCATTCATCCACTTAGGGCTTGGAAGACATTGAAGAACAATAGGAGATTACCGACTGAAGATTGGCTTGTACTCCTCCCTTGAGGGTTGGGTATGATTTCATGTTGTTTTCATGTCTTTACATAAGCTTCAATACATTATTTATTCATGCTTTAGATCACTTTGCATCTTGATTTAGAGCATTTACGTTATCATTTACAAGCAATTAGGGTTTACTTTCTAGGTTGCTCTAGTTTGCTTTCTTGCATTTTAGGACCTTGCACACACACTAGGTCTGCACACACAATACATTTTACAAAACAACTTGGCTATTCGTGGAGGTGGAAATCACCGAAGCGGGGGTTTGACTAAGGCAAAACCCTATATAGCCGCCCATACACCCTTTTTCAGATATCATTGCAGGTTTCGGGATTCAGACGATGTCGCGGGATACAGATCCGGAGAGAGAAGGTCGAGACAACACTCTGTATCAAATTACAGAGCAGAATACTGGGACAGGGGCGCTGGGCGCCCTGGTCCTACCAGGACAGGGGTGTTGGGCACCCTGGTCCCTGGGACAGAGGCGCTGGGCGCCTTGGTCCTCCGGACAGACAGCTTTCAGACAGCTTCCCGACAGTTTTTCAGAGTGCAGAACAACAGTTTCTGGTGCAATTTTCAGGACAGTGGCGCCTGCGCCCCCGTCCCGAACATTTTCAGTCCGACTTTGACTCCGGGTACACATCTGCATTCTTATTTCATCCTTGTATTTACAGCTGTTCATTGTTTAATCTCAATTCTGCAATCTTGTTATTAGTTCATACTTGCATTTTGGGATTAGGGTTTGAACTTGCATTACTTGATCTTACAATTTCAACAAGGGAATAGAAATCCTAATAGATATCCCGTGGCTCTCTCTTTCACAAAAAGAAGTAGCCAATTGTGCGATATCTCTAGGCTCTTTTGTATTCCGTAATGTGTGTCAAAAGGTAGGATTAGGGCATGATTAATCTAGTCTCGCTTTTTCCCCCACACATTTTGGTGAACCCGACGTGAACCTATCATTGCTTCCTCTTGCATTGCATTTGTTAGATCTAGATCTAGATTTAGTGTGTTTTCATTTCATTTTCATTAAAAAGAAAAGAAAAAAAAAAAAAGTGTGTTTCTTTGCATTGGGTGTTTAAGTTTTGTGTAATCTTTTCAAAATGTCAGATTTTTAGTTGCAAAATGTTCATGCTTTCGATGATTATTATGAGTATAGCCAAGATGAATTAGATGAAGCTTTAGATGATTTTTTAAACCCTAAAGATGCCAAACCTTCATTTTACCAAAAACTCATAAACCTTGTTACTATGCCATTTCGTTGTGATGAGAAAGATAAGTTGAATGAGTCCTCTCAAGGGTACATTCCTATCAACTCTTCCACTAAATCTAGTAACATGGTTGTTTTCAACAATCCCCTCTATGAGGAGATGTCTCCTTTTGAATCAAAAGATAAACCTTTCAATAGATATGATCATGCTTTGTTGGATGATGCTCTTGATGACTTTGTGGCTTTATCGAAATCTTTAGACAAAAACACAACTTCTAAATTAGTTAAGATGATAAACTTGAATGAGCATAAAAAGCCTCTCTTTGAAGTCCAAGGAGCTTATCCTTCTCCCACCTTTCAAGTTTCTAAGTCACCTCTCCTTACTGTCCAAGGAGGGTATGATCATGATTCCTTTCGTACTCCGAATAAACCAATCATCACTGTGCAAGGAAGAAAACCTATAAGTCCTTATAATTATGCCAAGAAAATAACTAGAGAGAGTTATCATGCGGTTGCCCGTACTTATCATACCAGAAATAATAGGCAACCTAGTCCTCCTCCTGTTATCCCAGTTTCTCTTCCGAATCCTCAACCGATTCTTCCACAAGCTCCACGTATTTCACAAGTTCTTGGAAAGGAATATGATCTCATAGAACAACTTAAAGCTACCCCTGCTAAGATATCCCTTTGGGATTTGATTCAAACTTCTTCCGCTCATCATGGAATGTTACAAGATGCCTTGAAAGATTTGAATGTTCCTCCACCGAATACATCTAGTAATATAGCATCTTTGGTTAACTCTGTGATGAATCCTAAAGCTCAAATTGTGTTTACCCAAGATGAGTTGCCTACTAGTGAAATCCAACATCAATATGATCCCTTGATGATTGTGGTTATCATGAAAGACACGGCTATAAGGCGAACACTAGTAGATAATGGCTCTGGTCTTAATGTGTGTAGCATTAATCTTTTGCATAAGATGAATGTGGATACATCCTTAATTGAACCGAACTCTCATCCTATTCGAGGCTTTGATAATGTGGCTAAAACTTCATTAGGTACTATCACCTTACCCATCACAGTGGGGCCTGTTACTTTGCCTACACCTATCCATGTTATGTCGGGAAATCTAACGTACAACTTGCTACTGGGGAGACCTTGGATTCACAGTATGCAAGCTGTCCCTTCTACATTGCATAGACAAGTTAAATTTATTTATAACAATAAGACATATACCTTGATAGGTGATACTAATTTTCAAGCTTGTTTGCAAACATCCACTTCTAAGGGGGGTTCTTCTAAGCCGTCCTCATCTAGTGATGAATCTTTAAATAAGATACCTATCAGTGAATCCTCGCTCTCCGATGATCAAAATTCTTTGGATGAGTCTGGAGCTCTTGGAGAAGATTCTTCTCGACTTGAAACTACACATAAGAAGGATTTTGATCCTGGGAAGATTCTCGAAGACGACGATTGGGGATCCCTTGATTTTAATCCTACCTTTGTGGGTGAATATAAGGTTCCTTCTAGAGAAATTAAAGTTGAAAAGAAGGAAGAAGCTGAAAATCATAAAGTTGAAAAGAAAGAATCAACCTTACCTGAATCTATGAGTAATAATTTTGTGGCCGCCTCTCAAACTTCTTCTCCTCACATCTCTAATTATGAAGAGTTTGATTCTTTGTCTTATGAAAAACCACCTTCTCTTCCTGAAATGGCTGATCGTTATGGTCGTGGTTTTTGTATTTTTGCTAAGCATGGGTATCATGGAAAAGGTTGTGGTGCTCATGAACAAGGGATAAGAGTTCCTCTAGAGACTAATTTTCACAATTATGCCTTTGGACTTGGCTTTAATCCCTGCAAACGTACTAAAGCTTCTAAAAGACCATGCATTAGTGTTAATGCTATCTCTACATCTTTATCAATACAACATCCTGAGTATATTGATGGGGATCCTTCGTGTGCCTGTGCTTTGGATGTCTTCCCTACCGACGATGCTTTAGCTGAGTTCTTGGGAGCCTATGACACTCTTCCTCGTTATCATCACAATAGGGGACTCCCTTATTGTTTGAACACTGAAGCCTATTTTGGAAAAGAGATTGATAATGACGAGATTGTGAAAGAATTCCCTCAGTTAAAGGATACTCCTCAACAAAGTAATCTTCTCATAAGTGACACCACTAATGTTAAGATGGATCCTTGCAATAAAGAGAAAGTCACTAAAATTGGGAAATGTTTGGATGAAGAGGAACAGAAACAATATGAAGAACTATTGAATGAATTCCCTGAGATCTTTGCTTGGGCATATTCTAACATGCCTGGTATAGATCCTAAGATCGTTACTCATAATATTGTCTTAGTTCCTGATGCTAAGCCCGTGAAACAAAAGATTCGAAAAATGAATCCTAAGGTAGCTTTGCTTGTTAAGGCTGAGATTGAAAAGTTATTGGAGGCTAGATTTATCCGCCCTATTGACTATTCCCCATGGATTTCAAATATTGTCGCTGTGGCTAAACCAGACAACAAAATAAGAATGTGTACTGACTTTCGGGATCTAAATAAGGCTTCTTTAAAAGATGATTTCCCTCTTCCAAACATTGACATGATAGTTGATTCTACGGCAGGACATGCCTTGTTATCCTTCATGGATGGTTTTTCAGGCTACAATCAAATTTTTATTAACCCTCAAGATCAATTCAAAACTACTTTCACCACTCCTTGGGGTACGTTTTGTTGGATAATGATGCCTTTTGGACTTAAAAACGCCGGTGCAACTTATCAACGAGCGATGACCCTTATCTTTCATGATTATATGCATAAGATTTTAGAGGATTATGTTGATGATATTTTGGCCAAATCTTTTCTTCGCATAGATCATGTTAAAATCCTTCGTCAAATCTTTGAAAGAATTCGTAAATATCGCATGCGCTTGAATCCCCGCAAATGTGTTTTTGGTGTGGATAGTGGAAAACTATTAGGGTTCATAGTTTTGCATCGTGGGATTGAGGTGGATACTAAGAAAATAGATGCTATTGTCAACATGCCACCTCCTAGAAATGTGTCTCAACTTAAAAGCTTACAAGGAAAGATTCAAGCTATTCGTAGGTTTGTGTCTCAGCTTGCGGATCGTACCTTTCCTTTTACTCAACTTCTTAAAAAGGATATCACCTTTCAATGGAATGAGGATTGTCAGCAAGCATTTGAAGATTTGAAAGTGTATTTGGCTAGTCCTCCTATTCTTCAACCTACCGAACCTTCTAAACCTTTCCTTCTGTATACAGCTGCTTCCTCTCATGCTCTCGCAGCATTGTTGGCACAACATGATAAAGATGGTAAGGAATGTCCGGTTTATTACATAAGTCGTACCTTACTCGATTATGAGACCCAATATTCTGCGATAGAAAGACAATGCTTGGCCTTGGTATTTGCGACTCAGAAATTGAGACATTATCTTTTAAATTCAGAAGTCCATGTCATGGTAAAGTTTGATCCTTTGAAGCATCTTTTCTCTAAAACTGATTTATCAGGACGTCTAGCTAAGTGGGTTATGATGTTAACTGAATTTGACCTTAAATTTGTTTCACAAAGAGCAATTAAAGGACAAGCGTTGACCGATCACTTAGTTGAGGCCCCTTCACCTTTGTCCTTCCCTAACCCTGAGTCCTTTCCTGACAACTTCATTCTTTCTATAGAGAAAGATGAAACTTGGGAGTTATACTTTGATGGCTCTAAGTGTCGTACGGGATCGAGGGCAGGTGTTGTTCTGATTTCTCCTACAAAGAAACCCATTCCCTTATCCTATCGTCTAAATTTCCTGTGTACCAATAACATTGTTGAGTATGAGGCTCTTATAGCGGGAATAAAAGCAGCCTTAGCTCTGAACATAAAACACATCCATATCTATGGAGATTCGCAATTGATTATAAGACAAGTAACAGGAATATATCAAGCAAAACAAGACAAATTATCACAATATAAAGACCTTGCTATCTCTTTATTACAAAATTTCAATTCTTATACTATGGAACCTGTTCCTCGAAAAGATAATCGACATGCGGATGCAATGGCATGTGTGGCTTCTCTTGTATCTTTAGAGGACCCTGTGGTTGATCTTAAATTTGTTATTCACAACCTTATTTCTCTAGCTATTGTAGACGATTCTAGCTTGGTAACATGTTGTGATTTTATAGACTCAGATGAATGGTACTCGCATATCGTAAGATATTTGACCGATGGTACCTTTCCTGATTCCGCTAATAGGAACACTAGGGCTAGAATCCGCAAGCTGTCTGCTAGGTATATCATTCTTTCTAATGTCCTTTACCGAAGGGGTTATGATGGTCTCCTCCTTCGTTGTCTTAACAAGTCGGAAATCCCTGTTGCTCTTGAAGAGGCACATTCAGGTGCCTGTGGGGGGCATTTTGGGGGCAAATCCTTGGTTCATAGATTGCTTCGTATGGGATACTATTGGCAAACTATGCAGAAGGATTCCTTTTCATTTGTTAAAAAATGTCATCAATGTCAACAACACAATAATCTGATTCATGCTCCTGCCCAAGAACTCCGTTCTCAAGTAGCTTCTTGGCCTTTTTCCACATGGGGTTTAGATCTTATTGGTAAAATCTCTCCTCCTTCATCTCAAGGACACACCTTCATTATAACCGCAATAGATTACTTTACGAAGTGGGTAGAAGCTATTCCCCTTCGCTCTACCACTGCTGAAGTGATTTGTCAATTTCTTCTAGAAAACATCATTTCTCGGTTCGGGATACCTTCTACTATAATCTCAGATAATGGGACATCATTTAAGAACAAGGACGTGAAGAAATTCCTTGAGAAGTATCATATCAAACATCGATTTTCTACACCATACTATCCTCAGTCAAATGGTCAAGCCAAATCATCCAATAAGATAATTGAACAAATTCTTCACAAAACCGTGAATAAGCATGGTAAGGATTGGAGTAACCAGCTAATCTATGCTCTTTGGGCCTATCGAACGAGTGTACGAATTACTACGGGAACTACTCCTTATAATCTTGTTTATGGTGCTGACGCTATTATGCCCTTAGAATTAGAGATTCCATCACTTAGGGTTTCTCTCAAAGGTATAGTAGATGATGACTCTTATAGAGAACAACGACTTCAACAGCTTGAGATGCTTGATGAACAGCGTATAAACGCTCTTGAGCATATTCAAGCGTATCACAAAACTCTACAACGAAGCTATAATGATAGGATCATTCAACATTCCTTCTCAGTAGGTGACTTAGTCCTCTATGAGAATCAGCGCAATGTGAATGCCTTACATGCAGAAAAGGGAAAATTTAGTCCTAATTGGCTTGGACCATATATCGTTATTGAGGATTATGGATCAGGTGCTTACAAAATAGCGGATGTAGATGGTACGCCTCTTAAAGAACCTATCAATGCTATGCACTTGCGTAGATATTATGCTTAATTCTTCGTTCTTCATCTTTTCAATTCTTCAACATTGGATAATATGTTAGTGTCTCTTAATTAAAGCAAAATAAGATTAAATGTTATGTTGTTTAATCTATATTGCTTCGTTCCTGACAAGCGTGTCTTCTTGCTTTATGGTTTGTCTTGAATTCATTTATGTAAATTGTGAAAGATTTACATTCCATTATGCTAGCATATTATACAGTGTCGTTATGTGTTAAGTAGAATCGTATCATGTTGTGTTTAAGTTCAAAATTAAATCACATTAGTTATATGATTCTTAGACTTAATGCATATTTCTTCCTTATCATCAATGTTGTACTTGATTAAATATTTTAATTAAGTCACACATGTATCAATTTAATCATGGAGCATTGAGAAATCAATCACATGGAAATTTAATTCTGAACATACATGTACATTTACCAGATGTATTAGATTTAATCAAAGCAAAACATACATTGTTTTAAGCATTAAAGATAACACATTTGAGACAAAAGAGAAGCATGTATATATACATATATATATGTGTGGATCGTATACAAATATAGGTCACTGTATATCCAAAATGTGACCTCTCCTACATCATAAAATCATCTCCTATCCCTAGGGCTACTGGCTGGAGAATGTCGACTGGACGCTCCCTCCTGATCTGGCCGTGAAGGTGGACCCATGGGTGTGTAGCGCGATACAGATCGTGAGTGACTCCGAGAGGAACTCCTGCGATCCCTATCCATAAGGATCGCGCGATAGGTGGTAGCCTCGGTCTGAGCCGCTGCTAGATCTCACCGCGCCTGCTGGAGGTCCTCTGATAGGACTCTCTCTCTCTCCCTCCATATATCTACCTGTACTCAGAATGGGAAAAACAAATCCTCATGCCGACCCACATTCCCCTGAGGCCTATAGGCAATCTGTGAGGAACTGGGGATCTGTGCTATCATGGAAATGTCTGTCATTGCCTGTTGAATTAAGGAACACCACTCCTACACATTAGCTGTGGTAGTAGAACAGATTTTTGTTAGTACCATTCTATATCATCAAAACGTTAATCAATCAATATAAAGCTGCTATACCTGGATCTCCCTCGCGCTAGTAGGGATCATGATATGGTAGTATCTGTACCTGGGAACCGCTAGGCTCCCCTCGCTCGAATAATCTATCCATGATGGGTGTAGGCTGGACGGTACTAGGGACAGGCCTCCGTATCGCCTCATGTTCCCCTTGTTGGGGAATAAGAGGTGGATCTAGTGCTATGGTATCATCTCCTGAATGGTGGGGAGCTACATCCGACTCCTCCTCATCATCTCTATCCTCCTCCTCGTCCTCCTCCTCATCATCCTCATCCTCGTCCTCATCCGCATCATCACCTGCATCTCCCTCGTCCTCCTCTCTATCTGTATCCTCCTCCTCCTCCTCGGCACTGGGCTGATCACCTGTAGGTGGATCAGGATCTCCCGCCTCCTCATGACCCTCTCCCTCCTCTGGCTCCTCTGACCTGGATGCCTGGTCCTCGTCTTGGTCTCCATGTCTCCATGGGCCTGGATAGCCTGTCGGATGATCTGGTGGAAAGATAGGACCTGGATATGATCTCATAAACCATGAGACATACCTGCGCTATGCTCCAGGCTCTGCAGAATAGTCAGTGACTACATCCTGATCAGATCCCTCTAAGTCTGTAGTCTCGATGTCATCTATCGTCGGTCTCGCTACTGCTCTAGGTCTGGGAAGGACCCGTGAGTGTCGAGTATAGATGGGCACGTCGGCTGGAACACACTGCTCTAGCCCAAACTGCCTCCATACTCGGTCAAAGTAGAAAGGGACTATGATGTGTGCATATCGTCCCCGCAGTAGGCGGTTCCTCTGTAGGCATGCTAACTGTCTCTCCATCCCATCCCATCTGTGCATCCGTAGGTAAGGTCTCCACACTGTCACCTCGGTTGTCAGTCTGTCAAAAATCACTCTCCAATATAATAAATCTCCAAATCTCCACTCGCTGGTAAGTGGATAAGCGAACACCCTAGGTCGCTCGCTCACTGTACCCAGTGGAAAGCCGATGGGCCTGGTGCATGTGAAGTGCTCTAAAATCCACACCTGCAGAAGTGTGCATGTCATCAAACTACAACCCTGTCCAAATACATACTCCTCAAGGTCGTGATAGAGATGTGCAAGCATACTCCAACCCCAAGCATACACTCTCCTGTGTCTCTCCATCACTCTAATACACCATGTGAGACCCCCATGCATGTGTGTGCCTCGCCCATTAGGGCAGATGGCTAGTGCTATGATGGCTATCATAAGGCGTCTCAGAAGGGGTACCTCCCCTGTAGGATGTAAGAGCCAGCTGACCATGATGCGACCTCTCGTCTCGCTCGGCATGACTCTCCCTATGCAATACACCTGCTCTCTCTGATGATCCTCCGCTGACCGATCGGTTGCGTATGTAACAGTCACTCCTCTGATAGGCAGACGAAGTATACGGTACACATCCTCGAGTGTGACCGTCAGCTCCCCTACTGGAAGATGAAATGTGCATGTGTCAGGATCCCATCGCTCCATCAAAGCCATCAGCATCGCAGGATGGAACCGAATGGCTGGCATGAGGATCACATACCATAATCCTACTATTGACAGTGTGTCTCTCTCTGACTGAGTAAGCCGCGGAATCTGATCTCGTAAACTGCGAAGAATATGTCCCGCTGTATGCTCTCTCATGTACGGAAGGCCCTGCAACACAAAAACATAACCGTAATCAGTACTTGATCATCAAAATCGCTAATGCAAACTGTCAAACATCGTGTGCTAGTCCTGAAACCCCTCGCCAAGCCCTGATTGGGGACCATAGTGTCCTGTCAGGGACCATGGTGCCCTGTCAGGGACCATGGCACCCTGAGGGGACCATGGCGCCCTGTCAGGGACCATGGCACCCTTGACAGGGACCATGGCGCCCTGGGGGGACCAAGGCGCCCCACAGGGACCATGGCGCCCTGAGTGGGCCCTGGTCAGCCTTCAGGGCCCGCATACGATCACAGAAAAGTCAACATGCAAAAAATCAAAAGTCAAACATTCAGTCAACTCACCTCGTCCAGTGGCTCGTCGTTGACCACAGCCTGGCGCAGGATCTCGATCCTCGTGGGATGCTCCGGTCGTCGTGAAGGCATGATGATGGCTATGTGGGCTCCGCTGCACTAAATAGTATTCTGAAATCAACAAAGTGACGAATACAAGTGTCACTTTCGAGGTATATACTCTCGTTTGTTTATTCTTACTTTTTGAAACCCTAATTTTCCTCTTTCACTCATTTCATCATAACTTGAGTTTGGGAGATGCGATTTTCAAACCGTTTGTTGCGTAGGAATCATATTTTCATTCCCCTACTCTCGGGATGTTCCAAAAAGTGCTCTGATGAAGCCTTTTCAGTGAACATCCCTCATCAATACTCTCTTACACAATTTGTCATAAGTAAACATGCTACCCTGTTTCACCTCCCTAATAAGCAAGTCGAAACAGAGGGGGGCATACAGCTACTCACAAATTTCATCACTTTCCTTAGTAAGCATTAGGTGATTTTTGTGATCTAACGTGTGTTTTGTAGGGTGCGGTTCCTAACTGTGTACTGCAGATGCCGCTGGGGGCTTCGTCCGACAACTTATGGATATATCCTTTTTCAAATAATGTTTACTTTCTGTACTTTAGCTTGCATATGCACGTAGTACTCATATGACCGCTAAAGTGGGGGCTAAATGTAGCGTCATAAATTGTACGCACTTGCTAAAGCAGTACAATTTAACACCTAGTTTAGCACCCACCTTGGCGCAGTTGCACTTTGCATGGCATTTCCCCTTTAGCACTTAATTAATCAAATTAATTAGATCTAAAGGTTCTATTTCACCATTCTCTACATCATAAAGTTGGGCCCTTTCACTAAAGCGCGCCCTTCGCATTTTATTCCTCCAATACATCACTCAATCAAAAACCCTAATTAAGTCCTATTTCAAACTTGGGGGCTTGGTTTCAGGGTCAAAACATCTTGAAATCACCTGTAACTTCGGGATTCTCTCTAAAATCATCATATCCGACGGCCCTGAAAATTTGGTGAAAAGTTGTCGAGACCGTGGCGCCCGGAGTGCACACGGTCCCGGACATTTTTCTCAAAATTTTAGGAGCGCGATCCAATCATAAAATAAAGCTTAACCCCAAGAAATTGGTGGGATATTCAATCTCTAGGTCGGCCAAAATACGAATTTACGATCTAGGGTTTCCTACATAAGAGCTCTCTTTCTTCATTTGAAGGATTTCCGAATTTTGTTTTCAGGAACTTCATATGCAGCGAAAGAGCAGATCTTTGAAGACTTTAACATCTTACAAAATCCTTCTATCAAGCATCTATCAAATTCATTCATCCACTTAGGGCTTGGAAGACATTGAAGAACAATAGGAGATTACCGACTGAAGATTGGCTTATACTCCTCCCTTGAGGGTTGGGTATGATTTCATGTTGTTTTCATGTCTTTACATAAGCTTCAATACATTATTTATTCATGCTTTAGATCACTTTGCATCTTGATTTAGAGCATTTACGTTATCATTTACAAGCAATTAGGGTTTACTTTCTAGGTTGCTCTAGTTTGCTTTCTTGCATTTTAGGAACTTGCACACACACTAGGTCTGCACACACAATATATTTTACAAAACAACTTGGCTATTCGTGGAGGTGGAAATCACCGAAGCGGGGGTTTGACTAAGGCAAAACCCTATATAGCCGCCCATACACCCTTTTTCAGATATCATTGTAGGTTTCGGGATTCAGACGACGCCGCGGGATACAGATCCGGAGAGAGAAGGTCGAGACAGCACTCTATATCAAATTGCAGAGCAGAAGACTCGGACAGGGGCGCTGGGCGCCCTGGTCCTACCAGGACAGGGGTGCTGGGCGCCCTGGTCCCTGAGACAGAGGCGCTGGGCGCCCTGGTCCTCCGGACAGACAGCTTTCAGACAGCTTCTTGACAGTGTTTCAGAGTGCAGAACAGCAGTTTCTGGTGCAATTTTCAGGACAGTGGCGCCCGCGCCCCCATCCCGAACATTTTCAGTCTGACTTTGACTCCGGGTACACATCTGCATTCTTATTTCATCCTTGTATTTATAGTTGTTCATTGTTTAATCTCAATTCTGCAATCTTGTTATTAGTTCATACTTGCATTTTGGGATTAGGGTTTGAACTTGCATTACTTGATCTTACAATTTCAACAAGGGAATAGAAATCCTAATAGATATCCCGTGGCTCTCTCTTTCACAAAAAGAAGTAGCCAATTGTGCGATATCTCTAGGCTCTTTCGTATTCCGTAATGTGTGTCAAAAGGTAGGATTAGGGCATGATTAACCTAGTCTTGCTTTTTCCCCCACACAGGTAGAGACCCCTAATCTGTCTCTAAAATACTCAAATGATTCCTTAGGCAAAGGTTTAGTGAAGATATCCACAATCTGCTCTTTAGTTTTCACATAAACCAATCCGACTTCAGTTTTTTCCACCTTCTCCTTCAAAAAGTTATAGTTGATTGATATATGCTTTGTCTTAGAATTAAATACCAAATTCTTTGATATGTCAATAGCAACAGAGTTATCAGAGTGAATAACTACTAGTTCATTACAATCTACCCTTATATCCTTCAACATTTGCTTCATCCATAAAACTTGTGTACAATTAGTAGCACAATCAACATACTCAACTTCAACAGTGGATAAAGAAGTACATAATTGTTTCTTAATGATCCATGAAATAGGTTTCTTTCCAAGAAAGAAAACTTGTCTGGATTTTCTTTTTCGGTCGTCTATATCTCCATCCCAATCCGCATCTGTAGATGCACATACTGTAAAGTCATCATTTTTAGGATACCATAAACCATGCTCAGTTGTTCCCTATAAATATTTAAAAATCCTTTTCATTGCACTCTAGTGATTCTCTTTAGGATCACTCTGATATCTTGATACAATACAAACAACACTCATTATGTTTGGTCTAGTCTGAGTCAAATATAATAGACCTCCAATCATAGATGTATACCTTGTAGGATTTACCGGAGTTGATTCATCTTTCTTTGTCAATTTCTCACTAGTAACCATAGGGGTACCAACCGGTTTGGAATTTTCCATACCAAATTTCTTCAACAACTCTCTAGCATACTTAGTTTGACAGATGAAAATACCTTTATCAGTTTGAGTAATATACAAACTTAAGAAAAATCTCATTTCCCTGATCATATACATATCAAATTCATTCTTCATATATCAGAGAATTCCATACATAACTTATCCTCACCTCCAAAAATGATATCATCAACAAAGACCTCAACAATCAATATGTCATCATCAATGATAAACAGTGGACAACTAAGAGGGGGGAGGGTGGGGGGGGTGAATCAATTGTCAATAGATTATAAAAATTTATGCACACAAAACCTTTTACTGAAGTGCATAAACCAAATACCGGAATAGGAGATATAACAATTAAGCATAAACATAAATCACAGAACAATTACCAACCATCCATAACACATAACACCATGATTTGTACGTGGCAAACCCAATAAAGGGAAAAACCATGGTGGGAAGCCTACCCACAGTCAGATAATACTTCTACAATAAGTATGTGATTAAAATAAGAGGGGCTTGCACATGCAGGAAGGCCAACAACCTAGAGCGCACTGCTCATCACAAAAGAAGCCTCACTAACTACAAAATAAATCTAGACTACAATCTAGAAAGATAAATGAACTGCAAGAATAGCATCTCCTATGCCTGAGTACAGTTCCAATTAAGCTCAATACCAGAGGTCTTAAACTTCTTTTACAAACCCAATTCAATCATCTATGATCGACCAAAACCTTTGCATATGATTACAACTTTATTTGCACACAGATAATCCTATAACCTTAATCCCACATACCGTGATC
Organism: Cryptomeria japonica; assembly: GCF_030272615.1. Lineage (NCBI taxonomy): Eukaryota > Viridiplantae > Streptophyta > Pinopsida > Cupressales > Cupressaceae > Cryptomeria > Cryptomeria japonica. The sequence goes on from NC_081405.1 coordinate 583,854,290, forward strand.
TACAAAGAGATCTTACATCATATTTATACCATCCTGGGACCTAAACAATTAGGTCGGCCACCTAAAAGTTAATAAATAGATTTGTTACATAATCTCACAAACAAATGATAAACCAAGTAAGATAGAAACAACATAAACCAAACAATAAATCCAACCGGTGATGAATTGGGAGCATCAACTAGCATGTTACATAAACCAACCCATAACCTAACATAATAACACCAAACCCAAAATAGATCACCATAAGCCAAATGAAACACCACGAACAACTGGAACATGAACATGATAACCATCAGCATCCTGATAACCTTTTAGAAGTCGCACCAACACCACTTATTGGATTCCCCAAAAGATCTTCATCAAAGCCCTATCAATAGAACCCTTACTAGTAACCAAAAGGATTACTAGAACATATGATAGCATCCATATCATCAAATCCTGAACCAACTGAATGTGATACACATCAGGAACACATGAATAACCAATTCCAACAATCGGACCAAAACCAAAGACAAATCTCCAGATCAACATGATAATTTGTTGCATTGATGTTTGTCATTGATGGCAACACTAGATGTGAAAAATATCCAAGTGCCAAACAAGTCTCCCCCAATGGAAGACATCCAACAATTTCCCCAAAATGATATGACAGTGAAGTTCTAAACCAACAAACCAAACTCCCCATGTGAATGATATCCCTGTTAAGCTCTATTTTTCACAGAAATATATCTCCCCCTTTGACATCAATGCCATAAATCAGACATAAATATCAAAGTAAAGTCATTAAACCTCTAAACCATGTAGCTGACTACTCCCCCTAAGTGATAGCTCCACCTCATCAATCCAGAAATGAATGATAGCACTGATAAATGCATACCGGACTGATGCCAATCAGTGTCACTCAAGTCTCTATAGAAGGGGCAGAAAGTCCCAATCTATCTCTAAAGTACTCAAATGATTCCTTAGGCAAAGGTTTAGTGAAGATATCTGCAATCTTCTCTTTAGTGTTCACATAACCCAGTCTGACTTCATTTGCTTCCACCTTCTCCTTCAAAAAACTATACTTGATAGAAATGTACTTAGTCTTAGAATGAAATACCGGATTCTTTGATATGTCAATAGCAACAAAGTTATCACAGTGAATAACTACCAGTTCATTACTATCCACCCTTATATCCTTCAACATTTGCTTCATCCATAGAACTTGTGTATAGTTAGTAGCAACAACAACATACTCAAATTCAACAATAGATAAATAAGTACATGATTATTTCTTGTTGATCCATGAAACAAGTTTCTTTCCAAGAAAGAAAGCTCCACTAGATGTTCTCTTTCGGTCATCAACATCTCCGGCCCAGTCAGCATCTGTATATGCACATAGTGTAAAGTCATAATTTTTAGGATACCACAAAACATACTCAGTTGCTCCTTGCAAATACTTGAAAATCCTTTTCACCGCACTCTCATGATTCTCTCTAGGATCACTCTGATATCTTGATACAATACAAACTACATTCATTATATCTGGTCTAGTCTGAGTCAAATATAACAAACCTCCAATCATAGATTTATACCTTGTAGGATTTATCAAAGTTAATGCATCATTCTTTGTCAGTTTCTCACTTGTAACCATTTGGGTACCAACCGGTTTGGAATTTTCCATACCAAATTTCTTCAACAACTCACTAGCATACTTAGTTTGATAGATGAAAATACCTTTATCATTCTGAGTAATTTGCAAACCTAAGAAAAATTTCATCTCTCCAATCATAGACATCTCAAATTCATTGTTCATATCTTAAGAGAATTCCATACATAACTTATCCTCACCTCCAAAAATGATATCATCAACAAAGACTTGAACAATCAATATGTCATCATCAGTAATTTTTTAATATAAGTTACTGTCAACATTACCTTTAGTGAAACCACACTTCAAAAGATATTTGTCCAATCTAGCATACCAAGCTCTAGGGGCTTGTTTCAATCCATATAAAGCTTTCCTTAACCTACAAACCATGTTTATGTCATCTAAAAGTGAAAATCCATCAGGTTTCTCAATGTAAACTTCCTAATCAAGATCTGCATTAAAAAATGCATACTTAACATACATTTGATAAACCTTGTATTTCTTATGGGCAACATAAGAAAGAAATAATCTCACAGCTTCAATCCTAGCTATCAGAGAAAAAGTCTCATCACAATCAATTCCTTCCTTCTGACAATATACTTTACACACCAATCTAGCCTTATTCGTCACAACTTGTCCATCCTCATTCAATTTATTCCTAAAAATCCATTTAGTTCTAATAACATTCCTATTTTTTAGGTCGGGGAACTAAAGTCCATGTGTTCTTCTTCTCAATTTGATCTAATTCCTCTTCCATACCTTTCATCCAACATGAAAACAAATACCTCCTGAAGTAAATTTGACATCACAGATGGGAGAAAATGCAAGAAGATGCAAGGAGTGTGACATCTCCTAAAGTGAATTTGACATCAGATATGGGAGAAAACTTGATGATCAAGAGGACACTGCTAAAGGAACCAGTGAAGACTAAGCCACCCCAAATAAAGGCTTTGTTTAGAGTCCACTACAAGATTCAAGGTAAGGTTTGTAAAGTTTTCATAGATTCAGGATCTAATGATAATATTGTATCTTTGGAAGGAGTAAACAAGTTGAACCTGGACAGAATACCCCATAGTTGTCCATATAGAGTCAATTAGTTGAACAAAGGGCAACACATACTCATCAATGAACAAGCATGGGTAGAGTTCAGTATTGGGGAGTATAAGGATAAATTTTTGTGTGACATCCTCCCAATGGATGCTTTCCATCTATTGCTTGGCAGACCATGGCAGTTTGACATAAAGGCTCATCATGATGGAGAAAAGAATGCTTACTCCTTTCCAAAAGGATGGTGTGACCTTTAGGATACAGTCAGTGGTAGAAGGGGATCCACCACATGTAGAATCTTGTGTGATGATGGCAGGGGAAAAATAATTCCTTGATACACTAAAGAAGGAAAGTGGGGTAGGTTTTTCTTTGATTGTGAATCCCAAGGAAGAAAGGAAGAAGGGTGTGAGTGAGGTAGGACCTAAGGAGGTCACAGAACTGCTAGACAGTACTAAGGAGTGGTTATGGAAGATATACCTGATTTCCTGCCACCTATCAGAGATATTAGTCATCAAATTGACCTCATATTGGGAGCAATAATTCCCAACAAGGTAGCATATAAAATGACCCCACAACATAATGAAGAGATAGCTAGGCAAATTCAAGAGCTCCTAGATAAAGGGTTGGTAAGAAAGAGCCTTAGCCCATGTGCGGTACCTACTATTTTAGCCCCAAAAAAGGATGGGAAATGGAGGCTTTGTATTGATTCTAGGGCTATCAATAGGATAACCATCAGATATAGGTTTCCTATTCCAAGGATAGAGGACCTAGTGGATTATTTAGGTGGAGCTACCTATTTCTCTAAAATTGACCTCAAGAGTGGATACCATCAGATAAGGATAAGAGAGGGGGATGAATGGAAGACTACATTTTAAACCAATGAAGGGTTGTATGAATGGCTTGTGATGCCTTTTGGTCGTTCAAAGTCCCCTAGAACCTTTATGAAACGAATGAATGAAGTGTTGTAGGAGTTTATAGGGAAGTTTGTGGTAGTCTACCTTGATGACTTATTGGTGTTCAGCAAGAGAAAGGAGGAGCACTTGAAACACTTGGAGATAGTCTTGAAGTGGCTGGAAGAGCAGAAGTTGATGATAAATTTAGAAAAGTGTGACTTCATGAAGCAGGAGTCAGTGTACTTAGGATTTTTCATCTCTAAGGGTGACTTGAAGATGGATTCGTCCAAGGTAGAGGCTATTCTGAACTGGCCTACACCTAAGACAACTAGAGAGATAAGAAGTTTTCATTGGTTGGCAACATTTAATAGGAAATTCATTAGAAATTATAGTGATATTTGTGCACCTATATTGGAAACCATCAAGGATGGTGGTAAGGTGAAGTTTGTGTGGACCAAACAAGCAGATAAGAGTTTTGAGTGTTTAAAATAGAAAGTTGCCAAGTACCCAATCCTAGTATTGCCGGATTTCAGTAAGGTCTTCACCATTGAATGTGATGTAAGTGGTTTGGCTATAGGAGAAGTATTGAGTCAAGAGGGGAGACCGGTGGCTTTTTTCAGTGAAAAACTAAATGAAGCAAAGAGGAATTATTCCTCATATGATTTAGAGTTGTATGTTATGGTACAAGCTCTAAAAACATGGAGGCATTACTTGCTTCCTAAAGAGTTTATTGTTTATACTGACAATCATGCTCTTAGTTTTTTTAATGGACAAGAGAAACTCAGTCATAGACATATGAAATGGGTTGAAAGTCTTCAAGCATACACCTTCATCATCAAGCACAAGAAAGGGGTAGCCAATAAGGTTGTAGATGCTCTAAGTAGGAGGGTGTTGACAATGCAAGAAGTACAGTTGCAAAGTATGGGTGTTGAAGCACTCAAAGGATTGTATGAAGAGGAAAAATATTTCAAGGAAATATATAAGGTATGTTGTGAGTTTGCAAATGATTTTCATGGAGAGTTTTCTGACTATAACTTGTAGGATGGTCTTTTGTTCAAAGGATGTTAGCTATGTATCCCTAGATGTTCAATGAGTGATAATATAGTAAAGGAGAAATATAGTAATGGTTTAGGATGTCGCTTTAGGCTAAATAAGACTTTGGACCTAGTTAGGAGATTTTACTTTTGGCCTAAGATGCAGAATGATATCAAAAAGTTTGGGGAGATTTGTACTGTATGTCTGCGAGCAAAAGGGATCTCAACCAATGTAGGACTGTACCAACCTTTGCCTATACCAAGTAGACCATGGGAAAGTTTGAGTATAGACTTTGTGATGGGATTACCCAAGATAAAGACAGGTTATGTAAGATGGCTCACTTTATTCCTTCTAAAACCACAAATGATGCTAGCTGTATTACAGGATTGTTTTTCAGAGAAATTGTTAGAATCTATGGGTTGCCTTTGAGTATTATATCTGACTGGGACAAAAAGTTTGTAGGGCATTTCTGGAGAACCTTGTGGAAAAGGTTGGGTACAAGTTTGTCTTTTAGCTCATCTTATCACCCTCAGACCGATAGCTAAACTGAAGTTTTGAAGAGGTCATTGGGAAATCTTCTTAGGTGTTTGATAAAGGAGCATGGAAGTAGTTGGGATGTGGTGATACCTCAGGCAGAGTATGCCTATAATGATTCAACAAATAGGATTACAGGTCTGAGTCCTTTTGAGATTATGTATGGTAGTCAGATCCAAGAGGAGTCTTTGAATTAAGAGATGTCCAGGGGTTGGACAAAAGGAGTGGACATGCTGATGAATTTATAGAGGCTATGAAAGAGGTGCATCAACAAGTCAGAGATACCCTACAACAAAACAGTCAAAAGGTTAAAGCAAGAGTGGATCAGAGAAGGAGAGATGTGTAGTATCAAGTGGGTGAAATGGTCATGATTCATCTCAGCAAGGACAGGTTTCCCAAGGGAAGCCATAGCAAGTTGATGATGAGAAGGATTGGACTTTGTAAAATTTTGGCTAAATATGGTCCTAATGCTTACAAAATTAAACTCCCTGATGATATTTATATTTCACCTATATTTAATGTTTCTAATCTAACATTGTCTAGGAGTCCTACTGCAGGAGAATGTGTAGGTGAATCTATTTAGGAAAGTCAAGAATGGATAAAAAACTTACCACCTAAGGAACTGCCTAAAATGGAGTGCATTTTGGATAGCAGGGAAGCCAAGAAAACAAGGCACAAGACCTATTTTGAAAGCTTATTTAAATAGCAAGGCCTTCTTGACTCAAAATCTATCTGGATGCTGGAGGAAGATATCAAAAAGTAGGGTGGTGATTTGCAGTAGTTAGTCTCTAAGAGGACTTGAGACGAATTTCACCCGAGGAGTATGGTGCAAGAGCACCTACCTATGAAGGCATGATACAGGAACAAGATGATTTTATATTAGTTAGAATAAATTTAATAAGAACCTATGGGTCCTTTTTGTAACTCAATGTACTAGGAGTGTGACAAGTTTGTCCATGTTTGGGTCAAATTGTCATCTAGGGTCTGGTAGAGAAAATTGAGTCAATAAGGGTCAGGATGGTCTAAATTGAGCGATCAAGTGACCACAAGTCTATTTGAGTCATTTTTTATGTTTTATAATCAAATGTAATCATTTTGGGGGACTATGAAAGTCTAGAGTCTAAGTTGGTCAAATTATGCAAAAGTTGTCTTATTGTCAATTTTTTGTCTTGACAATTTTGCACTTTTTGTAAGTTGTGATTCTCCAACGGTCAATTCGGTTTGAAAAATAGTTGGAGGAGGTTGTGGTCGTTTGGGAAAACACCTTTAAAGGTCCCCCCAAAAAAATAATGTATGTTGGTTGTGTTGGTTTATTTGGAAAGAAATTGAAGCATCAAGAACTATTGGAAACTCGAAAAAACTGTCTAATTTCTGTTGATTACATACTAAAGGTGGATTGGTAAGAATTCTCATGGAATAGATCCTGTAACTAGATTCTTTTACCTTTTTTTTTTTTCTTTCAGTGTGAAGTCTTGAAGTGATCTCTGCCCCATTCTACAATCAAATCTCTACCGGGTTGTCTAAACCCTTAAACCCCTAGGGTTTGACTACAATAATGGGTTTTGGCCTATCAATTATTAACTGATCAGTCTACCGTAATAGGAGATGATAGGCCACTATATCATATGTTAGTACCAAAATCCATTAAGAGGATACAACAGGGTGAAGTGGATGGAGAACTAACACTAGGTCTGGCATCTCTATGTGATAGATCAGTTTGATGAGTATAGTGTGTGAGAATTGAGTGGTGGAGAATTGAAAAAGGGTTTCAATGTGGTAGAAGAGTACTTTCGAGGTTCACATGACATTTCATGCTCAGTGATGGTCACCCATTAGGAGAACCAAACCAGTTTGTGAAAGGCATTCGGTTAAATAGGTCTAAAAGCCCTATTAGGTCTATTAGTGCAACACTAGTTGGAATATTTGCAAGTTGATCCGATACCAAAAAATGAACTAGACTATCAAACTGTGGACTACAGGTTTTAAAAATGACCTGAAACCTTCTAGACGCATCCAAATCCCAAAAACTAAAGGCTGTAAAAAACATAGACAAGATAGCAAGTAGCCAAAGCCAACTAGACACCAACCACCACCAACGATGAATAGTACAAAGTAGGCTAGCACAAGCAAAAGCTCTAAACAACAAATAAAAGAGCTTGGAAAACCAAGAACGAGGGTTTTTCAGGCACCCTCACCCAACAAAGAGAGTTTTCCTAGGCTCCCCCAACCTGTAACAAATTCTCAAGGCCACATAAAGCCACAAATCCCAATCCTAACCAAAAACCAACATTGGCCAAACTGTGCCCTTGAAAACTACTAGCATCCAGCCTGTCCAAGCGTAATCTGGGACCAAAGGGTTTTCATATACATATACATATACATATATATATGCATATATCTGTGTATATATACATATACATATACACATATGTGTGTATACATATATATATATATATATACACACACATAGATATGTACATACATATATATATATATATATATATATATATATATATATATATATATATATATATATATATACATATGTACATACACATATGTATATGTATATGAAAACCCTTTGGTCCCAGATTACGCTTGGACAGGCTAGATGCTAGTAGTTTTCAAGGGCACAATTTGGCTAATGTTGGTTTTTGGTTAGGATTGGGATTTGTGGCTTTATGTGGCCTTGAGAATTTGTTACAGGTTGGGGGAGCCTAGGAAAAATCTCCTTGTTGGGTGAGGGTGCCTAAAAAACCCTCGTTCTTGGTTTTCCAAGCTCTTTTATTTGTTGTTTAGAGCTTTTGCTTGTGCTAGCCTACTTTGTACTATTCATCGTTGGTGGTGGTTGGTGTTGGTTGGTTTTGGCTACTTGCTATCTTGTTTATGTTTTTTACAGCCTTTAGTTTTTGGGATCTAGATGTCTGTAAGTCTAGAAGGTTTCAGGTCATTTTTAAAACCTGTAGTCCACAGTCTGATAGTCTAGTTCATTTTTTGATGGTTTCTAAAAGTGATAATGAATTTATGACTTATGGAAATGATATAACCTTATGGAAATGATAATGAATTTATGACTTATGGAAATGATATAACCTTTACATCTGCAAATGAAGATAGTACATCAACATTATGCTACCTTTCAAACTGATTTTTCATATAATTTTAAAAAATAAATAAGGTTATCATTTTTTTATTGCTCTTTGAATTCTAAATTGTTATGAAATATTTTTCATTGAATTCTCTAAAAATGTTAAAAAAGAAAATATCCAATTTATACATATCTTTCTATATCAATTTTAAATTGAAATATCTCTTTCCTGTTCTAAAGTATGATCATACTGTTTCTCAATATCTTGTAATATGTGAATTCACAACACAATTATTTCACAAAAACCAAAGAAAGTCTATTCATTTCAACTGTTTACTAGCAATGGTTCAAATTTTTAATGTTGACTCAAAATTTGGAAACTTACTTTTAAAATAATAGTAAATGAGAATAACTTTCTTTATCAATTTTAACAACAAAAAAATAATTTGTTCCTACTATGAAGTTATAATCGTTTCAAGTTTACTTTCTATCATTCCACCCACTTTCACTTCATCTTCATGAAAATAGAAAAAAAACGTCTATTGGCTACATATTGCATGGGAAAACTATTTGGGTGCTACTTTATGTTAAACAAATTTCCTTTTTTATGCATGATGAATATAGTGAAAATCATTTTTTCATCTCATGTTGAATCTATGGATACTTGTAATATTATTTTAAATAGTCTTACCTTATATAATGATATATCACATTTAGATTGACAATTCATATGTTTCTTTTGTATCTTTCATTGGTAGTGCATTGCCTTATCCTACATTATATGAATTCTATTACCTCTTCATATGTGAATTCAATTTTTCTTATTAAAACTTCTAAATAATTGAATCTTACAGTGATTCATATTTTTTATTATTCTTGAAAAACATATCTTTACATTGGTTTGAACCATCTTATTGCCATTTTAACAACCCTAGTTCAATAAATTTTGTAATATAAACCTGCAAAATATTTTGAAGGGTTTAATCAACCGTAAACTTTTGTACTGCATGCACTGGAACTCTTCGGAAATGAGACATCATCAATCTTTGCGTATCAATTCTGAAAGGAATATTTAACAAGGAAAGAAGATTGTGCAGCCAATAACTTCTCGAAACGTTGACATGGACAAATACGGAGGAATTAAATAGCTGCCCGTATTGGGACGGCGAAATTTTATTACAGTCCTCGAAAAACTTTATTGCCTAGTGAACTCTCGACGATGTGTTGTCACTCAAATAGCAACTCTGCTTAGCTGGCTTTTCCTCCATTTTCCGTTTATGTGCCGTTTATTTTTTGCCCCGGTAGAATCAGCAAATGGGATTGGAAACCGCCGCTTTGATTCCAATGTGTGTTAGCGGTCAGAAATCTGTTTATTGGAGCTCCAAAAACAAGTAATAATGATCGGACCGTGTTGCTCCACCACTCGCAATCGGTTCCCCACTTTTCTCTCTCCCTGTCCATCGGGCCTCAAGTTGGAATCTCTATAAAATGGTCTGATTCTCAGCCATATTTGCATCCACATCTACTGCTCGGCTTGAACTTGTAAGGTGCATTTTCCTCCATTTGCATTTTCCATCCTGCAATGGAGAGTCGTAGTGGGAGTTGTGGTGGCGGAGGAGGGTGGTGGCTATATGCCATTCCACTGTTCGCGAAGGATGGACGTGGCTACATACTACACAACACGGATGACATGTTTTCTGCATGGCCTCTTTACTTGGCAATTCTTCTCGTGGCTGCCTGTGCCGTCGTGGTTGCATGGTTGAGCCCGGGAGGATGTGCATGGGCCGCGAGGAAGAATGGTGGCGCCGCCATTCCTGGGCCCAGAGGCTTTCCAATCATCGGAAGCCTCATTGATATGAGCCGTGGTCTTGCCCATCGAAGGCTCGCTCAGTTGGCTAGTATTCATGGTGCAAAGAAGCTGATGGCCTTTAGCTTAGGTTCAACTCCGGCTGTTATAACATCTGATCCTGAGGTGGCTCGAGAGTTGCTAAGCTCCGTTAATTTCTCAGATAGGCCGCTCAAGCAGTCCGCTCAGCAGCTCATGTTCGCGCGCGCTATTGGCTTTGCACCCAACGGTGAATACTGGAGAATGCTCCGCCGGATTTCCGCAGGATCGCCGCCCACGAGCCAGGGCGACAAGCAGACTCCCTTGTCATGGTGAAGAATATACACGATGAGTATGTTTCCAGCGGCGTTGTGCGGCTGCCCCGCCATTTACAAGCGGCGGCGCTGAACAATATCATGGGGAGCGTGTTCGGGCGGAGGTTTGATATCTATGGTGAGAGCGAGGAAGTGAGGAGTCTGAGAGAGATGGTGGAGGAGGGATTCGAGCTTCTTGGGGCCTTTAACTGGGCCGATCATCTTCCCTGGCTGAGGTTCCTGGATCCCCTCCGCGTCCACTCGCGATGCTCCAGCCTCGTACCACGCGTGCGACGCTTCGTGAGGAATATTATCCAGGAGCACCGAATCAAAAATAAGGCTAACGACACAGCCGACTCTGACTTTGTCGATGCTCTGTTGTCTCTTAATGGAGAAGACAAGCTGGACGATGAAGACATGATCTCTGTTCTCTGGGTATGATAAAGATTTCATCTTGTTGTATCGTGTTGTTTTTTCATTTCTGGGTATGATAGGGCCTGCATCTTGTTGTTTATTGTTGTTTTTTCATTGTTATTGACTTTTAGTTTGGTGGAGAGTTCGTGGTCATTGATGATTGCTGGGTGCATGCAGGAAATGATATTTCGTGGGACAGACACGACAGCACTACTGACAGAGTGGACCATGGTGGAGATGGTGAGGAACCCGGAAGCTCAGAGGAAGGTTCAGGAAGAACTGGAGGTCGTGGTGGGAAAGAGCAGAAGCGTGAGAGACTCGGACATCTCTAAGCTTCCTTATCTCCAGGCGGTGGTGAAGGAGACTCTGCGAATGCACCCACCTGGTCCACTCCTATCATGGGCCCGACTCTCCACTCGGGACACCATTGTTGGTGATGGGAAGTTCTGTGTGCCGGAGGGCACCACCGCCATGGTAAATATGTGGTCGATAACACATGACCCGCTCATTTGGGATTCCCCGGAACAGTTTCGGCCAGAGAGGTTCCTTGAATCCGAAGGCGGTGAGAATGTGGACGTCAGAGGAAACGACTTGAGGCTTGCGCCCTTTGGGGCGGGTCGTCGGGTCTGCCCTGGAAAAGCTCTGGGTCTTTCTACTGTTCATCTTTGGGTGGCCAAACTGCTGCACCATTTCCACTGGGTTGCACACGAGCTGCATCCAGTCGATTTGTCTGAGGTTCTTAAGCTGTCCTGCGAGATGCTTTACCCGCTTCATGCTGTTCCTGTCGTGAGGGTGGATCTGAAAGTAGTCTGAGAAATGAATGCCCGTCGCTCGTCCATTATCCTGCTTTTTGGTTTTAAATATGGCGTCTTACGGTTATATGTACCGTAACAGTGCAATGGTTGTGTAAACTCTGGTGACAGTGAATATGTGGTGGATGCACCTTTTGTCGCTTCAAAATCTTTTAGCCGCTATTCCGGCTCTCAAAGATTCAATTTTGTAACGACTGCTCTGGCGTTTTCTCGGCTGCAACAGCCCGAACAAATTTTTGACTGATTATTAGGAATGCATAGGAATTCTTAATTTCCCCAACTGTCCTATATAGCGAGTGTCTATTTTATTAATAATATGTGCCATCCTAATGTCTTAGCAAGTTATTTCTTTCGATGATCCTGCATTTTATTATGATTTGTTTTCTTTTTATTTCTAAGAACTCTTCAACATAAATACGATGAAATTATGTAAATATATTATTCTCCAAGCAATCTCATGTATTAGTTGTCAAACTAAACAAATGCACAATCTATGAAGGATTATTTCAACTAACTCAATTCAATAGACTAAGAGCAATTCAGTGACATCATTAATGATGTAAGAATAAACAATTTTCTTAGCATCACTATTTTCTTGGATTTTGAATAGTGGAATGTTCTTAGGGCAGCAGCAAACAAACACACTATCTTTTATTGTTTTTTCTTGCTTCCTCAAAAGTAATGTTGTTGACATAGAAGTCAACTTCTACTACCACTTTATTTTTACTCTTCTAATTCTTAAGGTGAATCCTCCCCCTTTGTATTCAATATCCTAAAGAATAGCTCCATATTTTTCTTTGTTGAAAAATCCTTAAATTTGTTGGATTTAAGAAATTGATCATTTGAAAAAAACAGGTACATGTAAGGGCTCTGATGTCATTTACCTTCATCTCCATTAGAGATAATTTCAATGATCATTCTCTCATGAGGGACATCATCAATTTGGAACTTTAGAGGGGAATCCAAGATTTGGTTTACCTCTTCAAGATCTAGTGCATTTTGTCCCACCTCCTCTATTTTTGCATAGTGAATAGAATAATCAATCAAGGGTTGAACACCACTTGGTTTATTTGCATGCACCCTTAAAGGATCATTTGATGAAGATGACACCTCAAGTTGCTACATCGAATTTTCAAGTTATTTCTTTGTTTTTTAATGCATCTTGTATTATTATCATTCCAAGTAGTGTAAGGATCTTAGGGCAAAGAGTAGCAATATTATCCAGCATATTTTTTATCTTTATGATAGGATCTATATTTTCTTTGTGTTCTCCCTAATAACTAAGACCAACTCTCTTCTATTTCTCTCCCTCTTGAGACTATGCACCATTTCACTTTTATTTCCCTTGCCTATACATTATAGATGTAGTTCCTCACCACATCTTCAATCTTATCAAATTGGTGGTAAAAATTGGACTCATTTACTCCAAGCCTAATCTGATCAATATTCCTTGGGTCACCCCAATTTTTCCTAACTCCAACCTAAAGCTCCTACCCTTTAGCACTAGAAATTTTATGACTTATTTAAACAATGTTCTTGTTTGGAATCTTAGTTTCTTTAGGGCCACTTCGATGAAACACTCCTTAAACTCCATATAGTTTGCTTATTAAAAATGTTGTCTCATATGTAAGTCCATGCATAGACTAGTAGGAAAACTACCTTAGTGTTGTGCACTCTCAAAACATTTGCAACATTTCATATTTTCCTTTAGTTGTATAAAGAGGAAATGACATAATAGAGAATACTATTTAGAGTGCATCATTTTTTCATCATCTTTATTGGATATCGAGTCCCTATGGATTCCAATTGCAATGAAAGTAGAACAATGAATGATGTTCTTTATATTCGTATGTTGAACATCTATCATTATCATCATAAGATTAATTAATATCTAACACTTGACATCCACTATCAAAACTTGGCATGGAGCGTAATAGGTCTTGATGAATTAGGCTTTAAATATATCAACAACAAATGACTCAACTTCCTCTCTAACAAATTTGACCAATATTTTATTCAAGGCTCTTTTCCTATAACGTGAGAGCCACATTACCCTATAGCTATTCTTATCTATAAATTATAATCTCTAAATAATGAGTAAAAATCTATAAGACAATTGGTAGCCATGTTCAAATTAAACACTTCACATGTATTTTCTCTATTCAATCTCATAAAAAATATCATCCTTTTCTTTCATTATTAACCTAAATTTTGAGTCATATATCCTTATAATAGCTTTAATTAGATCCATTTTGGTGAAGAAATTTGGGAACACCAATTTTCTTAAGTCCAAATTTTAGATATTTGAGATCAATCAAGCAATTTCACTTCATCCATACCATAAATTAAATAAGTTCCAATCTTGGGGAGGGGCTATTTTATCCCTTATGGACTTAGCCCCATAATTTAATCTATCTCATAGAATCTTATACTATTAGGTATTCTTTTCTCTTTTAGAAGATCCTGGTAAATATATCAATATATCCTCCTCTAGCATTCATTTTATTATTGTAGTCTATATTGTATTCTATGAAATAGTCTAACTCATTTCATTAGGGATTATAGCACAATAATTAGGGCTCAATTATAGTTTATAAATATATTAAAATGATCAAGAAACCCTAATTTGATCATTCAAATACATATAATTCACCTTTAAAATAAGATAAGAAAGCTTTCATTCATCTGTTCGTTTGTGCAATGAACCCTAACTTTCACAATCTCAAATTTTGAAATAGCTCCAACTAACTAGTTTCTTCACACATATCACTTTTGGATACTTTAGATGAGTAATATGAATGCAAATGATGCAAAACCACGAGAAAAATAAGTATATATTGATCATTTCCTATTAGAATGGTGCATATGAGTAAACATGTGTCTGGAGACAACCATTCTTAATTTCCAAATCTAGACCATCACTCCTAGAGGGGGCACACAAATCAATGGTTATCATATACCCAATATTATAATATAAAATAATTTAAAATTTGATTGGTTGAATCACATTGTGAACTAAAATATGTTTTACACTAGAAACTTTCCACTTGTAATGTTGATTCTAAGTCATAATAAGGGTCCGCACTTTCTATTGAGTGTTTCTAACAAGGATGCCAAGTATCTTTATACTAGGTTTGACACATGTTGGTAGAGTTCCTTAGCATATATTTTAATGGCTCTTACGTTTATAGCTTGCATTGTGAATGATTGTTCTGCTACAATGAAGGCACAACATGTGGCACTTAGTCACTTTCCTATATTCTTGTTAGAAACCTTGTAACATTTTAGGCCTATTCCATGTCATCTGCACATGTTGTAGTACAACATCAGTGCACATTCAACTTTCATTTTTTTGATAAATTGCACTAGAAAGAAAGAGTGCAATATAAATAAGAGCTTTCCACCTATAAATGATGCAACATGTTTCTATCATGAAAAAAAACCATTGAGAGGAACACTTGGTAGTGTAGCACATGAGCACAAAGTCATCAAGATAAAATATTTAGAATTCATTATACAATGAAAGAGAAAATTATAAATAAAATTTTGAAACCTCACCTATAATGGACCCATAGGCTTGGCATGACTAAAACAACTAATGTAAGTACAATTATGGTAGCATAGTGCATGAGCACTTCATTATCTTACTTAGGCATGGAAGGTTGATTTGCTAGGATGATTGCTAAGATGAAAGGGTGAGTAGATAGAAGACATTAAAGACATAAAAAATAAAACTTAAAATCCCTCTAAGGGCTAGTCAATTCATCATAAAATTAAAAAATAAAGCAACATAACATACACTAGGGTTTAGAGTTATAGCCAAAATGAATGAACCGTCTTAGGAAATGCACTGAAATCCTAGAAAATAAACTAGTGTCAACACTATGTTCCCTTTGATAATAAACTAATGGTGTCATAATTTATTAAGGAACAAAGAGGATGCTAATTTTAGAGGGTAACATTTTTTAATTTTCAAGAAAAAAGGAAAGATATTAAATTATTTTTTCAAATGGGAAATATTTGTAAAAGAGTGAACAATGAAAATAAAATTTTGATGTCTAAAAAAGATATTTTGGAAGAACTAATGAAAGATAAAAAATGAAGAATTAAAGTAAAGGTTGAGTGGTAAGATAAATAATCTAAAATCCTTACAAAGAAAAATAGTTGTCAAAAGGATTAAATATCAAAATTGAATGAAGAAATAATCTATTTGATTAATTACAGGAAGAATTCTAGATAAAAAAATGTGCCTAAGATGTAAGCCTACTCTATGTAATATCTCATGTGATTCAAGTAACTTGTGTATTCATTTGATATATTTTATATAGCTAAAATTAAATATAGTAAGGTTTGAGATAACAATATTCTTAAATTTATAAATCATGTTAGTTGTGATGATTAAAAAAAGTGAGATGTTACAAATAAAAGTTACTTTTAAGATTATGAAAAGAATGGATTGTTATGGAAAATATTTGAATACTATATGCAAGGAATTAAAAATTTCATTGAACCATGTGTGAAGCTAGGAAATGAAGGCCTTGGATATATTAGAAGTAAAGAAAATACAAGAAATACAATGTTTTCAATGTTCTAGTTGTGATAGGAAAGAACATAAAAGAAAATCTCATCTAATCTTCATCCTTGTACTATTTATGAATTAAGAAATTCATTTTAGGAAATACAATGTTTTCAATGTTCTAATTGTTATAGGAAAGAACATAAAAGAAAATCTCATTTGATCTTCATCATTGTACTATTTATGAATTAAAGTATCATTCTTAAAAATTATGTTGCAACAAACAGTGAAAGAAGTAACCTATAAAATGATATAAAAATGAACTGTAGATAGATTTGTGTATCTAGTTAGCAAAAGGTTACAAACATGTTCAAAATGTTGTATAAAAATCAATATTCTTGTATAAAAACAAATATCAATCAAGAAAGTTTTAAATGTTTTACTTAAGTGGCTAATGATTATTAGTTTGATTCAAGATACACTATAATTGCATTGATATATATTTTTAGTGTATCAAACATATGAATGATAGGTACCATTTCATTGAGAGAACAAGTGAATAATGGAGAAATCTAATAAGAGATTTCTAGATAATAAGCTTAGTTGGTAGACATATTTACAAAGGCATTAGCAAAGGAGAAAACTTAACCTCTAAGAAAGAATTTGGGATACTAAAGTGACTAACGGTGAAATTTAAGGGTGTTGTTGGGATTAACTATTAATTTCTCCCAGTGATTATTAGAATATTGCCACCATAATTAAACATGAAAGGTAAACATATTGACTTTTTGGAAACCTAAACTTACTGGAGAGGATTACATTTTGATAATCCTATAGAGTTGTAATAATTTATAAAGACTATATTAGAATCAAGTAGCTTTCAATATTAACTATTTATGGTCTTCCCAAGCTCAACCATGAGTATATATATACAAGTTTAAAAAAATATATATATCAATAATTGCTTGTATTATATATTACTAAAAAAAATCTTGCTTGATTAACCTTGTATTTTTACTATTTGTCCTTTCAATTTTTTATTGGGTAAAAGAAGTGGCCCCAAAACCCTTTACAAGCAAATTTTATAGGGATCTGAAACCCACAAGCATAACTCTACCAAAAGACTAGCAAATACCAACAACAACGTAACAACAATAGAATAAAAAGATAGGAACAATGAAGATTCGTCTGCAAAAGAACGAGGTGAAAGCCACTAAGAAACTTAAATCATGAATAAAACCATCATGGGTTTTAAGAAGGCTTCCATAACCTTGAGACAAACAACAACAAGTAAATCATAAGTTACACATTGCCTATAATTACCAAAATAATACTAAATGAACCAGAGAAATCCTTCTAAAATAATAAGTATCCCACTATGTCCTATGTGTAGGATGAAAATGGAATCAAGTGAACTAGGACCTAATCCCACTCTCATGCACACATTGGAATACAAAATAGCCTAAGGAGTTGATTCACTTTGACTAGTTCTTGCTAGAGAGAGAGGGTTAAGGAATATCTTTAGGGTTTCTATTCCTTTGTTGCTATCAAGAGGAGATGTGCAAAATGTAATGAAATGATCAACTATGCTGAGAGAGATAAGAAAAAATGCAAATGTAAACTGAAATACTAGAAATTGATAATCTAAAATTGAGACACTGGGTATAGAGCAGGAAAAGGAATTTAGATGTGCACCTGTCACCTAAATTTAGGGCTGACTGAGCAGAACCAAGGTGCCACGCCTTGGTTCTTGATACTACATAGAGTTGTACTTCTGGAAATTGTTGTTTGAGACTCTACACTGCCAAATTGCCAAAAGAAGCAGAAACTTTGGGAGGACTAGGGTGCCACGCCTTGGTCCTAAACTAGGGTGCCACATCCTAGTCTCATAAATCTAAGATTGGTTTATATCCCTGAGTCTACACCTATGTATTCAGTCAGTTTCGAAGATCGTGCATCCGTTGGATTTATGTACTTGCACTAGCAACTTGGAAATTGGTGTTTGGGTGGCTATATAGGGTTTTACCTTAGTCAAACCCCTTGTTTCGGTGATTTCCACCTCCACAAATAGTCGATAATGTACTAACAATGTGTGTGCAAGAACCTTGTGTGTATGCAAGATCCTAAATGAACAAGAAAGTAAATCTAGAGTTTTACCCTATGCTTGGAGTGTAAACCCTAAATGAGTGTAAATGTGAATGTAAATGCTTCAAATCACAAATGCAATAATGGATCTAAAGCATGAATGCAAATCTAAAAATAAGTGTTATAAAGCTCATGCAAAGATATGAAAATAACATGAAACCATACCAAACCCTAATGGAGAGGCACAAGCCAATCAATAGTCGGTGATCTCCTATTATTCTTCAATATTTTCAAAGCTTCAATTGATGATGAAAAAGATTGATGTATACTTGATAGATGCTTGATGTTCTGATCGAAGACTTCACATAAACCTACACTTTCACTTCATAAGAGGCTCCTTCAAAATTGCTAGATGGATCCCCTCAAATGAGGAAAGAAAACGCTATATGTATGGAACCCTAACTTTATTTTTTATCATAAACTGACTTAGAATCAATATAATTTCACTATCCTTTGGATTTAAATATAAAAATATCATCAAAACATGATCCCGAAATTTAGGGAGAAAAAGTAGGGACCAAGAGGCATCACATCGGTCTGACCAACTTTTTTCCAAATTTTTAGGGAAGCAAGGTATTGTGATTCTAAACTCAATTCCAGGAGGATATGGTGATTCAAGGTGTTTAGATATGCGAAATCAGGCCTTGAAGGTCAAAATAGGACATAATTAAGGATTTTGATGAATTAATTAATTGAAAGAATAAAATAAAAAGGGGTGCACTTAGGGTAAAGGACCCAATTTTATGATGTGTGGAGTGATAAAAGAAGACTTTAGATTTAATTAAATTAATTAATTAAATGCTTGAAGGGAAATTAAAATGCAACATGCAACACACTAAGGGGGGTGCTAACCTAAGCGTGGAATTGTACTACCCAATTAAGGGTGTACAATTTATGATCCTAAATCCTGAAATAATAGTTTTACAATTGTTAGGGTTTTTTGGGACATTTTTATGTTTTTAATGATTTTTTCAGGACATTTTTGTGATTTTGTCAAGACATTTAATGATTTTTATGATTTTTTCAAGACATTTTTTTATTTTTATGATTTTTTAAGGACATTTTTATGATTTTTACAAGACATTTTACCATTTTTAGGATTTTTTCAGCATGTTTTACGATTTTTTGGATTTTTTTGAGGATGTTTTATGATTTTTAAGATTTTTTTAAGGATTTTTTACGATTTTTAGGATTTTTTCAGGACATTTTAGATAGTTCCTCCGATCGTGAGATGCCAAATATCCCAACCCACTGTTAAGGTTGAGAGGATGGCCCAGTGAGCGATAAAACAAACTTAGTAAGCAGGAGCTATTGGAATCAATGAACACTGAGAGGGAGGCTGGATTAGTGTTCTAAAATTTTTAACTTTCTTGAACTGATTCTTGAACCACTTGAGGCAAATGAATAAAAGTAAAGTTCAGAAACTCAATACAAACAAGCACGAAACCATAAAACTAGAATTTTTACATGGAAACTCGAAAAGGAAAAAACCACGGTGTGGTTGAGACTCACAATATTAAACAACTGTGATCAAGAGTATAATAATATTACAAGGGGAATGCACATGCATTCAGGCACACTGCCTAGAGCTTACTACTCAGTTTTGTTGTTCTGTCATACACCAGAGCATAAATCCAAAGATAGTGCATGTGAAACTGCGTATAGACGCTCATATAATCTTCACACACTAGAATTGATCACAAAAATGATCATATAGATCGGTCTTATATATTTGCATCACTTGTTTTAGGTCACCAACATGTCGGCTCCACAAACATTTGCAAAAAATGAAACATGTAAAAATAAGTCAGCTCAATCCGATTACAAATGCACATGCAGACACAAACAAATTGATAATATGCTTTACATATGTCGGCTCAACAAACTTAAACTCAGAACCAATCAACAAAATTATCCTAAAGATTCTGCATAACATGTTGCACCACTAATTACCCAAATGACCCTATTTTTCCTAAAATGTCAGTTGCTGGATCTCCAATCTTGCACGAGAATCAATACCGAAGGCTATGATTGTGGAATAAGCTATTCCAATCATCCAATCAACTACCTCTTCCACCGCAAGGAAAAATGTGCACCCAAAATTGAGTTCTACTTAATGTACTCTTACTTTGACAAACATTGTGTTCCACCTTCCAAACTTAAGCAAAGTAGACTTTGAACTTAAGAAAAGTAGACTTTGAACTTCTGGTGGAATGATTCTACATATTTCAGATGAAGATTTTGATCTGAGTTCCCATCAATGACAACACCCAAAAATTCCTCAAGCACTTATCTCTTCTGGTACAGTGTCTCTTGCCAACAAGAGCAATGTTACGTGCAGGGTATGCAAAACAATCCATAAGATATGATGGGGGTGGGAAGGCTATTATGGAATGGGAAGGTGGATATATATAGGGAATGATCAAGTAGAGTAACGAGGGAGAGAGGATCAAGATCCCTACACATGGTGTCGGTTACCCGATTTTCACCACGATACTTTCCCAAGGCATTTGTTTGCCAAGTTTTCACTAGTGGACAAATTTATTTGTTCTTTACTCTTTTTGTGTGTCACAATGTAGTACCCCTTCTCGATCGGATTTATTAGACTGATTTTATGTTACAGTTTACTATTCAGTTGACACTTTATTGCTCGATATTTGGTAGATGTATTTGATATTATTTCCTGTTTATCTGGATATTAGATGCATGAGTTATTTTCAGTATTTCAGTACTGGTGATTTCTAGTATTTCATGGATTATTGCTTTGTACTGACATCTTACTTTATCTAGGCGATGTGTCATATTTATGTTGCGTGTCTGCAATTGTATTGGATGCAAGGGGATGATTTTCCTTCACTCATTTCGATGAGATAGGGAACATCGCGATCCTCCTTCATCGGTGTGCATGTCGTGTATTCTATATTTATATGCATGCATGTGTGATTCGATGATGCAGGATATTGCAGGTACAAGTATCGGGTAGGTACGAGGTATCGTCTCCACCTGGCTTCACAAGTCTGAGCGTGCCTTATATGTCCGATGGGAGTGGAGGAGATAGCTGTTGACCCTAGTCCTTACCCTCAGTCTACTCTTGTGAGTGTCGTTAGTCGGTCGTCCATCCCTTTGGTTTGAATTTCGAGTCTTTTTGCTTTTCCTCGATTTGCATGCCATAGTGGTTCGGTTATTTAATTAAGTTTATGTTGTCATTCTTTGTTGGTATAAGCAATTTATTCATTATTATGCCTTTATGCCTTGAACCAAGCTTAATTGATTAATTTATTAGATTTAAATCTATAGTTGTTTATTTTGGAAAAGTAATTATGTCTTAATCCAATGGAAGAAGTAAAATAAATAAAGTAATTGCTTTTAATAAATACAAATAAAGCTAACTTATTGATTTCCATTTTAGTTGAAAAGTTGATTTAATTGCTAAATATGAGAAAAGTAATTTTCAAAAAAAAGGGAATTTCCATTTATTTTAGAGGAATATGAAAAAGAAAAAAAAAAAAGTCAATTGTTTTATTTTAATGTTTTTAAATAGAAAAATATTTCAACCTAGAAAATTAGGCTAAAACATTGTTTTACTATTTTACCTTGAAAAGATTTTTGGAGGATATGCTTGTTTGGAGAAGAAAAAACAAATTCTGGAAAAATTTCTTGAAACGAGGATTTGGGTTTTGAATTAGCTTGGAATTCTGCTGAAGCACACAACTTCTTCTTGGGAACTCCAGAGGTTGGTTGATCCTTCTTGTCTATTTTTAAAAAAATCCATGCTTTCTTCCAATTCTCTGTTTATTGTTTAAAGCTTGGTTTATGAGTTTTGGGTGTTGAGTCTTTGCTTGCCATGAGATTGTTGAAGAAGAATTCCATCAATTTGGTTACCAAATTTCAAACTCAAACTCTCTCCAAGTAATTTCATAATTTAATTTATGTTCTTCATTTTTGCTTGTGCAAGAAATTCATGGCTTTTGCTGTTTGTAGTTGGAGATATTGTGTTTGGGTTTTAGTAGTGTTATGCTAGCAAAATTTTGCCAAGCATTTATAAAATAGTTCTTCCTGGTAATTTTCAGTTTAAAAATAATAATTATGAGTTAAATTTCTCTTGTCCATGCTTGTTTGGAGCAAAGAAAATCAATTGGGGAATAGAGATCAAGCTTATTCCCATTCAATTTAATTTTTTGAATGAATTGGGCTTATTTGGGGAAATTTTTATTGCCTCTGTTTTGTCTCAGAAGTTTTCTTTCTGGTAAATTTTTTTTATTACTAGTGACTTCTCTAATTTATCTATTTGGTTGTAATGTTTAAAAAATAATAATAAAAGGAAGGGAGAATTTGGCTGGGGAAATTATTTGTTATTTGTTTTTAACAGAGATTTCATCTCTTATTTCTGTTTGATATCTTGTTTTTTTTGTCTCAGACGTTTTTAATATAAAACAGAATTTAATATTATTAAAACAAAAAAAAAAATTACTAGTTTGGGATTGGGGGCGGTGGTGGGGAGTTGGGCTCAACCCAGCCCACGCACCCCCTCTCCCTGCAGTAGGCGCTGCTTCCCCAACTTGGGGTTAGCAGCAGCGCTGCTTCCCCAAGTCTGAGGATGCAGCAAGCGCTGCTTCCTCATACTTGGGGATAGCAGCACTGCTGCCGTGGGAGCCTTGGGCCCCACGTGGTATGTTATGGTTTTTTTTTATATATTCTTTTTAAGTTTAAAAAAAATAATAATATAATAATTGTTAGTTGTAAAAATATAATAAATAAAGTTATCTTTTTTAATAATAAATAATAATATATTGTTATTTAAACATTAATAATAATATTGTTATTATTTAATATTAAATAATAATATTAAAGTTAATTGATAGTTATAATGATATTAATGTTAATTAATAATTCTTCTATTTTTGTGATTAGATTTAGTTTCTTTGCATTTTGGAAAATATATAAATGATATGGAAGTGATTATTAATTTTTGGAATAAAGGGGAAATTGGATAAATTTAATATTAATTTTCGTTATCCAAGCAATGCAATATAATCATATGGTATTATATTCGATGAATATGTATCATATTGGAATTATTTTATATTAGCTTATATATATCTGTTTAATTTGATTTAAATGTTGACTTGGTTATAGTCGAATTGGGTAAATTGTAATTTTATCATCATCAACTGGTTGGGGGTTTAGAATCGTAAATGTGGTTCCAATTCAACCTTATTAGACATGTGACTTCATCATTTCTTTATGTTAAATAGATGCGATTTCTTTAATTCCAGAAATCCTTATTGCGAGCATTTTATGTTGTTGACTGCTTTAAAGCAAGATTGCTTGTGTAGGATCTTGTGTTTTATTAATTGCAGTCTAGTTGTTTAAATGTCGTTGCATTACGGTTAAGATTGTCATTATGTCGTTGAGGTTACCCCTTGGTCAGGTGTTGATGTTTAAACCTTGAGGATGTGAGCCATCATGTGTTATGTCCCTAATGGTCAACCTTGGGTTTGTGATTGTGAGTTCTTCACCTGTGTTATGTCTGGATTATTTATGGTTGTCAGCCCCACCATAGAGTTCTCATAGAGAGTCTTATCCAGTTAGTGTCCTAGTAGAGAGAGTGGCTTTCGGGCGGGGGCCGCACCCGAAGTGGATGGCAGGATAACCCCTCGAAAGTCAGCTATTAAGTGATAACCTAATAATTTGATTAGGGGGTGGGTAATTATTAATTTAATTAAGATAATGTACCCCGTACACGGTTGAGTGCTGGTATAGGCTCAAGGTGTTTGGGAAGGCCTGGAATGGCAAACCTACCACCTTGTCCTCACGAAAGGATGGTAGGGTCCGCATGATGCTTAGATGGAAATGGGGGTTCGGGAGAGGTTACCAGGATAACCCAAGATGGGGGCCGGGACCTATGGAGACCTACCTAGGGTAACCATCTTAAGCCATGTGATGACACTCTCTCTTTATGGTCGCTAGTGTTTTGTGAGTTGAGTCACTTGTGTACTGCGGAGTCATGTGAACTGTTGTTCTTATCTTGCTTGCTTGAGGGTCTTTTGCTATCTCCTAGCACGGTGGGGTGGTTCCATTATGGGATCACATGGTCGGGTGGTAGTGCCACTTCCCATCGGATATCTTGTTTCTACCTTCTTGTGAGGATTGGCTTCGCTGGTGTATCTTGGCTCTTGCTTCGTGTGGCAACTCATGTTCTTGATATTATACCATTGAGGCCCGTGTGGTCATTGTATCAGCAACTTTGTAACCTTTGTATCTTATTGTTCTATGGAAGCCATGTAATTTATGAAATGTTGTAATTTAAGTTCATGGGATATATGTTGTTTCTATCATCTTTCATCTTATGTATAAATGAATCATTGGAAGTATATATGTTGTAATTCTTTAAATCTATCTTTTGGAGATCAATTTATAAATTTGAGCTATTTAATCGTAATTGGCTTTCCCTATTTTAGATGGATAATTGGATTAATATTGTGATGTAGTTTTAATTAGAAGTAATCTTTGTTGGTAACCCTTTAGGATGTCAATGATAGTCTTCCGCTTATGTTTTTAATTGTGCTAGTAATGATTATTCACTTAATTTAAAAAAAAAAAAATTATTTCTCCTTTAGTTGCCTTGTAGTGTTGCAATCCTTTAGGGTTCCTGGCGGGGCATTACACACAAGGCACCTGTTTGCTAGGTTTTCACCAAAGTGACAATTTTTTCAGGTCTTTTTCTCAATCTTTTCTATTTTTTTAGGATCTTTTTCTCATTTTTTAAATATTTTTTAAGATCTTTTTCTCTTTTTTTTGTTGTAATTTTTGGGATTTTTTTCTCAATTTTTTTTACTTTTTCAAGATCTTTTAAAGAAATTCTTTGAAATACTCAAGGGTAGAACTACTGAAGGTGAATTCTATTGACTGGATCCTTTAGTGATTCACACTCAGGAGTCGCTAGTTGATATGCTCCTGATCTATATGTAGCAGTAATGATGTATGAACCCTGCCAATCTAACTCAAACTTACCTTTTTTCTTTTCTTGATCTTTCTAAGAAAATCTACATTTGACTGGATGATGAGTATCTTTGTCTTATTCCTTCCTTGGTGAAGATACTAGGGTATAACTAGTAATGTGTGCCCCACATAGGCCCATATGTGTATCAACTAAAGAGGTTCGGGTAACTCTGATAGCAAAGCCCTTCGAGGAAGTTTTGCAAAAGGTCAATTAAGGTGACATATCACCAAGAGGGGATGGATGTATGGAATAAATGAACGTGGGATGAAGGATTAAGAGTGCAAAAAGAAGTGAACGTAGCATGGCATTATGGAGACTTAGGATCAACAAGTATACCTTTTCACTTGAAATTTTAGAACTTTTACCCCCAATTATTTTAGTATTAGGGGACATCAATTCATATTCTTCTTTCTTCATAGGATTTTTATCCTTGACTTTTCTTTTTGTAGAGTCCAATAGCTTTTGATTTTGATTTGGAATAGAGAACATGTTCTTATTTTTTATTTTTGAATTTTTCTTTCATGACTTGATTTTTTATCTCTGATGAGTAGGGGCTTTTGTAATTCTTGTTGATCCAAGTCTAGGAGATGAGAAGAAATGGAAGGAGTGGATGATATGGAAAGGTTATGTGATTTCTCAAAAGGGTTGGTGATATATTTAATATTTTCTTTGTTGGAACCTCTCTCAGGACTATTGATATCAAGAGTTGTTTGCACCTCTAGAGAAGATTTGCATTTAGGATTAGTAGAAACAACATTAGGTGATTCATACCCAATTTCTTGATATTTTTAATTATCTTACTCTACCATTTCATTCTGAGTTACCTTGCTCTATCATTTCACTTATAGTTTGTGATAAATTTGAGGAGACAAAGCTATCTTTCCAATGCAGAGAAAATGACTCATAGAATATTCCCCTACTCCCAGTTCTTTCACATGTATTATGGTCTCAACTTCATTAGATTTGGATGTGGATGCTTTCAAAGACTCAAGGTCAACATACGCTTGAGAAGGAGCTTCTTCAGGATTGCTAGGAATGATGGATTCAGTCTTAGAACTCAGATTATTGTAATACATAAAGGGGTTTGAATCTATTGGTATAGTACTTTGACACCATTGTGCACAAATTTAATACATTGATGGTAGGTAGAAGGTATAGCTTGCATTTCATGGATCCATGGCCTTCTGAGGATAATGTTATAGATCAAGGTAAGATCAAGGACTTGGCAAACCACATCCTTTACCACAAGTCCTACTTTGATAGGCAATGTAACTTATCCCTTAGATGGAAATTCATCTTCATCATATACCTCTATGGTAATCATTTTCTTTGGATGAACTGCACTTTCATCGAACCCAAGCCATCTAATTACTTTTAGAGTACAAATATTTAGACCTGCTCCTTTGTCTATTAGAACTTGCTTGAACGTAGCTCTATGGACAAGGGCTTTAATGTGTAAGGGTGTATTATGCTATTGTTTCACAGATGAATCATCATTCTTGATGAAAGTGAGGGTGTGAGGGGAGGTGATGTGTCCCACCATAGCTTGAAATTGATCTACATGTAGGTTTGTATGCACTATAGTAGTAGAAAGTGCTTTATGAAGGATGGCTTTATGT
Source organism: Cryptomeria japonica (assembly GCF_030272615.1). Lineage (NCBI taxonomy): Eukaryota > Viridiplantae > Streptophyta > Pinopsida > Cupressales > Cupressaceae > Cryptomeria > Cryptomeria japonica. Next base: position 583,881,165 of record NC_081405.1, read on the forward strand.
TTAGGGGAGAGGCATAGTATAGATATCTGTGTAGGTGTTTTCCTTAAATTCAATATAAGGTTGTATTACAAAGACGGTGCAATAGGTTTAGGATTAGGGCCCTTAAGGATAAATGTGCCTTTGTGGCTGGTAACATTACAATCAGGTTCTTTTCCCTTTATGATGAAAGTGTTCATACAATTTTCAGCCTTACTGATGTTGTTTTTGGTATAGTCATATTTAGCATTGGTATAGTTCACGCCATCACTAGATTTGGGGGCCTTCCCTTTATCCTTATCGTGCTTTGGGAAAGGATTCTTGAATATCTCACGATCGAAGTTATCGAAAGAAGTATGTCCGTCAACTGAAATCTTTCCCTCATCAAGAAGGTCTTGTATAACATGTCAGAGATTATTGCAACTGTTACTCTTGAGACCCTTGTGTCTATGATAATCATAAAAGTGATTGACATCCCGCCATGGGGGTTTGAATTGTGGATTACATTCTCTCATCTCAGGTAATGTTATAAGATTATTTTCAAGTAGATCTTTCAATGCCGACTCGAGTGGTTATCCCAATGGTGTAAATTTCATTTAGGGAAGCTTAGTTGTTTGTCATTTTCTTTGTCTGAAGATGAACCCTTAAGGTTGTAAATAGATGATATTTTAGCATTTTTTATGTCAACAACTTCGTCATTAACGATTGTAGACACTTAAAAATAATTATTTTAATTATTTTTAATTCCTCGCATAATTAATTAATTAATTATGTTAATTCAAATTTCTCTCAATATTAATTAAATATAATTAATATTGTCACTATAGCATATGATTGATTTATTTAATAAATCAATCCCTTTCTTTATTCTTCTAAAAATATCAAATCCTCACAAATCTTCCTCTTAGCTAATTAATTTCAATTAATTAGTTAACCTACATGATTCCTACAAATCATCTTCTTAATTCATTCTTCTAGAAACTCCCTAAACTCACTTAACATTATTCTTCTAATTTTTTATTCCCTCCATTCATTCTCTCTCCTAGTCAAATTCTCCTACAAATATTAATCCCACCTAACATTTCCTCTAATCCCCCTCCTAATGAGTCATTAATGGTTAATCATCATGATTAGTCACAAAGTCAACTCTTTGTCCTTTACATCCAACCACTAGCTTTAAATGCTCTTTTCCTAGGTGAATGTAAGATTTTTGAAAGCACACATTCCTCTAGGCATCCCCTCTCCCAAGGAATTTTTAATTCCTTTTTATTCCTCCAATCCCCATGATATCCTTTTTTGGAGAATTTTTAATTCCTCCAATGCATCTTGTGGAGTGTGGAGATACAATTTAATGCCTTTAAGGCATAATTCTTGGTCTCCACACCCTCTCTTGGACCTTGTGTGAGCTCACAAGTAAATCTTAGCCCTTCATCTTGAATTCATCCTAGCCATCTATTTTCCTCTCCTCTTCCTATAAAATAGGGCTCCATCCCTTCATTCAAAACATCTTGAAATCCAGTAAGCTTATGTTGCCCTTTTGAGCCCAGGAAATCATCTTGGCAGCTTCATCATTTTCATCCTTATCATCCTCCTAAAATCCCTTTCATGTTGTGCACATCATTGGAGAGCCATCCACATCCAGCAATCAAAAGAGCACATCAAGTGGAGCATTATCAAGGGGTGCCTTCACTTCATCAAGCTCAATCCGAAGGAGAAGGTAAAATAGCAAGGTGAAATGGTCTTTTAATGATATTTTAGCATTCTGCATGTTTATTTCGTTATGTTTTGATCATTTGACCTTCAAATCTGTTTTCCCCTCTTCATTTTGGCATGCCCAGTGGGACCCACATCCCTAAGAACTAATGTTTTTTTTTAGGTTTTTGTGAGTTGTGAGGCGCAGGTTCCAGAATAGCGCGACTGCAGAAAAAAAAATAAAAAATAAAAAATAAAATTTGCAGGTTCGAGAATAGCGGCTCTGTATTTCTGCGCAACATCTTCTTTTCTGTTTCTATTGCGTTTTTGTTTCCTTTCTTTTTCTATTTTTGTTTCAGTTTCAGCACGATAGCTCTGCGATTAGCGTAGGCATTTTTGTGAGAATTTGAATTCCTGTTATCCGATCTGTTATTTGCTCTATTTAATTATAATCTGTGTGAAAGTAGGAGAGTATGCTCTTGTCTATATAGACAATCAGAAATCCAGACCTTTGACACTTTTCTATTCTGTTTAGCATGACTGTATGCTCTGATCGCAAGAAAGTGTGAAAATAGGAGAGTATGCTCTTGTCTATCTAGACAATCAGAAATCCAGATTTTTGGCACTTTTCTATCTGTTTAGTGCGACTGTCTACTCTGTTAATATGTTTGAAATTTGTTAGGCGCTAACAGTAGTCTACATTTTCTTTTCATTTCGTGTTATCTGTTCTGTTTAATCATAATCTTTCTGACCACAGGAAAGTGTGAAAGTAGGAGAGTATGCTCTTGTCTATCTAGACAATCAGAAATTCAGACCTTAGCATTTTTTATTTTTTTTCTGTTTAAGTGAGGCTGTCTACTCTGTTAAATCTAGGGTGTCTGTTTGCTCTGTTAAATCCAGGGTTTCTATTTGCTCTGTTAAATCTAGGGTTTCTGTTTGCTCTGCTAAATTTAGGGTGCCGTTAAATTTTTTTCTTTTTTTGGCCATATCTTCTTTACCTTGACTCCATTTTTCTCCAAACTTCACCAGATTCTCCGCATTGCCATTTTTCACATTTTCTTCCTTGGGGGCCTTATCCCAAAAATCCACTTTTTGAAGCCTAAATCCCATATTTCTCTATTTGTAGAGTTTGTCATAACTCCTTCCCCCTTTATCCAATCACCTCCAATTTTTTCTCATATTATCCATCTCCAACTTTTGCTTCTTTGTCCCTCTTGGACAAATTTTCCCATTCCTTCATCTCTCCTCCAAAATCTCCATTTTTTGCTTGCCTATCCCTTGGAAAGTGGCAAAAACCTAGTCAAACCCCATTTACCAATCAAAGATTTATTCAAATCCACATTTGTCATTAGTTAAAAAGTTTTTATTCATGTTTTTCTATTCATTCCCAAAAAGTTAAAAAAAATAATATTTTTGTCATTTTGTTGTTTTTTGCAAGACGCTTGTTGAAGACTCTATTATTCCAAACTACTAATCAAGTTGTTTTGTAGGACGCTTTTTGAAGACTCCATTTTTCAAACTACTAATCAAGTGGTTTTGCAGGTTGCCTAGTTGATTCAACCAAATATTGTGCATTTATTTAAATTAGCCACCTAGATATTAATTAAAATGGAATGAACCATTGTCTTATGTGTCTTTAAGAAAAGCGTAAAGATAGGAAAGTATGCTCTCGTCTTACTAGATGATTAGAAATCTAGACCCTCCAACCTTTTCTTGTTTGATTGTGTCTTTACCTCTAGCGAGCCTGCCCTCCCAACTTTCTCTTTGAGAAGGTAAGAGGGGAACGACCCAAGTGAGTACACCCGGACTTGGGGTTCCCAACTCACTATAATAAATAGGTCATTGACTACGAAAGGGTTAATGGTTGGGGCTATATGAGAGTTCACTCTCACATTGGGTGCTTAGTAGGATCCAAGAGATCTCAATCATGCTTGTGTGACTACTAAGTTCTTGGTGCTTCGTTGGGCTATAGGCCTCAATTACGCTTATGCAACTTCGAAGGGTAGCTCCTAATGGGAAGACTTATTAAACACCTTGTTCATAGTGGCCAAAAACCTTCTAGTCATTGGTGCAGGAGGTCGGACCTCTAAAGTGGCCCATATTCTTATGGCCCTTAGTAGAGATACAAAGTTCGACATGAGGAGTTTTCATGGGAATTGATGTTTGGCTGCCCCGAGAAGTGAGTGTCGTGGAGTGGAGCCAGTGGGGTCAAGAATCTAAGTGTCCACTCTGAGTAAGCATAGATGGGAAACCAATTGGGATTCAATGACTATTGTCCTTTCCAGCCTTAAGAATGTTGTATATGAGCATGAGTGTCTTTGATATAATATGCATTTGATCACTATGTTTGCTTTGTTTGATACATACTTGCCAAGAGTTGACTAAAAACACATCACTATCCCCAAACACTTTGCAAAAACACTTGTCAAGACACAAACAATTGTCCATGTCATTACCCACACCAAGTACAAAATTGCGTCAAAACTCTGTCCATCCCATATTTCATAAGCCTAAGAGAGAAGCTAAGAGTCCATCCTCTCCATCAACATTCAAGTTCCTCCTTTGAAACACCAACTATTGTCCAAATTAGGGTGGTCATATCCCTTCATACAACTTGCCATTCGAATCGATCCTTCATGTTCATACCAAAGACAACCTAGTCATCAAATTTCTTCTAAACCATCACTACTATACCTCCTCCATCAATCATCCTCAAATTTCCTAAGTCCTTTCATCACAAATTTCTTAAGTCCTTTCATCACAAATATCATGTATGGTCGCAACTCGATCCCAAAAGAAAAAGTTGGCTGAACAACAATATGGCATATCGAACATTGATTTCCTATATGAAGATCCCACGCAAGATCATACACAAAGTGGGCAACCTAGCAATCAAGATCAAAATCAAAATCTTGACATGTTTAACCAAGATGAACTTTGTCCGGAAGTGCAAACTTTCCTAGCGGATTCTTATAACCAAGAGATGATGGAGAAGTTTATTAAACACAATCCTACTACACTTCTGAAAACTCTCCTTGAACATGGAGCTCAACTTCCACCTGAATTTAATAGATCCGCTCTCACCCAACAACCACAAGGAGACCTCGCTCCCACACAAAGTGGTGCACCTACTTTTCAAACTCAATCAATTGCAGCCCCATCAATCATCTAGGCTCAATCAATGCCACCCGCGGTACCTCCCACCATGGTCTCCATCCCACCTTCTTCTTCCTTACCATCCATACCACTATCAAATCTGATCTCATCTATTCTCCAACAAACTTCTATACCACCTCCTTCTATTCAACCACATATTTCTATTCCACCAACTTCCCTTCCTCCCAACAATGTCGCAAATTTTATCCGAGCCATATTCAATCCTGTCACAACCATTTGTGGACCACAACCAACTGTTACTCAAACCCCAACGACATCGGTCATCACATCCCATGTTCCCACCTCCTCATCATATCAATATATTGGTGGTGGTACACCTTCTTTGGCTCATCCAATTCTTGGGACAAATACAATTCATCATTATCAAAGCCCACAACAAGACCTCATCAAGGAAATTCAAGACATGAAAAATATCATCAAGGACATGAAACAAAGGACTAATAAAAGAAAAACTTACTCATTTCAAGAGTTTTGCCCTTGTCCTTACGACCCATCTATATCAGTTGCACCATATCCCCTAGGGCTTGAGATCCCTAAATTCACCAAGTATGAAGGCAAAGGAGATCCCCATGACCATGTCCGAGAATTCTATATCTTATGCCAAGAAGTCTCCTATAGTGACCTTTATCTTCGTAGACTCTTTCCCAAGAGTCTCATGGGAGACGCCTTGGCATGGTTCTCATCTTTACCATGAGGTTCCATTGTGTCTTTTCTAGACTTGGCAAAAAAATTTGTGGCCCACTATGCATACAACATGGGTAATGATGTTTCTATGATGGACTTATGTAATACAAAACAAAGGCTTGGATAAACCTTCACCAATTTCCTACAAAGATGGCGACATCTTATCAAGAAATTCCAGTGGGACGTGCTAGAACAACACCAAATTGAGCTATTCCAAAAGAACTTGGTGCCTGAACTTTCAATACCTTTAATATCTCAATGCATCAAATCCTTCCAAAAATTGACCGATAAGGGCCTCGCCCTCGAACGTGTCTTGTTGGAGGAAGGAACCTTGAAACATTACCAGAAGTCGACACAAAGTTCTTCCTCTTATCATAACGACAAGCCAAAATTCTGGTCCAAGAACAAAAACGTGGTCAATGATGGTGTAACTGATGCAAAGCGGGTCCAAACTGTGGCCGCTCCCCCAAAATCCACCACCAATAATCATCAATTCAACAATCAAAATAATCAAAATCAATCCCAAAAACCTCACAACAATGTCTCAATCCAGGGACAATCACCCTGATCAAATAACAAGACTCCAAGAGATTTCACTCCTCTGGCTGAGCCTATTGAAATGGTGTTTCAGAAACTTGTCCAAGCAAGTATAGTGGTTTTTCCAATCACTCTCCCATTTGACCCCAATCAACCTAAACCAAGATGGTATAATGAAAATGAGTATTGTGAATACCATCATATCAAGGGACATGATACATGAAAGTGTATGAAACTGAAGATCTACATAGAAGATCTCATTGATAGAGGTGAGATTGAGATAGCAAATACAAAACTTGGTAAGAACAATGACAAACTCAAAATGTACCAGGAACCCTTCCCGAAGCATGATAAAGGAAAAGGCTCATCATCTAACGCAATGGGTTATGACTACACAAATCACATAACTGGCTTTAATTTTTTAGTAGGTCGCATTGAACCTGTAGACAATCATGTCAATGTCATAACCATCCAAGGAGTCAATCCTCCTTCTTCCCAAAGCAGATCAAATCCTGCTAGGATATTCATTCAGGGCACCACGCCTTCCACCTCCCATTTCCAGAATGACTGCAATGCAACTACACGGTAAGGTAAAGTCACCATCCAAGGAGTCCCTCCTCCACCAAACCCCCCACCCATGTCTTCCACCTGTCGATATGACCTCCTTGATCAACTTGGGAAGACACCTGCACAGATCTCCATTTTGGAACTTCTCAAGACTTCCCCGGTCCATAAAGAAATTTTGGAACAAGCCCTTCTCCAATCATGCGTTCCTGATAACATCAATGCCACCCAATTCCAAGCCCTCATTGGAAACCTTGCTGCCTAGCAACACATTGTATTTAACTCCAAAGATGCTCCTGCAGATGAAGACCATAACAAACCTTTGCACATCAAATCTCTCATCCACAAGCACAAGGTCAAATGTATCTTGATAGCCGGTGGATCCAGGCTTAATCTGTGCACATACAAATTAATAAAACAATTGGGACTTTCTGAGGATCTGATAGACACATCAAGAAGGATCACAATAAAGGCATATGATGATGTAGAAAGAATTTAAAAGGGCGTGGTCAACTTACCTCTTCAAGTGGGCCCCATTACAATTGAAACCCCTTGCCAAGTACTAGATCTTGATCTCCCCTACAACATTCTCCTCAGGAGGCCATGGATTCATTCCTTGCAGGCTATACCCTCTACCTATCACCAATGCATCAAATTCCCCTATAACGGAAGAGAGATCACTATCAAAGGTGATCCCCAACCTTTTCAATATTGCAAACTATTAGAGGGGAAGCATCCGTATCATTGCCCACTAAATAGACCCTCGCCAACGCCTCCATCTGACACATCAAATGTTGCATCCACATCATCCCAACCAGATAATCAAATCAAGATCTTGGACAATGGCTGTGGAGAATACAAATTGGAGGACGTCTTATTAATAGGCACCCTCCCTCTCTCTCCTAAGTCATTTGGCAAACCAAAAGAGATAAAAAAGGACCCAAAACCAGTCATGCAATGCCAAAACACCACCTTCCAGCAATGGGGCCCACTTGATAATGAGAGCCTCAAAGTAGATATCTCTTCATGGCTGTACTGGGAAGAAGATGAAGATCCAATAAGAATATCCAAAGAAATGTACCCAAAAGCATCTGCCATAGTTGAAAAAATGGGTTACAAAGGACACGGCCTGGGACTAGAGGAGAAAGGAAGAAAAACACCCATAAATCCTATCTCCTATAGATACAACAGAGGCTTGGGGTACACCCCGGTGCCTAAGATTACTATCGTTGGTGCCCCTTCTAGTCCTTCTTCGGATATCGAAAGCGCTGATGAAGAGGAATTCCATGAAATGCCTTATGAATATGAGAAAGATATCTTCTTGGATGCTTACACCAATACCATCACCCCCGTAACCCCTCCCACTTCACATGAGCTACATCTTGTCCATCTTGAACTCATTGACTGGGGCCAACAAGACAAACCCACTTTAGATATCTGCGTCGACGATAATGCTCTCATTGCTCTCTTAACAGCACAAAATATGGAAGATTGTAGCAGAATCGAGAGTATTCAACTACATGAAAAGGGATACTATGGTAGTCAAGTCAATGCCCTTAGCCACAAAAAAGATAATAAAAGAAAAAGATATGATTCCCGAGGTGAAAACCTCCCCAAGGCACCTTTGGATGAACAAGAAATAAAAACAAAGGGCATATCTGAAAGTGAAAACCTGGAAAAGGCACTTGACGATGAGGGATTTGACCTCCCTACCATTGGTTACCTTCCACAGGACAAATCAAATTTGTTGATAGAAGAAACAGACAGCATCAACATGGGCACCAAAGTCATTCCGAAAAATGTGCTCATTGCCGAATCCATCACAAAATTTGAGAAACAAGACTTCATCAACTTCCTTACAGAGGTAAAAATCAATTTTGCATGGTCTTATTCCGATATGCCAGGGTTGGATCCTACCTTGGTGGTTCACAATCTCCCCGTTCGCCTAGATGCAAAACCTATAAAATAGAAATTTCACAAAATGCACCCACATATTGCACTCCTGGTCAAGGCAGAACTCCAAAAGTTGTTAGACGCAGAATTTATCAAACCAATAGATTATGCTGAATGGGTCTCCAACATTATACCTATCGGCAAACCTGTTGGGGGCATCCGCATCTGCACAGATTTTCGAGATCTAAATATAGCTTGTCCTAAAGATTATTTCCCGCTCCCCAATATAGACATGATTGTGGACCTTACAGCAGGACATGAAATGTTATCGCTAATGGATGGATTTTCTGGATACAACCAAATCAGGATAGCAAATGAGGATCAGCATAAAACTACATTCACAACACCATGGGGTACCTTCTGTTACCGGGTCATGCCTTTTGGCCTTAAAAATGTTGGAGCTACGTATCAATGGGCAATGACAACAATTTTTCATGACCTCTTGCACAAAATTATGGAGGACTACGTGGATGATCTGCTAGGAAAATCCAAGACAAGACAAGAACACATCCCCATTCTAAAACAGATCTTCGAAAGATTGGAAAAATACAAGCTGTGCCTAAATCCCAAAAAGTGTGTGTTTGGCATCACATCGGGAAAACTACTGGGATTCATTGTTTCCTGCAGAGGCATAGAGGTTGATCCTGCAAAGGTAAAAGCTATTATGGAAATGCCTCTGCCAAAAACTCTCAAACAACTGCGCAATCTCCAGGGAAAATTCCAGTCTATCAAGCATTTCATTTCACAGCTAGTAGAGAAGTGCCATCCATTTGCACACCTGTTGCGTAAAGACAAAATTTAAATGGGATTGTCTATGTCAAAAGGCCTTTGAAAAATTAAAAGAATATCTAGCATCACCTCCCGTATTGATGTCTCCTGCTCCTAGAAAACCCCTTATTTTGTATATATGTGCTACTGCAGTGGCATTGGGGGCATTATTGGCACAAACAGATGATCAAGGGAAGGAACACGCCATTTACTACATCAGTCGGACGTTGGTAGGATATGAACTCAATTACACCCCCATTGAAAGAGCATGTTTGGCATTAGTGTTCAACACACAGAAACTACGACACTATATGCTAAATAATAAGACAAAATTAATTGCTAAAATTGATCCACTTAAATGTCTCTTGTCCAAAGCTACTCTCACTAGCAGAACCGCCAAATGGGTCATGCTCTTAAGTGAGTTTGACATTGAGTATGTGGACAGAAAGGCAATCAAGGGACAAGTCATTGCAGATCAGTTGGCTAAAGCTCCACTTCTAGGCAACCATCCTTTTCTCACAGAATTACCAGATGAGTTCATTATGACTGTTACCACATCCTCCACATGGAAATTGTATTTTGATGGCTCCTACACTCAAAATGGATCGGGGGCAGGAATATTATTGGTCACACCTCAAGGAGATAGCATCCCCAAAATAATACAAGATAGCCTTTGCATGTACCAATAACATAGTAGAATACAAGGCCCTCATCACAGGTTTATGCTTGGCTATCCACTAGAAAATAAAGGAATTAAAAGTCTATGGTGATTCCCAACTCATCATAGAACAAGTCAATGATGAATACCAGACAAAAGATGATAAACTCCTTCCCTACTGTACCATGGTTGAAGATCTTAAGCAACATTTCACGACAATCAAGTTTGACCAAATCCCACAAACAAACAACAGGGCTGCAGATGCAATGGCCACCATTGGCTCCCTCCTTCAAATGCCAACACACAGTCAGAAGTGTGAGTTCTTGGTCAAGAAATTGTTTATACCAACATATGACCTACCATAGTCTGAAATGGTGTGTGTTCTCATTGGTCCCGAGTCCCCTTGGTACCAAGAAACCTTCGCTTTCCTCAAAGACAACACCATTCCCCCACACCTCACCAAAACCCAACAGCAAACCTTCATCCGCCGATGTGCCCGTTACACCATCCTTGCAGACACCTTGTTTAGAAGGCATTTTGATGGTTCCCTCCTAAGGTGTTTAGATAAACAAGAAGCAGAATGGGCATTACGTCAAGTACATGAGGGTATCTGTGGGGCACACTCAAGTGGACTCACATTGGCTAAAAATTTTTTGAGAACAGGATACTATTGGCCTAAAATGGAAGAAGATGCATACAATTATGTGAATAAATGCATCCCTTGCCAGCAGCATGGCGACAAGATTCATGCATTGTCACAAGAATTGCAGCCATTCATTACACCATGGCCCTTCTCATAGTGGGGGCTCGATTTCATTGGGAAAATCCACCCTTCATCTTCCAAAGGACATAAATTCATTATCACTGCCACCGAATACTTCACCAAGTGGGTAGAGGCTATCCCTCTTACTTTCACCACCAGCAAGCAAATATCCAAATTCATCCTGAACTACCTAATCTGCCGATATGGCATCCCAAAAGTTATCATCACAGATAATGGTAAACAATTTAAGAACCAGGATGTCAAAGAACTTTGCCAAAAATTCAACATCCAACACCACTTCTTCACTCCATATTACCCCCAAGGCAATGGCCAAGTTGAGGCTTCTAATAAAACCCTAATAAAAATCGTCAAAAAGACAGACAATGAAGCAAGCCATAATTGGCATCTCCAAATCCATCCAGCATTGTGGGCCTACCACACCTCCATCTGCACCCCCATAGGTGCCACTCCTTATTCCCTAGTATTTGGTTCCGAAGCCATCCTTCCCCTTGAGATCGAAATCCCCTCTCTAAGGGTATCGCTGCAAAACATCCTACTAGAGGAAGAATACAGAATTGCCCGCTTACAAGAGTTAGAATTGTTAGATGAAAGGTGCCTCAAGGCCTTGAATCATCTCCGGGTATATCAAAACCGTCTGCGCATGAGTTATCATAAAAAAGTCAGAACCCGAGAATTCCAAGTTGGTGATCTTGTCCTCATGGAGAATCAGAAAAATCTTCAAGAAAGAGAAAAGAAAGGCAAGTTCGAGCCTAATTGGCTTGGACCATATGTAATCATAGCGAAATATGGATCAGGAGCTTATCAGTTGGCTACTCCTGAAGGTGATCCTTTAGATGATCCAATGAATATCATGCACCTCAAAAGATTTTATGCTTAGTCCTCAGAAAGACTTAAATGGTCAAAAAAAATAAAAAATCAAGAAAAAAATTAAAAAATCAGAAAAAGATCTTGAAAAAATTGCCACTTTGGTGAAAACCTGCCAAACAGGCACCTTACGACACAAAAAAAAAATTATTAAAAAATTAGAAAAAGAAAGAAAAAATAATTTGTCCATTAGTGAAAACCACTTGGTGGCACTATGGACAAGTACCTTGGTGAAAACCTCTATGCAGACGCCAAGGTAAATAACCGGATCCACTATCTATCATGTCGATACTACAAATCATCTGTCATCCAGCCCACCCATGCGCAACATTCCTTCTTTTCCACCTCCCAATAAAACATGTGTATGATGATGAAGTCTTCACCTGAGTCATGAACAAGGAATGTCCTATTGAAATTGATATTTTATGCCTCTGTGTGTAAGCTTCAAGAAGTCTTGAGAAACAATCCCAAGTCCATCCTAGTTCTACTCTTGGCAAGAGGTATCATGTGGTTGCAAGGAAGAGACTTGTTAGATTTTGTTAGATCTTTTCATATAGGCTTCCATCTTTTGCCCTACGACTGCCACTATTTACGACTGCCTGGGTTCTTCCATATCCAAGTACGTTATGATAGGTGCATACTGCCTGGGCATATTTCATAGTATGGCATGTTTTGGATCATCTTGTATAAATTGACAACCTGGTACTAGTGTTTATCAACACTTACCTTCTCGTGTACAAGAGGTATCGGTGTGTTTGAGGGTTTCCTTGCAAGAACCCACAACTCTGTATTAGTGTTTCTTAACACTCACATTGTTGTGTGCAAGAAATTCCCGTTTGTCTACAGAGTCAGTCCACGCCCTGCGTTTCTCATGGCATCCTGATTTCTATAATCAATGGTGCAAGTCACTCAGAGCAACATCAAACTAGGTTGGCTCTCCACATTTGTTGTGCACAAAATCTCACCATCATTCCATCAAATCCTAAACTCAATAATCCCATGGAGTTCTCAATTGCCCCCATTTTCATCCGTGGTCTTGCATCTCGTATTCTTCTTTAAAAATACCTCATGACTACTTCATATTTGTTCATCATCTATCCCTTCCACCTTAATTTTCTTCCTCTATTTTTTTTTTCCTCACATAATCAATTCTGATCCTGATTCATGTCTTATATAGGATGTATCCTTCCTGAAACCAGATGCTCTGATCATGTCTTATACAAGATGAATCCTTCCTAAAACCAGACATTGTGATCTGATCATGTCTTATATAGGATGAATCCTTCCTGAAACCAGATGTTGTGATCACTCATGTCTTATACAAGATGTATCCTTCCTGAAACCAGACGTTGTGATCAGTCATGTCTTATACAAGATGTATCCTTCCTGAAACCAGACACTCCAGTCATGTCTTATACATGATGTATCCTTCCTGAAACCAGACACTCCAATCATGTCTTATATAGGATCAATCCTTCCTGAAACCAGATATTGTGATCAATCATGTCTTATACAAGATGAATCCTTCCTAAAATCAGACACTTTGATCATCTTTGTCTTATATAGGATGAATTCTTCTTGAAACTAGACTAAATCTAGATCTTATCAATCAAATCAAATCAAATCTATCAGGGTATCAATTTCGCAAAACTCCAAAGATCAAATACCTCAATTGATCTCCTGAGGGGGCATCACCATACCATAATCTATTAATCAAGAGTCGGGGCATCCTATCAAACCAATATCAGCATCAAAAAAAGATTATTCTTTGAATCAATGTGTCATCACACCTCGCTTCAAAGAGGGGTAAAATGTAGACACTTAAAAATAATTTTTTTAATTATTTTTTAATTCCTCGCATAATTAATTAATTAATTATGTTAATTCAAATTCCTCTCAATATTAATTAAATATAATTAATATTGTTACTATAGCATATGATTGATTTATTTAATAAATCAATCCCTTTCTTTATTCTTCTAAAAAAATCAAATCCTCACAAATCTTCCTCTTAGCTAATTAATTTCAATTAATTAGTTAACCTACATGATTCCTACAAATCATCTTCTTAATTCATTCTTCTAGAAACTCCCTAAACTCACTTAACATTATTCTTCTAATTTTTTATTCCCTCCATTCATTCTCTCTCCTAGTCAAATTCTCCTACAATTATTAATCCCACCTAACATTTCCTCTAATCCCCCTCCTAATGAGTCGTTAATGGTTAATCATCATGATTAGTCACAAAGTCAACTCTTTGTCCTTTTCATCTAGCCACTAGCTTTAAATGCTCTTTTCCTAGGTGAATGTAAGATTTTTGAAATCACACATTCCTTTAGGAATCCCCTCTCCCAAGGAATTTTTAATTCCTTTTTATTCCTCCAATCCCCATGATATCCTTTTTTGGAGAATTTTAATTCCTCCAATAAATCTTGTGGAGTGTGGAGATACGAAATGCCTTTAAGGCATAATTCTTGGTCTCCACACCCTCTCTTAGACCTTTTCGGAGCTCACAAGTAAATCTTAGCCCTTCATCTTGAATTCATCCTAGCCATCCGTTTTCCTCTCCTCTTCCTATAAAATAGGGCTCCATCCCTTCATTCAAAACATCTTGAAATCCAGTAAGCTTATGTTGCCCTTTTGAGCCCAGGAAATCATCTTGGCAGCTTCATCATTTTCATTCTTTTCATCCTCCTGAAATCCCTTTCATGTTGTACACATCATTGGAGAGCCATCCACATCCAGCAATCAAAGGAGCACATCAAGTGGAGCATTATCAAGGGGCGCCTTCACTTCATCAAGCTCAATCCAAAGGAGAAGGTAAAGTAGCAAGGTGAAATAGTCTTTTAATGACATTTTAGCATTCTACATGTTTATTTCATTATGTTTTGATCATTTGACCTTCAAATCTATTTTCCCCTCTTCAACGATATTCTTTCTCTTAGCCCAAAAGGATGTTTTGTGGTTTGAACTCGATCATTTGTGATATTTATCATCATTTATCTTTATAGTACCATCATCAATACGGGTTTGGTTGATCTGAAATCCCATGTCTATGACCTCATCCAACGTGTCCAAACACTTGAGGCAACGTTCTCTTTCAAGTTTCTTTTTTAAATTGTGACAAAAGAGGTCAAGAAGTTTTTTATCAGGAAAGTCATAAGGTGCTCTTTTGGTTAAATGTCTCCATCTTTGTAAAAATGAAATGAAGGATTCTCCATGTTTTTGTTTGGTATTGAAGAGGTCCATCATGGTCACCTGATGTTCGCAGTTGTAAGCATGGTTTGAGATAAACTTATCAACCAATTATTGGAAAGATTTGATAGTTGGAGGTAATCGAGAGAACCATTCCATAGCACTTCCTCGAAGACTATGAGAAAATAGTCTTATAAGGTATGTTTCATCCACTACAAATTTTAAGGTAGCAGCGCAAAATTATCTCAAGTGATCTCTAGGGTCCCCTTTTCCTCTATACTTATCAATTTTTGGTATTTCCAAATGACTCGGATAAGGTGGCATCACAATGCTCAGATCAAAAGGATAGGGGCATATGTCCTTAAAAGAAAACTTGTGTGATGATTCCTTCTTACTCTTGAGAGTGTCTAATTCCTATCTCAATGCTCTTAAATCATTCAAATAAGGATCATTGGTGAGTTTAGGTTACGATGTTTTTGTAGACCTCTTGTATCTTGGTTGCAAGTAGAAAGGTCTGTGATCTTTTATCCTCTCCTCATTGTTTGTCCTTGTAGGTTTAGATTCACTATATCTCCATTTGTCCTTAACTATGAGCAATGATATGTCAAAATTAGGTTGCAATTTAATTCCCTCATCAACAAGAGCTTTAAAAGTATGCTTGTGGATCACATGTAACCACCTTTTTAAGAAGTTTAGTAAAGCTATGATCATAAAATGCTTCGTAAATGGTAGATTGAGTTATTTATTTATCACTCATTTCTCTTGTTTCACTACTCGCAATGCTAATGTGTCTTTCTTTATCAAAATCAATAAGGTTGTCTCCATCTTGAAATAGATAATTTTGAAACATTTTGATTCTCATGTTAGGAGACATAAGTGATTGTTTTGATCTTTGACCTTGGATAATGTATGAGACTCAAGATGGAAAGTAAACCCTAAGAAATGCAGACTCAACTATATGATAGGATATTTATGATATAAGGCTATAAACAAGGTACCGATGACCAACGGTGAACCTAGTATGATAAAATACAAGGATTCAAGGCAACTCTAGGTCTGAAGGAAATTATGATGCAAGGTGTTACTTGTGCTATGATGGATAGACACAGAGACAAGTGATCAAGAGAGGGTGTGCTAAGTATGAGATGGTGAACTCCGAGAGGATCGCCCAACTGAAAGATGTTAAAAATACTCCCTAACTCAAGGGTGATGTACCTCAAGTGATATGGGAGGATTGTTAACCAATATTTGTTTCAAGACCTTTTAAGAGTGACCTAAGTGCAAGGCTAATATTTTATTGACCAATGAAAGAGTGCAAGGACTGAATATGCAATGAGATGAAGCAATCTAAAGGATGCAAAGACTAAAGATGTGATGCAAGCTAGAATCTATGATTGAATGGGATAATCTAAAAGATGTAAAGGACTAGCTATGACTAATTAAGATATGAAAGGATGAAAGGTGCAACTAGGTGAAAATTATATGAGGACATAAAAGGTGTGGCAATCTAGAATGATGTGACTATTCAAGGACCTAAAAAGATCATAACTAAAAAATGGTGTCTCTACAAGCTTACTGGTGTTGGGAGATAAGATGATTGAATGTATTTTCCTCTATTATGCGCCTGTGATAAGGATCTTCTAAAAAAGAAAGCTTGTGATCTCAAGGGTTCAGGTTCAAATTTTGTTGTAAGACCATTTTTGAAGTCTCAATATTGTTGTAGAAATGTACAATGTTTCAACAAAAGCTTATGGTTTTTGTATAAGAAGCATCTCCTCTTCTGAATATCCTTTGGGTTGGATTTCTTTTTCCTGGGATGATGATATATGGACTTCTTCATGAACTTGTGGGACATAGGTTTGATGCTAGATAGACCAATGAGACTATAAGTTTAATGTTTTAGTTTCAAGTATGGTGTTGATTGTGAAATGTTCTTTTTTATTTTGAACACACTTAGAAAACATAACAGACAAAATATTTGTTTGATTTTGCAAGAAAAGCACATCCAAGCACAATCCTAAGGTTTGGTCAAGACAATACTTGTTGAATCCCCTTGCAATAGAATACCACATTCAATTGGATAGATAGAATCTTGGTATCACTGGCTCCACTCCACGACACTCACTTCTTGGGCATTACCAAGCTTCGAATTTCTAAAGACCCAAAGATCTGAAGAAATTTTCTCTCTCAATTTTAGGGGTATATGAGGGGTTTATTCGGCATGAGCGTATCACAATGCCTGAGACAACAAGTAGAAGGTTTTTTGGAAATTAAAAACAATTTGTCTCTTAGTGGAGGAACTTTAGTGGATCTCGGTGTCTACCCATGTGATGGCAGCTCGTTTAAGAACCCATTCCTAGTCCTCGAAAGGATTTTTATGCATCTCACACAAGTGTGGTTACTAAGAGAAAATTATTGGTGTAGATACACGTTACTGATAAGTCATGGCTTTCGCCTGACTTATTAAGTTGTATAGCGGGATAAAGAAGCACCGCTTTGGTTCTTCTCTCTCACCAACCAAAGTAACACTCAGGAGATGGGTCCTCTACCAAAAATAATTGAGTGTCGCTAACACTTTTATTATGCACCCAGGACCATGAAGGCCAAGGGGAGAGGATAGTGTGTGTGAGTTGTGGGACTTCTCACATGCACAAGTGTGCCCAAACACGAAAGACAGATGTTCTTCTTAAACCCAAATCCAAATGTTTGCTATACTAAAAAATAATTGGTTTCAAAATCATGTCTTTGTCAAATGTCATGCACCAAATGTCATTAGTATTTTCAAGATATTGTCTTCAACAAATTAGGAAACCCGTGGGATGGAGAGAGAAAGGAACCCCCCTCTGCAAAATCAGTTACATTCTAATGGCATACTTAGGGATGACTGCAAGGAGTCTATGGGGATCGGTGAGAGGGAAGAAGACCCTGAAATTGACCTTTCCAGTGAAACAAAGGAATTTTGAGCATTATGGGAGGAGCATGTAGTCATTTGTAGGGTTGTGGGACCAAAGAAGTCAAGAGTTTGCATTAAAGATTGGATTGCCAAAAAATAGGGTATGGGATTGGTGGTGAAAATTTTACCCATAGTCTTCTTTGTGGTTGTGTTTGTAGAAGACTTTGAAAGAAACAGAGTTCTGTACCAAAAGAATTGGTTTGTGGAAGACAATCCTTTATACATTTAGCCCTAGAAATCTAATTTTGATCTCCTTCCTCTGGCTATATATGATAGCCCCATGTGGATCAGGCTATACAACTTGCCAATTGAATACTGGGGGGATAGTTGTCTCAAAAATATTAGGCGAACATTGGGTACCTTGCTAGAAATAGATGAAAAGATTGTAGAGGAGGATTTATACATGTATGCTAGATTGAGGATTGTGGCGGTGAAAACTATTCCATCTCATGTCACTCTTATCACTTCGGAAGGAAAATGGAGACAAAAAATAGAGATCGAGAAGGATATTATTCCTTGTCAGAGATGTGGAAGCAAGTTTCATTTTTTTGCAAAGTGAAAAATATTTGTTATAAAGATGCAGAGTAATCTAGTCAGGAGGCCTAAGAAAAATTGGATGGTTAAGAATAATATAGCCTCCCAGAACCTTCTATGTTTTCCATATGATGATCAATTCTTAGGGAGCAATGATTGCCCACTGGTACTTGATCCAAAATAAAATCAACAGATTGCAAATGGACTATGTAACCAATTCTTTTGTGTTGCTATCGCAAGCAGTGGACGAGACCATTGAGAACAAGCCTAGGGAGGTGGAGCCTTTATTTCTTGAGTCAGAGAATGAGTTTGAATTATTATTCAAAGATGGTGAAATCAAAGGAGATGAACTAGACAACATGGACCCAAGATGCATCAGCTAGTTAGCAAATGCTTTGTTGGGTAGAACAAAGGGTTGTAGGGGTCCTAGGAGCAATAGGCAAGTCAGGGAGGATAGAGCCTCTAAAAAAGGTATTGTTAGTGTGATGGATTTCCTCAAGATTCCCAAGGGAGGTAACTCTTCCCCTCGGGGTAGATGAAGATTCTAACTTGGAATGTCAGGGGCCTTATAACCCCTGATGAAAGACACTTGGTCAAGAGAGTGATTGACAAAATCTCTATTGATATAGTTTTGCTTCAAGGGACCAAGTTATATGATGATAAGGCTCGTTATTTATTGAAATTTTGTTTTAAGTGGAATGGTATGTTTGAAGCGGCTAGAGGCATAGCGAGGGGTCTAGGGGTTCTTTGGAACCCAGCATCTACTTTAATATCTCCAATTCCCTCCAATACTAATGGGATGATCTTTCAGGTTTCCAGCATTGGCAGTATAGCAGATTTTCCCCTGATCAATGTATATGGCCCAAATAAAATAGATGAGAAGGAAAAAGTATGGGGTGAGATTATTGACCATGTTGACCAACTTAACCTACATATAATTATAGTGGCTAGATATTTTAATGTCGTCCTTGACATAGATGAAAATTTGGGTGGTCTCAAAAAAAGTTCCAAAGTCATGGAGGACTTCAAAGACTTCATCAAATCTATCAGAGTGGTAGATGTGATCCCAAAAAATGGATTATATACTTAGACAAATAAGAGAATTAAATTTTCAAAGATATATGAAAGATTGGATAGGTTTTTTGCGGGTGATTTTTGGATTAATGGGAAATTCTTTGTATCCACAATCATTATCCCGCAAGATGGCTTGGACCATCTACCCATTATGTTAAGTTTAGATGAGGACAAGACAATTTGGAGGAGTTACTTCAAATTTCTCAGCATGTGGTGGAGAGATCCTAACTTTAAAAGTAATCTGAAAATGTGGTGGGAAGAAGGGAACAAGTTTGTGGGCTCTCCCAGTTTTTGTTTTGCGAAAAAGATGAAGTATTTGAAACAAAAAATTAAAATTTGGAATAAAGTGTCTTTCAAAAATATATTTACAGAAAAATTGAGAATAGAAGAAGAATTGGAAAGTATCAATGAGAAAGTGATGATAGCCAGTATGAAAAATGAGGAATTTACATTAGAAAGCCAACTGAAAGAAGAATATATGGAAATCCTGAAGAGAGAATAACTTTATTGGAGAGACAAATCCAAAGAGCTATGGATTGCGGAAGGGGATTCCAATACCAAATTTTTCCATGCCTCCACCAAGTCTAGAAGGACTTTCAATAAAATAACTTCCATCAAAGATGAGAAAAGCAATTGGTGCTCTTCGGGGAAAGAGATTGAGCAGGAAGCCCTGCATCAATTTTCGTAGGTTTTGGGGAAAGGAGATCCTCTAAGTGAAGATCACATTCCACTCATCACTGAGACTATAAATACATAGGTCTCCCTGAAAGATGATATGATGCTTATGGACCCTTTTTCTAAAGGGGAGGTGAAAGAGGCAACCTTCGCCTTGCATCCACACAAAGATCCCGACCCTAATGGTTTTATGGCCGAAGTATTTTAATCCTGTTGGGATTTTGTGGGTAATGATATCTGGGTAGTAGTTGAAGAATTCATAAATAAAAAGAGGTTTCTGAGGGAAATGAATCATACCATGATTGTGCTTATACCAAACAAATAGGAGTGTGAGTCAATGATGGATTATTGACCTATATCCCTTTGCAACACGATATACAAGATTATACCCAAAGCAATGGCAAACAGGCTCAAAAAGATTTTGCCTAAACTAGTTGCTAATAATCAAAATGGTTTTACTCGAGGCAAAGAGATTGCGGACAGTATCATATTGGTTTCAGAGGTGATTCATTTCATGCACAAAGAGAAGACGAAAGGTATGGTGATCAATCTTGATGTGTCGAAAGCATATGATATGGTTATTTGAAATTTTTTGTTACAAGTACTTGTTTGTATGGGTTTCGATAGTAAGTGGATAGAGTGTCTCAAATTTTGTATTTATTTTGCTAGTTTCTCCATTCTAGTTAATGGATCGTTGTGTGGTTTCTTTGATTCTACTGATGGATTGAGGCAAGGAGATTCATTTTCCCCATCGCTGTTTGTTTTGATGGCAGAAGTGTTAGGTAGTGTAATAACCTAAAAATGGTCACCTAAACCATGGGCCCCTAATCTCAACTACATCACCAAGGTCCTAACCAAAGACAACTAAAGTAATCTTGAGTACCTAATTAATTAACTCCTCAATCATCAATGTCACATGGCAACTAAATCATTCTATATTAATTAAATATTAATTTAATTAATTAAACATTCCAAGTAAATCATTTTAATCAATTATCTTATTTATTTAATTAAATATCCTAGCATATTTAATTAATAAAAAAATTTGCCATTAAAAAGGAATTAGTTTGAAAAAAGAATTAAATTTGAAAAAAGAAATAAAAAATAAATTAAATTGAAAAATCCCAAAAAAGCAATTAAATATCAAAATTGAATAAAAATATGGAATAAATTAGTTTTCCCGATTTTATCTTAATTTTAGCTCAATTTCCTTTAAAGCTGAGAAAAGCAGCCAATGACATCAATTCACCTGGATTTTGCTTCCTCTTGGAGAATCTTTGCTGCTCATCATTAATTGATCTTGACCCTTGGTCTCTCTCTGGATTTTCTATAAATTCAGGCTCTCATATCTCATTCAAAAAACCCTGGGGATTTATCGTTATTATGTTGTTTATGCTCTAGGTCCATTGAGATTTTTGTGCATTGAGAATATTGCATATTAGTTATTGCATATTTTTTAAATCATCTAGCTTAAGATTCAATCATAGCTTAATCATGTTAGCCTAATATTCATTAATCTTGTATATCTTGCATCCATTTAGCTCAATTTTGTCCTCATATAGATTAAATCCTTCATTTAGGTGTCGTCTAGTCACTGGTGTTGCATAAAGAAATCTGAGAGCAAGACTAAAAGTCACATCTACTAGAAGGCAATAGGTCGCTTTGTAATGGTTTTATTATTCATTGATTATTGATTTACTAACTATGCATCTAATGACTTAATTGAAGTGTTGTGTATTTAGATACAGATACAGGTCCACTTTTCACACACGCATTTTTGGCACCCACCATGGGGCTCAAGAATTCAATTTTTCGACCTTCCAATCATTCATTTTTTATTTTCTAGATTTTGTCCATACAGTCTCTGGAAATCATCGTATGATTTCTGAGTCTTGTCATTTGGTTATGTGGTAATCCTTGTACTATTTTCTACTTCTTTCATTTCATTATATGATTACTCATATGGTTCTATGGTAATCCTTATACGAATTTCTACTTTTGTCATTTTATTCTATGATTACTCGTCTAGTTTGGTGAGAATGCTCATACAATCGGTGATTTTTGTCGTATAGCTTGGTGAAAATAGTTGTATGATTTTTGTATTGTCGTATTAAAAACAGAGGGATTTTTAGGGTTTTGTTAAATTAAATTTGGATTTACTGACACTAACCCTGAATTGTCTTCTTTCTGGCTGAGATTTTTATAGCCTAACTGGTTTTTTTTTGCAGAATGCTTGTCAAAGAATCCATTGTTCAAAAACAATATGAATACTGATGCGTTGTTTTTATAGGTTGCCTAAGGAGAATCAACTAAACATTGTGTATTCTTTAATTCATTTCTAGACACTTAAATTGCGATATGGTTAATGAACAAATCTGTCTTCCGTGTTTTAGAAAACTCTAAGAGGTAGGAGTGTATGCTCTTGTCTATACAAACAATTAGAAATTCAGACCCTTGAAGCTTTTTCTAGTTTTGAGATTTGTGTACCTTTTAGCAGGCCTATCACAGTGAAAAAAAGTAGTCACCCTGTGAGAACGAACCAAGTGAGTACAGCTAAACCCAAGCATTTTGACTCACTATAATAAATAGGCCTTTTCGGGATTAAAGTCTTGGGGGAAGGGATTATTTGAGTTTTCTCTTTGAGATCTCTCATATCGGGCATTTTGTAGGGCCTCACGGTCTCAATTATGCTTGCATGACTACATCTTGTTTTGGTACCTTGTCGGGCTATAGGCCTCAATTGAGCTTGTGCAACTTCAAGGGGTAATTTTGAATGGAAATCCTTACTACAAACTTTAAAATAGTAGCTACCTGGTTCACCTCTGAAAGGGGGATAATCTTTGTGTAAGAGAGATACAAAATCTCCCAAGATACTTTCTATTTTGTGCCCACATTAGAGTTTGGAGTTGGCTAATACGACGTTGATAATCCATTGTGTGAGACTCAATGGTCGTATTCTGATTAGCTATTGGGTGTGTACTTGAGTCTGCAAGCAAAGGTTTTCTCTCTTAGCCAACTTCCTTAGAATTAGCATGCTATTTTTGAAGTCACTTTGGATCTTGCATATTTATTGTGTTCATTATCCTGGAAACTAAAAACTGAAAATCTGAAACTGGAAAACAATCAAAAACATCAAAAACTCAGTGGTCAAAACTCTGTCCTTGTCAGAAACTCATCACTTTTCTGTCCTGTGTTGTACGAGTCTTATGTTTTTTTGTACTACCTGCCACTAATTGTCATCTAAACATTACTAAACTATCGTACGAGTCTCTATTACTACTATCATTTTGTCATCTGAACATTAATAAACTATCGTACAAGTCTATATTATTTCTCTTAGTTTGTCATCTGTGAAGGTCTAAACTGTCGTACGAGTTTAAAATGAAACTCATATGAGAAACTGTCTTTGTCGTTTGGAGGTCATTAAACTATCATCTAGGTAAATATATTTTGCCGTACAAACCTTTGATTTTGTCAGTCAAAAGCCTGTCTTTTTGCGTACTTTTCCAGATCTGTCATCCTTGCCTAATTAGTCTACAGTGAGCATATATCTGGTCATTTTAATCTTGAGTATAAACAATCTTGATAGTGTATCCCTATCATTGTGTTACACGACTTTATCGATTATATCTCAGCTAGTTCAATCAAACCTTCATCAATCTAAACAATTTGATTTGCTTAGATCATGTCTTATACAGGATAGATTATTCCTAAAACCAAACTTGGTCTTCAACTCCTTAATTAAACCTCAAACAAACAACTAGCTCTGACTTAATCTTGACTTTTGTATCACTCCTAGCTCTTGGTCATGTCGATTTTAAATGCCTATTCAAACCAGAAGTTCTCATAAGACAATTGCCAAAGATAAGGGACAACCCTTTTCATCGCAGGCTAATCCATTCTTTATAGAAGATCCCATCTCTGACAAACCTTTGTCATCAAGTATACCAAATTTTGATTAACCCTTCTCTCCCACCATGTCTGGAGAAAGGCAAGAAAGAGAAGCTACTAAATGCAATACTCATGATAATATTAGCACCCATGCTACTAGCAGTGACTCATCTAATGAGTCTGAAACTTCTGAACCTACAAAAGCTATTATAAATAACCGTCAAAATGATAAGGATTTTCGAAAAATGATGAAAATTATCATGGCCAAAGAAAAAGAAGATCATTTTCTAGAGTTGGCAAAACAAGGCACTAAACTTCCCATTGATTATAACATTGAAAGCCTTATAACTAAAGAAGAAGATACTCCATTAATGATGGTAAACAAACAATTGCAAGCATTGCAAACTAAAATCAAGGAACTGAAAAACAAGGATAAATCATCTACAAAGTATTCTTTGGAAATGATCTGCCCATTCCCATTTGACAAGAAACTTAACATGCCTCCATTTCCTTCAAGAGTGAAGATTCCTAAGTTTGACAAATATGACAGTAACTCATATCCTCAAGACAATGTCCGATAATTTTGTGCTTTATGTATGGAGTTCATGCACGAATAAACATATCTCATGTGCCACTTTCTAAGAAGTTTAGGAGGACAAGCTATGGAATTGTTTTCAAGTCTGCCTATGGGAATTAATTCTTTTGAAGAACTAGTTGAATTGTTTCTACAACAATACTCCTATAACATTTGTCATCCAGTCACAATGATTGAGCTTTGTAATACCAAATAGAAGACAAGAGAAACTCTTCTCACTTTCCTTCAGCGTTCGAGAAAGATGTTCTCTACATATTCACGACCCATTCCTGATTCTGAGAAGATGGACAACTTTGTCAATAATCTAATTCTTTAGTTGAAATATAATATCCAAATGCAAGTATACCCTTCATTCAATAAGATGGTGGATAGTGCTCTCAAAATAGAAGATGTGCTTGTAAGGAAAGGAGATATATCACTTTGTAAAGAAACACATCAAGGCTCTAGTTCCAAAGAGAAGAACAAATACTGGAAATACGACAAAGATAATAACAAAAATGTTGTTAATGATAGAGTGGTTGATAATGTCAAACCAAAATCAAAACCCATAGTATTCAATCTGACTAGCGATACACAAGCCCTCAAAGCAGCTAAAAGCGCTATAGAAAACCCGCCTAAGAAATCAACAGAGTGGTTTAAAGAGAAGCCTTGGGTTTCAAAACCTAAGTGTGATTTTACTCCTCTAGGAGAATCATATGAGCTAGCTTTTAAGACTCTATTGGAAAACGAACTAATTACATTGCCTAACAACTCCAAGCCATATGATTTTGAGGTCAAACCCAAATGGTGGAGGGAAAATGAGTACTATGAATGTCATCGAAACAAGGGTCATACAACAAATAATTGCATGAAACTTAAACATGAGATTCAAGACCTTATTGATGCTGGAAAAATTATTATTGGAAATCATACAACCAATGTTGATCACAAAGCTTTCAAAGATCCCTCACCTGCTTATGCACAGGGTGATTCCTCAAAATCCAAGGAAGGTGCCAAAGTCAATTACACCTATGCCAACAATGTTAATGTGATCAACATGCTTGAACCTTCCCAATATGAATATTGCAATGTGATCATAGTCAAAGATAAACAAAACAAAACATGAACTGTGAATGTCATGACCCGTGCTAAAAAAAAAGGTTGCTCTCAGAGGAGCTAGTTCCTCCTCTACTGATCAAACATCATCAAATCTATTGACAACATAAAACCTACCAACTTCTTCAAACAAACAACTAGATACGTGTTGCCAAATTACACTCAATTGGTTGGTTTCAATATGTTGTCATTGATGGCAACATGGCAACTTATTTCAGCTTCATAATTTAGGTTAGTTCTGTACCGCTAGGCACTTCACAAACACTTCATTGGCACCGGCAGGTTGGAAGGAATCCTTAGGTTACCAGCAATGCAGGCCGACATGGTTTAGAATCAGGTTATCGGTATTGGAGGCCGACATCTTTTGATCTGGAATTGACAATTGTTTTTGATATTTATGTATTTATGTTATCTAGCTAACATGTATATTCATATTATAATTATCTTTGTAGGCTAACATAAGGCATGATGAATTGTAAAGGGGTATATAGGTCAGTTGGTTAGATCATTTTGAAGCAACTGAATGTAAGGAAATATATGAATCATATGAAGGTTATGGAATGTAAAGGAGATACGAAACATATGAGAGAGATCATGTATGTGAGGATATTTATGTAAGGGTTATTCTGGTAAGGGTTTAGGGTTTCAGAATGGAACAGATAGAGCTTCACTAGAACTGTATTCAGGCATATAAAATGCTATATTTGTAGTTCAATCATTTCTTCAGATTGTAGTCTAGATTTGTATGTAGTCAGTGAGACTCCTTTTGTGATTGAGCAGTATGCTCTAGGCTGTAAGCCTTCCTACAAGTGCAGGCCCCCTATATTTTGTAATATCTCTTCATATGACCAATGGATTGATATTGTGGGTCACAAATCCCACCGTGGTTTTTCCTCTTTAAGTTTTCCACGTATAATTTAGTGTGTTAGGGTATTCATTTATGTGATTGGCTTATTGGTTTCTTTACTTCTTTCAATTCTATATGTACTAGTATACCGGTTGGTGTATGCATGTTTTAATAAGGTTAAAATTGATCATTCTGGTAGAAAACTAATTCACTCCCCCTCTCAGTGTTCTTGGATTCCAACAATTGGTATCATAGCCTTGTGCCTCGAAGGATGTTTAATAGCTTGAGGAAGATCATGAATCTAGAGTCCATGGATATGAGTTTGGAGAAGAAACTTAAGGTGGCACTTGAAGATTATGATGCTGAAAGGATGAAGAATTTGAAGCTACAAGATGAATTGAATTCTTCTCAGGAATTCATTCTTGTCCTATAGGAGAGGATATCATCTGTTCAGGCTAGGAGGAAGGAACTTTTGCAGAATAAGGGTAATGATGAGAAAGATGCACTTAATGAGAGATGTTTATAGCTAAGTCAAGAGAACATGGTTATGAGAAATGAAATGGAAGTTATAACTATGAGGATGTCTAAGGAGATTGAGGACTGAAAGAAAAAGAAAGAAAATCTTGTTGTATCTTTGAAAAAACAATTTGAAGAATGTGGAAGGTTGGTTCATGAAAACGATAGGCTGAGAACTAATTTAGTACAATCCCAGAGTAATGAACAAGAGCTTGAGAGACAAATGATAATTCTGAGATATGATTTGACTATTGCGAGTGAGTATAAAGAAAAATTCAAGATTAGTTCATCACAACTAGATGAATTATTAAAAAGACAAAGGTAGAATGGAGATTCAAGTGGACTTGGATTTGAACAAGGACAGAGTTATGGTACTACAAATGAAGATCAAAATAATAAGACATCGGTAAGGTATTTTGATGCTTATAAATTTAATGGTAGATGCTTTGTTTTTAATAAATTTGGTCACGTGGCTAGGCAATGTAGAAATAAAGCAAATCAAAACCCAAATTCTACTCCTGGTCAATGTTCTAAATGTAATAAGTATGGTCATAAGATAAAAGATTGTAGAATAAATGTTAAATGTTATGCATGTGAAAAATTTGGACATATGGCTAATCAGTGTTGGTCAAGAAATTACAACGGTTTTAGCAAAGCAATTCAAAAGAACAATGTTACATATTATGCATATAATGAGGTTGGACATATTTCTAAGTGCTGTAGAAGAAAAAGTCCACTGATTGGTAATAATGGATCAAATGAGAAAGGAAAAGAGAAGGTTAATGAAATTCATCAAGATCATACCCAGAGATGGGTCAGGAAGTTAGAATAACAATCAGCAAATGGAAATGCACTGGTTACTCAACCAGCAGTTGAGGTTGCTCGTGCACCAGAAGGAAGCTCATCCGGTAACTAAGGTAGATGCCTTAGGGGTAGGAAAATTCATGATGATACTACATATGCCTCAGGAAGAGGTTCTGGAAGATTTTCCAGACATTGGAGATGCTTATCCGGCATGGATATGTTTGATAGAGATCTGATATCTTCCACCAAAAGTTATTAATATCAATGACGGATTAGGGTTTCTTAGGGGATAAAAGGTCGAATTCACTTCATTTTTTATCACTTTGCATTCAGAGTGATTCAGAGTGATTCAGAGAAAGTCTAAGGTGATTCAGAGTGATTGATATCTTCTTGAGTGATTTCACCAGCGACCGAAAGAGTTCTTTGGATTTTTTCACCGGCGGCTATTCACATGTATCTATCTTCAATCATAGAAGTGGGATCATCATCTGTACCTTTTTTTGTTGCAAATCTGATTGTTCTTGAGGTCAAGGACCGTCCCAAGCCAATTTTTAAGTGATATCCTCATGTTTCTACCCTGGATGATTCGGTTGGCACTTTTTCTCGTGTCCTGAAAGGAGTCGTGTATGTTGAAGGTGTAAGAGCTTACATTCACTACCATATTGAGGATTTAGGAACAAATGATATTAAGAGAATTTACATGAATGAGCTAATGGGAGATTCTAGAAAGATTAAGCCCAAATACCAGCATGTTGTGGATTTAGGGTTTACCGACATTCTGAATATTCCAGATTTTGAAAATGAGATTGTTAGGTATGTTTTGAGAAGAGTACATGGAGAGTTTATCTGGTTGTATAGACCATATAAGATTACAAAGGAGGCCATCAAGGTGATCACTAGTTTACCGCAGGTTGGACAATGTCCAAAGAAGAAAGTTTCAAATGATCAAGTCAACAAGATTACCAGTGCAACATTACACAAGTGATCAATGAGGGTTAGTACCATAACTAACATAGATATCAGATTCAGAAGCATGGTCATCGGTTACAAGGTAAATCAGTCAAACCATCTGAATTCTGTTTCTATCTCCT
Organism: Cryptomeria japonica; assembly: GCF_030272615.1. Lineage (NCBI taxonomy): Eukaryota > Viridiplantae > Streptophyta > Pinopsida > Cupressales > Cupressaceae > Cryptomeria > Cryptomeria japonica. The sequence goes on from NC_081405.1 coordinate 583,910,092, forward strand.
GCATTTATGCAGCTCAAAAAATGATGAGGGAGGATGAGAAATTAGATCTATGTGGTTTTATGTTGGATGAATTGTTGATTAATCTAGGAAAGATCAAAGGAGAAAAGAAAGGAACATTCCAGTACAGTAACCTAATTGTTTGTTTAATGCTATTTTTCATCAATGAGACTCCCAGTTTTGGGAAAAGAAAATGGGCATTCGATATCTCGGTAGGGAGGTAACTAAAACAAATCAATTGCTACATTGGGTAGTAAGAGAGATGACAAAGTGTTTGGTTACTTTAAATCATTTCAAAAGGCTATGAATTCTAGGATGAGGATTCTACAACACATTGTTGAAAAGTACTCAACTAAGATATGCTTCATGGTCAACAAAGATGAAACTCTGATGGAAGTTGTAAGGCCCCGAAAGATTTGGATTGAGGAAATGGCTTATGAAGTTGATGCACAGATTTTTTATGCTTATGCATAAATTGTAATTGAGGCACCTATAGATGAAACTGTAAAAACCTTTAACATTGCTAAGAAGAAGAAGCATGAGGTTGAAACTGAGTTCAACCAGAAGAAGAGAGAGAAGCAGGAAGGAGAGGCAAATAAATTTGTTGAAAAGGTTTCACAGGACATCAAAGTGTTGATTGATGATGTCCCAGAGAAAGGAAGGAAAAGGAAAGAGCCAGAAATATTCATTAAGCCAATTGTAGCTAATTCTGGATCTAAGGATAACACACCCTTGGCATTCAAAAGGGTATTGAGGAAAAAAACTGAAGAGACTAAGGTAGAAGCTAAGAAGCAACCAGTTAAGAAAGTTACTGTCAGGGTACCGACACAAAAAAGAGCACCAAAAGAAACACATTCTTCCCCATCCAGTACTGGAAGGAGAAAGAAGAAGGATGGCATTGATCTTGCACTTGAATCTGGTAATGTAACTACTATTCAACCAAAGACTTGTGCAGAGTTAGTTGATAATATTACTAAAGATGGTATGTTAAAGAATGTATAGCTTTATTATGAACATTTAGATAAAGATGAACAAAGAGAAGTAGAGGAATCAATTTTGTTGTATTGGATATATACAAGAAAGCCTTGTTAGAAATTGAAGACCAAATACTGGCACAGATGTTGACATTTTAGATGCTAGGAGGTTATCAGCAATGCAAGAGGACATGCATATAAAGATTCAAGAGTTGTTATATGTTTGTGTTTCTATTGCACCAGAGGAGATGGACAAGACACTTGAGGTTGCTGATAGGAAAATCTTTAATAGCAAGCATATAATAATCAATCTTATGTTAGGTAGGGTAAATGAGATAATCAAGGAGACCCACAAGGCATGGGTCAAGTTCTTTGAAGAGAACCATGATTTTTATACTTCACCAAAACCTAAGACAGATACTGCAGACATCCCAGTTGAAGGGAAAGGTAAAGATATTATGGGTACTTCACCCTCAATTTTAAAAAACATTAAGATAGTAGATTTTGAGCCCCCAGTAGATACTAATGTATAGGCAAATGTTGAGATATCGATAGATACAGAAAGTGTATAGGTTGAAAATGTACAGGTTACTCATGTTGAGGACAACAATCCTTCGAATCCAAATGTACAGGATGAGGTTATAGTTACTAGGGAGGAACCGACAGTTACTGAGACTACACCAAGTGGCGAAGCCACCAGTGCAAGTGAGGAAGCTATAAAGGTTAAACCATCAGAAGGAGAGAAAGGGGAATCTGGTTGGGAACCAGTAGTTAGTCCATCATTGTTGTCAATTGACACCTCCCAGGTTGAAAAGAATATCATAACAAAGATGAGTTCTACTGAACTCATGATGATGACTAGACAGAAAATGTTAAAGGAGGGATCTATGGATAAAGGGGTCATTGATCAGTCTATCACTATTTTGCATAGACTATTCCCAGAGTGCAAGTTTGACAAAGAAGCAAGCCCATTCGACAAGCTTAAGACAATCATAGAGCACATTTCAAAGGATTTTTATTCTTTACAATAGATATCAAACGGACAAGCACTGGAGAGGTTCACACGAGCAAAGAGAGCTACATTTGATAAAATGATTGAGTCAAAGAGGAAGGAGATTAATGATAAGTTGAAATTGATAGATAATGCATTAAGGCATTGTACTAGTATTTATAGAGTATGTTGTAACCCAGATTTACTCACAACTGAGATAGATAAAAAGCTTAAGGATATTCATGATGAGATTGCAGGTATAGCCAATTCTTTTGATGGATTGAATTCATTGACTACATCTATTGATGGTCAGATTTTCATTTTTGAAGCCCAAGTTTTTGCTCTTGAGAAAGAAAAAGATAAAATCATAAGGAGAGCCAGAAGTCTTAGAGGATTGGTGAGTCCCTTGTTGGATTCATTAAGTGTACATAAGAAGGAGTTTATATATATGGTTGGTAAGCCCATACTGATAAATCTTAATGAGAAAGAGTCATTTGCCCATATGCTAAATGGACTTGTATCTATTTCTGGCACTTTCAGATCTAGTTGGGATACCTATCTAGAGCTTTTGGAGAAGGCTTAGCCGTATATTTTCAAATACATCCAGCTTCGATAAGATATATTTGGATATATTCATTATACAGTCTTTCATTCTTTGTCCTGGTTTTTGGAATTCTTTTTGGAATTTTTGATGGCATTGATGTCAAAGGGGGAGTGATATTGATGTGAAAAAGGAAAAGGGAGTTGTATACATTAGGGGGAGTATAGGTGAAAAATATTCAAGAGGTATGGAGTATTTTGTTTTAATGGATATTCAGCTAAGGGGGAGCAGGCTCAGGATGAAATCGACAAATGGAAACCATAATCATTTTTTTACATGAGTGTTTCCATCAATGCCAAAGGGGGAGATTGTTGGCAATTGACACTCAATTAGTTGGTTTCGATATGTTGTCATTCATGGCAACATGGAAACTTATTTTGGATTCATAATTTGGGTTAGTTGTGTACCGATAGGCACTTCACAAACACTTCACCGGCACCGGCACCAACAGGTTGGAAGGAATTCTCAGGTTGTTGGCAATGCAGGCCGACATGGTTTAGAATCAAGTTATCAGTATTGGAGGCTGACATCTTTTTGATATTCATGTATTTATGTTATCTAGCTGCAATGTATATTCATATTATAATTATCTTTGTAAGCCAACATAAGGCATGATGAATTGTAAAGGGGTATATAGGTCAGTTGGTTAGATCATTTTGAAGCAACTGAATGTAAGGAAATATATGAAATTTATGAATCATATGAAGGTTATGGAATGTAAAGGAGATGCGAAACATATGAGAAAGATCGTGTATGTGAGGATATTTATGTAAGGGTTATTCCGGTAAGTGTTTAGGGTTTCAGATTGGAACAAACAGAGCTTAATCGGAACTTTATTCAGGCATAGAAGATGCTATCTTTGCAGCTTAATCGTTTCTCCAGATTGTAGTCTAGATTTGTATGTAGTCAATGAGGCTCCTTTTGTGATTGAGAAATGTGCTCTAAGTTGTAAGCCTTCCTGCAAGTGCAGACCCCTATATTTTGTAATATCTCTTCATATGGCCAGTGGATTGATATTGTGGATCACAAATCTCACCATGGTTTTTCCTCTTTGAGGTTTTCAACATATAATTATGTGTGTTATGTATTAATTTATGTGATTGGATTATTGGTTGCTTTACTTCTTCCAATTCTATATGTAGCGGTATACTAGTTGGTGTATGCATGTTTTAATAAGGTTAAAATTGATCATTTCGGTAGAACACTTATTCACCCCCCCCCCCTCTCAGTATTCTTGGATTCCAACAATACGATCACGGCTAAATCCAAATAGTTGGATTCATCATCTTCTTCTATTTATAGCATTGTTGAAGAATTAAAATGAACTACCACTCAAATCTCCATTCTTGAACTACTCAAAATCTCTTCTGCTCATAGAGAGATTCTAGACAAAGCTTTGCTCGCTACTAACGTCCCTAAAGGCATAGATTTGGGTCAGTTTCAATCTATGGTGGGTCACCTGACTTCACCTTACTACCTATTCTTCTCTGAAGAAGATGACAATTCCCTGAATCATCCACATCACCAGCCATTGCACATTGAAGCTATGATCCATAAGCACCGAGTTAAGCATGTTTTGATAGATGGAGGCGCTGGGTTGAATATTTGTACCTATAATTTACTGATGCAGTTGGGATTTATTGATAATGTCATTGATCCAACAAAGAAAAGAACAATCAAATCTTATGATGAAGAAGAAATAACCTCTAAGGGTATGATACTATTACCGATCAGGATGGGACCTATAGAAAGAGATATTATTTGTCAAGTGCTTGATCTTCATCTATCCTACAACATCTTGTTGGGCAAACCATGGATTCACGAAATGCAAGAAGTGCCATCTACTTACCATCAGTGCTTGAAATTTCCCTACAATGGATTTGAAGTCAATGTTCCTACTGATACAACCTACACCTACAATGCTTTAAAATAGTGTGTTGATACCCTTGTTCCTCATAATAGAGAAGTCTCTATAGCAGAAAGTTCAAAAACTTTGATGAAAGACATAGAAATGAATTTGAAAATCACAGGTACTGGCATGGATGGATACAAGATAGAACCTATCCTCTCACTAATGTCTCTTCCACCATCACCAAGATAGACTAGAAAACCATCTGAGGCACAAACTTCAACTACAAATGTCATCTATGATGGTATTTTTGTATAGTCCTCTACTTCCCTTATAGATGAAATAAAAGAGGTAGTTGTTCTCAAATGGCTTTTCAAAGAAGAGAGTGAAAATAGAGAAGGGCAAAACTTTGATATTTCCCCTGAACAATATGGTCCAGGCTATAAGATGATTCAATGCATGGGATATTCAGGTACTGGTCCCCTGCGAAAGCACCAAGAAGGAATCATTGAACCTATCAAGCTACAAACTAAGTCTACAAATGATAAAATTGGACTCGGATACCATCTAGAAGAGTCATCAAATAAAAAACACACTTCTCATCAACAACCTAAGTGGAGGAAAAAGATACTACATCAAACATCACAAGAAGTAAATACTCACAAAATTCAGGACAAGCATGAAAAAGAACTAGAAGAATTGGCAATTAAGAGAGAAGAAGTAGCTTGTAATCAAGTTCCAACTATATCTTCAGTAACACTACAAGAATTAGATATTCTAGAAGACATAAGAGAAGAGGTGGAAGGAATTAAAGACATGTTTGCAGCACTAAACATTCCTGTCACATATATGAGAAGAATGCAAGCTGAGGATTTAGAAACTGACTCGAATGAGTATGAATGGGGTCCAGAATCTCTATCAGATACTGTAGACACCTTAAATTCTCTTGTCTAATTAAATAAATATTTTTATTTATTTAATTATTTTATCCTAATTATTCTATTAATTGAATAAATCTTTATTTATTTAATTAATTCATTAATCCTCTTCTAATCCTTTTTCTTATTTAAATAAATACTTTTATTTATTTAAATTATCATTTTCCTAAATTAAATAAATACTTTTATTTATTTAATTGATCCCATTTCTTCTATTAATTAAATAAATATTTATTTATTTAATTAATTCATTAGCCTTTTCTACCTATGACACATGTCATTCATCTCTTAATTCCTACATTACCTGCCCTCTCATTATTTTCTTATTTTCTCTACCTACCCTTTAATCCTAGCTGACCATTTATCTTTTATGCCTCATAATCTTATCCCTCCATTTCCTACAATGTCTTCTATATAAGAGGACGCTTCTCTCATTATCAATCTCCCAAGCATTTTTATCAATCTTATGCAATCAAGTCTATTTGCGATCAAACTATCAACCACATTTCCATTCTTTGTTGAGCTCTTGTGCACACATAAAATCTGAGAGCAAGTATATCAAGCAAGATCAATGGAGATAGGAAGAATGGAGATTCAAACCCTAGTGGACATGTGATGGTATAATCTTTTTCATTTTGTTGATTTGCATTGTCTTAGGTAATCTTCATATGTTATGGTGGATCTTTGTTGTTGTTAGGCTAGCGTTTTATGGTTGAATTCATTTAGTCTTTCAATATTATTGTTTCCATTATCCACTTTTCACCATACACATTTTGGCAAGCCTGGTGGGACTCTTGTCCCTTTTTCATTTAACATCTTTGGTTGTAGATTTTGTGTTTTTGAAGTTGCAGATCTGACATTTCTAACAAAATTTCAAATTTTCACGTATGCACATTCCGGAATCGTGTTTTCGGCAATATTTTCATTTTCTAGATTACAGGATTTTATTATAGGCGTGTCTGTGGGGAATCTAATCGCATATGTGAAATCTAATTGCATCTATGATCATTTTAACCACATTTGTATTCTACAGGATTTTTCTATTTTGCATTTTGCATAAACGTGTCTATGGAGTATTGAAACACATCTGTGTTGCAGAATTGTATCTGTGTATGGTAGAATCGTGTCTGTGTTTGGTTTGCATTTTTCTATTTTTGTTTCGTCATTTAGGCTTTTGTTTCATCATTTTGGTTTGCATTTAGGGTTTTAGATCTAGTTTATTTGAGCTAATATCTTGTGATCTAGCTAACAAAGTGGTGCAACTTGTCTTTGGAAATGAATCATGTGTTGAAGGCTGCTATTTTTCACAAAGTCTTTTGAGATTTTGTTAAAATAAACCTAACTTGTTTGCTCGTAGGAAGGGGTAATCATTTGAAATAACCCAAACTACTAACAAATCTTTGTTGCAAGATCTTGGCAAGGGTTTTCTTTTGATTTTCATTGTGTGCCTTATTTTCAGAGATTAGCAAACACTTCAATTGGTGCACTAAAATTGAACCAGTGACTTTTGTGTCTTGAGCAATAGGCTCTTTGTGTTTAATCTGTAGAGGGCCTACCTCCCCGTGTGGTCACTAGGACTACTAGTGAGGAAGGAATGACCCAAGCGGTAGTGAGGCAAACCCCCCTTTTCCAAACCACTATAAATAATTGTATCCATGGTGACAGCCATGGGTAATGTGTGTTGATTAGTCCATACCGACACTATGTCTCCCTATAGACCCGTTTGATCAATAGTAGGGTGTAACCCCTACCAACAGGGAGTCTTCTGTATTTACAGAGCTGAAAGTGTTGCATGTATAGCCACATGAGTGGATGCCCTTACTCACACCTTTTTGTGTTAGAAAGCCAAAATCCTTCTAGTTTTTGGGGCGGGAGGTTAGACCTTTGGGGCGACCCACACACATACGGTTCTTAGTAGAGATACAAAGTTCACCACTGGGATTTTTCATGGGGACTGGTGCTTGGTTGACCCGAAGAAGTGAGTGTCGAGGGTGGAGCTAGTGGGGTCAAGCATCTAAGTATCCGCTTTAATAGTGTAGCCTCGGGGGAAACCCCATGTGGGATCAACAACTATTGTCCTGGCCAACCATAAGAATTGTTCTTATCTTCTTTTAAACATTCAAACATTCAAGATCAAACATCAAAACATTGTGTCTTTTTTGTCTTCAAGTGTATGCAAAATTTTTTTACATCAAACAACACACTTTTCTTTAAGTCATTTTGAGTCCAGACACTTGCAAACATAGAGTCTTCATCAACATTGTGTGCTCTTGTCACGAAAAACGGTCAAAAAATTAGATTTGGTCACAACAACAACTTCACAAATAGCAAAAATTGCACTCAGATTTCATAAATGCGTATGTGTATAATAGAAATACATATGTGTCCTGTAACTGCATCCATGTTATCATAGCAAAGTGCATTCACAAGATTCTCATAAATGTGTCTATGTAGTATCTGCTCAAGTATGTGTTGGGTAACTATGTCTATGAAGTATACAAGCACATCTATGTTCATTATTGGGAAAGTTTACAGTCCAACAAACAAGAACAATTAGTTTCAGAATTATTGAGCTTCCTAGATTATTTCTCTGGGTTTTCATCTAGCATTCAGCCTATTTTTTGGGTCTCACAAAGTTCATCATTTCTTTACACCTTGTATTACATTCACATTTGTCTAAAGTTGAGTCAAAAGGTCACTTGCTTGTCCTCATCTTTCTTTGTCAACACAATACATACAACAACATTTTTCTAAGAGGTCCCTCATCAAGGTCTATCACCTTTGGGTCTCATTTGGTTTTACTTAGAGTCAAGGTCAACTTACCTCATCAAGAGATCTATCATCTCTTTGGAAGCCACACCTACTCTACTACATAGATACTTGGTCTTACACTTTAGGCATTGCAAGTACACCTCAGATTCATTTACATTCCATCCAACTCTTGGTCTTCCATACTCTTTCCATTTTCATCTAGTTTCACACATCTTGGTCAAGGCCTAGTTCATGGTTGAAACCCATTCCCAAAAATCTAGGAGGGAAGCTAAAGAGGCTCAAGAGTCTACAAACATGAGTGGCTATGAGTACGACAATGATATCTTTTTCAATTCTGATCATACCACATTAGCTGACATGGACATCTATTAAAATATTCAGAATGTTGAGAACCTAGATGATACAAACAACAATGATGCACAAAATGACAATGTTGACAACATTTAAATACATTCAGTAGAGGTGGCGGAAAATATCATGGATCCCCATTTTAACAGATTGGTTGAAGAGATCATGAGAAGAGAGACAATATTTCCTGCAAGTGATGGCACAAAGTGGAGCTAAGATACCTCATGATTTTGACATGTCCCAAATAATGAAAAATTGACCTACTCAAGAAAGTCAACTCAATATGGATCAAAGGAGACCTAATAGTGGAGGAACTAGAGGACCACATTTCGTGCCTAAGTCACCATCATCCTTGTTTCAAAAACTTGAGATCCCCAATACACATCATCAAGCTTATGATACTCATGAAAGAACATCTCATGAACAACTCCATCTACGCAGACCCTTATGGAAGTCTTTTGCAGATAAATAAACTCAATCACATACCAATGCTAAGGACCAACCTCAAAAGCAATTGGATATTTAGAGGCATGCTCAAAATTTGGACAAAAGAAAACCCTGTGTCAAATTTGGGGGCAATACACAAGAGAAAACTCATGACATGCCTTATGACCCTATATCAAGTGGTCCCTACACGTATTATCATTATAGACCTCCTCCATATGAGCATGTTTATGATCAATACCATCCATATATGCAGTATCCTCCTCTTCCACCTAGTGGCTCAGGCATGGGATATGGTCCAAGAAGTTGGTCTCCACCCAAAAACAATCTGGAACAGAAGATATAAGACTTACAAAAGAAGATGGAGGACATCAATACACCAAAACCAACTTACACAATGAGAGATATATGTCTCTATCTATTTGATAAAAGCATTCCAAAGCCTCCATTTCCTGCACACTTCGTAACACCAAAGTTTGATAAGTACAGAGGAAAAGGAGACCCTAAGGCACATATAAGACATTTTTTCATGGCTTGCATTGAGGTAGCAATAGAAGAAACATACTTGATGAGATTGTTCCCACAAAGCTTAGGTGAACAAGCTATGGCTTCCACCTAGAATTAAGTCATGGGGTGGTGTAGGAGAAGCTTTCATAAAACATTTCTCACATAACATAGAGACAAATATATCAATGACCACTTTTTGCAGCACCAAACAGAAAGATGGGGAGCCATTTTCATCATTCTTACAAAGATGGAGGAATTTAGCTAGAAGATGCTCTTGCGAAATTCCACAAAAACAAATGGTGGAGATGTTTACACATAATGTCAATAGAGAAATTGGTTATGACTTGAGTAAAGCTTGTTTGTCCACTTTCAAGGATGTCATTGAGAAAGGCTTAGCAATAGAGAAGGTCTTAATTGAGCAAGGAATCATCAAGATATTCAAAGAAAATAAAGAGGATTTTAAAGGAAAGGACAAGCCAAGATCTTGGAACAAGATCAAGAACACAATAAATGATGGTGTTGTTGATGCTAACACAATGAGACCAAAAATCATTCTTTTAGTATCAAGTTCTTCTACAAGAAACCAAGTAAATACTCAAGCAACTTCAAAACCATGAAGGAAATACACCCCATTGGGAGAACCACTTGAGTCATTTTTCAGGAAGCTAGTGGCAAACAAGATAATAAAAATTCCAGACAATCCTCCATATGAGCCAAAAGTCAAACCAAATTGGAATAATGATGATGAGTACTGCAAATATCACAAGAGAAAGGGACATAAAATAGGAAATTTCCATCGCTTGAAGAACATTATATAGGATCTTATTGATAGAGGTGACATTGAGATCGAGGGACATACATCTTACCAAGAACATGAGATGTTTAAGGATCCATTCCCTAAACATGACAAGGGAAAATCCAAAGCCACATATGAGCAAGCTAACTATACCAAAGTGTCTTATGATTATGATTCAACTGTTAATCACATTTCGATGGACAATCATGTTTCTACTATAATTATAAAGGAAACAATGCCTGAAAGTTCTACCCAAAGAGACAAAGTTGTCCTAAAATGCATTGGAACTTATTTTGAATCTACCTCCAAATGTAATGTCACAACTCATCAAGCTAAGGTCACCCTGCAAGGTGCTCCAGCTAAAACCACTGCTTCCTCATCAACCAAACCTAAGTACAACCTAGTAGAATAGTTAGGGAAGACACCCACCCTTATCTCAATCCTAGATCTGTTGTGTATTTCTCCTTCGCATAAAGCCATACTCGACAAAGTCCTAAGAGAAACCTTTGTACCCACTAATCTGAACATGGACTAGTTTCAAGCCATGGTGGGATACCTTTTTGTTCCGCATTCTCTTATATTCATTGAAGATGATGATGCCTTTGTAAGCCAACCACATAATGCACCTTTACACATTGAAGGCTTCCTCCACAAAGACCGAATAAAACAAAACCTGATAGATGGAGGAGTCGATCTCAATATATGTACTTTGAACATGATAATACAATTGGGATATTCAGATAAAGTTGTAAATGCTACAAACAAAATTACCATCAAGGCATATGATGATGAAGAGTGTTCATCCAAGGGCACAGTCACCTTACTTCTTGGAGTAGAACTAGTTACAAAGGACGTGGCTTGTCAACTCCTAGACCTCGATCTCACATACAACATATTTCTATGAAATTTGTGGATTCATGAGATGAGGGCAGTCTCATCTATGTACCATCAATGCATTAAGTTTCCTCATAATGGAGTCAAAGTGACAGTTAATGGTGATCCTAATCAATTTATATACTATAATAATTTGAGGCCAAAAGCTGAGACAATAATTCCAATTAATAGAGAGGAAATCCCATCATCTACATATATTGATCCTAAGTCACGAAAACCTTCAACATCAAAGAAAGGTGAGCTTAAAGGGAAATATCAGGATAAAGGCATGGGTGAATACACTCTAAATCAAACCATGTGCTTGAGGTAAGTCATGAATTCACCAAAAGAATATGGATGCCCACAGCCTTCTAAATAGGTATCTATCATTACACTCAAATGAGATCCTACTATATTCCAAAAGTGGGGTGAAATGGAAGAAGAAGACTTATACAAAATGCTTTATAGAGACCCTAAAGACGATACACAAGATCACATCAAGATACCATGCAAAAAATATGGCAAAGGATTCAAAATCCTACAAAAGTTTGGGTATGATGGTAAAAGTCCTCTTGGATTAAGAAAAGAAGGTATCACTCCACCTTTGCAACTAGAATTGACATTTAAAAATCAGCACTCGAAAGGGCTTGGTTTTATACCTTTCAGGGTAAACACTCACAAATCAGAAGAAGCATTGCAAATAAAAAATTCCAATGATCAACAAGAGAGTCTCTATTCCACTAATTCCAATGGATGGGAATGGTGTTCGAAAAAATCATCCAATGATTATGAGCTCACCAAGACATTTAGAGAACCAGGTGAACCCACATAAGAAGAAGACTTTCATAAAAAATTCAGAGTTGGTCAAGAAACAACCCCTAAGGATCCCAAACAGTCTTTTTTTTTAGGTTCTAGGTCAAAATCACGATGAGTGAGGACCCCCATTTCTGAATGCACTTTTAGTGATGACAATTTGGAATCATTCACAATTGAGACAGATGAGGAGAGTGCTAGTGATGACCTCAACAATTATCTTAATATACCTGAATATAATTGTATCTTCACCCTTACTCCCACTGACTTTGAAAACATTGATGGCCTTCCCCTTGTTCACCACCAACTTATTGATTGGGACCATGAAGGACCTTTACAATTCGACACATTCTCAAATGATGAGGCCTTCATTGACTATTTAGGCATATGAGATGATCTTCCACTTGGGGACCATAAGGTGGGATACACCATAGAACTCAACAGTGTGGTATATTTCAATGAGGGTGTTGGGCCTTCTAGTTGCAAAAATGTAAAAATAAAAACAAATCTTGGATTTTATGGTTAAAACCACATTGTGGCACTATCTGACTCTAATAAAGTAAAAAGAAAGGATGTATCTAAGGGTGAAAACCTATCTGAGGTGCCCAAAGATGGAAGGCTAGACATTCTCCCAGCATCATATGAAGAAATATCATCCATGTTGGTAGAGGAGTCTATCAAAATGAACATTGGTACACAAGAGATTCCACATAACATATTCTTGGCACAATATCTGGTAGAAGGAGAAAGACCAAATTTCATAAGTTTCTTCACAGAGTGACAAATAAATTTTGCATGGTCATATATCGATATGCCTGTACTGGATTCTAATCTAGTAATGCATCATTTGACAGTTATACTAGGAGCAAAGCCAGTGAAACAAAAATTAAGAAAAATGCATCCACAAGTGGCATTATTAGTAAAGGTGGAACTTGAAAAATTGCTAGATGTCAGATTCATAAGACCAATTAATTATCCTGAATGGATCTCAAACTTAGTACCAGTTAGTAAGCGAGATCGCAACATCCTAAAATGTACAGATTTCAGAGACACCAACAAAGCTTGTCCTAAAGATGACTTTACATTGCCAAGCTTAGACTAGATAGTGGATCGCACAGTAGGTCATGTGATGTTATCTTTGATGGATGGGCTTTCTGGCTATAACCAAATAAAATTGCACTTGAGGACCAACACAAAACAATGTTTACTTATCCCTAGAGAACTTTCTGCTAGAATGTCATGCCCTTCGGACTAAAGACTGCAGGCGCTACATACCAAAGATCTATGACTACTATTTTTCATGATCTTATGCATGTAAATGTAGAATATTATGTTGATGACCTCTTGAGAAAATCATTAGATAGAGATACACATTTGGACATCCTTTCAGTCATTTTTGATACGTTCGAAAAATACAAAGTAAGACTAAATCCCAATAAGCGTGTCTTTGGAGTAACCTCTGAGAATCTCCTTGGATACATTCGTTTCAAAAAGAAGAATTAAAGTCGATCTAGAAAAAGTCAGAGCTATATTAGAAATGCCACCACCAAGGAATATAGTCAACTTCAATCTTTACAAGGAAGACTCTAGTCCATATGAAGATTCATAGCACAACTTGCGAATAAATGTCATACTTTTCAGCACTTGCTACACAAAAACATTAAATTCAAATGGGATGATAACTATCAATAGGATTTTCAAATACTCAAAGATTATCTTCTGAATCCACTAGTTCCAGAACAACCCCTGTTACTCTACATATCAGCTACACAAATAGCATTAGGGGCACTCTTAATGGTGCAATAAGATAGTGAAGGCAAAGAAAAGGTAGTTTATTATATCAGTCGTACTTTGGTTGGTTATGAGCTTAATTACACACCAATTGAGTGTGTGTGTCTTGTTGTGGTTTTTGCCTCACAGAAATTATGACATTACATGCTAACTCATAAAACTAAGCTAGTTGCAAGGATAGATCCATTGAAGTATCTTCTCAATAAGGTGATGCTTACTGGTAGACTAGCTAAATGGGTTATGATCTTCAGTGAATTTGACATAAAATATGTGGACAAAAAAGCAATAAAAGGACAAGCTATAGTAGATCAGTTGGTATATGCGCCAATGATAGATGATTCTCCTCTAACTTCAGAGTTTCCAGATGAATCCATTCTGATGGTATCACACACGAAGCTTTGGGAACTATACTTTGATGGGTTGTACACGCAACATGGTGTAGGAGTTGGCATCCTCTTTATCACACCTCAAGGGGATTCCATTCCAAAATCATATTGATTGTCATTTCCTTGCACTAATAATATAGCAGAATATGAGGCATTAATAACTTGATTACGAATTGTAGTTCAGTGGAAGATCCAGGAACTTCATGTTTTTGGGGACTCTCAACTTGTAATTCATCAAGCAACTGATGACTACCAAATAAAATATGAAAAAATAATGCCCTACAAGAAAATGGTAGATGACTGCAATTAGTATTTCATAACGATAACCTTTGAGTAGATACCAAGAGAACAGAATTAAGTTGCAGATGTCATGGCTACTATTGCCTCGCTGATTGATCTATCGTAGAATGAAACCCGCTATGAGTTCTTGGTGGACAACCTTTTGGTTCCCTTGTATGAGATCACTCCTATCGAGATGATATGTGTGTGTGTGAAAAAGTGAACCTGTAGCTATAAGCACAACACTTCAATTAAGTCATTATATGCATGGTTAATAATCAATAATCAATAAGTAATAAACCATAGCAAAGCGACCAAATGCCTTCTAAAATATGCAAGTATAAGATTGCTCTCAGATTTTTATAAGCAATACTAGTGACTAGAATACACCAAGACGAAGGATTTAATCTTTATGATATTAACCTATATGGATGCAAGATGGATGAATAATTCAAGCAATAATAAATTCAAGCAACAATGGATGCAAGCAATAATGAATCGAAAATGGATGTAAACAATCTAAAAAGCACAATAATCTTCAACGACTCCAGAGCAAAATTAGCATGATAATAATCTCCAAGCGTGTTCTCAAAAATCTCTGGGGTAAATTGGAATGAGAGCTGAAGGATGAATTTATAGAGAATCACAAGAGAAAAAGCTCAATTTAGGATTAATTGAAATAATTGAGAAATCATGTTCAGTTAACCTTGAGATAGATTCCAATTATAGTTTAATTGAAATGCATTCAAATTAGAAGTCCAAGTTGCATTGGAAAATAATAATAAATTAATTCCATACATATAGGATAAAAATAGATAATTCTTTGCACATATTTGATTTATTCAAGAAAAAGGTCTTTTCAATGAAACTGAACTTCTTTTTCTAAAAAGCTTTGAGTTCCAATTTTAGAGAATAATTCAATAATTCAATTAAATTTCTTTTCTCATTTCAAGTTCTAAATTTAGAAAAAGAAATAATATCTCAAGTTTGATTTCTCTCCCAACTCAATTCTTTTTGTTTTATTTTCAATTCAACTCTTTGTAATAAATTAATTCATCTTTTGTAATAAATTAATCCTTTTTGCATGAATGAATGGCAAATTTATTAATTAATTAAATATGCAAGGAAATTTAATAAATTAAAATGGGATAATTGATTAAAATGATATTATTGGAAATGATTTGATTAATTAAATAAATATTTAATTAATATTGAGTAGTTGATTTGCCATGTGATATTTAATGATTAAAGAATTAATAATGTGCTCAAGATTGATTTAATTGCCTTTGATTAGGACCTTGGTGATGTTGTCAAGATTAGGGGCCCATAGTTTAGATGACTATTTTTAGGGTATTACATTTACCCCTCTTTGAATTAATGTGCGAGAAATGCATTGGTTCAAAGAATGTGTGATGTCTAGGAGATGCCAGTTCTAAACTTGATTGATCACGAACTAGATGAAAAGCAAGGTGTTTAGCTTGATTCGAAGCAAAAAAGTTGAATGAAGTCTAATTAAAGTGATACCGATCCCAAACTTGATTGAACTGAGGAACGATAGAAAACAAAGATACCAAACCCGAACTTGATTGATCAAGAAGCGGATCTTACTGATCTAGAACTTGATTGAACTTAGATGTAGTGAGTGATGATAAAAATTGATCTTGAACTTGATTGATCAAGACACAATGAACGAAGAATGAACCATTTAGCTTGATCAAGAAATGAATACTGAACACCTACTTAGATTAAGTGTGATCAAAGAAACTCTTTAAACTTTTGATGGAGTTTAAACGAATGATCAGTTTGATTTGAAGCAATGAAACTGATTAATGTTAAGAGATTAATTCAGATGAAAGACAAATATCAGCTTGATTTGAAGTGATGAAATTGATATGCCCCTAGCGATTGATTCGATTCAGATGATGGAGAGATCTCAACTTGATGTGAAGCGATGAAGCTGAGATGTCCCTTAGCAATAAGAATTGATTTTTTTTAGTTGAAAAGATTTTGCTCGACTTTTGATGAAGATTTGAAAAAATTTCTCGACTTGTGAGATGTGAAGTCATAAGGTTGTGAGTATGCCCCCTCGGGAGCGAAATCGAAAGAGAGCGAGGGATTGATTATAGGCAATTGTGTGGTAAAAATAAGTTATTTGAGCACAAATTGATTCTGAGGATTTTTTGAAAATTTTGGCATTGATTGATGAAAAATTGAGCATAGATTTTATCAAAATGTTAATGTGTAGAACGAAATTGAATTGAGATTCAACGTTGAAATTTGAGCGCAATTTGAAGAAATAATGAGTATTTAAAGGAAAAAAATGCTAAGTGGTCGAAATTGTGAAATTGACTAGCAAAATGATCTCGAATTTTGATTTCAATCTCGAAAATGGAATCAGAGCAGGCAAATTAGCTAAGGGTACAATTTTCATGACCATCAGAGAAAGTTGAAAAATTAGGTTTTAGGCTATATATGCGATGAAAGTGTCATTTTCAAATCATTTTAACCCTCCAAGTTTGAAAATTCAAAAAGCCTTCTACGAAGAAAATGGTGGTCCCTACTCATCAGCATAGATTTGAGCACCAGAGGAGACATAATCAACCCTAAAACTACAAGCTAGCAGTAAGTGATCGATCTTAAGCCTCTTTATGTTTCCAATTTTGAATTTTTTTATGCTTTTTTGAAGTTTTTCATGGGTTTTGGGTCGGGTGTCTTGGTTTATCATGTGAGACAGGATCTTGTCTCGTACAAGAAACTGGTAAAAAATCTTTTTTTGTTTGAACCTACTAGTTTTGTCGTACGGGCTCCACCCTCGTGTCGTACGACAGGTCTGTTAAAAGACCATTTTGTCGTGCTAAGTCTATTTAATTGTCATTTGAGGCTACTTTCTCGTACGAGAGCCATTCGTGACTCGTACGAGATGCTGTTTGACTATGTTTTGTCATTCGAAAGATAGTGATTATTTTTGAAAGTGTAAACATGAAATTTTGGTTTTGCATTTGACTTATTTGGATTTGCATGATGTTTAACTTCTTTTGTAGGCTCATTTGGAATGTTTTCTGATGATCGTTGTTGGGTTTTTGTAGGTTTGATTACCTCTTGTGCTCTTCAGATGTGTATATCCACCTACAATGGCATTAGTTCATCATTTATCTAAGGTTAAGCAGGATCATGTTGATTTATGCGCCTTGACTCATTTATTGCGATTACCTAATATCCGTGTGAACCACGGGATGCTCACAACATTAGTTGAGCATTTTCATTCGAAGCATAATACATTTCATTTGCTAGTTGGGGAGTTGACTATCACTCCTAAGGATGTGTATAGGATCCTTTGTATCCCTTTTGCTGGGGATAAGGTGGATTATGATACCGCGTTGTTATCGGGATTACAGGCACTTAGGAACATATTCAGGGATCCTGACATTTTGACTCGTTACATGAGTTGGGACATACTTATGAGTAGATATAGTGAGGAGTATCCACTAGCATGTGTTCTATCAGGGTTCATTGGTTGCTTCTTGATGCCGGACAGAGGGCAGCAGGGTTTCCAAAGTGGATGGGGCCATATGCTAGAGAGATTGATAGAGACCCCTCAGAGACTTGGTTGGGGCTCTTGTTTATTGGCCCACATGTATTGGGAGATGCATGAGATTGTTTGTAGAGATGGGTGGAGCATAGCCGTGGGTGTATGCATTTTGCAGGTGTGGGCTTGGGAGCACCTTCCCATTTGTCGGCTGATTGTAGATGACAGTAGAGAGCTCAGGCAGCCGATCATTTATAAGTATGTTGGATATATCACACAACTTCATCTGGGCAAGACTGATTTTTGGCGATGATAGCTTGATGACCTTATAGCAGTTGTCTAGAGACCATACAGAGGATTAGAGTCGTGGGATGACTAGCGGAGGGTTTGCAGGGACCTTTTTGTGACACGCCCACTAATCGGGAGATCACAAACTATTGTGGAGCGATTCGTCATTTCATGAGTGATGAGGTAGTACAACCAGCCTCAGGAGATCTCATAGGAGTATACAGCCTATGCATGCTATGTAGATGAGGAGAGGTAGGGATGGTCTCCACGGTTATCATATGCTTTGGCGATGCAGGAGCTAACAGGTTTACATCGCCTGACATGAGATTACCTAGAGGATATAGCGGATGCGGGGGTATTGCCCTATAGGGATTACTTTCAGCAGCATCCATTTCCTTGATTTATAGATCTGAGAGATCAAGCTCCTCATATTGAGGATGTGGAGGATGATGCCCCTGCACCAGCATAGGGACAGGGCCAGAGACAGGACTAGAGGTAGGGATAGAGAGTCACGACTCCATGACGGACTGGTGGTGATCCTGGTGCTAGCAATAGTAGGGTGCCAGCTGACATTGGATAGCAGAGGGGTGAGGGTGGATCCCTTGGGAGAGTAGGCATGAGGTTGGGTGGCGAAGAGGAGCGAGTAGATCCGAGGCAGGTCCGAAAGCGACAGGATGAGCAGGGTGGAGCCACAGGTGGAGATGGTGGTGGAGAACCTGTGAGAGAGCACGAGGCTGACATGGGACGGTCGATGAGAGCACATCTTGCAGAGCTGTAGTCACAATTGATAGTGGCTCAGACTCAGCTCGCAGAGCGAGACCGATAGCTGGTCGAGGTGAGGGCCGAGCGTGATCGCTAGATCACATCATTGAGAGCAGAGATAGAGTCTTTATGACAGGAGGTTCTTCTCTAGAGCAATAGGGCAGCATATTATGTAGCGGCATATAGTGTCGCAATTCCTGTTGCACAGTAGGTGCAACCCTATTCGCAGTATATGGCTAGATCAGAGGAAGCACGAGCACCGTGCCAGGATCCTAGACATCAGGCTCCTACTCCTCCACTAGGTGATGAGGGAGAGGGAGCTAGCTAGATGATTCATTTCTTTGTAGCTCAGATATTTGTTTGTAGACACACCTATTTTTTGTAGCCTATACGATTCTTGCTCCGATGGGAGTTTGTATATGTCATTGGACATCATTTTGTACTCTTACACTTGACATTATATATATATATATATATATATATATATACATGAGATCTAATTTGACTTCATCGTACTTGTATTGATTCGTTTATGATATGTCTCTTATATGCTTTATTCTATATGTATGCATTTATTTTCCATATGAATGTATATTTTTGTTTCTTTTATATGCAAATAAATGATAATGCAAATGAGTAATAATGAAATGTATGAAGTTATATAAAATGTTATGTATGCAGCTAGAACATCTCAAAACACAAGTACTCAATCAAAGAAATGAAGATAAAAAGACCACTTAGCGCAAGAAATGATGATGCTTTCAGCTCTCCTTCAGAAAATA
The DNA here is from genome assembly GCF_030272615.1 of Cryptomeria japonica. Classification (NCBI taxonomy): domain Eukaryota; kingdom Viridiplantae; phylum Streptophyta; class Pinopsida; order Cupressales; family Cupressaceae; genus Cryptomeria; species Cryptomeria japonica. Next base: position 583,929,809 of record NC_081405.1, read on the forward strand.
AAGAGATTATTACCATACCAAAATCACTCTAGATTCACAAAAATACAAAATGATATGGAAAATGATGTGCAAAATGCAACCTAAACCTAGTCACGGGATTTAAAATACTTAAGATTCATCACTGAGCATAACGAACACAATGGGCAGGTTAGAGTTCCTTTCTTTCTCAATGTGCAATATTAATTATCTTGTCTGCAATGACCCTTTTTTCATTCATATCCTTGGATAGATTTCGTAGGGACCCGAATTGTATCATAAAGAAATGCCCTCAAAACAAACAAAGAAAATGATATGGACCTCCCTGTAGCATACAAATAAGCGGAGTCGAGGTATGCGAGGCGATTTCACCTTGATGTGAAGGCTCTTATCATAGACACCCAGCTAATTTATATGTTTCCAGATCATCAAGATCATTCCTACAAGCAGAAAATAAAGAAAATATTATGCCCCCAATCCTTGCTCCTCTTAGTCACAATAGACTTCCTCGAGTTACTTAGAGGGACAATAATCAAAAATCAATATAAAAGACAGCATACAAAGAAAATTTTCATTCATAGCTCAAACTGTTTAGTAATTGTTTTCCATTATGTTGTTTTGCTTGTGAACTCAGCGATAAAACTCTTTGTTAGTTAGGAGACAATTGACTGACTCAGAGTCGACGACCAGGTTTCACTGACGGAAGAATAACTTGGTTGACACTGCTTAGGAAATGTAATGTGCTCTATCAAGTAACCTAAGACTAAGACATTGATCAGTTTCAAGTCATGAGGGTTCCAACGAACTAGGATGTCACAAAAGTGACTAAAAATATGTACAAGCGAAAGCAAAAGATACATGAAAGCAAGAAATGCCAATGTTGCGTTGATAGATGGAGCGCTTGAGTACAAGAGGCAGCTATTTGCCAGGTTTTCACCTGCTTGGCAGAAATTCATTTTTTTTTTTTACCAAGGTGCCTGTTTACCAGGTTTTCACCAGGGCAATTTCTCTCTTTATATATATATATATATATTTTGGATTTTTTTCAGGACTTTTTCAGCTGTACATGTTTGCTTGAGCAGAGAATGCTAAGCGAAGAATTTCTTCAAGTGGATGGTGTTAATCAGTTCATGAAGTTGTTCTCCTTCTAAGTTTGAGAGTTGATAGGCACCAGAGCCATATGCTGTAGTAACAATGTAGGGACCCAGCCAGTTGGGTTCAAACTTCCCTTTATTGTCGCGAAACTGTTGATTTTTTGGATTTTCTCTCAGAACTAGGTCACCAACTTGAAATTCTCTTTGTCAAACCTTCTTGTTATATCCTCTGGACATTCTCTTCTAATACACTCTGAGATGATCAAACACCACTCATCGATGCTCATCTAGCAATTCAAGATCTTGCAATCTAGATATTCTATGATCTTCATCAGTAACAAGACCTTGCAACGAAACTCTTAGAGATGGTATTTCTACTTCAATAGGCAATACTACTTCAGACCCATACACCAAAGAGAAAGGTGTAGCCCTAGTAGGTGTTCTGATACTTGTTCTGTAAGCCCATAGTGCAATATTGAGCTATAGATGCCAATCCTTCCCAGAGTTGTTCATTGTTCTATGCAAGATAGTCAGTAGGTTTTTGTTAGATGCCTCAGCTTGTCCATTACCTTGAGGGTAATATACTGATGACCAGTGTTGCTTTATTTTGAATTTCTCACAAAGCTCATCCAGATCTTATTCTTGAATTGTCCTCCATTATCAGTCATGATGGATGAAGGTATCCCATACCTACAAATGATAGAGTTTAGGATGAACAAGGTGACTTGTTTACATGTTGCTTTGATGAGCGGAACTACCTCTACCCACTTGGTGAAACACTCAGTGGCAGTTATGATAAATTTATGTCTGTTGTATGAAGCCAGATATATCTGACCAATGAGATCAAAGGCCCATTGCTGAAAAGGCCAGTGTGTTATAAATGGTATGAGGTCCCTTGCCAGGGCATGTATGAGATTTCCATGAAGCTGACATTTCTCACAAGTATTAGCAAATTTAATGGCATATTTTTCCATGTCTGGCCAATAATAGCCAGCCCTTAATAGTTTCCGAGCTAAAGTAAAACCACTCGAATGAGATCCACAAATACCTTCATGGACTTCTGATAATGCATGTTTAGATTCTTCAGTTTCTAGGCATCTAGGAAATGTACCATCCAAACCTTGTCTAAATAAATCGTTAGCTATGATAACATACCATGAAGCATTTTGAGTTAGGTTTCTTTTCTAATTACGAGTAAGGTTTTCAGGGATAATTTGATCGCATAGATAGGAATAGATGTGGCTGTATCAGGATGAGTCATGTCCAATAATAGAACAAACTATTTGGGTCTCAGGAGAATCATAAGCAGGGTAGTATAGCTCTTCCACCAAGAAATCAAAGCAAAAATTGGACTCCTATAGCTCAAGTATAGATGCCAAGGTGGACATAGCATCTGCTGCTCTGTTTGCTGATCTAGGAATCTGTTGGAATGATACAAAAGAAAAGTACTTCTTGATATCATCCACCATCCTCTTGTAAGGCATCAAATTTCTCATCTCGAGTCTGATATGTATTGTTGATCTGATTGATGACCAGCTAAGAATCTCCATAGATATGTAATTCAACAACCTTCCATTCAATAGCTATTTTTATTCCATTCACCAAAGCTTCATATTCTGTAATATTGTTTGTGCAGGAAAACAGAATCTTGTAAGACTTTGGGATTGAATACTTATGAGGAGTAATAAATAATATGCCAGCACCTTAACCATTTTGAGTAAAGGAACCATCGAAGAACATCTTCCAGGGTTGTTGAGTAAGATGCATTATTGATTCATTTGGGAACTCGATGTGTAGTGGTTGAGTATCCTCAAGTGGAGCTTCAGCAAGTTGATCAACAATTACCTGTCCTTTTATGGCTTTGCGTTCCACATGTTCAATGTCAAACTCTGTAAGGATCATAACCCATTTTGCCAATCTTCCAGTGAGTGTTGCTTTGTTAAGAAGATACTTGAGTGGATCAATTTTGGCCACCAACTTGACTAAATGTGCTAGTATATAGTGCCTCAGTTTCTGTGATGCAAAGACTAATGCCAAGCATACTTTTTCTATTATATTGTAGCTCATTTCATAAGACACCAACATCCTGCTAATGTAATAAATAGCCCTTTCCTTTTTGTTGTCATCCTGTTGCACCAGAAGTGCCCCCAATGATGAATCAGTTGCTGATATATATAAGATGAGTGGTTTACCCTGAATAGGTGGCATCAATATCGGTGGATTAGACAGGTACTCTTTTATCTGTTGAAGATGTTGTTCACACTGCTAATCCCAGTTGTATATTATTCCTTTCCTCAATACCTTTGCGAAAGGTTGAGCTTTGTCTGCTAGTTGAGAAATGAATCTTCTAATGGATTGGATACGTCCTTATAGACTTCTCATTTGACTGATGTTCTTCGGTGGCAACATTTCCATTATAGCTAGGACCTTCTCAGGATCAACCTCGATTCCCTTCTTTGAAATGATGTAGCCAAGTAGTTTACCAGATGTCACTCTGATTGCACACTTCTTTGGATTTAATCGGAGCTTGAACTTTTCCATTCTGTCAAGTATAGGACCTAACTCTTGAGTATGCGTTGATCTTTTCATAGTATTCACTAAGGTGTCATCAACATAATCTTCCATATTTTTATGCATCATGTCATGAAAGATAGTTGTAACTGCTCTTTGATAGGTCGCCCCTGCATTCTTTAACCCAAATGGCATAATGTTCCAGCAAAAGGTTCCCCATGCACAGGTGAAAGTTGTATTTTCTTGATCTCCAGGAGTGATTTTAATCTGATTGTAGCCAGAAAATCCATCCATTAGTGAGTACATCTCATACCCAGCTGTCATGTCAACTATCATATCAATATTTGGCAATGGAAAGTCATCTTTTGGACATGCTTTGTTGAGATCTGTAAAATCTATACAAACTATGATAGATTTATCTGCCTTCGACACAGGCACTATGTTGGAAATCCATTCAGCATAATCTATTGCTCTGATAAATCTAGCTTTGAGCAGTTTCTCTAGTTCGGCTTTGACCAATAATGCTACATGTGGGTGCATCTTATGGAGTTTTTGTTTAACTGGTTTTACTCCCGACGTGATTGAGAGATGGTGCATAATGAGATCAGGATCCAAGCCTGGCATATCAGAGTATGTCCATGCAAAGTTTATTTTCTTTTCTAAGAATAGTTGAGTGAGCTCCTTCAATTCTTCTGCTGATAGTGATTGAGCTACATGAATGATTTGTCGTGTCTTTTGATTCCTGATATTCACTGGCTGAGTTGGATCGATCAATATGGAAGATCGCTCCTGGAAATGACTGGGCAGTATACCAAGTATCTCACCTTCAGGCGCCTCAAAGAGGTTTTCACCTTTAGGTATGTCCTTTATTTTCTCTTGTTTAGATTCTGACATTGCCACAATATGGTTTTCGTCATCAGATCTTTTATTTTTTATTTTTCTTGTTTTTGTGACTAAGATACTTGATATCTTCTTCAGTCATATTTTCACTCTGTTCACTGGTGGAAGAGTTTATAGGTTTGACTGCATTGAGATAATAGGATAATGTATAGTCATTGGCAAAAGTAGGTATATCCATGGGTTGGTTCTGTAAAGTACAGTCAATCAATTCGGGATGTACTAAGGACAAATTTAGGATAGGTTCAATAGTGTTCACGGTATTGTTATCACAGTTGCGGATCGAAAAGTCAAGTTCCAGAATGATACCTTGTGTAAGTGTCTCGAGACCAGGAAGAGTCAGATCATGATTATTGAAGTTCACATTAATATTTAATCGATTTAATCCAATAGACATACTTGTAATGTCATTTACTATGCCAGACTGGACGTCATATCATGGTTTAACAACAATAAGACTAGTAGGCAACTTTTCATTGTTTGTATCAGATGATCCAGAATTTGAGGCTAAGTGGATATCATCATGAATAGGACTGTCATCAGAGTCATCAAAGTCATCAGATGAAGTTTCCAAGCCTCTTTTAGGTGATTTAGTAAGCATATTTATGGTATCAGTACCAACATCTTTAATGTTACAAGTTCCTTCATGTTGTGGTTCATTTGTCATTTGTATCTGACACACCCGTTGACATGATCTCATTGTTTCTATGATTTGTTGTCATCTACTCCATTCAGATTCTTCTAGATTGATAACTGGTTCTTGTTATGTAGCTTCTAACTCTTCCTATGTAGTGCTATAACTGATTTGTTATGTTTTAGGATAAGGGCACATAGATGAGAAACTTTCTAGTATTCTTCCTTCTTTCAATCCTTGTTCATAATTTGCTTGCCTCTTTTGTCTAATTTCTTGTATTTCCTTCTCCAGTTGTATGTGCATCAGCTCTTGAGTATCATCTATGACACCACTAGATTCTTCTGGAGTTTCTGTAGTGGATGTATCTGAAAGATAGTCAGGACCCCATTCATACTCATTAGATTCAGTCTTTGAATCATTTACTTATTGCCTACAAGTATATGTAACTAGAACTTTTAATGGTGCAAACAATTCTCTGATTCTTACCATTTCATCTCTTATATCCTTAGGAACCTCAACTTCTTGTATTATCCTAGCTGATACCGTCGAAGCTTGAACACTGACTATTTCTTCTTTCTTGACTACCGATTCTTCTCTCTTTTCTACACTCTACTTTTGTTTGTTTATAATCTGATTCATGTAATATTAAAGGTGATATCCTTTTTGGGCACTTAGACTTAGAAACTTGTTTTTGGTCTGATGTCTTTTTCAGATTGTATCCTAGTCCAGCCTTATCATGTGTGGATTTGGTTTGTAGCTGAATTGGTTCAGTAATACCTTCTTTTTGTTTGCCCAAAGGACCAATACCTAAGTACCCCATGCATTGAATCATTTTGTAACCATGATATTGGTTTGAGGAAATCTCACAATGTCATACCTCCTCATTTGGACTATCTTCCTTAAAGCTCCAATTAAGCACAACATCCTCTTCTATTTCATCCGCCAAGGAGGTAGAAGATTGTATAAAGAGACCATCATATATAGTATTCAGAGCTGAAGTTTGTGTTCTCATAGCCTCTGATGGTTTTCCCAACTATTTTGGTGATGGAGGGAGAGAAACTAATGATAGTACCAGTTCTATCTTGTAGCCGTCCATGTCGGTATCTATAATATTTAATCTCTTTTCTAAGTCTTTCATCAATGTTTCTGGATCTTCATTTGGAGAGGCTGCCCTATTATGAGGTACAAAAGTATCTACACCTTTTGTCAATGCATTACAGATGACATTTGTATCAATAGGAATACTGACTTCAGCTCCGTTATAGGGAAACTTTAAGCATTGGTGATATGTTGATGGTACTGCCTTCATTTCATGAATCCACGGCCTACCCAATAAAATATTGTATGACAATGGAATATCGAGAACCTGGAAAAGGACATCTCTCTCTATTGGTCCCACTCTGATTGGTAATAATACCAGACATTTGGAGGTCCTTTCTTCCTCATCATAGGATTTTATTGTTATTTTATTGCCAGGATCAATAACATTTTCAGAGAATCCTAGTTGTGTAAGCAAATGATAAGTACAGATATTCAACCCTGCACCTCCATCTATCAAAACAAGTTTAACTCTATGTTTGTGGATCATGGCCTCAATATGCAATGGCTGGTTATGTGGATGATTTAATGAATTGTCATCTTCTTCAGAGAAGGTCAAATAGTGAGGTGAAGTCATATGACCCACCATAGACTGAAACCGATCAATGTCTAAATCTTTTGGAACATTAGTAGTGAGCAATGCTTTGTTATGGATTTCCTTGTGAGCAAATGAGAGTTGTAGCAATTCAAAAATTGAAATTTGAGCATTTGTCCTTTTTAACTGTTCAACCATGCTATATCTAGAGGATGATGATGAAGTTAACTTTTTAAATTTGTCCAAGTTTGATTCCTTTTGTTTGTTTGGCAAGGCTACTGGATTTGATGTTTCTTGAGCTGGGTTGGAAGAACTAGCTCCTTGGAGAGTAACTTTCTTTTGAGATCAGGTCAGAGCTCCTGCATATCGTGATTCATTTGGTTTATCTTGAACTATAATCACATTGCAATATTTTGAGTGTGAAGGCTCAATCATGTTGATAACGTTGTCCTGGCTAGTGTAAGTATAATTTACCTTGGCACCTCCTTTGGTCTTTGAGGAATCACCTTGTTCATAAGCAGGCAAAGGTTCTTTAAATGCTTTATGATCAGCATTGGTTGGATGATTCCCAGCAACAACTTTACCAGCGTCTATGAGATCTTGAATCTCATGTTTTAACTTCATGCAATTGTTTATGTTATGACCCTTATTCCGATGGAAGTCACAATATTCATTTTCTCTCCACCATCTTGGTTTGACATCTGGATCATATAATCTGGAGTTATCTGGTAGTGTTATCAAGTTGTTTTCCAATAGAGTTTTGAAAGAAGATTCATATGATTCTTTGAGAGGAGTAAAATCATGTTTAGGTTTGGAAAGCCAAGGCTTTTCTTTGAACCATTCCTTTGCTTTCTTTGGTGAATTCTCTATGGTAGCCTCAACAGCTTTAAGTGCTTGTGTACCACTAGCCAAGTTGAATATTGTAGATTTTGAGTTGGTTTTAATAGTTTCTACTACTCCATCGTTAACAACATTCTTATTGTTGTCTTTGGCAAATTTCTAGTACTTGTTCTTCTCTTTAGAGCTAGATCATGTTTGTGTTTCTTTCCAAGGTGTGATATCTCCTTTCTTTATGAGCACATCTTCCATTCGAATGGCATTATCTACCATTTTATTAAATGATGGGTGTACTGGCATTTGTACACTATATTTCAGTTTGGGGACCAAGTTATTGACAAATATATCCATTTTCTCAGAGTCTGGAATAGGTCATGGGTACCTAGAGAACATCTTTCTCCAATGTTGGAGAAAAGTAAGAAGAGGTTCCCCTATTTTCTGTTGAGTATTACAAATATCGATCATAGTCATAGGATGTCAAATGTTGTATGAGTATTGTTGTAAAAATAGTTGGATTAGTTCTTCAAATGTTTTTATTCCTTTGGGTAGACTTGAGAACCATTCCATCGCATGACCCCCTAAACTCCTTGGGAAGAGATGCATGAGGTACGTTTGATCGTGCATGAACTCCATACAAGCAGCACTAAATTCTCTAACATGATCTTGAGGATCCGAGGCACCATCATATTTGTCAAATTTTGGGATTTCCACTCATGGAGGAAATGGAGGCATGTGTAGATTCTTGTCAAATGGAAAGGGACATATTGTTTCCAGAGAATATTGTTTTGGAGACTTGTCCTTATTCTTCAGTTTTGTGACCTCCATCCACAAAGCTAGTAACTATTTGTGTACCATGAGTATAGGTGAGTCTTCCTTTTTAGTAACAAGTGTCTAGACATCATATCCAATAGGAAGTTTAGCACCTTGTTTTGTGAGTTCTAAGAAATAGTCTTCCTTCTCTCGGGTCATGATAGTTTTCATCATTTTTCTAAAGTCTTTGTCTTTCTGACAGTCAAGGATTTCTTTTTCTGGAGGTTCAGTGTCTTCATCAGTCTCACTTGATGATGAGGAGTCATTATGATTTTTGGGAATATTACGATCGTTTTTGTTTCCATCATTCTGTGTTGTCTCGTGTATGGTGGGAGATTCAGGTTCATCAAAAATTGGTCCACCTAATGATGATGGCATGTCAGTGAGTGGATCCTTCACGTAGAATGGATTATCTTGATAAGTGAAGGTTTGTTCTTTGCCTTTGGCTTGTTTCTTACGAGAACTCCTGGTTTGAATAGGCATCTTTATGGATTTGTGTGACCTAGAGTTGTTTGTAATGCAGAGGTCAAGATCAATTTCAGAGCTAGTTGTTCTATTTAGAGTATTGTTTAGGAGAAACAACTGAGATTTGGTTTGATTTTAGGAATGATCTATCCTGTCTAAGATGTTATCTAAGTTGATTCTAAGCATAGTGTAAGATTCAGTCTGGTTTCAGGAACGATCTATTCTGTATAAGATGTTATCTAAGTGACTAAAATTTGATAGGTAGTTGATTGAACTAGCTAAAAGGTGATCCACCAAATCGTGCAACACAAATGGTAGAGGTACACTATCTTGATCTATTTATGCTCAGGAAAATGATAACTAGTTATTATGTTTGTTGTAAGTTGTTTTTAGGAAAGTTTGATTGTTCTGTTCTGACAAAACCAAAGACTCATACGACAGTATTTTTTGGACCAAATGATAATTTAGCAGCTACAAGATGACAACAGTTCTATTTCGTATGAGTTGCTGTCTCATATCGTATGACAAATGGGCATGTGCAGGACGACAAAAGACTGAGGGCAATTATGTCTCATACAAGACAGGATATAGTGCAGGATGATAAATGATTCAGACTCATACGATAGATAATCTGGTATAGGATGACAAATCAGTAGACTCGTACGACACAGAACCTGGTGCAACACGATGGATTATCAAACTCGTATGACTGTTCATAGGACAAAGCCTAAAAATTTTGAGTTTTTTCAATTGCTGAGTGTGATAATTGGGTATGACCAATTCTGAGATAGACTGATTTTGACCAGGATAGACTAGTTTCTGACACGGACAGAGTTTCAACTTAAGATGGACTAGTTTCTGACATAGATAGAGTTTCAACTTAAGATGGACTAGTTTCTGACACGGATAGAATTTCGACTTAAGATGGACTAGTTTCTGACATGGATAGAGTTTCGACTTAAGATGGACTAGTTTCCGACACAGACAGAGTTTCAACTTAAGATGGACTAGTTTCTGACATGGATAGAGTTTCGACTTAAGATGGACTAGTTTCTGACACGAACAGAGTTTCAAATCACTAAGTTGTTTCTTGTCTTCTCTAATTTTTGGTGTTTCAATTTTTTGTTTTAGGGATGAAAACATAGAAAACTAGTATGTATAGTGACTCCAATCACAACATGCAAACCCTAAGGAATTTGGTGAGGAAAGAAAACCTTTACTTGTAGACTCAGGTACACACCTAATAGCTAATCAGAATACAGCTGTTGATTCTCATGCAATGGATTCTCAATGCCGTATTATCCGACTCCAAACGCTAATGGGGGCACAAAATGAAAAGTATCTTGGGAGAGTTACTATCTCTCTTGCACAAAGATTATCTCCCTTTCGGAGGTAAACCGAGTAGCTTCTAATTTTGAATTGGATTTAGTCAGGGATCTTTTTGGTGCGTTGAGGTATAAAATCAATTAAGAGGTCTCCCAGCCTTGAAAACTAGGGTTTAATATACCCAAAGGTATGGAGGAGAGCTATTCCTGAGCACTGTCATTGACTTGATTTTCATCAAATCGCGTTTATTTTATAGTGGGTTGGAGTAATTGGCATCTAGTCATTCCCACTTAGGTCGTTTCCCTCACACCGGCTGTAACGGCTATAAGAGTTTTTCAACCCCTTGGGAGGGCAGGCCTGCTACAAATATACAAATCTCAAACAAAGAAAAAGCCTCAAGGGTCTGGATTTCTAATTGTCTAGAAAAACACAAGAGCATACTCTCCTACCTCTCAGAATCTTCTAAAAGCATGAAAGAAAAATTTGTTCTTTAACCAGATAGCAAGTTAGGATCCTAAAAATAAATTTAAAGAATACACGATGTTTAGTCAATTCTCCTTAGGCAACCTGCAAAGACAATGAATCAGTAGTCATATTGTCTTTGTGTGACAAGCATATTCTTCGACAAGCATTCTGCAAAAACTAGTTAGGCTGTGAAAAACTCTGAGATAGATAGATAAACAGTTAGGGTAAGTCGTCAGAATAATCAATCAGAAATGAGAGAATTATGAAATTTGCCTCTTTTACTAGAAAATACAGAATCGTACGACAGACACTTGACTCATACGAGATAGGATGCAGTATCGTACGAAAGACGATTGTTGATGATTTCTGCTCGTACGATAGAGGATCTACTCATACGATAGGATATTTGCAATTCATGTGACACCTGCAATTTGTCATTTCAGCCTGTAAAAATTGTCGTACGAGATGTACAGACGAAAAACCAAAAAAAACTAAAATCTGGAAAATAACAAAAAAAAGTGGTCAGTCTTGGAGGCTGAAAAAAATGTAGTCTTCGGGCCCCACAGTGGGCACCAGAGATGTGTGTGTGAAAAAGTGAACCTATAGCTATAAGAACAACACTTCAATTAAGTCATTATATGCATGGTTAATAATCAATAATCAATAAGTAATAAACCATAGCAAAATGACCAATTGCCTTCTAAAAGATGCGAGTATAAGATTGCTCTTAGATTTTTCTCAACAATACCAGTGACTAGACTACACAAAGATGAAGGATTTAATCTATATGATATTAAGCTATATGGATGCAAGATGGATGAATAATTCAAGCAATAATAAATTCAAGCAACAATGGATGAAAGCAATAATGAATGGAAAATGGATGTAAACAATCTAAAAAGCACAATAATCTTCAATGAATCAAGAGCGAAATTAGCGTGATAATAATCTCCAAGCGTGTTCTCAAAAATCTCTAGGGTAAATTGGAATGAGAGTTGAAGACTAAATTTATAGAGAATCACAAGAGAAAAAGCTCAATTTAGGATTAATTGAAATAATTGAGAAATCATGTTCAGTTAACCTTGAGATAGATTCCAATTATAGTTTAATTGAAATGCATTCAAATTAGAAGTCCAAGTTGCATTGGAAAATAATAATAAATTAATTACATGCATATAGGATAAAAATAGATAATTCTTTGCACATATTTGATTTATTCAAGAAAAAGGTCTTTTCAATGCAACTGAACTTCTTTTTCTAAAAAGCTTTGAGTTCCAATTTTAGAGAATAATTCAATAATTCAATTAAATTGCTTTTCTCATTTCAAGTTCTAAATTTAGAAAAAGAAATAATATCTCAAGTTTGATTTCTCTCCCAACTCAATTCTTTTTGTTTTATTTTCAATTCAACTCTTTGTAATAAATTAATTCATCTTTTGTAATAAATTAATCCTTTTTGCATGATTGAATGGCAAATTTATTAATTAATTAAATATGCAAGGATATTTAATAAATTAAAATGGGATAATTGATCAAAATGATATTATTGGAAATGATTTGATTAATTAAATAAGTATTTAATTAATATTGAGTAGTTGATTTGCCATGTGATATTTGATGATTAAAGAATTAATAATGTGCTCAAGATTGAATTAATTGCCTTTGATTAGGACCTTGGTGATGTTGTCGAGATTAGGGGCCCATGGTTTAGATGACCATTTTTAGGGTATTACAATATGTGTCATTGGTCCTGATTCCCATTTATATGGTTCCATTTTGACATACCTTCATAACAATATCCTTCCTCCTGACCTCTCCAACAACCAACATCATACTTTCGTTTGCCAATCTTCTTGATATGTCATTTTAGCTAATATCATTTACCGTCAAGTCTAGATGGAACTCTTCTTATATGTTTAGAAGGGGATGAAGTTAAGATTGCATTATGCAAAGTTCATGAAGGTATATGTGGTCCACATTCTAGTGTTCCCACCTTGGCCAAGAAACTCATCAGGACTGGATATTACTGGTCTAGTATGGAAAAAGATTCATATCATTTTGTCAAGAAATGTAAGCAATATCAAATTCATGGAGACCTTATTCATGCACCAGCACAAGAACTTCAACCGATTGCAACTCCTTGGCCCTTTTGTCAGTGGGGACTCAATCTCATAGGCAAGATTCACCCTCCTTCCAATGCCCACAAATTCATTATCACTGCCACAGAATATTTTACAAAATGGATTGATGCCATTCCTCTTACCCAAGTCACTAGAAAACAAATTGCTACGTTCATTGTTAATTATATCATCTGTTGTTATGGTATTCCTCTTTCCATCATCACATATAACGTACGTCCCTTCAAGAACTAGGATGTTCATGAGCTTTGTGATCACTTCCACATTACCCATCGCTTCTCCACTCCATACTACCCCCAAGGTAATGGTCAAGCTGAGGCATCTAATAAAACCATTCTTAAAATCCTCAAAAAGATAGTCAATGATGCTAGCCGAAATTGGCACATCCAACTTAATCCTGCACTTTGGGCTTATCACACAAGTGTTCGCACACCTACAGGAGCCACACATTATTCATTTGTCTATGGGGTCAAAGCTACCTTGCCTATTGAGTTCTAGTTACCATCTTTGCGAGTCTCTTTGCGTGACATTATCAGTGATGAAGACTATAGGGTCTCTCGCTTACAAGAACTAGAACTATTGGATGAACAAAGACAAACTTCTTTTAATCACCTCAAGGCTTATCAATAAAGAATGAGTCATAGCTATAATCATAAGGTTAAGCCTTGTCTATTGGAGGTAGGTGACTTAGTTCTCAAGGAAAATCCTAAAAATTAGCAAGACAAAGAGAAGAAGGGCAAGTTCAAACCAAATTGGCTAGGTCCTTATGTCATCACAACAACCTATGGATCAGATGCATATCATCTTTCGACCCCAAATGGTGAACCTTTGGAAGATCCAATCAATAGCATGCACCTTCACAGGTTTTACACATAGCTCTTTAGCATATCCTAATTCAAAAATACAAAAAAATCATAAAAATAAAAAAATGTTACTTAGTGAAAACCTGGCAACTAGGCGCCTTGTGACACAAAAAAATGAAAAAAAAGTAAAGAGAAATAAATTCGTCTAATGGTGAAAACCAATTCGGTGGCACCGTGGGCAAGTACCATGGTGAAAACCAGGTTATTGGCACCATGTGTAGAGACATTTCTCCTTCCTCCTTCAAGATTCAATCTTATCCTTTCACTTTGCACACACTCACAGCCTATCAATCCATAATAAACTTACCCATTCCCATCATGGTTGGTTATTGATCTACCTAAGATTGGTTAGCCATTCATAATAATCCTTTCTTTTCACCCCTTTCCATCCATAATAAATCAGCTCCTATCTATGGCTAAGGAAAATCCTAAGTCTAGTGATGGGTGTGGAACTAAGAGAATCACACGTTCCGAGGAGTACAGTTTCTTCCAGTTTTCTTCAGTCTATCCATGCACAATCTGCAATAAAGCAACACTTGCATCACAAATCCACAATAAAGTTCTGCCTTCTCTGCAGTAAAGTATCAGTTTCATGGATTCAGTCAGTTTCAGATAAGACACAAGCAACAACGGGCTTCAACAAATCAAATCTTTCAACAAACTCAGACAACATTATGGTTCAGTGCTATCTATCCTCTTTTCTGAAGGAAAACGTTGTGACCATAATAAAATTGACTTATACAAGTGACAAGAGACACTACACTTGAGGACTATAGTGGATGTTGGTGTCAAGTCTTGGTTTTCTTTTGATTTTATCTTTTTGGTGACATGTCTTTTAGCTTTTTTGGGATGTCTCTGACTAGAGATTCTATCTCCAGGATATCTTTGACTAGAAAGGCGAGGATGGGATATGTTCACCTATTTTTTTGCTATCTGTGAATTGTCTCTTAGTAATTCTATGACTTTTCCAAGGATATGAGGAAGTTGTGAGTCTAGTGTGAACTGGGGGATTCCTTGTTTATGACTATTTGATCTCCATGCAAATGGGTACAATGACTTTCTAGGTCAAACCTATACCTCCATTTTCAAAACTTATTTTCCATAATAAAGCTCAATGATGATAATAGCACAAGAAGCTCTTTCACTTCCATATTTTATATCTTCCATCCCCCTTTTATGATTGACCTTCATCATCCCTTTTGAGTCCGTGTAGCCTGCTATCACATGACTAAGTATAATGACATGCCAAAAATATCTGCATTTTGTGTAGATTGCACCTACATTACCACATATTAGTGTTTCATGCATACATATAGATATCACAATCGTATTTCATTTTGCATATACCATTAGTTGGTATCTACATTCTCATATAAAACATAAAATGCCAAAATAATAACACAACACATGTTAGCACATTTTACATTCTCATCATGTAAATAGTTATTTGCATTACCATATTCATCTTCATCTCATACATTCACATTTGCATCATGCATGACATATAAAAACATAAAAGAACAAAAATATATTGCATTTTATCATGTACATATTTGCATGCATATCATAAGCATCATATAGACACATGCATCACATAGAAGCAACATCACATAGGTACAAATGCATATAGTTGCCCCAAGGATGAATTATCTCATATATATATATATATATATATATCTTAAAAATCAAAAGTGTCATGATACAATGATGTAAAAATACATATGGCTACAAAATCACCTGAAGGTGTCTACATCATCATAAAAACATGGTACAAAAACTAATACATAGGGAGACCTCTAAGGCTATGATGAACTCCCTCCCTCGGAGCCAGTTGGCCTCGACGAAGTCTGAGCCCTGGAAGTCCCCACCCCAGGATCCTCTCTCTTTCCCCTTCTATCTAGTGCTAGTGGAGGACCCATGACCCCACCACTAGATGCCTGTCTCCTGTCTCTCCCTCCAATGGTCGTCGTATTCCACCATGGTATCTGAAAGCTCCTAGACTGCTGATTTGGTGGCATAAATCCATAATACAGGTCTCTACAGTAGGCTATCTCCTCCCCTACTCATAGAACATAGGCGTATCTTGCCCCAGTGTCCTTTGTTACCTATCTACACTCAGTGCCACCTCAGCCTTTGTGTAGTGTTAAATAGCCTGATCTCTCTCCCACCTAGTGTCACTTAGTTGTCTCCTAAGCCTAGCCCCATCCCTCTCCTGAGCCTAGCCTGATCTCTCTCCCACTTAGTGTCCTGAGCCTAGCCCCATTTCTCTCAAGGATAGTAGCTCATCCTCCTCCTTTCCTCCCTCTTCCCCCTGTCCCTGTGGTTGTCCTTATGGTTGTCCCCGTCCCTATCTTTGTCCCTATCTGAGAACTTGTGTTGTTGGCACCTGTAAAGGCAATCCACCTCTACCTCTGACTACATGAGCCAGTCTCTCCTCTCCTCCATCTCTACTCTGAGCTACCCTCCTCTCTGCTATTGTGCCCCACCTCCGTCATCTACCTCTTCCTCAGCCATCCCCACTGTTCTCCCCACTATCCCCCTCTATTAGCTACCCTGGATCCATCAGCCATGGAAACAAATGCTCAACCCAATATGTGCTATACTCCACATCCATCCCTGCATCCTCCACATTTTCCCAAATTTCCCAAGGCATGGGAACCATCTCCAACATCTGTAGCACTATCTAATCATAAGACAGTAACAGACCTAAATGTGCCTACTCTCTCACTGTCTACGCATACATCCTTGAGCCACATGGCATTCGTTGTATCCTACCAAACTGCCTACATTCTCTATCTATCAACTGCAACTTAATAACATATGGTGTCTGCCCAATCAAATACCTACTCCTGAACACATATGGCAGCTCCACTATGTCATCCTCCCACTCCTCACAATCTTGATAAGGCCTCCATACCACACTGTCTATCTCATCGATCACTCGATACCAATACTCTAGCCTCACAATCTATTGCTGGGAAGTAATCATATCATATAAATGCACATAACTGCACCCATGTGGCCTACCTCTAAAGTGTATCAGTTGTGTAACCACAAGATGCTAATATTCCAATACCTACAGTAATGTCACTCTGCACCCCAATCCCATTGATCCATGATACACAAATTGATGCAGCTCATAATACAAGTGTGCCAGTAGACATGACCCCCATGAAAACCTGGTGTGCTCTATCACTAATGTCTCTAGAGTCCTCCCCCATCCCACAGCCAACCCTTGTGTCGCCCTGTCTGAACAGAGAAACCCACTGATAACTTCTACCAGCACCACCGGTAGAGCCAATCCTGTCTATTTCATGGTGTCCCAGGCCACATGTCCTATCCTCATCTCCAGTCTAAGATCTTGTAACACTCATCTTAGTGCCTCTCGATTTCCCTCTTAATCGTAAGGAACCAACTCCCCATTGATTGGTATCTACAGTATCATGTACACATCCTCTAAGGTGACTGTCATCTCACCCATCGGCAAATGAAACGTGCATGTCTCTGAGTGCCATCTCTCGGCTAATGGAGTCAGCAACCCCATGTTTGCCCGAAACTCAGACATATACATAATATATCATAAGCCCATGGCCTCAGCTGCTTCTCTATCCTCCAATGTCAGCTCTATTTGTAATCCCCAAGTCGAAGGGAATCTCTCCCATGACTCTAGCATAGGTAGGTTCTTCTACAGTCAAGCAAATTAATTGTGTCAATACTAGTAGTACTCCCTGTTTATCACAAAGTGCTTCTTTTTTATCCTAGTTCTTATATCTATCATATGGCACTCTATCCTAGTAGTACTCCCTATTCATCACAAAGTATTATTTTATTATCACAATTGACAACGTATGTTCTATCACAGAATTGTCAATGCCTAATCCAATTGACAATGTATGTTCTATCACAAAATTATCAATTTCTATGGTACTCCCTGTTCACCACAAAGTGCTTCGCTCTATCCTATCCTAGAGTCTCTGCTTGAATGTATCTTCTTGAGTAGTTTCCTGATTGGCAACGTATGTTTTATCATAGAATTGTCAATCCTAGCCCTAGATCTGTTATCCTAGTCTTCCCTAGAGGACCTGTTTGAGTGTATCCTCTCAGCAGCTTATCCAATCGACATTGTATGTTTATCACAGAATTGTTGAAGACATAAACGTGCATTCATGACACAAACATGCTTACATACTTCAAAGACTTTTCTGAATTTCATGAACGCATCTCGATTACATAGATGTTTCTCTGTCATGCACAAACACACCTGCCCTACATAGACGCGCCTAAATTTCACCAATGCCCTCCCATTTGTCATAGATGCCTTTGCAATCATAGACGCATTTCAATTCGATGCAAATGCACGTTAACATCTTTTGCCCCACTTGACAAGTTTCTACGACATACCTAATGTGCATTTATTGACATACTTAACATGCATTTATGACAACAATTAATGCACCAAAGTACATGGAGGCTTTGTGGTACTCACTGGCTCTCCTACATCTGCTGGCCTTTTATATCGGTGAACGTGAATGAATCTATGCACCAATGCCATCACTGTTGACTGCTAACTGCTCTCTTCTCTCTCTGCACTCTGATCTCTTAGGTGTGTGGATGACAATGAGGATGTTTTCCCTCATAGTATATCTTATAGAATACCCTAACCCTAGTCTCCAGAGTCAATCTTCTTTATCCCATGACTCTATCACTCTATCCTATCTTATCAGTCCTTTCTAGCCTTTCTTTCTTATCGAGAGATTGTTTGCGATCTTTTCAGACATTTTCATCCAATCTCTCGAGAGGGCATATCATTCCCATCTTGGGGCAACTTTGTATCAGTTCATCTTATCTTCTTTGAAACAACACGACAAGCTGCATTGTCTCAAAGAGGGACAAAATGTAGACACCTAAAATTGTCTTGTCTAATTAAATAAATATTTTTATTTATTTAATTATTTTATCCTATTTCTTCTATTAATTGAATAAATATATATATATTTAATTAATTCATTAATCCTCTTCTAATCCTTTTTCTTATATAAATAAATACTTTTATTTATTTAAATTATTATTTTCCTAAATTAAATAAATACTTTTATTTATTTAATTGATCCCATTTCTTTTATTAATTAAAGAAATGTTTATTTATTTAATTAATTCATTATCCTTTTCTACATATGACACATGTCATTCATCTCTTAATTCCTACACTACCTACCCTCTCATTATTTTCTTATTATCTCTACCTACCCTTTAATCCTAGCCAACCATCTATCTTTTACACCTCTTAATCTTATACTTTCATTTCCTAAAGTGTCTTCTATATAAGAGGATGCTTCTCTCATTATCAATCCTCCCAAGTGTTTTTATGAATCTTGTGCAATCAAGCTATCAACCACATTTACGTTCTTTGTTGAGCTCTTGTGCACACATAAAATCTGAGAGCGAATATATCAAGCAAGATCAATGGAGATAGGAATAATGGAGATTCAAACCCTAGTGGACATGTAATGGTATAGGGTATGTGCAGGATCATGGTCTGCCAAAATAGGCCCTTAAGTGGCAATGAAATTTCAGAAAATCGGAGTTATGCAACTTGACATGAAAATTTGAATAAGTTGTGAACATTATTTTTAAAATATGTAAGAAGAGAATCTATAGAAAATTGAATGTAGTTTCTAAGCTACTAGATGTTTTTTGAAAAAAAAAATCCTATTTGATGAAAATTTCAAATTTCAATGCAGTGGTACTAAAGTTTTAGGAAAAAGATAAGAAGTAGACGTATGTCTGACCACCCTAATCACAATAAAATAATAATATTTTTTAATAATATTTATAATATAAGTATTAGACTCATGTCCGGATGTGACACATTTTTTTATAATTTTTTATAAAGTAAATAATTATTTATGATTTTTTTACTACAGCTTTTCAAAAATTCAGACACTCCTACGTCTAACCACCTTAACTTGGTCAAAACCTTATGAATTTTTATTTTTTTTTCCCTATAGTAGATGAAGCATAGGATGTGATTCATGTTTCCAATTCAAAAAATGTTATACCGTTTGAAAATTATGAGTGTTTTTCAATCAGTCTATCAATCAAGACTATTGTCATAAGTCAATTAGAAAATAAATAATAATTATTTATTAAAGTCAAAATAAGTCATATCTTATATTGTTGGAAATCTGAAAATGTCCTTAAAAAACCCTTTTCGTTTTATCAATTTTGGCTACAAAAAAAGTCATCAGCCACCAATGTAAAATCTAGAAAATCAAGGAATACTGAGAGATGGGGAGGGGAAGGGAGAGAGAGATAGAGAGATTAGGGAAGAGGGAGAGAGAGATTAGGGGAGAGAGAGAGAGAGAGAGGGAGAGAGGGAGGGAGAGACAGAGAGGGGGGAAGTGGAAGGGAGAGAGAAATAAAGAGATTAGGGGAGAGAGAGGGAGAGAGAGAGAGAGAGAGAGAGAGAGATGGGGAGGGGGAAGGGAGAGATAGATAGAGAGATTAGGGGAGAGGGAGAGGGAGAGAGAAAGATTAGGGCGGAAGAGAGAGGGGGGAAGGGAGAGAGAGAGAGAGAGAGAGAGAGAGATGGGGAGGGGTAAAGGAGAGAGATTACGGGTCCTATGGTGTCCTAAGAGGTCATATTATGATCTATGACCCCTTAGGACACTATATAACCCCTTAAGACACCAAATTATGTCATATATTGGTCATATTGTATTCTAAGGGGTCATATTGTGTCATATGACTCCTTTAAGACACCATATGACCCCTTAGGATACAATATAGCCCTTTACAACTCTATATGGTGTCGTTATGGGTCATATGGCCCCTTATGACACCATATGGTGTTGTTAGGGGTCATATGGTGTCCTAAGGGGTCATGGGACACCATATGACCCTTAAGGACAACATACGACCCCTTAGGACACCATATGACCCCTTAAGACACCAAATGGCACTGTTATGGGTCATATTGTGTCCTAAGGAGTCATGGGACACCATATGACCCTTAAGGACAACATACGGCCCCTTATGCCACCATATTGGGTCGTTATGAGTCATATTGTGTCCTACAACCCCTTAGGACACCATATGACCCCTTAAGACACCAAATTATCTCGTTATGGGTCATATTGTATTTGAAAGGGTCATATGACATCATATTACCCCTAAGGACAACATACGACCACTTATGACATCATATTGGGTCATTATGGGTCCTATGGTTTGCTAAGGGGTCATATTGTGTCCTACGACTCCTTAGGACACCATATAACCCCTTAAGACATCAAATTTTGTTGTTATGGGTCATATTATATCCTAAGGGGTCATATTGTGTCCTAAGGGGTCATGGGACACCTATGACCCCTCAGGACAACATACAACACCTTATGACACCATATTAGGTCGTTATGAGTCATATGGTGTCCATAGGGGTCATATTGTGTCCTACAACCCCTTAGGACATCATATGACCCCTTAAGACACCAAACTGTGTCATTAGGGGTCATATGGTGTCGTAATGGGTCATAGGACACCATATCACCCCTAAGGACAACATACGACCCCTTATGACACCATATTGGGTCATTATGGGTCTTATGGTGTCCTAAGGGGTTGTAGGACATAATATGACCCCTTAGGACACCAAAATGTGTTGTTATGGGTAATATTTTGTCCTAAGGGGTTAAGACACCATATGACCCCTTAAGACACAATATGACCCTTTACAACTCAATGAAATGTTGTTATGGGTCATCTGACCCCTTATGACACCATATGGTGTTGTTAGGGGTCATATGGTGTCCTAGGGGGTCATGGGACACCATATGACCCCTTAAGACACCAAATTGTGTCGTTATGGGTCATATTGTGTCCTAAGGGGTCATATTGTTTCATATAGCCCCTTTAAGACACCATATGACCCCTTAGGACCCAATATGACCCTTTATGACTCTATACAATGTCGTTATGGGTCATATGACCCCTTCTGACACCATATGGTATCGTTATGGGTCATATTATGTCCTACAAGAGTTATGCGACACCATATGACCCCTAAGAACAACAAACGACACCATATTGGGTTGTTATGGGTATTTTGGTGTCCTAAGGGGTCATATTGTATCCTACAAGCCCTTAGGACACCATATCACCCCTTAAGACACCAAATTATGTCGTTATGGGTCATATTGTGTCTTAAGGGGTTATGAGACACCATATGACCCCTAAGGACAACATACGACCCATAATGACACCATATTAGGATGTTATGAGTCATATTGTGTCCATAAGGGTCATATTGTGTCCTACGATCCCTTAGGACACAATATGACCCCTTAAGACACCATATTGGGTCATTATGGTTCCTATGGTGTCCTAAGGGGTCATATTGTGTCCTACAACCCCTTAGGACACCATATGACCCCTTAAGACACCAAATTGTGTTGGTATGAGTCATATTGTGTCCTAAGGGGTCATGGGACACCATATGACCCCTAAGGACAATATACGACCCCTTATGACACCATATTGGGACATTATGAGTCATGTGGTGTCCATAGGGGTCATATTGTGTCTTATGACCCCTTAGGACACCATATGACCCCTTAAGACACAAAATTATGTCGTTAGGGGTCATATGGTGTCCTAAGTGGTCACGGGAAACCATATGACCCCTAAGGACACCATACAACCCCTTAGGACACCATATGGGGTCGTTATGGGTCCTATGGTGTCCTAAGGGGTCATATTGTGTCATATGATCCCTTAGGACACCATATGACCCCTTAAGACACCAAATTGTGTTGTTATGGGTCATATTGTGTCCTAAGCATTCATGGAACACCATATGACCCCTAAGGACAATATAGGACCCCTTATGATACCATATTGGGTTGGTACAAGTCATATGGTGTCCTAAGGGGTCATATTGTGTCCTACGACCCCTTAGGATACCATATAACCCCTTAAGACACCAAATTGTATCGTTATGGGTCATATTGTGTCCTAAGGGGTCATGCGATACCATATGACCCCTAAGGACAACATACAACCCCTTTTGACACCATATTGGGTTGTTATGGGTCCTATGGTGTCCTAAGGGGCCATATTGTGTCCTACGACCCCTTAGGACACCATATGACTCTTTAAGACACCAAATTCTATCATTATACATCATATTGTGTCCTAAGGGGTCATATTGTGTCTTAAGGAGTCATATTGTGTCCTAAGGGGTCATGGGACACCATATAACCCCTAAGGACAACATACGACCCCTTATGACACCATATTAGGTCGTTATGAGTCATATGGTGTCCATAGGGGTCATATTGTGTCCTACAACCCCTTAGGACATCATATAATCCCTTAAGATACCAAATTGTGTCGTTAGGGGTCATATGGTGTCCTAATGGGTATGGGACACTATGTCACCCCTAAGGACAACATACAACTCCTTATGACACCATATTGTGTCATTATGGGTACTATGGTGTCCTAAGGGGTCATATTATGTCCTATGGCCCCTTAGGACACCATATGACCCCTTAAGACACCAAATTGTGTCATTATCGACCATATTTTGTCCTAAGGGGTCATATTGTTTCATATGACCCCTTTAAGACACCATATGACCCCTTAGGACATAATATGACCCTTTACGACTCTATACAGTGTTGTTATGCATCATATGACCCCTAACGACACCATATGGTGTCGTTAGGGGTCATATGGTGTCCTAAGGGGTCATGGGACACCATATGACCCCTTAAGACACCAAATTGTATCGTTATGGGTCATATTGTGTCCTAAGTGGTCATAATGTTTCATATGACACCTTTAAGACACCATATGACCCCTTAGGACATAATATGACCCTTTACGACTCTATATAATGTCATTATGGGTCATATGACCCCTTCTGACACCATATGGTGTCGTTATGGGTCATATTATGTCCTACAAGAGTTATGTGACACAATATGACCCCCAAGGACAACATATGACCCCTTACGACACCATATTGGGTCGTTATGGGTCCCATAGTGTCCTAAGGGGTTATATCGTGTCCTACAACCCTTTAGGACACCATATGACCCCTTAAGACACCAAATTGTGTCGTTATGGGTCATATTGTGTCTTAAGGGTCATGGGACACCATGTGACCTATAAGGACAATATATGACCCCTCCCCTAAGGGGTCATATTGTGTCCTAAGGGGTCACTCTCTCTCTCTATCCCCCCCCCCCCCTCTCTCTCTCTCTCTCTCTCTCTCTCTCTCTCTCTCTCTCTCTCTCTCTCTCTCTCTCTCTCTCTCTCTCTCTCTCTCTCTCTCTCTCTCTCCCTCTCCCTCTCCCATAATCTCTCTCTCTAAAATATGAGTAATGAAATTGAATATCAGATTTTATCGGATATCCGATTTCTGTCACTGCCATTAATGTGGCAACAGTAAAAATAAAAAGGTGGCAACAGGAAAAAAATTTGAGACCACAAATTTATACATTAAAATCGGATATAATCCGATATTCGATATAATCTAATATCCAATTTTATCGAATATCCAATTTTTGTAAATAAAAAAGAGCCTTGTGGGCCATTTTGTGGATTCCAAAGGCCCACAGTCTTCACATTTTGTTTTCTATCGGCGATCATGGGTTTTCAGATAGGTTGAGACAAATTTGTGCTTTTGAGAGATTCTTAAAGTCACATCTTACATTGTCAATCATTTAGAAGAATCTTTATGGAGGTAAATGGGGAGTAGTAGTCGTCGGAAGTCTGAACACAAAAGAAAACTTTCAAATGACAAAATTGAAGTTTATAGAGAAAGAGATAGAGAAGGTCATAGGAGGAGAAGACAAGGTATGTTAAATATTTCTAATGTTACTTCAAGTGAGGAAGAAATTGAATTTGAAAATGTTGAACAAGTTATTGAAAATGAAAATGTAGATTTTGAAAGTGAAAATTTTGAATATGTTGAAAATGTTGAAAGTGATAATGAAAATGCTCAAGATGACATGAGAATGGAAAGTGAAATTTTGGGAGTTGACAATGAAGGTGTCCATAATTTTGGTGTAAATATGGAATTTTTTGACATTGGAGGTGAAAATGTACAAAAATTTTGACAGAGGAGGTGAACATGTGGAAAATTTTGACATTGGAGGTGAAAATATGGAAAACTTTGACATTGAAGGTAGAATTGCTCAGCCAAGTGAACAATATGTAACACCTAATTAATTTAGAAATGAATACCCTCTCATGGATGAAAGACAAATTCCAAATCAAAGACCTTCAATAACCCCAAAATGGTTACTTGAAATTGATGCAAACATTATTGTGAATCTTGAAAGAAAGAGGTCAACAAGAACCGTTCGGTTGTGGGCTACACAACATTTTGACCAAAATTTTAGCAATAGGACATTGACCAAGAAATGCCAATTCTTTGTTCAATTTATAAAGATGATAAAGATGAGACCATTGCTAAACAAATCAAATATTTGTATAAATAAGAAGATGGAGAGAAATTCTATTATTGCCAAAAATCTCTTTGATGCTCTCAATTCTATTGGAAAGAATACCAAAGAAAGAGATAAGAGAGTTGCTCTAAGAGTGATTGCAACCTCCTTCGTAAGCCATCAATGAGGAAGGCTTGTCAAATGAGACAAACCTATGTTGATTTGAACATAAACTGTAAAACTTTGGATAGAGAACTTGCACAAAGACAAAGACTTGATGATCACTTCAACATGATAGAAAGTTGACTTACATTGTGAAGGAGGAGATTCAACAATTTTGGCACTCTAACTCTAGAGTATCACCCAATGTAAAGGATGTTTTGAAATTAAGAATCGGCAATCGAGACCGCACACCGCATCCCAAACATTTCTTGGAATCAAGCCAAACAATGTTGTACAAAAACATTTTTCAAGCACATCCAACTTTGCAAATATCACAAAGGGCTTTTGAATATTTGAAGCCATTTTATTGTGTTTCTCTTAAGATTCATGGGTATGTGCAAGATCATGGGGGGCCAAAAAGTGGCAATGGAAAAAAAAAAAGTGTTTTAAACCTTTCCAAACATGCCAAAATCCGCTTTGACTTTTTGTTTGGGTCAGCCAAAATTTGAATTTGGTTTTGATAATACCAAACCAAATCGGATATCCGATTTGTGATGTCACCATTGTGATGTCACTATTGTGATGTCATACTTTTCCAAATCGGATATCCATTTTTCTCAACATAAAAAATATAGTTTAGTAAAATGGGGTATAACATTTGCGTTTCTTATCGAAATTTTGATTTTTTATAGGCATTGGAAAGGTAATTTAGAGACCTATCAAATGCATGGGGTAGTTTTATGATATTATATAACAAATATTAATTATAATCATTTCAAGTTATTCCTTCAATTTAAAAATTTAAATACTCACAAAGTTTGCATACAAAGTCTCATTTTTTTCCTACCACCTCCTTTATCTATCACTTTTCTATCTATACTTATATAATATATTTTATCTATCTCTTTCTTTTCTACTTAGGTCACTTATTTTCTCATCCCATCTAGATAAATAAATTCCCAAGTTACATGCATCTCTCCATATATCTCCATCTTTCTATTCCTATCTCTCCCTCTCCCACTCCATAATTGTCACTCCTTATTTGTATACTTCTCTCTAATAATCTCTCTTCTCTCTATTTATCTTCCTCCTCTACCTTATCCTACCTATACTTATATATTACTTTTCTCTATCACCTCCTTTCTCTCCCTATCTTGTCACCTCTATCTCTACATCCCTATAGATATGTCTTCATATATATTTATATCTCATTATCTCTAAATCTCACTTATTCACTCCATCTCTCCCTCCATTTGTCTTACTCTCTCTATCACTTTCTATCCATATCTATCTCTATCTCCATCTTCACATCTCCATATATTTCCCTATCAATCTCTATTTTTAGATGTTCCTCTATCTTTATATATATTCTTCTATACATGATTAATCTACTTCTCTGTCTCTTCCTCTATCACCCTCTTGAAGTATCTTTCCCTTTCTCTACCTTTATCTATTTATTTTCTCCATCTTTATATATATCTTTCTCTCTCCCCACATCCCTCTCTATAGTCCCTTTATATATCTCTATATCTTCCTCTTTATCTCTCTCCCTCTCTATATATCCCTATCTATAATCTCTATCTCTCTTTGTCACTCTCTCGCACTATCTATATCTCTCTATCTATCGATATTTCTCTTCCTCTATATCTCTCTATCTCTTCCTTTTTTTATCTCTCTCTTTACCCCTCTCTATCCATTTTTCTCCATCTCTTCATATATTTATCTTTGTCTTTACCTCTCTCTTTCTCTATATCTATTCATCTCCCTCTCCCTTTATCGTCATTTTTTTATCTCTATCATCATCTCTCTTTTTTAATATCTAGATATGTCTACCTCTTTCTATCCATCCTTGTCCTTTAGTTTTTATGCTTCTTACTTCATACTCCTTATTATCAATATCTCTATTTATGTCCTTGTCCTTTTGTTCTTTTCCCTCTCTTTAGTTCTTCATCTCTCTTCACTCTTATATCTCTCCTTATTTGAAACTTAGTATATATGGTTTCCTAATGGGTTATATCATGTCCTAATGGGTCATAGAACATAATATGAGCCCTTAGGACATAATATGACCCCTAACGACACCATATGGTCACCTAAGGGGTCATGTGGTGTCTTAAGGGGTCATAAAACACCATATGACCCCTTAAGACACAATAAGACCCCTAATGACACCATATGGTGTCCTAAGGGTTCCTAAGACACCAAGTGACCCCTTAGGACACCATATGATCCCTAATGACACAATGTGGCATCCTAAAGGGTCATATTATGTCTTAAGGGGTCATAGGACACCATACGACCCATAGCACCATATAGTGTCCCAAGGGGTCATATGCTATCCTAAGGGGTCATAGAACACCATATGACCCATTAGGACACAATACGACCCATGACGACACCTAAGGGGTCATAGGACACCATATGACCCCTTAGAACACCATACAACCCCTTACGGCACCATATGGTGTCCTAAGAGGTCATATGGTATCCTGAGGGATCATATAACACCATATGACCCCTTATAACACAAGAAGACCCATAACAACATGTTATGGTGTTCTAAGGGGTCATATGGTGTCAGGAGACACCATATGACCCCTTAGAACATAATATGACCCCTAACGATACCTAAGGGATCATATGGTATCCTAAGGGGTTATATGATGTCTTAGGAACCTTTAGGACACAATATGACCCCTTAGTACACCATACAACCCCTAACAACACCATATGGTGTCCTAAGGGGTCGTAGGACACCATATGACCCGTTAGGACACAATATGACCCCTTACAATACCTAAGGGGTCATATTGTATTTTAAGGGGTCATTGGACACCATATGACCCCTAAGGACACCAAATGACACCTAACGATACCTAAAGGGTCATATGGTGTTCTAAGGGCTCATAAGACACCATATGACCCCTTAGCACACCATACAACCCTTAATGACACCATATGGTGTCCTAAGGGGTCATATGGTGTCCTAAGGGGTCATAGAACACCATATGACTCCTTAGGACACCATACGATGCATAATGACACTATATTGTGTTCTAAGGGCTTATAGTGTTGGCATTTCAATAAGGATATTAAGAAGGTTGTTGATGATTATGGATATAACTAATTAAGGATGTTTACTATCCTAATATTATTATTTTGTTATTGATGTCAAGAAATTGATTTTCTAATTCAGTATGATGTTGCCATATCTTAAGAAGTATGATCTGATGAGTATAAAGATGTCAGTAAAAGACACAGAAAGAATGTGATGAAAAAGGGGAGGAATAAGTTATTCAATGGGTAACTATTACCAAGTTAGACAATGATGAGGTCATGATGTTTTGATTGTTTTGATATCCTACATATGTTGTTGATTGTAAGGTTGATACTATACTATGTTATCGAGCAAAGAACCTAGTCGGTAAACCCTAAGGTTATCGCTATCAGTTAATGAAGGCAGAATGTCTACCGAGTGAAGTTTAGTATTTACCGAGTTGCAATCAAGTAATAACAGAATGCATTGAATGAATAAAAGCATTAATTAATAAAGGAAGTTGATGAGCTGGTTATGATTAAATGATTGGTATGCTGTGAATGAAGTTTGTTAAAGAATCTATGGCAAAGGAAAATCGATAGGAAGATCTACAACTCAGATTGAACCGCAATACCCTAGCACAAGTTCCAAGAAATGTATGCAAGTTCCAAGGCAGGGTAAAACATTTTCAGATCGAAGGATACGTTGAACCTAGTCAAGTTTAAAGATCTGATGGCTATGATTGATCATGGGAAATACGATCAAGGAGATTAAGTGGTTGGCAAATTATTTATAAATAAGGAACTGTTGATAAACAATGTATACAGGCAAGTGTATGCAGAGGAATGCTACATAGTGATTACCGAGCATAGAAGCTTGAAGACCTGTTTGAATAACAGAGTATAGAGCCCAGCAGATGGACAAGATAAGTCCTATGACTGGATTGTATTGAGAAAATAATAATCTACTTTAGCATTTTAGATGTGAAGTTGCAGATAGATTTTTATTACTATTATTTTTTAAAGTGACAAAAAATCTCTTAACTGAGTGGACTTAACAGTCTTATTTGTAAAACTCTCTAGCAAGGTGACATTCTGAGTGAGTGTTTGAAATCCTTTAACAAGGTCACTTCTAACAAAGTGAAGATCCTAACAGATTTGAGGGAAATCCCTTAACCGGGTCACATTTAGCAATGTGTTTGTAATCTTTAACAGGATTTTCTTTTAACTGAGCATACTCTAGAAGAGTATATTTCTTAGTGGGTCTGAAATCCCACAGTGGTTTTTCCCTATTTGGGTTTCCATGTTAAATCTGGTGTTATGAGTGTTATGATGTTTATATGCTTTTGAGTTTGCATGTTTAGCAGTTTTGGTTATATTACTGAAGTATATGTTATCGAGATTGAATCTATTGTTTTTATGGAAGATTAAGTTTGTATGATTCACCCCCCTCTCATCTTATTAGCTTGGCATCTGTACTTAACATTAAGTATCAGAACTATCACATAGGACACCATATGACCCCTTAGAGGACCATACGACCCATAAAAACATAATATGGTGTCTTAGAGGGTCATAGAACACCATATGACCCCTTAGAACACCATACGACCCATAACAACACCATGTGGTGTTTTAATGGCTCATAAGACACAATATTACCCCTTAAGACATAATGTGACCCCTAACAACATCATATAGTGTCCTAAGGGGTCACAGGACACCATATGACCCCTTAAGACCCCTTACGACACAATACCACCCTTTACGACACTATATGGTTTCCTAAGGGGTTATATGGTATCCTAAGGGGTCATACAACACCTTATGACCCCTTAGAACACAAGAAGGCCCATAACAACATGATATGGTGTCCTAAGGGGTCATATGGTGTCATGAGACACCATATGAATCCTTAGAACATATAATGACCCCTTATCACACCATACAACCCCTACTGACACCATATGGTGTCCTAAGGGGTTGTAGGACACCATATAACCTGTTAGGATACAATATGACCCCTAACAACACCTAAGGGGTCATATTATGTCCTAAGGGATCATAGGATAGCATATGACCCCTAAGGACATTGTATGGTGTATGAAGGGGTCATATTGTGTCCTAAGGGGTCATAGGACACCATATGACCCCTTAGCACACCATACGACCCCTAACAACACCATATGGTATCCTAAGGGATCATATGGTGTCCTAAGGGGTCATATAACATGATATGACCCCTTAGGACACCATTCAATAGATAATGACACCATATGGTGTCCTAAGGGGTCATATGGTGTCCTAAGGGGTCATATGGTATCGTAAGGGATCATATAAAATCATATGACCCCTTAGAACACAAGAAGACCCATAACGACATGATATGGTGTCCTAAGGGGTCAAATGGTGTCACAAGACACCATATGACCCCTTAGGACACAATATGACCCCTAACGACATCTAAGGGGTCATATGGTGTCTTGAGAGGTTATATGATGTTCTAGGAATCGTTAGGACATAATATGACCCCTTTACACACCATACAACCCCGAACGACACCATATGGTATCCTAAGGGGTTGTAGGACACTATATGACCCATTAGGACACAATATGACCCATAACAATAGCTAAGGGGTCATATTGTGTCCTAAGGGGTCATAATACACCATATGATGCCTAACAACACTGTATGGTGTCCTAAGGGGTCATAGGATACCATATGACCCCTAATGATAGAAAATGATGCCTAACGATACCTAAGGGGTCATATGGTGTTCTAAGGGGTCATAGGACACCATATGACCCCTTAGCACCCCCACCCCCTAATTACTCTCTATGTCTTTCTTCTCTCTTTGTTGATACTTTTCCCTCTCCCCATCTCCTCCTACCCCCTAATAATCTCAAACTCTCCCTCTCATTCTCTCTTCACCCCAATCACCCCCTCCCTCTCTCTCTTCGCCTTCCACCTAATTACCTATAGCTCTCTCTCTCTCTCTCTCTCTCTCTCTCTCTCTCTCTCTCTTCCCCCCTATTAATCTCTCCTTGTCACCTCTCTCCCCCTCTCCATTTTTTGATACTTCCCTACGCCTCTCCTTGTCCCCTCTAAATTTTGTTGCTAGAGATGAGAAGGAAATGCAAAGAGACTAATCTAGATCTTAGGGAAGAGAGAGTGACATAGAGGAGGAAATTATGAAGAGGTAGAAATATAAGCACCTTGTAGAGCTTGAGAGATTGAATGAGGTATTCATTGACAGTTAGAGATATAGGTCTAGAGAGAGATGCATAAATATGGACAAAAGAGAGGGAGGAAGAAACAAATAGGTGGAGCGATAGGTTTAGGAGAGAGAGGTGGAGAAAGGAAAAAACATAGATAATATGGTTTATCAAAATTTATCGAACAGAATAAAATTCATAAATTTTCTATTATTAATTAATTACTTATTTAGTTTATTTTGAGATGATTGTTACAAAAATTCATGCAATAGGGAAATCATATGAAAAAAGTCATGAGTTTTTTATGTTGTAAAAATGAAAGATGAATTTAAATGAATTATAATTATTTTTTAAAACAAAAAATTGAAAATATACCTATTCCATATCATAGAGCTCTTGATTACCTTTCCAACACCTATAAAAAATCAAAATTTTGATATAAAACGCAAAAGTTATGCCCAAATTACTAAAATTTATTTTTTTATTTTTCAAAAACGGATATCCGATTTTATCATCGGATATCCAATTTTAAAACATAAATTTTTCCCTCCATCTTTTGGTTCGGGTTTGCTTTGGGATTTGGCTTAGAAGTGACAAGCCTAGAAAGTCAACTGAAAAAACGTGTTTTTCAGTATTCCTTGATTTTCCAGACTTTACACTGGTGGCTGACGACTTTATTTATAGCCAAAATTGATAAAACGAAAAGGGTTTTTTAAGAACGTTCTCAACTTTCCAACAATATAAGGCTTGTCTTATTTTGACTTTAATAAATATTAGCTATTTTCTAATTGAATTCTAACAAAAGTCCTGATTGATAGACTGATTGAAAATACTCATAACTTTCAAACCACATAACATTTTTTGAATCTGAAACATGCGTCACATCCTATGCTTTGTCTACTATAGGGAAAAAAATTTTAAAAATGAATTTCATAAGGTTTTTACCAAGTTAAGGTGGTCAGACGTAGGATTTTCTAAATTTCTAAAAAGTTGTAGTAAAAAATTCATAAATAATTATTTACTCTATAAAAAATTATAAAAAAATATGTGTCACATCCGGACATGAGTCTAATAAGTACATTATAGATATTATAAAAAAATATTATGATTTTATTGTGATTAGGGTGGTGAGACATACACCTACTTCTTATCTTTTTCCTGAAATTTTTGTACCACTGCATTGAAATTTGAAATTTTCATCAAATGGGATTTTTTTTTTCAAAAAACAACTAGTAGCTTAGAAACTGCATTCAATTTTCTATAGATTCTCTTCTTACATATTTTAAAAATAATGTTCATAACTTATTCAATTTTTCATGTCAAGTTGCATAACTCTGATTTTTTGAAATTTCATTGCCACTGAAGGGCCTATTTTGGCACACCATGATCCTGCACATACCCTCATAATACTTGTTGTTGCAAGTACCATGTGGAGTTTTCAATGTACCATGAACTTTTATGCCATATTCATTCTACAATGCATACTAATGAGATGTTGCAGGAGTGTGGTGAAATGTTATTTCCGAGATCATCAAGAGACTTGCAAGATATATTTTTATGCCCTAGAGATGATGGCTGCTATTTCTATAGAAATGATTGTTTGAATAAGAACTTCTCACAATGTGGTGGGTTGTCAAAGTTTGTTTCATGTTTTCATGAGGGCAGAAAACACAAGTTTGGAAACAATTATGATGAGAAAAGATATGAGATAGTGAAATATACTTTGAAGAGTGGAGGTGAAGGTTCTAGATGTGAATTAGTCTCAAGAAGAGTGAGTGTTGCTGATTTTATTTTGAATTTTAAGGAAAAACATTTTTACAAGTATGCAAGGCACACCCATAGGTCTCAATGGTTGGATCAATAGTTCAAGATGTGTAAGAACTCTTTCCCGATTGGCACTATTGTATGGGTGGTTGATTTTGTAGAGAACTATACATTGCAACCACAGAATGAGGTACAATCTCAATACTACAATTCAATTCAGACTGTTATTTTGTTCACATTATATATAGACATAGTCCTGATAGTACAAAAGAGGACAGGAAGATAATCAGGGAGTATCATTTTTATATAAATGATAATAGATCACACTCCTCCGAGTATGTGTAACATTCTTTCAAGAATTTTTTTGAGTTCTTGCATGAGAAAGATATTGCAATTGATCGACATATCATATGGTCAGATAACTGTATGGGTCAATTCAAGAATGCCCATATGTTTTATTGGTTGATTAGAATGCATGTGGAGAGGCATATACCTCATATTTGGTGTTTTTTTAAGGCAGGGCATGGGAAGGGGGAGCATGATGGAGCCGGTGCATGTTTGAAGAGAGCTCTAGTTAAGGAGCAATTGAGGATTTCAGGTCAAAATTTCTCTAATGCACATTCTATTGTTGATTGGTGTAGTTCAACATTGTCACATGGAGGTACTCTTGATTCAACAGTGACTAGATTCTTTTGGTTGGTTGAGGAGAGCACAGTGGGATACAGATTGGATTGTGAAACAATTAAAGATTCTTCAAAGATGCATTCATTTCTTAGCTCATATGCAAGTACATGGACCATTTGGACATGAGCATTGGCTTGTTTTTGTCAGAGTTGTGTTTGGTGTGATTGGGATTAATGTGAGTCAAGTGAGTGGGTTGATACACGGTTTCCCCAATATCTAACTCCTTTATCTCAAACAATATCCTTGTCAAACGATGACATGGAAAGTTCACTTGAGTATGACTGTCTATCAAATCTTGTACAAACAGGACATGTTTTTGCAGTTGTTGCATCATAAGGGAATGAAGAGAGATCAAAATATTGGTTGGCACAATGTGTACAAGGAAAATAGAAGCTAACACAACCAGTGACAGATGATGATGGGTTCACATATCCTACAGGTTCAATTGTTGTTGTGGGAACTTGGTTGCGAACATACACAATTAGAAAGAATGACATACCTGCATTTGAAGACTATGAGGGACACAAAACCATTCTAATGTATTCACACCTTATTATAGCTACAAATTTCAATTTGTTGAGGCATCAAGCGAAACCAAAGACCAAAGACCTATGGACAGTGACAAACTATTGATCATGAAGCAATACTAGATACTCTTAAGCAAAGAGATGACCCTTCAGGCATACTTGAGTAGTAGGTCTTTAATGGTTCCTTATTCTTTTTATCATGCATTTCATTTGAAACAATGATCATTAAACCTTAATGTTAAAGTTTGTTACGTGTATATTAAGGATGTGTTCAAAATGCAAGTCTATTGATGAATGTTTTTTTTTTGCAACATGGTTTTTGCATGCACATACTGGGTACACTCGATATAATTGGAAGGGACATATTTTTTCCAACATGACTTATTATCATGCATTTGATGAGCTTTACAATTTTTGTTATTAGACAACACTATTTGACAATTTTTCATGATATAATTATCGCAAAACCTTTATGCTCATGCAGGTCTTTTTTTGATGATATACAATAGTATCGTATTATGGTTTTTGCATCAACATAGTGGGTTCTCTTGATATAATTTGAAGGGATGTACTTTTTATGGTATATAATCCCACCTTTTCATTTATTATCATGCATTTCAGTTGAAGTGATTATCATAAAGCCTTTATGTTCATCCATGCATTTTATGTGTAGACTAACAATTCTTAAAAATATAGGTTCATGCTAGATCATTCATCATTGACTACTTTATTCTTGGTGATGGTACATATTCCTTTTTGCATTAATGAGATTAAATTTTGTGCATAAACACTAAGTTAAGTGAATGTATTGCTATTTAGGAATGACAATATCTACCATCGTCTTCAACCATGCAGAGAAATGCAGTGAGAAGGGCTTTAATCAACACGCATCTTTCTTCAAAGTTATGCTTGTATACTTTTCAGAGAAACTGGTACGCTTCATAATTTGTATTAAGTGTTATAATTTGTTTCTTGTAGCACATTCATTCTGCATAAAAAGGTTGCTTATTTTGGTCTTCATTTATATGCAGACATTGCTATACGTAAGCTTTTCTCTTAGGACATGAGGATGTATGATGTAGATGAAGTGGGATGTTTTATTTGTATATGGATGTGAATTGATGTAAATTCTTTATGATGATATACAATATCCATGAGAAAATTGGTTTAGTTATATTGATGATATACAATGTATCTGTACATGATTACATTGGTGTAGTTGTATTGATAATGAAAAAAATCATGTTTGCATATTCTTTCATGGATGTCACATGCAAGTGAAATAGTAATTATGTGTATACAATACATGGAAATATTGATGATCATTATGTGTCTATAGTGTAATGCTTGTTTATCTATATTTTCATTGAATGAGACTGGTCATTTTTTTGCCAACTTTGCAAAAAATGTTGCCCTAATAAAACCGTAGGGAAACTTGAAAAACCAAGATATAACTTTGTAGGGACCTCTCTTGTGGCCCTGTAGGTTCAAACAGAATGTTCGCAGGTGCCACAGATTCTGAGTTAGGGTCCGTCGAAGTTAGAGAATCTTTAGCACTTAGGGTGCTCAAGGGACAATGCCGGTAGGGTATGACCTCGAGCATTCGATCAAGTGGGGGGCGAAAATAAGAGCATGCATAGGGTAATAATGCCTAACTAGACGTGTCTGAGTCAATGGTTCGTTATCATGATGAGGAGAACAATAAATTGGCCACGTGACAACATTTGATTGAATGAGACTCGTGATTTTTTTGCCAACCAAAAAAATGCTGCCCTAATAAAACCGTAGGGAAAATTGAAAAACCAAGATAGGATTTTGTAGGGACCCCTCTCATGGCCCCGTAGATTCAAAAGGACCATTTGCAGGTGCCATGGATTATGAG
Organism: Cryptomeria japonica; assembly: GCF_030272615.1. Classification (NCBI taxonomy): domain Eukaryota; kingdom Viridiplantae; phylum Streptophyta; class Pinopsida; order Cupressales; family Cupressaceae; genus Cryptomeria; species Cryptomeria japonica. The sequence goes on from NC_081405.1 coordinate 583,966,186, forward strand.
TTATGGCTCGTTAAAGTTTGACAATTTTTAGCACTTAGGGTGCTCAAGGGACGATGTCGATAGGGTATAACCCCAAGCGTTTGATCGAGTGGGGGAGGGGGGATAGGAGCATGCATAGGGTAATAATGACTAACATGACATGTCTGACCTGATGGTTCATTATCATGATGAGAAGAACGAGAAGTTGGCCATGCAATAACATTCGATTGAATGAGACTAGCAATTTTTTTGCCAACCGAAAAAATGCTGCCCTAATAAAACCGTAGGGAAAATTGAAAAAATGAGATAGGATTTTGTAGGGACCCCACTCATGGTCTCGTAGGTTCAAATGGATCATTTGTAGGTTCCACATATTCTGAGTTAGGGCCCGTCAAAGTTTGACAAATTTTTAGCACTTAGGGTGCTCAAGGGACAACGCTGGTAGGGTATGACCCCAAGCGTTTGATCGAGTGGGGGGGGAAAATAGGAGGATGAATAAGGTAATAATTCATAACTTGACATGTCTAAGCCGACGGTTTGTTATCACAATGAGTAGAACAAGAAATTGGTCATGTGACAACATTCAATTGAATGAGACTCACGATTTTTTCACCAACCGAAAAAATGCTGCCCTAATAAAACTATAGGGAAAATTGAAAAAACAAGATACACTTTTTAGGACCCCTCTCATGGCCCCATAGGTTCAAACAGATCATTTGTAGGTGCCACGGATTCTGAGTTAGGGCCCATTAAAGTTTGACAATTTTTAGCACTTAGGGTGCTCAAGGGACGACGTCGGTAGGGTATGACCCTGAGCGTTCGATCAAGTGGGGGGGAAAAATAGGAGAATACATAGGGTAATAATGAATAAATGGACATGTCTGAGGAAACAGTTCATTATCACGATGAGCAGAACGAGAAATTGGCCACGTGACAACATTCGATTGAATGAGTGATGATTTTTTTGCCAATCGAAAAAATGCTGCCCTAATAAAACAGTAAGGTAACTTGAAAAATGAGATAGGATTTTTTAGGGACCTATCTCATGGCCTCTTAGGTTCAAATGGATTGTTTGCAGGTGCCATAGATTTCGAGTTAGGGGTCGTCAAAGTTTGACAATTTTTAGCACTTAGGGTACTCAAGGGATGACGTCGGTAGGGTATGACCCCCGAGCATTTGATCAAGTGGGGGGGGGGGGGAATAGGAGAATGAATAGGGTAATAATTCCTAACTAGACATTTCTGAGATGATGGTTCATTATCACGATGAGCATAATGAGAAATTGGCCATGCGCCAACATTCGATTGAATGAGACTAACGATTTTTTTGCCAACCAAAAAATTGCTGCCCTAATAAAACTATAGGGAAAATTGAAAAATAGAGATAGGATTTTGTAGGGACCCCTCTCATGGACCCATAGGTTCAAATGGATCATTCACAGGTGCCACGGATTCTAAGTTAGGGCTCGTCAAAGTTTGATAATTTTTAGCACTTAAGGTGCTCAAGGGACGACGTCGGTAGGGTATGACCCCGAACGTTCGATAAAGTGGAGGGGAAAAATAGGAGCATGCATAGGGTAATAATGCCTAACTGGACATGTCAGAGCTAATGATTCATTATCACGACAAGAAGAACGAGAAATCGGCCACGCGACAACATTCGATTGAATGAGACTAATGATTTTTTCATCGACCAAAAAAATGCTTCCTTAATAAAACCATAGGGAAAATTGAAAAACCGAGATAGAATTTTGTAGGGACCCCTCTCATGGCCTCATAGGTTCAAATGGATCATTTGTACGTGCCACAGATTCCGAGTTAGGGCTCGTCAAAGTTTGACAATTTTTAGCACTTAGGGTGCTCAAGGGATGACGCCGGTAGGGTATGACCTCGAGCATTCGATCGAGTGGGGGGGGGGGAAAATAGGAGCATTCATAGGGTAATAATGCCTAACTAGACATGTCAGAGTCAATCATTCATTATCATGATGAGAAGAATGAGAAATTGGCCACGCGACAATATTCGATTCAATGATAAGATTATTTTGCCAACCAAAAAAAATGGTGCCCAAATAAAATCGTAGGGAAAATTGAAAAACTGAGATAGACTTTTGTAGGGACCCCTCTCATGGCCTTGTAGGTTCAAATGGATCATTCGCAAGTGCCACAAATTTTGAGCTAGGGCCCATCAAAGTTTGACAATTTTTAGCACCTAGGGTGCTCAAGGGACGATGTCGGTAGGGTATGACCCCGAGTGTTTGATCGAGTGGGGGGTAAAAATAGGAGCATGAATAGGGTAATAATGCCTAAATTGACATGTCTGAGTTGATGGTTCATTATCACGACGAGAAGAACAAGAAATTGGCCACGCGACAACATTCAATTGAATGAGACTGACGATTTTTTTGCCAACCGAAAAAATGCTGCCCTAATAAAACCATAGGGAAAATTGAAAAATCGAGATAGGATTTTGTAGGGAACCCTCTCATGGCCCTGTAGGTTCAAATAGATTGTTTGCAGGTGCCACAGATTCCAAGTTAGGGCCCATCAAAGTTTGACAAGTTTTAGCACTTAGGGTGCTCGAGGGATGATGTTGGTAGGGTATGACCCCAAGCGTTTGACTGAGTGCGGGGGGGAAATAGGAGTATGCATAGGGTAATAATGAATTGTATTGTATTGTTCATTAAATAACCATTATTAACCATTGTTAATTATTGGATTGAAGATTAAATATTTCCATGATAACACCATGCACAGATGAGCAACAATTTATATTATCAAATATCAACTTCTGTATATATGAAAATGTCAAATGATTACAAGTGTATGTCCATACACAAATATGGCATAAATGCCAACTCAAACAAAATGTATGTCTATATACGTGAATGTATGTCCATATACAAAATATACATGCCAACTAGACATGTAAGCATCCCAAAACTATCTATAACATCCTAAGTTGTTGATGGATCATCAAAATCAATCCTCTTCGCTGCACTGCTTGGCTCTAAAGGATCCTACACAAGCAAAAACAAACCATGACTAAGACTAGTTATATTATATAACTCACATTCAAAAGGTTAACATAAAAATGAACTATAATTGAACTATTCTTGTTTACCTCATCTCCACATTTTCTCTTCGGCTTTGTAGGACTCTTGATGTATGTCTTCGGTAGAGGAGGTATGTTTTCAATATTTTCATACACAACCTACATATGTTCACAAACATGACATTGATACAAGCTAGCATATAATTGTCATTGATAATAAAAAATTATATCTCCTAAACACAAAATAAAATAAACACACATGTACTCGAGGCATCTCATCTTCTTCTTCATCTTCAAGTATATTAGGTATAGTCAACAAGGATGTGAAGCCAAGAATTCTCTGTACATATACACAACAAGTATATGAAACTATCAATCTATGTCTAGACGTGTAAACTATTCATTCAATCATATTTGCATTCAATTACTTTTCCCTTGTCTCCAACTACACTACCAGATCCTAAATCACATGGCCCTGCACTCATGCTTCTTGTGCCCTACAAGAGTAAAATAAGATATACATGCAAGTTACTATATAATCTAATTAATACCAACATAAATGATGAGCATGTATGTACAATAAAATACATATGACTAGGTGCAATAATACATATATTGTCAAGCTATCAAGGCCAAATGAAATGGACGTCAAGGTGCCCTCCTGGATCTATGTCAACTCCTCCTTGGTCATCAACTATTAAATAGACCATGTAAATAAAAATTAGTACTTAATATTATCTAGATTATAAATCATGTAAAATATAGAATGAACTGTGAAAATACAAATCTTACCACTACAACATCAATGTATGTTGAAGGTGGCTCCTTGCCTCTAGCATGTGAGGACTCCCTAGGGTATCCTCCAGTCTGTGTCATAACATCTGGTGCATCATGCATCTCATGTACCTCATAATCTACACTGTGCGCAGGAGGATCAACAAGTTGTCCAATTGGACCCAAGCATATGTACCCACACATGACACAACTATGGGGCACACAAATGTGTGGAGCCAAGGAGGACATGTCAGTGCCAATCGATGCACCACTACCATCAAAAGTAGGTTGAGCTACTGACCCAGCCTGAGAAACCAAAAGGCTACTCAAAGAGTGAATAGTCGATATGGTCTGTGATGCTGCCTCACAAATGATATCTAGATGTTGCACTGGAGGTGGGGGATCAACAGGAGGAGGGGGGACATATGGGACATGGACTACTCTAACTGCCCCAGGTCTATTTTGGGGCATACCTAAACCCTCACCCTGGAAAGGTTGGATGTCAAAGTAGTTCACATGTTTTCCTAAAACAAACTCAGCATACAATTTTTTTATGAAGTAGAAGGGGACATCAAGATTGTTGTTGGGTGGTTTGTCAAAAACCATCCACAAACGATCCCAAAAAATTTCACAATACCATCATTTGTGCATCATTTAATAGAAAGTTTGTTTTTTGGGGTCTACGGGTTGACCAGTGTGGGGATTCATAAACAATGCGGCAATAGCAGCTTTGGATATCTCGAGATCCTTGATCTCCTTATTGGACAAGCCATCCACATATTGTTCTCCCATAGAATCTCGCCACAAAAGAGTGGCATTGTGCTCCTCAGTGATGGTTTCCATACTCTTTATGATCGACGTGAAGGGATCAAACATTGGGTTCAGGCGATGGATCCTACGATAGACATCTGCAATCCCACTCAATTGGTTCAAATTTTGTGCAATTAAATCCTAAATTGAAGGGGGGTTTGGCAAGGGAGGGTTTGGTTGTTGCGGTTGTGGTTGATCAATGTTTTCACTGTTATCCCCCATTTTTAACCTAATTGAATGTAAACAATTGAATTTAGTTAACAAATTTGAACAATTTTGTATTTGATTTAAAAAAACCTAGTTTTCATTAAAAAAAACCATATTTTCAATGAAAAAACAAATAAACATTAAAAAAAATACAAAAATTAAATGAAAATGATTGAAAACAATAAAAATCCTACCTTTTAATGTATTTTTTAGCAAATTTGGATCAAACAACCAAATATCGGATTCCAAAAAATCACGCAGCTTGTGGGTTAAAAATAACTCATGGGCTATCACAGTCCAATTATATTGTCTCAGAAAATTGGATATCCATATCCGATAAAATCGGTTATCCAATTTTTATACTTAAATTATTTTAAAAGAATATTATATTATATAATATAATAGTATATTATATACTATATAAAATATAATATAATATAATAATATATTATATAATATGTATTAAATAATATATAATATTATATTATATTATATATTATATAATATATAATGTAATATAATAATATATTAATATAATATATAATATAATAATATATTATATATTATATAATATGTAATATATAATATACTATTATATTACATTATACATTATATAATTTAATTTTTAATTTTAAATTACCTATAAAAATCGGATATCCAATTTTATCCGATATCCGATTTGCTTAGGTTTTTACCATGCCAAGGTGTACTGACACCCAGGCCAAGCAAAAAGTCAACACGGATTTTTGCATTTTTAAGCGAGTGGAGAAGGCTATTTTTTTCACATCGCCACTTTTTGGCCACCCATGATCCTGCACTAACCCTGTACTCTTTTTGGTTTTGTTGATTTGCATTATCTTAGGTAATCTTCATATGTTATGGTGGATCTTTGTTGTTGTTAGGCTAGGGTTTTGTGGTTGAATTCATTTAGTCTTTCAATATTATTGTTTCCATTATCCACTTTTCACCATACACAAATACATCTACCGAAGAAACACCTGAAGAACCTAATGATATCATAGACGAAGCACAAGAGATAATAGGCTTGAAGCTAAAACGACAAATAGAGGAAATCAGACTAAAAAGACAAGAAGATTATGAACAACGGTTGAAAGAAGGAAAAGCACAAAAAAAATCCTCACCTACTGTATCTCCCTCTAATGAGATAGAGCAAATCAGATATGGGACTACAAATGAAGAAATGGAGGCTAGACAAGAAGGACCGGTCATTAGTCCAAAGGAAGTTGAATGGGAAAGAAGATAGATACTAACAAATTCATCAAGGTTATGTCAACAAGTATGTCAACTACAAGTGATCATTGACCCAAATCATGAAGGAACTTGCAGCATAAAAGATGTTGATATTGATACTATACATGCTTTCACTAAGCCACTTGAAGAGGAAGCAGAGGCTTCATCTTCTGACTCTGATCACTCTGAAATAAGATTTATTTATGACATTACCTATTTGACACCAAACTATGACTACTTTGTCATGAATGTCGACACTCTGTCTGACGAACCTGTTACTGTTGAACCACAATATGTAGTGCAGTTTGAAGTAGAAGAAGGTGCTAGTGGTAGGTGTGTTGGGTTAGATCCTCTAAATTCTAACATAAACTTTGATAATCATGTTATTACTCTTCCTGGTCTTGAAATGCTTACGTAAGGTAGTCTTCTAGAACTCAACTTGTCGGTCTGAGGTTTTGATGACAATACCATGAATTCCCTTGAATCTGTTGAATCTTTATCCCTGGTACATCCTGAGCTTATTGACTATACTCTCCAAGATCAACGCTTAAATATCCCTACCTTTGTCAATGACTATATATTATCCTATTATCTTAATGCAATCAAACAAATGAACTCTTCCACCAGTGAACAAAGTGAGAACATGACAGAAGTAGATGTCAAGTATCTTAGTCTCAAAAATCAAAAAAAGAAAAATAAGTGTTCTGATGGCGAAAACCACACTGTGGTGGTGTTAGAATAAAAATAGTAAAAATAAAGGACATACCTAACAATGAAAACCTCTCTGAGGCACCTGAAGGTGAGATACTTGATATTTTTCCTGATCACTTTCAAGAGAGATCATCAGTACTAATTGAACCTGCACAACTAGTGAACATCAAAATAGAATAAACTCAACATACCATACATGTAGCTCAATCCTTATCAGTAGAAGAACTAAAAGAATTTGCTAATTTATTAACAAAGAAAAAGATCAATTTTGTATGGACATATGCTGATATGTCGGGTCTGGATCCTGACCTCATAATGCATCATCTTTCTACCACTCCCGGAGTTAAACCTGTCAAGCAAAAATTCTGAAAAATGCATCCTCATGTGGATATCTAAAATACATTACTTGTTAAGGCTAAGCTAGAGAAATTACTAAAAGCAGGATTCATCAGAGCAATTGATTATGCTGAGTGGATATCTAATATTGTACCTATTTCCAAATCTAACAAATCAATATGTGTTTGCACAGATTTTAGAGATTTAAAAAAAGCATGTCCAAAAGATGGTTTTCCACTGCCTAACATAGACATGATAGTGGACATGACTACTAGCTATGAAATGCACTCTCAGATGGATGGTTTTTCCAGATACAATCAGGTCAAAATTGCACCTAAGGATCAAGAGAAAATAGCATTCACATGTGCATGGGGAGCTTTATGCTGGAATGTGACACTCTTCGGCTTAAAGAATGCGAGTGCCACTTATCAAAGAGCTGTAAAAATGATCTTTCATGATATGATGCACAAAAAAATGGAGGAATATGTTGATGATACCCTACTCAAATCTATGAAAAGGTCAACACATCTCTCAGAACTAGGTCCAATCTTACACAGGATGGAAAAATTTAAACTCAGATTAAATCCTAAGAAATATGCATTTGGAGTTACATCTGGCAAGCTCCTAGGATACATTGTTTCAGTGAAAGGAATTGAAGTGGACCCAGAAAAAGTTAAAGCTATAATGGAAATACCACCTCCAAAGAATGTCAGTCAAATGAGGACTCTACAAGGGTGGCTCCAATCAATAAGATGCTTCCTTTCTCAGCTCATAGATAAAGCTCAACCATTCACAAAATCTTTATGAAAAGGAGTTACATATAACTGGGATGAAGACTGTGAAGATCACCTAAAGAAGATCAAGGAATATCTTTCTAATCCACCTATCCTAATGCCAATGATTCAAGACAAACCATTGATTCTCTACATATCAGCTACTGATACATCACTGGGGGCACTTTTGGCTCAACAAGATGAGAATAAAAAGGAAACAGCTATATATTATATTAGTCAGATGTTGGTATCCTATGAAATGAACTACACTATCATTAAGAAAGCTTGTCTGGCATTGGTCATCACATCATAGAAATTAAGACATTACATGCTAGCACATTCTATCAAACTGGTGGCTAATATTGATCCACTCAAATATCTTCTCAACAAGGTAACGCTTACAGGGAGATTAGCTAAGTGGGTTATGATACTTATAGAATTTGACATTAAATATGTAGAACACAAAGCTATCAAAGGACAAGTAATTGCAGATCAACTTGTCGATGCTCCGCTTAAAGACAACCAACCTTTTCACATAGAATTTAAGGATGAATCCATAATGCATCTTACTCAGCGATCCTGGAAAATTTTCTTTGATGGGTCTTTTACTCAACAAGGTTCTGGTACTAGAATTATTTTAATCACTCCTCAAAGATACTCAATGCCAAAGGCGTACAAGATCCTCTTTCCTTGTACAAACAATATTGTAGAATATGAAGCCTTAGTAAATGGAATCAAGCTAGCTATTGAATGGAAATTTGTTGAGTTATACATCTATGGCGAATCTCAACTGATAATCAACTAGATCAATGATATATATAAAACTCAGGATGAAAAACTAATTCCCTATAAAAGAATGGTTGATGACTTTAAGAAATACTTTACCTTTGTATCATTTTAGCAGATTTCTAGATCAACAAACAGAGCAACAAATGCTATGGATATATTGGCGTCTATATCACAACTACAAGAATTTGAGTACCGCAATGAATTCTGGGTGGAAGAGCTTCATTGTCCTACTTATGATTCCCTTGAGTCCCAGATGGTATGTTCTATCATTGGACATAACTCATCTTGCTATAGTCATATCTACTCTTACTTACGTGACCAAATTATCCCTGATAACCTTACCCGTAACAAGAAAAAAAGCTTGATCCAAAATGCTTCACGGTATGTCATCATGTCTAACGATCAGTATAGGCGAGGTTTAGATAGTACTTTTCTTAGGTGTCTAGAACCTGAAAAAGTCTCAACGTGCATTATCTAAATTCCATGAAGGTATTTGTAGATCTTACTCAAATGGTCTAACTTTAGCTCAGAAACTGCTAAGGGCTGGTTACTATTGGCCATATATGGAAAAAGATGCTATAAAACTTGCTAAAACTTGTGAAAAATGTTAGCTACATGGGAATCTCATACACGTTCCAGCAAGAGAGCCAATACCTTTTATCACACATTGGCCTTTTTAGCAATGGGCGTTTTATCTCATTGACCAAATCCATCCAGCATCATCTAATGGACACAAGTTTATCATAACTGCCACTAAATAATTCACAAAGTGGGTTGAAGCGGTTCTACTAATCAAAGCAACTGGCAAACAGGTGGCTATGTTCATTCTTAACTATATCATCTGCAAGTATGGAATACCTTCTTCGATTGTGACTGACAATGGAGGCCAGTTCAAAATCAAACAACATTGGTCTTCTATATATTACCCTCAAGGTAATGGACAAGTTGAAGCATCTAACAAAAATTTGTTGACTATCTTGCACAGAACTATCAACAAATCTGGAAAGGGTTGACATTTGCAGCTCAATCCGATATTGTGGGATTATAGAACAAGCATCAAAAAACCTACTAGGGCTACACCTTTTTCTTTGGTGTATGGGACTGAAGCAAACTTGCCTCTTGAAGTGGAAATTCCTTCTTTGAGAGTTTCTTTGCAAGGTCTTATTACTGATGAAGATCACAGAATATCTAGATTGCAAGAACTAGAATTGCTGGATGAACATTTGCAAGTGGTATTTTATCATCTACGAGCTTTCCCAAAAGAGAATGTCTAGAGGTTATAACAAGAAAGTTTGACACAGATAATTTCAAGTTGGTGACTTTGTTTTAAGACAGAATTCTAAAAATCAATATTTTCGAGAACAAAAGGGGAAGTTTCAACCCAACTGGTTGGGTCCCTACATTGTTACTACAGCCTTTGGCTCTAGCACTTATCAACTCTCAACATCAAAAGGAGAACAAATCCATGAACCAATCAACACCATCCACTTGAAGAAATTATACACATAGCATTCTTTGCTCCAACAATCTATACAGCTAAAAAGTCCTGAGAAAAATTTAAAAAAATTTCAAAAAAATTTAAAAAATTTAAAAAATTAAAAATTAAAAAAAAGATGAAAAAAAAGAGATAAGAGAAAAGAAGAAAAAAATCAAAATATGAAAAAAAAATACCTTGGTGAAAACCTAGTAAACAGGCACCTTGGTAGTAAAAAATGAGAGAATCTTTTCCAAGAAGGTGAAAACCTGGTAAACAAGAGCCTCTTGTACTGAAGTGCTCCATCTATCAATGTAAATTTGGCATTTCCTGCTTTTATACATCTTTCCTTTAGCTTGTACATATCCTTCTGTCACTTTCATGACACCTTGGTTCTTCTTGGAACCCTCATAGCTTGAAATCGATCAACGTCCTAGTCTTAGGGTAATCGACTGATCAATTTAAATGTCCTAAGTAGTTTAACCAAGTTATCTTTATGTTGGTAGCACTAGGTCATCCAATCTGAGTTCGTCACTTGTCTCCTAACAACTACAAAGTTTTACCACTGAGTAAACACACAAAGCAAGAACACTGAAAACAATCACTTAAAACTATTTGAGCTATGATTAAATTTTTCTTTGAATTTTGTCTTTTAAATTGGTTTTCGATTATTATTCCCTTTAAGTAACTTGAGGAAGTCTATCTTGACTAAGAGGAGCAAGGACTAGGGGCATAATACTTTACTTTGTTTTCTACTTGTAGGAATGATTCTGATGATCTAGAACCATCTCATAAGTTGGGTGTCTATGATTAGTGCCTTCACATCAAGGTGAAATCACCACACATACCTTGACTCCATTTGTTTGTATGCTATAGGGAGGTTGGAATCAGTTCTTTATCTGTTTTGAGGAAATTTCTTTGAATGTGCAATTCAGATGAATTCTTAATCTATCCAAGGATATGAACGATAAAAGGATCATTGAGGATAAGATAATCAATAATTGCTTATAAAAAGGAAGGAACTCTGCTTTGCCTATTGTGTTTGTAAAAGGCTCAATGATGATAATTAAGCATACCAAATCTAGTGACTAAGTTTTAGGTTGCATTCATACCTAATTTTGTGCATTTCAAGCGATTTCAGCATAATACAATTTATCTCTTTGTTCTTTGAATAATAGTCTGACTTCAAAACAATCATCATTTCTTTGCCAAGTGGTCAACTATATCATCATCATCGACATGACCAAGTACCTGTGTGTGGACATCACAAATCCTACATGAGATGCTAGCTCCATACATGATCATATCATATAAATCCATAAGTCCATTATGCATTCATTTGCATTTATATCATTGCATGAAAGAACATTTTCATTATTAACTCATCATTTCATTCATCAAATTATTTATTTGCATATATGAAAAAGAAACAAAAACATCCATATTCATCTGCATTACATGTTAGAGTATTCGAGTATTTACTTGATTAATTAAACAATATTTGTTTAATTATTTAAGTTCCCTTTATCTCTTTTACACTTAAGCTAACTTTAGGTGCATATAATTAATTATTATGTGCAAACCTAAGTTTTCCCTTTTAGGGTTTCTTGACCTATTAAAGGTTGAGTTCTTTCTTTTCATTGTAAGAATCACATTACATATTTTTGTGAATATTGAGCTCTCTCTTTTTGAGCATATTCTCTATGTATTTGTTTTTTTGTATTTGCTTCCTTGCTTCTCTTTATAACAGGTTTTTTAGCTTGCAGAGATCATTTGGGCTCCTATGGTGTTGTATTTTCTCAACTCCTATATGGTATCAGAGCTTCAAATCTGCAACTACCTGTTTTTGTTTTGAGAATTTTTGCTTTGGAAGCAGATCTGGGATTTCATGAATTTTTTATGTACCTACAGTTTGACCTTTTTTTTGAGCACTTTGGGCCTAAACAGACCCCACCATCGAAAACCCCTATGGTCATATAAAATTTGACCTATTTTGGTTCCTAAGCCTCTGGGAGTATTTTTTTTCTCTGATCCAAGCCGTATGACCCTGGCACGCAAATCAAGAAAAAAATTTAAAAAAAAATATTTTGCCTTTTTATGGCATGCAGGTCAGATTTTGATTTTTTATTAAAAAAGTCTTCAAAAAAAATCAAAAGGCGAATAGGTTTTTTAAAAAAAAAAAATTGTTTCAGGCAAAAATTGATGGGGGGGTTCCCACGGTACGCAGGGTACCGTGGGGCCCCTGCCATGTTGCAGGCCCTGCACGCCCGTACAATGCCACCAACATTTTTTCCTCAGCCCCCATCGGTCCTCCGGCCCCCGGCGCCGGCCTTCGGCTTCCTCGGCCCCCGCGCTCTTCTCTCAGTCGCCACTCCACTCCCCGACCGCCGCTTGCAACACCTGCCACTGCCACCAGACCTCCTCCCTGGCCCCCACTGCCGATTCTGGCCCCGTCGCCACTGGCGGCCTCCGCCACTAGAGCTCCTCCCTGGGCCCCGTCGCCGGTTTTGGCCCCGCTGCCACTGACAGCCTGCTCCCCAGCCGTCTCTTTTTCCGGCCTCCACTTGCAGCCCACCGCCTAGCCTCTTTTTTTGGCCGACCACCACCTAGCCACCGGGGCGCCACCCGGCCACCACCCACTGGCCACCGGACCACTGCCCAGCCACTAGACTCCTTTTTTGACTCTTTCTGAGGGGGTTTTGGTTTTTTGGCCCTATCTTGGGCATACAGAGTCTTTTTTTTGAAAACGAATAGGCGTCGGAAAACTGCTTCCAAGATGGACCTCACCATGTTGGTATTTTTTTCCTATTTTTCTGTTTGACTGTGTTTTTTTCCAATCAAAGTGGGGTCTCATTTTTGCACTCTGGGAGCCATAGAATGAGCATCCGAACTTCATTTTTTGAAAACATTATATCGTTGGAAATCTTATTCTGTGCACTTTCCAACTTTCTGAGTTTTATTTCTAGATTCTGCTCCATGCATATTTTATTCAGCTTTTTGCTTTTCAGCACTTTGGTGGATATCGTGGTTGTTTTAGGTCCTGGGATCTCTTCTCTAAGTAGGATGTCTCTATTTTGGTTCACGTTTCTATTTCTAGTCTTCTTATCATTGTAGCTTGTATTTATGCAAACGCACTGAGATAAAGTGTCATCATGCATTATTTATTTGGGATCATGCACATCTTGTGCCTTGTTGTACATGCACTATTGATCAAGTGCCATGAGGGGGTTGATGTTTGCCTATTGTTTGCCATCTTCCTTTGTCCAGTGAGTGTTCCTTCCATGACATTCACCTCATGTTGCGTGTCAAGTGAGTGTTCCTTCCACGACACCCTGTACTTTTCTCAGCACCTTTGATGTTCCTGGTTCTTCGTCATGCAGTTCTTCTTGGGTGTTCTTTTCAATGTACTTGTCCCTCTCCCTCTTCCACATTATGGGGAGGTTTATCCTGTTGGTTCTAATGCTTCCGTGGTTCGATTGATCAACTCTTCAAGCTTTGGTTTCTCATGCCATCTGTATCTTTGATTTTAGTGTTTGCCTTGTTTGCCATCTGATTCGAGTAGTGTCATTTGAGGGCACTCATGCAGATTATAGTCTTCTCTACCTGTTCATGTTCTATTTCAGTGGAGGTTCTTCAGATCAGCAGTTATTCTTCGATAAAGTTTGCAGGTTCTTCATGCTTCAGTGGTATTTTTTTTATCTCTTTTTGGAGTAGAGTTTTGTTCCCACATGGTTTTCTCTATTTCTCCAGTTTAGAGAGATTTCATGGTATTTGGGTACTTGATCAGGCCTTGTTGCTGGGACCCATCTTTATTGCTTTCAGTAGTTGTTCTAGGTTTTAGCTTCTCCCTAAGTCTAGCTTAAGGGGGGGTGTTAGAGTATTCAGGTATTTACTTGATTAATTAAATAATATTTGTTTAATTATTTAAGTTCCCTTTATCTCTTTTACACTTAAGCTAACTTTAGGTGCACATAATTAATTATTATGTGCAAACCTAGGTTTTCCCTTTTAGGGTTTCTTGACCTATTAAAGGTTGAGTTCTTTCTTTTCATTGTAAGAATCACATTACATATTTTTGAGAATATTGAGCTCTCTCTTTTTGAGCATATTCTCTATGTATTTGTTTTTCTGTATTTGCTTCCTTGCTTCTCCTTGTAATAGGTTTTTTCAGCTTGTAGAGATCATTTGGGCTCCTGTGGTGTTGTATTTTCTCAACTCCTATATTACATACATACTGAAAAGAAATGCATTCATATAGAACATCATATTGAAAAATGCATATAGAAAGACATCTCATAAAAATTGCATATCAATCAACACAAGTACAATGAGGCCGAATCATGTTTCATATATGTATCTCATCAAAAAAAAAATCTCAATGTCTAAAGGGTACAAATGATCTCAAAAGGTCATTTACAATATCAGAACAAGATATATGTCGAGTACAAAAAAATGGGGTATACAAAAAAATAACAAAGACCATCAAAAGCTAGCTATGGCCCTCTCCCTCATCACTTGGTGGAGGAGGTGGTGCTTGTTGGCCGTGAAATTGTCTAGGTGCATGTGCTCCCTCGGATCGAGCCATATACTAAGAATAGGGTACCACCTGTCTATCTGTCGGCACTATTGCACTATAAGCTGCTACATAATAGGTTGCTCGGCTAGACTGGTGAAGGACCTCACACTGGGAGGTAGCTAGCTCTACTCTCAATCTTTGCACCTCCTAATCATGCTCTAATCTCAATCTATGAATCTCATGGTCACGCTCTGTAACCTGCATCTACATGACTGCTACCTACATCTAGAGGGTCCTCACCTTCCCTCTCAGTATACAAATCATATATGTTGGCATTTGTCCCCGAGGTATCTCCTCCTCCCCTCCCTCAGCCTACTCATCTCTATGTTGTCTCACCTATTGAGGGGAAGCTCTCTCACCTATCTCTCTCTCACCCCCAACATCTACCTGAGGCTCTGTAGTCCTAGCTCCACCTCCATCTCCTCCAACAACACCTAAAGAGGCACCCTCTCATCTCCTCCTCTATCAACCAGCAATTGGTATCCTACCGTTGTTTGCACCAGGTCACCCCTTGCCTGCCTAGGTGCATCTCCTCTCTGTGCCTGTACTGGTGCATCACCCTAACCCTCATCTATCTGAGGTGCCCACTCTCTGTGATCTATAAAATGTGGGAAGGGAGTCTTAGAAAATAATCCCTATACTTTGTAGTCATCCCCACATCAGCTATATCATCCAAGTAATCCCAATGATATGGCTAGAGCGCTACCAACTCCTGCACTGTTAACATATATGATAACCTCGGCCCCCATCCCTTCCTCTCCTCATCTCCAAACCTGGCATAAGTCGTGAACTCCTGTGATATGGCCTGTGGCCGCCCATACTGCCTCATAACCCTTCTCATCACAAAATGCTCAATAATGGTCTGGGATCTACCAATGAGTGGGTGAGTCATGAACACCACCTTCCTCTCTCGCCTCCAATAATCCCACTCCTCTAATCCCTTATATGGCCTGCATACCACTGCGATTAAGTAATCAAGTTGTCGTCTCCAATAATCTATCTTCCCCAAGTGGGGTTGTGTCATAAAACCTACATATCACCAGACAATAGGCTGATGTGGCTACCTTGAATCATCAACAACTGGCTTGCAGACTGGGATATGCTCACATGCCCAAATCTGTAAAACAAGGACCCCCGTGGCCATTCTCTTCACCTTTCGATAGGCAATCTTGTGCATCTCATTATACATATGAGCCAATAAGTAGGAACCCCAACCCAATTTCCTCGGTTGTGTCAGTAATGTATCCAACATTCTCCCCCAGCTGCACAAGAATCCTTGTCATCCTCTATCAAGCATGACAAAACATTTGATAATGTCAAAAAGCACACAAGCAACCGGAAGTTGTGCTCCATACCTTCTCAACATGTCATCCCAAGTGATGGAATGAACTATTAGAGTGTCATCCTAAAACACTCTCTATAATGATGTAATCCCCTACTAAGGCGAAGAATCATAGTTTTCCCTGCCATCTGCAAATGGTATCCTTAAAATCCTATACACATCCTCGAGAGTAATAGTCATCTCCTCAATAGGCAAGTGAAATGTATTATGCTCAGGATAAAACCTCTCAACTAAGGCACTAAGTAAACCGTGATTCACACAAATATCTTGCATATAAAGCAACCATCCCAACCCACATGCATCTATATGAGCTCTCTGAACATCTGTCAGCTCTTGAACTAATCTCATGGTGGGAAGATAAGTACATCGAAACTATATATCAGGAAAATTAACCTAGAAATTTGAATGAAAAATCATCAGTATGCAAAACAAATTGAGTTACAAAGGTGTAAAAAGTGCTCACGAATCCAAATCATCAATCTTGGAAATCAAAAATTCACGTTTATGCCTTAAAAAATAAACACCTTTTTTCATATGAATTTTCCCAGTGGGGAAGAAAATCATACGAGTAAAGAATGGGGACACTATGAGTAAACTTGTTGATATGAGTCACTAACTGGGGCTGAATGAGTAAAGGGTCTCTTATGAACATGCATGTACGATTGAAGGGCACATGTAGAACAACTATTCTAATTACTTTATATGACAAAAGAAGTTTTAACAGATTGTCATACAATAAACCCTAGTTGGCCATATGACTAAACGAATAAAACCAACAAAAAGAATGAAAAATTCAAACAAAAATTCAAAAAATGAGAAATGCAAGAGGCTTAGGATCGATCACTTACTACTGTCAGATAGTTTTGAGGATGATTACAACGCCTCTGGTGCTTAAATCGATGCATATGCCCTAGAATTACTATTTTTCTTCAGAAAAGGTTTTTTGAAATTTTGAACTTTGAGAGGTAAAAATGAATTGAAAATGACCCTTTCATCCCTTACATAGCCAAAACCCTAATTTTCAGACTTGCTCTGATTGACACAAAATCTGTACTCTTAGCTAAATCAACCATCCTAAGTCCATTTTAGGGATCAAAATCAAACTCTAAGATCATTTTCTTTTAGTCAAAATCTCACAGCGTTGACCACTTGGTACTTTCGTCTTTAGATCACTTTTTTTCTCATCATTTTTCTCTCAAATCACCTATGATTTCAACTTAATTCTCAAAATAAATCTTCATGCTCAGATTATTATAACTAAATATTTTTATCATTTCAATTTCCTAAAATCATTGTGACCTCGTCATCTTTCGATTTCACTCTTGAAGGGGCATACTCATTACATCAACATGATCAGTGATTACATCATCAAAAGTTGAGAATTTTTTCAAACCTTCATCAAAAAGTCGAGCAAAAAATCTTTTTAATCAAAGATTAATTGAATATCAATTGATTATTAATCAAATCAATCTCTAGGGGCATATCAGTTTCATCGCATCAAATCAACCTAATATTGTCTTCATCTGAATCAGTCTCTTAACGGTAATCAGTTTCATTGCATCATCAAGCTGGTTATTCATTTAAACCTAATCAAGGGTTTAAAGAGTCTTTTTGATAGTGATCACACACTCAATCCAAATAGGTGTTCAATTTCGTCACATCAAATCAAGCTGGAAATTATATTTGGCTAATCGGTTTTATCTCTTTACTCAACCATTTCTAGTTCAATCAAGTTCTAGATCAGTGCTTGTTTCTTGATCCATCAAGTTCAAGATCGGTATCTCTCTCTTCATCGGTCCTAGTTCAATCAAGTTCAGGACCGGTATCACTTTAATCAATTTGTTTAGTTTCATCGCTTCAAATAAAGCTAAACATCTCGCTCTTCATTGGTTTGTGATCCATCAAGTTCAAAACTAATATCTATTCGACATCAACTATCTTTGAATCAATGCGTTGCTCACACATCAATTCAAAGAGGGGCAAATATAATACCCTAAAAATGGTCACCTAAACCATGGGCCCCTAATCTCGACTACATCACCAAGGTCCTGACCAAAGACAACTAAATTAGTCTTGAGCACCTAATTAATTAGCAACTCAATCATCAATGTCACATGGAAAATAAATCATTCTATATTAATTAAATACTTATTTAATATTCCAATTAAATCATTTTAATCAATTATCCTATTTATTTAATTAAATATCCTACCATATTTAATTAATAAATAAATTTGTCATTAAAAAGGAATTAATTTGAAAAAATAATTAAATTTGGAAAAAGAAATTAAATTAAAAAATTTCAAAAAAGCAATTAAATCAATTAAATATCAAAATTGAATAAAAATATGGAATAAATTAGTCTTTTTTATTCTATCTTAATTTTAGCTCAATTTCCTTTAAAGATGAGAAAAGAAGCCAATCACATCAATTCACCTGGATTGTGCTTCCTCTTGGAGAGTCTTTGTTGCTCATTATTAATTGATCTTGATTGTTGGTCTCTCTCTGGATTTTCTATAAATTAAGGCTCTCATCTCTCCTTCAAAAAAACCCAAAGATTTATCGTTATTATGTTGTTTGTGCTCTAGGTCCATTGAGATGTTTGTGCATTGAGAATATTGCATATTTGTTAATTATCTAGCTTAATACTCATTCATATCTTAATCATGTTATCCTAATATTCATTAATCTTGCATATCTTGCATCCATTTAGCTCAATTTTGTGCTCATACAAATTAAATCCTTCATTTAGGTGTCGTCTAGTCACTGGTGTTGCATAAAGAAATCTAAGAGTAAGACTAAAACTCACATCTACTAGAAGGCAATAGTTTTCTTTGTAATGGTTTTATTATTCATGATTATTGATTTACTAGCCATGCATCTAATGACTTAATTGAAGTGTTGTGTATTCAGATATAGATACAGGTCCACTTTTCACACACATGGGTAGTAGGATCAGAAGGATATATAGGTCAAGTATGTGGAAAGGGATTTCTATCCATTCCTAGTTTGAGCCCATCACTCGTTCCCAATTTGCGGAAAACACGTTTCTATTCAGGGAAGCCACTATGCATGAGGCATAAACGATTAAGTCCATACTGGAGGAGTACTCAAAGGCTTCTTGGAAGATAATGAATAAAGAGAAATCACAGGTGTATTTCTCAAACACTAATAGATAGGTCTGGGTTAAGATTGCTCACTTGTTGGAATATCAAATTGGCACGCTCCCTTTCAAGTATTTGGGAGTCACTATCAAATCAGGTAGCAGACAAAACCAAATCTGGGAGGACGTGATTAACAAATGCAAGGTCAAATCAGAGCATTGGAAAAATAGATGGCTATCTCAAGCAGTGTAGTTAACAATGATTAGATCGGTATTATCGGTCATCCCCATTTACAATATGTCATGCTTTAGGATGTCCTATGCGGCTAGTAAGAAGCTAGACGGGATGATCAAAAAATTAATTTGGGAAGGGGCGAAGGCAGTAAGAAGAATCCCACTAATCAATTGGGAGACTGCTTGCCTAATTAAGGAAGAAGGAGGGGCAGGTTTGAGGAAAGTGGATCTTCAAAACCTTGCATTAGGAGCAAAATTAGCCTAAAAAATGTATAAATTTCCAAAGAGACTCTGGTGTAGATTGTTTAGGAGCAAATATTTGGATTTGGAGGTGTAAGAGAGAATATTTACTATGGCAAATGCAAATAAGAGATCTATTATTTGGAATTTTTTGTGGGAAAGTAGAAACATCATCACTAAACATCTATCTTGGCAAGTAAGGAATGGGCAAAAGGCAAAATTATGGGATGACTTGTGGGAAGGTGAGAAACCTCTCAGGGAGATGTTCAAAGATAAAAAATGGGTGAATGACGTGGTGAATGTAATGGGGGATGGAGTGAGTTAGTATTTTGAAGGAGTACTAAGGGGAGACAAGGTCAAGTGGAATAATATAGGGATAGGGAGAAAGGAACTTTGTTCCAAACTGGAAGGAATTTTAAGGTCTAGGACGATGCTGGTGTCAAAGGAGGAAGACACTCTTTTCTGGTATGTTGTCACATCAGAGGAGTACATTGTGAAGCTTGGCTATGACATTCAAAGACATAGACTGAGGGACACTATTTGGCCACACAAGTTGTGTTGGAATAATAGAACTCTTCCTAAAGTTGGAGCATTTCTTTGGATTTCCCTTCATGACAGTGTACTTACTCAGAGTAGATTGACGATCATTGGCATTACTGGACCTAGCCGATGTGTAATGTGTAAAGGAGAGGAAGAGACAATGAATCACTTGTTGTACAGTTGTCCCTATGCCAGCGGGTGTTGGGATTTGTTGTTTGAAATGGTGAACTTGTATAGTGTCAAGAATGAAGAAATGAAAGCTTTTGTATTGTCTTGGCCTTAGATGGTCAAATATAAATGGGGAGACATTTGGCTAGTAGGACCGGCTATGGTGGCATGGCATATTTGGAAGGAGATAAATACGAGAATTTTCAAGGAATTATGTCTCTCTATCGAACAACTTATTTCAAAAATTAAAGTATCCATAGAGGAAGTCATAAGTGGTAAAAATTCTAAGAGGAAGACTTATAGATATAATAATTGGGACAGGTACATGGAGACAAAGTGGTCTTTGAAAGATATAGGACCCAGTTTCTCATCCAAGAGACAAGTGGACAGGAGTCAGATTAAATGGACTGCGCCATCAACGGATTGGGTGAAACTCAATTTCGATGGTGCTAGTAAAGGAAATCCTGGGAGAGTTGGCTTTGGGTGGTTCTTAGAGATGAGAATGGGATTTTGATTTGTGAAGTGTATTGTTACTCAGGAGAAGTTTCAAATAATGAAGTGAAAATTATAGTATTGGAAGAAAGTCTGAGCATATGTGTTAAGGAGAATATCTCCAAGATCATCATAGAAGGAGATTCCCAAGTCATCATTAATGATATGATACAATCCTCATTTCAAAATTGGAGATTAAATAAATGGCTGCCTTGCATCAATAGCTTGTTGGCTCACATTGGTTTTTTTGAAATTATCCACACCTATAGAGAGGGTAATAGAGTGGCAGATCTCCTGGTGAATATGGGAGTTGTAGGGGAGAATCAGTTTTACTCAATTAGGCTAGATGATGTTTCACAAGAATTAATGGAAGCTAATCAGAAAGAACCTTCCCTGCAGTCCTTGATGAGGTATAGGTTAGGGGAAGACATTGTATGTGACATATGAGGTGACCAGCGCTTCTTTCATAAGGTAATTAAAGTGTACTGGAAGATCAGTAATCAAGACATGTATTGGAGATAAGAGTTCGGCATTTTTTATTACCATCAGATAAAACATATAGCACAATTTCCGAGTCACGGGGAGAGGAAGATAGGTATTGGAGATTGAGGTGGCAATTTCCAAAAGGACAAGACATCTCAGAGATGGCGGCAAGCACATAAATAGCAAGGATATGAGATCTAAACAAGATTTGAACAAGATTTCCTTGACTCGGGATTTTATATGCTTTTAGATTGTGGAGACCGCCTTAGTAAGTTCTAGAAGTGATGGGAATCTATATGTGGAGATCTGTTGAATAGATTTTGACAACTCTGGGAGTAACAAAGCAGAATTGTCGATACAGGATGGCTCTGTTTGCAAGAATTTTGTGCATGAACTGTGAAGAGACACTTGAGCATCAGTGTATCACATTGTTTAATGCAGATGAGAATATTTATGAGGCGATTTTGGAAATGGTGGATACTTCTCTCAATCTAGAGAGGCATTGGTGCGATGGCTTCATCTACAAAGTTTTGTTAGTGCCAATTGTGGATATATTGGAATTAAAGGAGAGATATGTGGAGATTATGGGGGATTTTATGAATGAAGACTATGGGGATGCAGTGGTGGAGGCCCTATGCGAAATGCAAAATGGTGTAAAAGAAAGTATTCTGAAGGTATATTTCAACCCAACAAATTATTATTCTTCAGATTCAGAAGAGGAATGTGAAGTAGAAGGGGATCAGACTGAAGATGAGGAGGATTCTGATATATAGGATCTGAATGACAGTGATGAGGAGAGAGAGGAAAGGGCACGGAGAGCTGTGAAGAGGAGAAAGAGGAAATTTGTTAAGGAAGCATGGTCGATTTTTAGAGATGGGGTATTGAATGGTGATCTGACAGAATTCGGGCAGCCTAAGTGTGTAGAGGATTGGTGGCTGACAGAGGCATTTTCAGATACTCTCTTCAACTTGGGAGAAATGATATCGCAACTGTTGCACTTCTTGAGGAATGGGTAATGGGTAATATTTTCTAATGGTGTTGGTATGTGATGACTTAATATTATGTAGGGTCTAGGTAGGGATAAGGTAGTTTTTGGAGTCGGGTCTTGGGCTAAATCTGTAGTCGGTTTATAGTTTTGCTAATATTGTAATGTGACCGAAAACTATATGTACATTTTATGGAGTAATATAGGGAGCTATCCCCATAAAAGATAGCACTTACCTTAAAAAAAAATAAAAAAAATGAAGATACCTTGCAAAAAAATACAAGCCCAAAATTAGTTTACAAAAAGAAATCAAAACACAGTAACCAAAAACTAAACATTATTTTAATTAACAAAAATTTAAAATTTAATCTACTTAACAAAATTTAAAATCTAATCTAATTAGCAAATTAAAAATATATTTTTAATCTAAAATTAAAATCTAATGTAAATTAAATTTAAAGATCTAATCTAATAACAAAATTAAAATCTAAATTAATATAATTAAAAACTAAATTAAAATCTAAATGTAAATCTAATTTAAAAAACTAAAATTAAAATCTAAGTTAAAAATAATTTAAAACTAAATTAAAATCTAATTACTAAAAACTAAATTAAAACTAAATGAAAATCTAATTAGCTAAATTAAAACTAAATTAAAAATCTAATTAACAAAAAAAAAAACAACCTAAAAATCAAAATCTAAACTAATCTAAACAATACAATTAAAAATATAATCTCAATACCACATTCAAAAATTTAAACTAATAAATAAACAAAATAAAAATCTAAACTAAAAAAATTAATTTAAAATCTAAACTCCATTCTAATTAAAAAGTTAAAACTAAATTCTAAAAACAAAGAGATATATGAAACTTTAAAACTTAAAACTAAAACAAAAGAAAATATTAAACTAACATTGCACAGTTTGAGAATGTCTGAAAGAATGTAAAATGTGTCCGACAAAGACAAGGAAAATGGACTATTTTGACAGAACACGTTTTGGAGAAAATGATTGCATGAAATGTCCAAAATAGATTCTTCGAAACTGGTTTACATGTAGATTTCTAAATGCTCCGACAACATTTTTTTTTTTTGTAGCCTTTATAACGGTTTTGAAATGGCTGATTGCAGGATACACACAAGGAAATACTTTACAAGTACAGCTTTTTTTTTCTTTCAAAGCACGAGAATTTATCAAAGCAAACCACATGCAGATTCTTATCAAAGCGCAGGAAATGTTTTATCAGACTCTTATCAAAGAAAACCATAGGAGATTCTTGTCAAAGTAAATCATAGATAGATTTTTAATCAAAGCATGGGGAAAAAAAATTATCAGTTTCTTATCAAAGCAAACCACGAGCAGATTTTTATTAGATTCTTGTCAAAGAAAACCATGGGAAGATTTTTATCAAATTCTTATCAAAGCCCACACAGATTTATATAATTTTTTTACTGTGAGAACAAAGTTCTTGCAAATATGAGAATGAAACAACCAGAAATAGTTTTGAATCAAAGCAAAAGAAACATTTTAAATTTTTGGCTATGCTAGATGAATAATCTAAAAGATATCTCTGTATTAGATATAACGATGAAAGTCCAGGCAATGCATGCGGATTGTTTGGATAAAGACCAGATTTTGCCTGCAATAATGGTTCAAACAAATTCAAAACTGAGGCTCTCCACTAAACTCAAAATGGGTAATGCCAACAATCCAAGAATCAACCTGCAACAAAGATCAAAATATGAATAACAAATTGTAAATGGAACAACCTGCAAAAGAAAATGTCTTCTATTAAGTGAGAGTCGTATCAATAAAAGGACAAGGTTGTCCCACCAAGCGTGCTAATTGTAGATGGAGGAAATGGGGTGTTTGAATCAAAGATTAAAACTTGTTTCCAACATCCAACAATAGAGATAACTACAAATCACACACATGCAAATATGAATATCTAATCTAAAAAGCACACATGCATGCTATAAATAACCTACTCCATTGCACTCCTATTCCTCAAGATTTTGTGTTTTTAACAATATATCTCTCAGAAGCACACACAAAAGGCTATGAGGAAATGGAGATTAAAAATGCAAGATGATTGAAAGAGTGTGAAATACGAGATAATGAGAATGCAAAATGCAAAAGATGAACTAAACACTAGATAGCTTAAAATGAGAGAGGGGCTGAATTAAATAGAAATTCTCTGGGTGGATCCAAATTGTGGGATGAATACGGGATAATAGGAGATTATTGGTATAAGAAGAATGAATGGTAAGGAGAGAAGATGAGTGGTATTGAAAAATGGTAAGTGGTAATGAGTTTTAATTGTTTATGTTAAATGCATGGGATGGATAAATAATGAAATATATATTTATTTAATTAATTTAATGAATTAATAATATGAATATATTAATAAAATAATGGAGAATAAATATATTATAATATAGTGAGTAATGGATAATGGAAATAATGGAATATAGATATAAATATTAATATAATGAATAGTATAATAGGAAATGAGAAATTAATATTATAATGGATCCACCTTGATGATTATTAGAAAATTGAGATTTGATAAGAGGACACTTTTTAATGGAAATTTTTATGTGTCTACAGTGCCCAATCTCAAGGTGAAAGGAGCTCTACTTAGAGTGTGTGATGAGGTCTATAGAAGAACCACTAGATATTGATGGTGATGATGATTTCATTGAAGATAGGTCATTTATTCTCTTTTAAAGAGGTAAAAAATATGAATATAAAAAATGATACGATAAAGAATAGTTAAATGTTCCATAGTCTAAGGTGCTAGTGGATTGAAGAAACTATACCTCATTGGGGTTATGAGACATACATGTGAGGATTGGCATCTAATAGTTCAAGAAAGATTCAAAATCTATAAGTTCAATATCATACCTTTACACGGGTGATGAGAATATTCATGTGTAAATGTTGTCCAATTATGTTGGGAAATTGGATGATAGCTAGGTGAATATACCTCTGATTAGGGAGTAGCTTTAAGATGTCTCATTGGTCTAAAAACTATATTCAAAAGATAGCTTCTATATAAATTTTTGTTTTGTTGTAAGCCAGATTGTAATATGTAGAGATATATTAGGAGATCATAAAAATTTAATTATTTATTAAGGGGGTAGTGTTAGAGATTAATACATGACTAAATAATGATTGTGTTATTTAGGTGTCACCAAAGTTTGAATAGGTGTCAATAAGGAAATTTAGATATGTGGATGAGTTTTACTTAGTGGTCAAATAGATCTAGTTAGCTATTGATCAACTCTAGTTTTCTATCAAAATATTTAAAGACTATTATTCTTCCACAACTATAAGATTGTAACTTGTTGAAGAATAGATAAATTTGAACAAGTTATTTTTTTTTCTTCTTTGTTTTTTTAATTTTTTAATAAAAATTTGATCCAATCAAAGGCATTCCCTAGGAGAACTTGACTCTTGCAATTTGATGATTTTTTCAAGGTACTTTTTTAATATTGTCAATCCCTAACAATCAAAAAAGAAAGAAGATCATGAAGAACAATTCTCATCTATCTATTATTATAAAATTAATTCCCACATGTTCAAATGTGATATAGTTATAATTTAAGCATTCCTCTTAATCTCCTAACATATGGATTCTTTTTTTTTTTACATACTCTTATCATACTTTGATTAAGGGTGTGGGCACACCTAATGATAAATATATTTCATCTCACCTTTCCACCCCTAGATAATCAATTACCATGTGGCTCATTTTAAATATTTTTCCTTAACTTATTGTTGGTATGTGGCAACTAATCATGTTGTCAGACTTAAATTTCATGACTTTGAAAATATCTCCCAGCTAGATCAATTAATAAGGGAGTGCAAGGGGAAGAGCACCTATAATGGGGATTAGGGGTGAATCCCACATTGGGGTTTTGGGGACAACACTCCCAAAGAAAAGATCAGACATTATTTAATAAAGGAATGAGGTATTATCTTAGTATGTAAACCAACCTTTATAAATTACAAAATTGGCTCGAAAAATGAGTGATTGTGGAATGTGAAAGGACAAGAGATTTGAGGCAACATGTGTACTTTGATATATCAGATAGCAGTGGTTTACACTAGAAAAAATTGTAATTCATTTTCACTAGATAATAAAAGCAAAGTGGACGGTTGTTTTATGTGGATGTAGCACATACATTGGGTGAACCACATTAAATTTGTGTGTTGTCAAGAACTATTATTTTAGATTTTATTCAACATTATAATTGATATTATTTATTGCTCCATTCTTGAATCCTAACAACTAAAATACATACACATATTTATATGTTTTTATTTTCCTACCGTTCACAACATATGATCCATCCATCATTGATATACTCGAATTTTTATTATTTAGACTATTTTTTTCTATGGAAGTGTTCTTTTTCCATGTCTTATATTTTCCCTCCTTCATTGAATTGGTTAGTACTTATATTCTAATATTTGATATGTTTATCTCATTTACCCATTTTCTTTGTGATGATCATATGGCTTATGATAATGACTTACATAAACCTAGCAATAATTTAACATGCATTTTTTATTCACCTTATATGATGGTTGTTGATGATGCCACGTCTCCTTCACTTATACCTAATTAAAAATATTTTTTTATACCTCTCTTATATAGCATGTTATCCTTATGTCTATATATTTATTTATTTTTAAAACAATTTCATTTTTCTACATGATGAATATAGTGAAAATCATTTTTTCATCTAATGTTGAATCTATCAATACTTGTAAATACTATTTCATGTATTCTTACCTTATATAACAATATATCACACACTGCATGACAAATCATATGTTTTTATTGTATCATTCATTGGTAGTGCATTACCTTATTTATTGCATAGTTATTATAATGATTCTATTGATTCCTCTTCATATATGAATTCAATTTTTCTTATTAACACTTCTAAATAATTGAATTTAATCTTAAATTGATTCATATTTTTAATTATTCTTGAGTAACATATATTTACATTGGTTTGAATCATCTTATTATCATTTTACTATCCGTAATTCCATAAATTTTGTAATTTAAACCTGCAAAAAAAAGAATTTGAAGGGTGTGTTTTCCTACTCTTCAACAAGTAAAATCAACCGTGAACTTTTGTACTGTCCTGAAACTCTTTGGAAACGAGACATCATCAATCTTTGCGTATCAATTCTAGAAGGAATATTTAATAAGGAAAGAAGATTGCACGGCCAAAAACTTCTCGAAAGATTGCAATGGACAAATATGAGGAATTAAATCAGTGTCCGTATTGGGAAGGCAAAATTGATTACAGTCCTCGAAAAACTTTATTACCTAGTGAACTCCCAATGTTATGTTGTCACCCAAATAGCAACTCCACTTAGCTGGCTTTTCCTCCATTTTCTATTTATGTGCCGTTTAGTTTTTACCCTTTGTAGAATCCACAAATGGGATTGAAAACCGGTGCTTTGATTCCAATGTGAGTTAACGGTCAGAAATATGTTTATTGGAGCACCAAAACAAGTAATAATGATCGGACGGTGTTGCTCCACCACTCGCAATCGGTACCCCACTTTTCTCTCTCCCTGCCCATCGGGCCTAAAGTTGGAATCTCTTTAAAATGGTCTGATTCTCAGCCATATTTGCATCCACATCTACTGCTCGGCTTGAACTTGTAAAGTGTATTTTTCTCCATTTGCATTTTCCTTCCCGCAATGGAGAGTTGTAGTGGGAGTTGTGGTGGCGGAGGAGGGTGGTGGCTATATGCCATTCCACTGTTCGCGAAGGATGGACGCGGCTATACGCTAAACAACACGGATGACATATTTTCTGCATGGCCGCTTTACTTCGCAATTCTTCTCGTGGCTGCCTGTGCCGTCGTGGTTGCATGGTTGAGCCCGGGAGGATGTGCATGGGCCGTGAGGAAGAATGGTGGCGCCGCCATTCCTGGGCCCAGAGGCTTTCCCATCATTGGAAGCCTCATTGATATGAGCCGTGGTCTTGCTCATCGAAGGCTCGCTCAGTTGGCTAGTATTCATGGTGCAAAGAAGCTGATGGCCTTTAGCTTAGGTTCAACTCCGGCTGTTATAACATCTGATCCTGAGGTGGCTCGAGAGTTGCTCAGCTCAGTTAATTTCTCAGATAGGCCGCTCAAGCAATCCGCTCAGCAGCTCATGTTCGGGCGCGCTATTGGCTTTGCACCCAACGGTGAATACTGGAGAATGCTCCGCCGGATTTCCGCAACCCATCTCTTCGCCCCCCGCAGGATCGCCGCCCACGAGCCAGGAAGACAAGCAGACTCGCTTGTCATGCTTCAGAATATACACGATGAGTATGTTTTGAGCGGCGTTGTGCGGGTGCGCCGCCATTTGCAAGCGGCGGCGCTGAACAATATCATGGGGAGCGTGTTCGGGCGGAGGTTTGATATCTGTGGTGAGAGCGAGGAAGTGAGAAGTCTGAGAGAGATGGTGGAGGAGGGATTTGAGCTTCTTGGGGCGTTTAACTGGGCCGATCATCTTCCCTGGCTGAGATTCCTGGATCCCCTCCGCATCCACTGGCGTTGCACCAGCCTCGTACCACGCGTGCGAGGCTTCGTGAGGAATATCATCCAGGAGCACCGAATCAAAGATAAGGCTAACGACACCGCCGACTCTGATTTTGTCGATGTTCTGTTGTCTCTTAATGGAAAAGACAAGCTGGACGATGAAGACATGATCTCTGTTCTCTGGGTATGATAAAGATTTCATCTTGTTGTACCTTGTTATTTTTTCATTTCTGGGTATGATAGGGACTGCATCTTGTTGTTTATTGTTGTTTTTTCATTGTTACTGACTTCTAGTTTTGGTGGAGAGTTCGTGGTCATTGATGATTGCTGGGTGCATGCAGGAAATGATATTTCGTGGGACAGACACGACGGCACTACTGACAGAGTGGACCATGGCGGAGATGGTGAGGAACGCGGAAGCTCAGAGGAAGGTTCAGGAAGAACTGGAAGTCGTGGTGGGAAAGAGTAGAAGCGTGAGAGACTCGGACATCTGTAAACTTCCTTATCTGCAGGCGGTGGTGAAGGAGACTCTGCGGATGCACCCACCTGGTCCACTCCTATCATGGGCCCGACTCTCCACTCGGAACACCACTGTCGGTGATGGGAAGTTCTGTGTGCCGGAGGGCACCACCGCCATGGTAAATATGTGGTCGATTACACATGACCCGCTCATTTGGGATTCCCCGGAACAGTTTCGGCCAGAGAGGTTCCTTGAATCTGAGGGCGGTGAGAATGTGGACGTCAGAGGAAACGACTTGAAGCTTGCGCCCTTTGGGGCGGGTCGTCGAGTCTGCCCTGGAAAAGCTCTGGGTCTTTCTACTGTTCATCTTTGGGTGGCCAAACTGCTGCACCATTTCCACTGGGTTGCACACGAGCTGCATCCAGTCGATTTGTCTGAGGTTCTTAAGCTGTCCTGCGAGATGCTGCGCCCGCTTCATGCTGTTCCTGTCGTGAGGGTCGATCTGAAAGTAGTCTGAGAAATGAATGCCCGTCGCTCGTCCATTATCCTGCTTTTTTGGTTGTGCGTAGGCTTAAATATGGCGTCTTGCGGTTATATGTACCGTAACAGTGCAATGGTTGTGTGAACTCTGGGGACAGTGAATATGTGGTGGACGCACATTTTGTTGCTTAGAAAATCTTTGAGCCGCTGTTCCGGGTCTCAAAGATTCAATTTTGTAACCATTGCTCTGGTGTTTTCTCGGCTGCAACAGCCAGAATTATTTTTTGACTGATTATTAGGAATATATGGGAGTTCATAATGTCCCCAAATGTTCCATATAGCGAGCTTCTGTTTTAATAATAATATGTCCCATCCTACGATGTATGTAGTGGGAGTAATTAATGTCTTACCGAGTTGTTTGTTTTTGATGATCCTGCATTTTAGTATGTTTTTTTTTCATTTATCTCTAAGAACTCTTCAAACATCACATGATGAACTTATTTATTCTCGAAGCATTCTTTATGCATTAAGTGTCTTACTAAATTAATGTACAATCTATAAAGGATTATTCAAACTAGGTTAATTCAATAGAATAAGAGCAAATGAATGACATTAGTTATGAGTAAGAATAAACAATTTTCTTAGTGTCCTTGTTTTCTTGGATTTTGAATAGTTGAATGTTTCTAGGCAGCAACAAACAAATACCCATTCTTTCATTATTTTTTCTTCCTTCCTCAAAAGTAATGTTATTGACATGAAAGACAACTTCTACTACCACTTTATTTTTTCTCTTCTAATTCTTAAAGTGAATCCTCTCCCATTTATTTATTGAATATAGTAAAGAATAGCTCCATGTTGTTCATTGTTGAAAAATCCTTAAATTCGTTAGATTTAAGAAATGATCATTTAAATAAAATTGGTGCATGTAAGGGCTCTAATGTCATTGACCATCTCCACTAGTGATAATGTCAATGATCATTCTCTCATGAGGGACATCATCAATTTGGAGCTTTTGAGGGGAATCCAAGATTTGGTTTACTTCTTCAAGATCTAGTGCATTTTGTCCCACCTCCTTTATTTTTTTATAGTGAATAGAATAATCAATTGAGGGTTGAACACCACTTGGTTTGTTTGCATGCACCCTTAAAGGAACATTTGATGAAGATGACACCTCAAATTGCTACATTGAATTTTCAAATTCTTGTTTTGTTTTTAATGCCTCTTGTATTATTATCCTTTCAAGTAGTGTAGGGATCCTAGGGGAAAGAGTAGCAATATCGTCCAACATAGTTTGTATCTATAATTTCTTTTGTTCTCCCTAATAACTAAGACCAACACTCTTCCATTTGTCTCTTCTTTAAGAATTGTGAACCATTTCACTTTTATTTTCCTTGCCTTTGTATTATAGATGTAGTTCATTGCCACATCTTCAATCTTATCAAATTGGTGGTAAAAATTTGACTTATTTATTCAAGCCTAAGCTAATCAATGTAATGCTTAGGATCATAATTTCTTGGGTTGTCCTTTTGCAAGGTGTGTGCCCTTGGCCTCCTTGTGTTGTGCAGCGCAATGCTCGGGATTGTGACATGGCTTAACTGCCTCCTGTGGATTCTATAAGTCTAGTGGTTGTATCAAGCATTAACAAGTCAATCTTTTGGTTCAACGAAAACCACACTTGTAACAAGTGGTATCAGAGCTAGATCCTCTGAAAGAAGCTTGACCCCTTGAGGTGATGTGGGATGACAACCTATGCTTACAAGAAGGATAGTCTGAGATTTGATGGAACGAGTTACTCTCTTTGGAAAATCTAGATGGAATGTCACTTGAGATGTATCGGTGAAGATTACTGAAAGATTACTAAGAATGTGTATAATGCTCCTCTGAATTGTCCTACAACTCCGAATGAGATAAAGGAAATTGAATACAATATTAGAGATAAGAAATCATTTTTGAGTGCCTTGACTGATTCTGAGATGACTAATGTTATGGATTTGCAGACTGCTCATGAGATTCAGAAGAAGCTAGAGACTTTGTATGAAGGTGACAACCATGTGAAAGTTGCTAAGTTGCAGAGCCTAAAGGGAAAGTATGAGATGCTGAGAATGGGTGAAGATGAGAATATTACCTCCTTTATGTAGAAAGTGAATGAGCTTGTGCTGAAAATCATATGTGTTGGTGGAGTGTTGGAAGAATCAAAGATTGTAGCTAAAGTGTTGATATCCTTGCCTCCTGCTTACAAACACAAAGTTGTTGCTATTAAGGAGACCCGAACGATGACAAATGTGACTAGTGACATGCTAATTAGAAAGCTTGTTGCCTTTGAGTTGAGAAAATTTGGTGAATCTCCTCCTAAGTCAGAAACTGTATTCAAAGATACTATTTCCGGGAAGCAAAAATATGATCTAGGAGAAAGTTCTTCAAGGGTGTCGAGATATGAGAAGGAGATGAGAGAACTTGAAGAAGAAGAGAGAGAGCTTGATGAGATTGAAGCCCTTATTTCCATAAGATTGCCTAAAGGAGCTAGTAAGTATCAAGGAAAGTTACCTCTTAAATGTTTTTCATGTAATAAGATAGGACATTTTGCTTCAAGGTGTCCGGAAAGAGTTCCTAAAAAGACCTACAAGCCTAAATATCAGAAAAAATGCTATTATGCTATTGATGAAGGTGTGACAAATGATGAATCTGATAAGGGTAATTCAGGAGATGAATTGGTGTTTATTGCTATCAAGGAAGATGATCCAGTGCCTACTAATTCTACTAGCTACATTAATGAGGAGAAATATTTTGCTACTAAAGTTGAAGAGAAAGATGAATGGGTTATTGACAGTAGTTGCTCTTATCATATGACAGGTGATAAGAGTAAGTTTGTGTCATGTGAATTTTGATTGCATGGTTAAGATAAGCTCCACTCAAGCAATGAGAGATCTTCCTAAGATGGTAAAGCCTACTAATCCAGTATGCAAGGAATGTCAGTTAGGGAAGCAGACAAAAGTTACTTTTAAAAGCAAGAAGTATAGTTCTAATGGAATATTGGATCTTGTGCATACTGATTTGTGTGGTCCTTCTAGAATGAGAAGCTTGCAGGGTGACAGGTACTTCATATTGTTGATTGATGACTATTCGAGGATGATTTGGGTTACTTCCTTAAGGGAGATGTTTGAAGCCTTGGAGAAATACAATATTTTCAAAGCCATGGCTAAGACTGAGACTGGACTGAAGCTGAAGTGCCCGAGATCTGGCAGAGGTGGTGAATTTACTTTTGGTGAGTTTAATTCTTTCTATGAAGAGCATGGAGTGAAGAGACAATTATCTGCACCTATAACTCCTCAGCAAAATGTTGTTATGGAGAGGAAGGATAAAAAAATTTAGGAAGCTACTAGAACCATGATGATTGAAGGAAATGTTTCGCATATCTATTGGAGAGAAGTTATGAGTACTATTGTATACACTTTTAACTGGGTACATATCAATTGTGATACCGATAAATCCTTATGAGTTATGGTCTGGTCTTGTTCCTACAGTTAGATATTTCAAATTTTTTGGAAGTAAATGCTATATCAGAAGAGATGAAGATTTAGAAAATTTTGATGCTAGATGTGATGAAGGAATATTTATTGCTTATTGTACTAAGAGAAAGTCCTACCAGTGTTTTAATAAGAGATTGAGAAAGATAAAGAAAGATAATTGAAAGTGTTAATGTGAAAGTTGATGAAAGCAATGTGAGACAGATCATATCTTGCATATATGATTTAGATGATCAGGATGTCAATTTAGATAAAGGAAAGCAAGTGCGAACCCAAAATATAATTCATATTATTCCAGAAAAGCCTAAGAATGAAGGAGAAGGTACAAGTGCTAGTGCAGAAGAAAGAGATCAAGAGTTTGCAAATCAAGAAAATTGTAAGACTCCCTTGGTATATAAGATTGAATCAAATTCAAAAAATCATATCATAGGAGATAATAATAAAGGTGTGATGACTAGGAGAAGAATTGTTGAACAATATTGCTTGATTTCTAAGATTGAACCTAAAGATGTTAGTGAAGCATGCAAAGATGAAAATTGGGTTAAAGCAATGGAATAAGAATTGAACCATATTGAGAAAAATAATGCATGGATTGTTGTTCCCAAACCTAAGGATAAAAATGTAACTGGAAATAAATGTTTCTTTTGAAATAAATTGAATGAACAAGGTGAAGTTGTTAGGAAGAAATATAGACTTGTTTGTAAGGGATATTCTCAAATGGAAGGAATTGACTTTGAGGATACTTTTGCTCTGGTACTGAAAATTGAAGCCGTTAGATTATTTCTTGTTTATGCTACTTACAAAGATTTTAAAGTTTATCAGATGGATGTCAAGTCAACCTTTCTTAATGATGAGTTGGAAGAGGAAGTTTAGATAGAGAAATTAGATGGATTTCAATTGACAAATCAAGGAGATATGGTTTGTAGAATGAAGAAAGAATTGTATGGACTCAAGCAAGCCCCAAGAGCTTGGTATGCCAGATTGAATAAGTATTTCTTGAAGCTTGGATTCAATAAAGGTATTGTTAATAGTAATCTATATTTCAACATTGATCATGATAACATTTTGATTGTTGGAGTTTTTGTTGATGATATTATTTTTGGAGGAAATGATAGTTTGTACAGGAAATTTGTTGATTACTTTGTGTTTCTGCATCTTTCTTTTGTTCATTTGCATTAAGTGGCTAAAAGAACAAGTTAACAAGGTTAAAATTTGCAAAACACTGATTCACCCCCACCTCTCAGTTTTCATTGATTCAAACCCCTCGCTTACATTAGGGGGGATTGTTGCAAGGTGTGCACCCTTGGTCTCCTTGTGTCGTGCAGTGCAACACTTGGGTTTGTGAAATGTCTTAACCACCTTCTGTGGATTCTAGAAGTCTATTGGTTGTATTGAGCATTAACAGGTTGATCTTTTGGTGCAATGGGAACCACACTTGTAACATGTCCACTCTCATTCCATATGCTTGTATTTTATGGTATAATAGTTACAACCCTTCTTTAGTAGTAACCAAGAAATTAAAAATAAAATTAATGGAAGTAGGAAAGAAAGGCCCTTTCTTATGAGTGATCAACTAAATTTTATCTGTTTCAATTAGTTTCCATTAGATTCCAAAAAATGCAATTCTATCAGGAATGCTCCTTGGTAGTATGTGAGGATGCATTGGGGCATTGTATACTCTGATGATTATTAAATTTGAATGGAGGAACCAATCACCCCAATTTTTTTATAACTCCAAAATAAATCTCCATATCCTTTGGCCTTAGAAATTTTATACTTATTTAAACAATCTTCTTGTTTGGAATCTTAGGTTCCTTAGGATCACTTGGGTGAAATAATTCTTGCACACCATATAGTTTGATGATTAAAAATTTTGTCTTATATGTACTAAGTCCATGCATAGACGATGAGTGAGGCCTTCCATGTCACAACTCGCATCATTTAATTTTTCCTTATCGAATCGGGTGTTTCTTAGAGCTATATGTGATAAGGGTGAGTTTAAGTTGGGGGGTTTTTTCACCAAGAACAGTGACTTATGCTTCCATCATGCTCCATCACGAGCTCTCAGGTTCACTTTAGAATATTTAAATCCTATGCTAATGGCACTTGTCTTTCCTAACATAACTAAAACTTAAGGTACTAAATCTATTCCAAGAAAAACTCTAGTTCTTTCAGTGCGATATAAATAGGACTTCATTAGAAGTAATTCATGGAATCATCTACCTAGGACTAAGGCTATATTTAAACTACAACACAAATTCAAATTCTATTATACTTACTGAATAATAAAATCTATTTTACGGTTTGCAAAAAATCAAAATTCTATTCTACAAAACATTTAAAGTAAACTAAATTCCATTAACAAGCTTAACAAAGCTTCTGTCTAATCACAACTTTAATCACAATTTTCATTTACTACAATGATTGATGAATTTATACTAAGCTAAATAAGATATAAATCTAAACATATATGAGCAAATTAATCTATTGCTGAAAGCTACTTAAATAATCTATGAATGAAAAGCTATTGATTGCAATTGAATTTTAACTTTTGGAATTTATATGAACTTATAGAAAATAATGTAACTAAAACAAACATGCAATATCTAAAAAAAAACAAAGAACCAACATAGAATCACCTCCCTTCAGTTGAGTGGGTCTTGCTCTTCCTCTGGTGGGATCCGTGAAAACCAAGATTTCAAACCAACTTCAAATTTGCATTGCAATTGGCTCCTAGATGGGAGTAAAACAAGTTTTTGAAAATTACAAACAATTTGAAACTGGTGACTAATTTATGCACTAGCTAGCTAACTGTTTGATGAAAGCTATGACATATATACACATATCCTTATTCAAATTCAAATACAATCCCACCTAGATGAGTAACAGCTCTACTAACTTAAACTATAGAAGACTTGATGTCTTTATTACAATTAATTTATTGCTTCAGATGAAACTAAATGTTCCACAAAAAACCGATGAAAATAGACTTCGAGAGAATGAATATATCATCCATCTGGAGCGATCATAAGAGTAACCCAAGTGTTCCATGTTGCTGGAGATGAAGTTTATAACTCCATGTCTTCAAATGAATTTCAACACATTTGAAAAAATATCCAAGAAAGATAGTGTAGCTAGGAAATAGGAAATCATCACAAGCAAATCAAAATACTAATCTAGCTCAATCACGAAAGCTCAAATGCAATGATCAATCCTAAACACACTCAATAAAGACATGAAAGCAAAACATTCAAGATTAAAAGCTAAGCAAACCAAATGCAGATCTGAATATCTCCTTCATGTGGCTCCATTGTCCTTCTTTCTTCTTCAAATAGCTTTTGTTTGTGGATCTCACCTTCAAGTGCATAAACCTAATGTGAAAGCAAGATTGACAATTAGCGCAAGAGTACTCAAAGTGTGATTGATTCGACAAAGTGATTATTAGATCGATAATGTGATTATTAGATCGAGATTGAAGAAATTCATCCAATTTATAGACAAATTGGAGAGATGATCAAAGTAGCATGAAGAGATTCAAATGGCAATTGCAAATAAAAAATGTCAATTATGACAAATTATGACAAATTTGCACTTTCTATGTAAAATTGATTGATTGATGATTTATGACAAAATTATGACAAATTTCTATGTCAAAATTGATTGATTGATGATTATGACAAATTATGATAAATTGAAATGTCATTCCCATGAAATTGGGAGGAAAATAGGAGGAAATTGAATTAGAAATTAGGAAAATTAGAAAAATAGAAAAATTAGGAATTAGGAAATTAGAAAATGAGGAAATTAGAAATTTAGTGAATTAATTAATAATTTTTCATTTATTAATTAATTCACAAAGAGGGAATTTAGAAATTGAGGAATTTAGGAAATTAGGAATGATGTGAAATTAGGTAAATTAATTAATAATTTGTCATTTATTAATTAATTCACAAAAAGAGGAATAATTAGCCAATTAAATAAACATTTAATTGTGACTCGAAGACCTAGGATAAATAAATAATTTATTTAACCTAGAGAGAGAAATGACAAACAGGGTTAAATGAATAAAATCATGAAACCCTAAAAAATGAATTAGAAATGCAAGGATGACAATTAGGTCTTGACAAAGGATAATCGATATCGATTCAATTTAATCATGATTCTGACTGATAAAGGACCAATGCTAATAAATGATTTGATTAACAAATGCGCCAATTGATGAGGAACAATGACTAATTGATCCAAATTGACACAATTGAGAAAGACGACGATTGATGACAAATTGATCGCAAAAATGACAAAATTGACAAGAAGACAAGGATCGATGACAAAATAGATCGCATGATGACAAGATTGAAAATGACAACGATCGATGACAAATCGATCACAAGATGACAAGATTGATAAGAGGACAAAACCCTAATTAGGATTGACGATGTCCAAAATGATGACAAATGAATACGCACATTGATGCGACAAGATAAGATTGACCAAAATCATGACTGAAGATTGCTATCAACAAGACCAAATTCGAGAGCGAGATAAATGAAGAATGAAGAAGAAGGACTCGATGTTTGCAAATGATAAAGACCAAGTGCATGACACAGGAGAAATGTTAATGTGATGCAAAAACCTAAAATAAGGCAATGCGCAAATGTTAAAGTATGATTCCGCAAGCGTTGACCATTTTTAGGTGTCTACATTTTGCCCCTCTTTGAGACAATGCGATTTCAAGCGTTGTTTCAAAGAACAATAATGAAAAATGCCCCAGACACTGACAATGACATATGCATGCCTCCTCGAGGAATTGGCCGGAAACATGCAAAAAAGAGGCCAATTGATCGATAAAAATGATAGGATCGAACGGACTGACAAGCGGAGACCAGATGCATGAAAGACAAGCAATTGAAGGTGCAAAAAACCATGACCAACATGAGATGGAGAGAGTGCACGTCCATCTATGCACTGACAAAGATCTATAAATGAGGCAAAGAGAGTGAAAATTGCTCATTTGCACTAGCCCAAGAAGAGGATTTGTTGCTCTGGAAAAGGACACTTGCAGAGAGATGGTGAACATTCCAAGGGCAGATCACCTCGGATAACATGTACGCACATTCAGACGACCAGACGACGTAGGAGCATTGGTATGTATCTCAAAAACCCATGTTTTCAATTTCATGCATTTGACTTGCTTGCGGGACATTGCGAGGCCCACAGGGGATGTAGAAAGGGACTCTTGCGCTTGTGTAGGGAAAATCCTACGCTTGTGTAGGGTCTTCTGCGCTTGTGTAGGGGGACACAAGCGCAGGATGTAGAACACAGGCACAGAAGTGCATTGGCAACCCTGATTTTTGTCAAAACAGCATGCAAATGATCCGGGAAGGGGGGATAAGGGTAGGATAGGTCAGAATAGCTTAGAAACACCCTGATTTGGATATGAAAATGAGGAAATGCAACCCGTAGGAGCAAACCCTAAAACTGACAAAATATGCCCCAATTGTGATGCAGAGTCAACAGTATCCATTGATCACGTGAGAGAACCGACCGGATTGCTTCATGTTACGACATAGACTCAAGAGCATGGACAGAGATACATTGGCAGGACTTGGGATATACTATGTCACATTCATGCCTGAGATTAGGGCAAACACAGGACTGCTTACCGCATTGGCAGAGTGATGGCATTCGGAGACTTCCTCATTCCATTTGCCTACTGGAGAGGCAACTGTGACACTAGAGGATGTATGGCGTATCCTCCGCATTCCGATTCATGGAGAGGTGGTAGAGTATGACCCAGTGATAGGGAGAGATGCGTTGTGCAAATTATTTGAGTGCGATGCAGAGGATCTGGATATCGTAGAGAGGGAGATTGGTTGGGAGACCATGGCATCAAAGTATGATCGACGATATGTGGTGATAGCCGTGGTGATAGCATGTCTACTAGCAGGAGACAGATGAGGACATGGATTCCTGATTGGATGGGGAAGAGTGCTAGAGTGGATGGTGATAGAGGGGACTGTGTATGCATGGGGACCATGTGTACTAGCTATGCTATATTTTCAGCTGCATCAGATAGCATATCAGGGGGTGCAGACTTTGAGCTGTGGAGTCACACTGTTACAGGTATGGGCATTTGAGCACATAGCCATATGTCGACCGATTATAGAGAGATAGGTAGTACCACATCGACCATATGTGTACTGCTATGGGGGAGCACTGAGACAAGGTCCTTTTGGATACATATTATATTGGCAACACGAGCTAGACAGACTAAGAGAGTTCACATGGAGGCCATATCGTGATTGCCTTGGATGGTCGGATGATAGTGATGAGCTACTGTATTGTAGACAGGAGAGGTACCTAATTGGGCGACCAGTGAATCACCAGAGAGTGATTGAGTTGTACCTGCCAGAGAGAGTCAGACGACAGTTTGGAGAGAGGCAGGATGTACCTAGGAGGACTGCACACTTTGCCCGATCTCACAGAGAGACGAGTCAGTGGGGGAGTATGATTCAGCCACACATAGCTCATGTTGACTTCTCATAGCTACAATAGAGACAGTGGGATTGGAGATCAGATGTGGAGGACACCGAGATGACAGAGGAGTATGAGAGATGGTTTGCACGACGACGACCAGTGCCATTGACAGATCTGGATATTCCAGTACCTAGGAGACAGGAGGACTTCCCACTCGCTGGAGAGGAGGAGGGAGATGATGAGGATGAGGAGGATGAGGGTGGTGATGAGGATGAGGGGGATGAAGAGGATGGAGATGAGGATGGGGATGACGAGGATGAGCTAGATTTAGGCGAGCATGAGGCATGGCAGGATATACCCATAGAGCCGGAGACAGCTAGCATAGAGGAGATGGATATATGCAGGGCTACCATAGCGAGTCAGCATGATCATATTGCGACATTAGAGAGACAGAATGATCAGTTTAGAGCGGAGATATCCAGACTCATAGCAGCTCGAGACACAGCGATAGCATAGGCATAGCGAGAAGAACAGAGAGTCACTGAGTATATTGGGTCGATTAGGGACGCCAGTGCACGGGAGATGGCACAGATGTTGGTAGAGACCAGAGAGGAGATACGCCATTGGAGGACACTATATGAGAGCGCAGTTCCACTAGAGCAAAGAGCAGCTTCATATCAAGCATGATCGAGGACAGAGAGCAGGGCACACTCTCGGAGGTCATTGAGCAACATGGGGGTGAGTGGACCTATGAGACCACCACAGCCCGGACTAGGAGGGACATCATCCATGAGACATGGCAGGGATGAGGAGGATAGAGGGAGCACCTAGTGACAGAGGCACATGCTCCGTATGACGGACAAATGACAGCTGACCTTATGTAGCTGACATTTTGTAGTCAGCCTGCGGGCCATACTTAGGACAGACAGTCCAATTTTGTACTCTGATATTATTGTGATATGTGATATGATATGCATCGATATGATGAAATGCAATGTGTTATGACTTGTACGGATGACTTATGCACTGTTTATGTACCATTATGGAACATGTATGGATGTATTTTTATGTGTTTTTGATACATTTATAATATGAAATGGATAAAATGCTTGATGTGAGGCTTGATGTAATGCAAATGTACTAACCAAATCGATGCAAGATGCAGCATATGTGTTTGGGGAAATCGGAGCACTAGACCGAACTGACTATCCGAATTGACAGAAGAAATGTTAGTAAGAAGAAAATGAGACGGAGGACAAGTAGAGACGAAGAACAACTTGCTTTCAGTAATGCACTTTGTAGGTGAGAACTTTTATTTTAATGTAGCAAAATGGATGTGTAGCATCATGGCATTGAAGGCCAGAGCTGAAATGCAACCCTTTTTGCAAAAGACAGACACATCGCAGACAAAACAACAATCACAACCAAAAAGAAAAGGACCATGAACCATCTTGGTCACTCTAAATCACTTAGTGACATCATCGAGAAACATAGGAACATGATCGAAGCCAAAGATAAATCAGTAAAAAGATAAGATGCACAAATTCCAACAAGTCAAACAAACATCTTGTTCTTCATTGTCAAAAGTTAAAAGTGGTGATAGGACGATCATGCTGTCTAGTTTCAGGGAATGCGGTACCCCGTCTAAGATAGGACACAGTCTGGTTTCGAGTATACCACACCCTGCATAAGACCCATGATAGTAGTGACAAGGACAAATGATATTGATGTTGATGTTCGATTGAAAAGACAATTGATCAGTTTGAATGTCTGGTTTGATTGAAAAAGTTCATCTGTTAATGCGTGATTTGTAGTTAAAGTACAATGTTGGATTGTCTGTTGTTGGAGGGATGCTCAGTGAGCTGTCTTATGCACCAAGAGAATATTTATTGCAAAATGCTTTTCGAGTTTTTACAATTTTTTTGTGTTCATTTTTTTCAGGACATTATTTGACTTTTTAGGGATTTTTTTTAGGACATTTCTCAATTTTTTTTTTTTATTTATTTCAGGACATTTTGCAATTTTTATGATTTATTTCAAGACATTTTTCAATTTTTTTGAATTATTTCAGGACATTTTGCAATTTTTATGATTTATTTCAGGACATTTTTCAATTTTTTTGAATTATTTCAGGACATTTTTTTATTTTTATGATTTTTATTTCAGGACATTTTTCAATTTTTATGATTTTGCCCCCAGTGTCTAGCAAGGAAAGGAATATGACAGGTGAATAAATAGGCTTGCTGAAATGATGGTGGATAGAGGGAAGACAAAGGCCTTTTATCATGGAGACAATACGGATGCAATTTCCAAGGGCTATTGTGTGATGGGACAAG
This sequence comes from Cryptomeria japonica, assembly GCF_030272615.1. Taxonomy (NCBI): domain Eukaryota; kingdom Viridiplantae; phylum Streptophyta; class Pinopsida; order Cupressales; family Cupressaceae; genus Cryptomeria; species Cryptomeria japonica. The sequence continues at coordinate 584,008,347 of NC_081405.1, forward strand.
AGACTGGATATGACAATGTAAAGCAGTGAAATGGCATGAGGGACATGTCAAGAGGTTTTTGAAAAATATGTTTTGCATTTCACGTCCTTATGTCAAATCAAGATCAAGCGATAGAAAGAGTGTATGGATAGTGATAAGATATGGATAGGATAAGCAAGACCAAGAATGGATAAGGGACATGGACTGAAGGTCGGGATAGGATAAGGGATAGTGGCAGAAAGTTGCAATAAGCCAGGAAATATGGATGAAAGGTTGTAATAAGCAAATGGATAAAGACCAAAACCTATGATAGACTAAAAGCTACAAACAAGATACATGATGCTCATGACGATCCTTAGCCTTGTCAAGATCAAATGTGGAAAAAAGAAATGGACATGAGGGACAATAGGATATGAATGGTAATGATAGGGGTTCGATTGGATAATGGAACAATGAAGGACAAAAGGATATGATAGGATAAAACCTGCCCCCAAGTGTGGTGTGCAAGAAGTTCATAAATTACGCATGACACCTATTTGCTAGGTTTTCATCATGGTACTTGCCCAAGGCGCCTGTTTGCCAAGTTTTCACTAGTGGACGAATTATTTTTGCTTTATTTTTTTCTTTTTTCCTCTTTTTTTTCACTTTTTTTTCAATTTTTTTTTTATTTTTTTATTTTTTTTTTTTTTTTTCAAGAGAAGATGGACACATGATAGGGGATGGAAGAAGGACAAGCGTCTTTTTTTTTGGATAGTAGCTTTGAAAAAAATGGACCATGACCTTTAAAAGTATGCTCAAAGACGTTGGTAGGATAAGGACATGGAAAAAGAGATGAAACTAAGGCAAGGATTTATGCAAAGGATGGGATCAAAGGGATCGAAGGATGGAAAATATGCATTGGATAATGGATAGGGTATTGGAAGAATTGGGCTTCACTGGATGGAAATGAAGGCAAGATCAACATTGGAACACACCTTGACGGGTGGTGGATTGATGGAGGAAAAATGGATCTCAGATTGTGAGATTTGGATGGAGGAATAGATTGGGATTTTGGGACATAAGGGCCCAAAATGGATGAAGAAGGTGGTGGAGGAATAGACTTGGAAGGTTTGGATGGAGGAATAGCAACTTTGGATGCCAATTGTGATGTTTCTTTAGGCTTTTGTGCTTCAAGGAGCTGCTTAGGGATCCACATTGTTTTTTATTTTTCATGCTTTTGTGGTTCCTTGGAGTGCATTGCTTGCACAAGGGATTTAGGAACCCATATATATTTTGAATTTTCTTTCTTTTGCTCAGTAGGCCTTTGTGACCTTTTGGATTTTTCTTTTTCTTTTTGGACCATATTTTTCTTTGCTTTGACATGTCGATTATATTGGACATGTTGATCCTTGAATACATGTGGATTTTTAGACTTATGACTTTTACACTTGGCATCCAAATTGCTTGGAGGGGGAAAGGAATGCATGGATGGATATGAATGAAATGGAGTTCTTTTGGATGGATGAAATTTACTCAAGGATGTGTTCCTTTGTTGACCTTACATAGAGGACGAAGGGATATAAGGACCTAAGATGGATGGAAAGTATGATGGGGAAGGTGTACGTTTTGATTTTGATGGAGGGATACCAACGTCTTGAGAGTGAGTTGTGTACACATGACCCTCAAGATCTTCTTTCACATGAAGGGATTCTTCCTTGTGAAGGTCTACTCCTTTGCCTTTATGAATATCTTGACTTGTAGGATACTCTTTTCTTTGGGAAGAAGACGCGAGTCCATTATGAGGTGGATATGATATGAGAGAAATAATGAGATCTTGAAGTGGATCGGATTGCACCAAAGTGGAAGAACCCATTGTGCATGTCGAGGGTTCATGAACATATTGCACTGACACATTAGAATCATGAGAGGGATTAGGATCATGAGGTGGACATGGTTCAATGATAGGCTCTTCAAGAGATGGAATGGGAAAAATAATGGGATCATCAAAAGAAATGCGATCTTGGAGTGGATACGTTGGATTAGGACGTGGAGATGGAGGAACAAGTGGATCTTGTGGAGGATCTGAAGGAATGATAGGGTCTTGTGTTGGAAATGAATTTGGAAGGATACTTTGATCTTGACAAGGAGGAAGATCATTGGATTCCTCTTTAAAGGTGCTTTGCTCTTGACTTTTAATGGAATCATCAGAAAAGATGGAAGGGATATCTTGATCTTTCTCAGGAAGTGGAATGTCAATGGGATTTGAAAGGACATTTTTTTCATGAAATGGAAGGGGATCATTTGGGATTGGATGGACTGGGATATCTTGATCTTTCTCGGGGAAGGGAGTGTCAATAGGGATTTGGATAGGATGGACAAGAATAGGGGAATCGTCATGAGTGTCTGGGAAGATGGGGTCCTGGTCAACAATTGGATGGGATGATAAGGTTTCAGGATCTTGATCTTGCTCTAAATTATCCTCTTGACATGAGGTTGGACTTTGGATATGTATGGAGGATTCTGACAATGAATCAATGTTTTGGCATGAAGGAAATGCACTTTGAACATTTGTGATGGATTCTGGCAAGGAATCAATGCTTGAACATGAGGAAGAGGGACTTCGAATGGGGTCCTCTAAAACAGGTAATGGCAATAAAGTGCATGGTGGCATTGGGTCTTGTATTTCTGATAAAAGACAAGGATGTGCATCATGAATTGGATTATCTTGGCAATCAATTATGGATAGCCCTTGGGTAATTTCATCCTTGGGTGTATTGTTTGATGAGGACAATATAGAAGGTTCTTGTGAAACTTCTAAAGGTGTAGGGATAGATGCCACTGGAGAGTCAATTTGTTTGCGGGGGGATGAGGCATTGCTAGATAGAATTGTATTATCTTGATCTTCCTCGAAGAACTCACTTGGTAATTTCCTTAAGATCATTGCAATAAAGCCACCTTTCTTTTGAGGTTTTGACATAGTTGTATCTGGAATTTGAACTTGTTTGGCAAGGAGTTGGTTCTGATCTAATGTCATGTTTTCATTTTGAAGTAGATGTTGATCAAATTGGTTTGACATGTTCAAAATTTGGCTTGGTATGTGCTGCAACCTTTGTTTTTGAATGTTTGGTTGTAGTTGTTGACATTGATATGTTGATTGAGCTAGTTGATATTCCACCATTGGTTGAACCATTTGTGGACATTGTATAGTTGGTTCGACATATTGTTGAAATTGGACCATTGGTTGTATTGGTTGTATATGTTGAACAATTGGTTGAACCATTGGTTGTATTGGTTGAAAATATGATTGATATTAAACACCTTGTTCTTGTTGTGGAGGCACATAATGTTGAAATTGATGTTGTCTCCTTTCTTGAAATTGTTTCATCATCTCTATTTGGGAGAGGAGAGCTGGTATGTCTGATCGTTCAAGAAGAGATCTTACATCAATTGGCTCAATCTTTAGATTTCGACCTGGAAATTTTTGAAACATTTTGGACATTTGTGATCTATTCTTCTCAATGTTTTTCACTCTTTGTTCCAATATCTCCTCTTCTTGAGCTAGTTTCACCTCTAGTTTTTGTATTTGGAGACTTGTTTCATCATAAAAAGTTTGATCGATATTGCATTGTTGTTGGGTTGGATATAATTGTGATTGCCTTGGATTAAAATTTGATTGCATTGTCGGTTGATACGTCAAACTTTGTTGCATCATTGGTGCTTGGAACCTTGTTTCAATAGACATGTCACTATGCAAATGCAATATTTTTGGAATTTTTCAAGGATAATGTATGATATGCAACTAAATGCAAACTAAATAGATGAAAATGCAATCTATGGCAAGAATGCAACCTATGTTTTTGGTTGTTTTTCAAGATTTTGACAAACTTTTTGAAATGCAAATCTAAAAAGAGACCCTTAGGAAATTGAAATGATCTCTAGACCTCAAAGGACAAAATGACAATGTCTCCCCTATATGCTTGGATACTAAGCTAGGTTTGACCAAATGACATTGATGACAAAAAGACAAAAGTTTGATAAGGTCTAGACTTCTTAACAATGACTTAGGGTTTATCAAAGATTTGGATTACTCAAGTATGACAAAACCTAGTTTTGACACTATATGCAAAGGGACAATTACTATGCAAATGACCCTAATATGATATGATAATGACCTAAGCTTGATTAAGAGACCTAGGGTATGCAAATGCAAATGTATGACAATGGTATTACTCTAATTCAAGAGGACACATGCAAATGGATGACCCTTATTGATATGCAAAGGAGTATGACCTAGATGAAACCTAACTTTGGTAATTGACAATGAATTTGCAAAATGCAAACCTAAGATGAACCTAAATCTAAGTGACATGAATGTTGAGACAAGATTTTGAAAAAATTTTGACAACCATGTTTGAAGGTGTTTTGAACTTTGTTGGATGAAATGTTCTTGTGTTTAACCTTGTTTTGAATCAATTTGTCTTGTTTTTGAAATGAGACACAACTCAACTTTTGACAAGCAAAGAAGACAAGATATTTTAACTTAGACTCAAAACAATCATGCTCATTCACACATTTCTTATGGTAGGCTTTGGACAGTAGGTACTTTAGAGGTAGACTCATTATGAGATTCAAGGAGAATACATAGATGCTTGACCCCACGGGCTCCCCTCCATGGCACTCACTTCTCAGGGCAGCCAAGCATCAATCCCCATGGAAATATCCCCATGGCGAACTTAGTATCTCTTCCAAGTATCCGAACTCGTCCTTCTCAAGCAACTAGAAGGATTTTTGGCCTCTAAATACAAGGTGTTTAGTAAGGATTTCTGTTAAGCGTTACTCCTTGATGTCACGCAAGCATGATTGAGACATTAAGCCCACCAAGATACCAAACAAATGTAGTCGCGCAAGCACGATTTAGACCGTGAGGTCCTACTTAGATGTTGATATGAGAAAGAGTTCAAGGGTCATCACTTCCCAAGTAACTGCAATTCCCATGTAACCCTTCCTTCAAAGCTTTCGCTCATCAGGTATTTTTTTATAGTGAGTTAGAATTCCAAGGTATTCTAGCCGTACTCACTTTGGGTCATTCCCTTCTCACAATTATCACTTACTTGCAAAAGCAAATGGTCGGGAAGGCAGACCCTCTAAAGGTGACACACAATCAAAAACATGAGCATGGTATTGAAGATCTGGATTTCTGATCACCCTAAGAAGGATGAGAGCATACTCTCCTACTCCAATGTCAAACTCAACAATCAAAGAAAACATATATTGATTCCATCCTATTTAGAAATCATACTAGGTGCCTAAATATTAATTACAAACACAAAGTTTAGTTGTATTCCAAGGCAACCTGCAAAACCCAAGTCAGAAGTTTGATATGTTTAGTCTTTGACTATCGAACCTGCACAAAAATGTTTTAGTAGTTTCATTTGTTGTCTTTGCCATGCGTATGCCAAGGTTATGCATAGAGAATCAGTACCAAAAAACCAAAAAGTAGAAACAACATGCAAAACAGAACAATTTGCAAGTAAAAACACACTGCCTTTTACCTCTGTTTCTGTCCCTACACAGGTGCAGAAGTCTTGACACAGGCGCATAATGCTTGACACAGGCACAGATTGTCCTTGACACAGGTGCAGAATGCTTAACACAGGTGCAGAATTCTTGACACAGGCGCAGAAGTTCCCAAAAAACCCTGCATTACCCTGTTTCTTGGGTTTTTAACCTATAAATCAACTCAAAAGCACTCAAAAGCATGATTAGAGGGTTAGTTCATGTCGGGTTCACTAATTAATGTAGCTAGGAAATAGGAAATCATCACAAGCAAATCAAAATACTAATCTAGCTCAATCACAAAAGCTCAAATGCAATGATCAATCCTAAACACACTCAATAAAGACATGAAAACAAAACATTCAAGATTAAAAGCTAAGCAAACTAAATGCAGATCTGAATATCTCCTTCATGTGGCTCCATTGTCCTTCTTTCTTCTTCAAATAGCTTTTGTTTGTGGATCTCACCTTCAAGTGCATAAACCTAATGTGAAAGCAAGATTGACAATTAGCGCAAGAGTACTCAAAGTGTGATTGATTCGACAAAGTGATTATTAGATCGATAATGTGATTATTAGATCGAGATTGAAGAAATTCATCCAATTTATAGACAAATTGGTGAGATGATCAAATTAGCATGAAGAGATTCAAATGGCAATTGCAAATAAAAAATGTCAATTATGACAAATTATGACAAATTTGCACTTTCTATGTAAAATTGATTGATTGATGATTTATGACAAAATTATGACAAATTTCTATGTCAAAATTGATTGATTGATGATTATGACAAATTATGATAAATTGAAATGTCATTCCCATGAAATTAGGAGGAAAATAGGAGGAAATTGAATTAGAAATTAGGAAAATTAGAAAAATAGAAAAATTAGGAATTAGGAAATTAGAAAATGAGGAAATTAGAAATTTAGTGAATTAATTAATAATTTTTCATTTATTAATTAATTCACAAAGAGGGAATTTAGAAATTGAGGAATTTAGGAAATTAGGAATGATGTGAAATTAGGTAAATTAATTAATAATTTGTCATTTATTAATTAATTCACAAAAAGAGGAATAATTAGCCAATTAAATAAACATTTAATTGTGACTCGAAGACCTAGGATAAATAAATAATTTATTTAACCTAGAGAGAGAAATGACAAACAGGGTTAAATGAATAAAATCATGAAACCCTAAAAAATGAATTAGAAATGCAAGGATGACAATTAGGTCTTGACAAAGGATAATCGATATCGATTCGATTTAATCATGATTCTGACTGATAAAGGACCAATGCTGACAAATGATTTGATTAACAAATGTGCCAATTGATGAGGAACAATGACTAATTGATCCAAATTGACACAATTGAGAAAGATGACTATTGATGACAAATTGATCGCAAAAATGACAAAATTGACAAGAAGACAAGGATCGATGACAAAATAGATCGCATGATGACAAGATTGAAAATGACAACGATCGATGACAAATCGATCGCAAGATGACAAGATTGATAAGAGGACAAAACCCTAATTAGGATTGACGATGTCCAAAATGATGACAAATGAATACGCACATTGATGCGACAAGATAAGATTGACCAAAATCATGACTGAAGATTGCTATCGACAAGACCAAATTCGAGAGTGAGATAAATGAAGAATGAAGAAGAAGGACTCGATGCTCGCAAATGATAAAGACCAAGTGCATGACATAGGAGAAATGTTAATGCGATGCAAAAACCTAAAATAAGGCAATGTGCAAATGTTAAAGTATGATTCCGTAAGCGTTGACCATTTTTAGGTGTCTACAGATAGAACAAGATATAACAGCAAAAATATTGAATATCGACTATTTCATCATTGACTAGTCATAAAAGTAATACATTTAGCACAAAATATTGTTTCTAATATACATCCTCTATTTAGCAAAGTATAAAAGAAAAAGAAGTAAACATGCATGCATATAGTCTACCACTAGGCACATTAATTAACAAAATACTAGAGTTTTAAAGAATAAATTATGATGAAAAATGTCATTTTTAAGTGCTCATCAAGACTATTAACAAAACTCCCTCAACATTATCTGCTCTCAAATGAATTATGAGATTCTATGTTTTTTCTATTGTATAAAGATAAAATGACATAATAGAGAATACCATTTAATGTGCATCATGTTGTCATAATCCTTATTGGATATCAAATCCCTATGGATCCCAATTGTAATTTAAATATAACAATTAATGATATTGTTTAAGTCTTTATGTCAGACATATGCTACTATCATCATAAGATTGATTAGCATCTAACACTTGACATCCACTATCAAAACTTAGAATTGAGCATAATAGGTCTTGATGAATTAGGCTTTAAATATATCAACAACAAATTAATCAACTTCCTCTTTAGAAAATTTGACCAATATTTTATTTAACACACTTTTCCTAGTGTGAGAGTCACATTACCCTATAGTATTCTTATCCTTGAATTATAATCGCTACATAATGAGTAAAAATTTATAAGAATATTGGTAGCCATGTTGAAATTAAACACTTCACATATATATCTCTATTCTATCTCATCAAAATATCATCCTCTTGTTTCATTGTTTCCGAGATTTTGAGTCATATCTCCATATAATAGCTTTAATTAGGTCCATATTGGTGAGGAAATTTGGGACCACCAATTTTCCAAAGTCCAAGTTCTAGATATTTGAGATTAGTCAAGCAATGTCACTTCATTCATACCATAAATCAAATAAGTCTCAATCTTGGGGAAGGATGATTGTATCTTTTACAGACTCAGCCATGTCATCTAATCTATCTCACAAAAGTCTACACTATTAGGTATTCTTTTCTCTTTTAGAAGATCCTAGTAATTATATCAAGATATCCTCCTCTAACTTTCAATTTATTATTGTAGTCTAGGAAGTAGTCTAGCTCATTTTATTAGGGATTCTATCATAGCAATTAGGAATCAATTATACTTTTTAAATATATTAAAATGCTCAATAAACCATAATTTTATCATTTAAAAAACTTAGAATTCACCTTTAAAATAAGATAGGAAAGTTTTCGTTCACCTACTTCTTTGTGCACTAACTAATTTTCAGAATCTCAATTTTTGAGATAGCTCCAATTAACTAGTTCCTTCACATATATCACTTTTGGATACTTTAGAGGAGTAATATGAATGCAAGTGATGTAAAACCATAAGAAAATTAAGCATATATTGATCATTTCCTATGATAATGGTACATATGAGTGAACATGTGTTTACAAACAACCATTCTTAATTTTCAAATCTAGACCATCACACTGGGAGGGAGTGCACTAACCAATGATTATCATATACCCAATATTATAATATAAGATTGTATACAGTGAAATTGAAAGACTAAATTATTGTAAAACCAAATAAGATCTAACAACATAAAAACCCTAGTTCTGAAGAACCTAAAAATATTCAAAGTACAAAATATTAAATATTATACCATTATCATACTCATTAGGGTTTGTATCCATTGATCTTTCTTGATATTGATTATGGTTGCTCTCAGATTTTATGTGTGCACAAGAGCTCAATAAAGAATGGATTGTGGTTGTGTAGTTTGGCAATATGTTGACACTTTGCTTGAGTGATTGGGATATATCGTCGCATTAGGATATTATTAGGAATTGATTAGGATGAAAGGATCCTCTTATATAGACAATACCCTAGAAATGGAGTGATAGGATTAAGAGGTGTAGGGATAAATGGTCTTCTAGGATTAGACGGTAGGTATAAGAAATAGGAAAATATTAGGGAGTTGGTTAAAGGTAAATTAAGAGATGAATGACAAGTGTCATGGAGGGAAAAAGCTAATGAATTAGTTAAATAAATGAAGATTTATTTAAATAATAGAAGAAGTGGGACCAATTAAATAAATAAAATATTTATTTAATTTAGTGAAAGGTTAAAATAAATAAATAAAAATCTATTTAATTAATATAAGGCTTAGGATAAAATAATTAAATAAATAAAATATTTATTTAATTAGGATAGGACAATTTTAGATGTCTACTTTTTGCCCCTCTTTGAGACAATGCAACTTGTCACGTTGCTTCAAATAAAAATAAAGCATAGGTACAATAAGTTGCCCCTAGTAAGGAAGACAATATGCCCCCTAGAGAGATTGGGTGAAAAAAATCTCAAAAAATTCAAACAATCTCTTGAAAAGAAAAAGACAAGAAAAAGGCTAGACATGATGAAAAAGAAGGTGAAAAGAATGAAGATCGAAAAAAATGGGGTCACGGGGGATCATGGCGACCATGGGGACAACCAGCTAGGGTTAGCACTCCTATAAATAGGAGCTAGGGAGAGGGATCACCTCATTTGCATCCATCACTTTGATTGTTCATAATGCAGAGTGAAGGAGAGAAAAAGAGAATGGTAACAAAGTTATGGCAAAGAGATTCCACAGATTTGAGCATGCTTGACATCATGAACAACCCAAGGAGTATGGTGAGCCAGTATGTACCCTATCATACTTGTCATTTCATGCATTTAATGCATCATAAATAGAGCTAGAATGTTATTTGCCAAAAATGCAATAGTTAAGAAAATGTTGAAATTGTGTATAGGTTGCATCTTAGCATTTCTAGGTTGCATGTTAGTGCATTTAGGTTTCCAATGCACCTATGGTCAGTATAAGTGTGTCTAGGGTCTACTAAAGTATGTTTGTGATAACAACGTGTATAGGATCGATGATAGCGTAAATGTGATAAACAATAGGTTGTATATGTAAAAAACGTGCTTATGCACTGAGAAAGTGTGTCTATGGATTTTTAGTGCATATAGGGTAGAAGTGTGTTTTTCTGCACTGTGAAATTGTGTATAGCAATTTTTGGTGCATATGTCTAAACATTAGCACATTTATGGTCCCAATAGAGGCAAAATAGGTCATCTTTGTGATAAAAAGGAATGGCCAATTGGATAAGTCATTGGATTGATGAAATCTGGTGAGTGCCCTAGCAGGATAGGTTACAAAGCATCAAATGGAGCTGATAAAGTTGATGAAGTCACAAGATAGAGTTGGCAAAGCTAACACAAGACTAATAAGTTGCACTTATTGTTGCAGGCTGACTTGGTTCCTCTAGATTCTTGAGAGAGATCTTTTAGGATGCCAAGATTGAGACCGCAACTGACCAAGGATGATCATCTGACACTGGTAGTACTAGGTGTATGGAACGTCACCTTTATGCGTGAGATTTGGACAAATATCGATTTTCTATCTTTGATGGTCGAGTAGTGGTACAATGAGCATTGCACATTACACTTGTCGATGGGAGAGATTTTTGTGACTATGGAAGATGTCTATTGGATTCTGCACATCTCGATCCACAGTGAGACGGTTGTCTATAACTCTAGGAGGAAGGAGATGTTGAGGCTCTATGCTGATTTTTTGACTATCAAGACCTAGAAATCCACAACAATCATATTAGTTGGGATGGTATGTATGAGGTGGGCTTGGCTAGATTAGCTTGGGCTACTGTTGTTAGTAGGTGATCAGTGGATACATTTGTAGATGATACATGGGATGCTGATTGGTTGGGGTCAAGAGATAGACATGATTCTCTCTCATGGGGCTCGATTCACTTGGGGGCCATGCATGTTGGCCCACTTGTATCATGATCTACACCAATTTGTCTACTTGGGTGGCTACAGAATATTTGTTGGGGTCACACTTCTACAAATATAGTCTTTCGAGCACATTTCTATGATGAGGCCAGTGTGTTATAGAGGATGCAGGGTAGGAAAACCGTATGTGCACATGTATGGCATGATCATCTCCTAGCCTTGACTCAGGAAGATGGAGTATTGGAGACTTGCATCATCGATGATATTAATACAATGATATCATAGTCATACCTTGATTATGAGCCATAGGAGGAGGACAAGGAAGAGATTCCCTATTGATACCTGACTAGGTGTCTCATTGTGAGGACTCCATACATTATAGAGAGATATCTGCAAGACACGGTATCTAGATAGTTTAGCGGAGTACAGGGCCAGCCTCTAGGTTCAGCAAAGTTTTCATGGACTAGATGAGAGATACCGTGATGGGAACCATGCCTATCATATGTTGTTGTTGTAGGAGAGTTCCAAGCATTGACACTAGTGGTTTGAAACCTAAGGTGAGATGTGGTTGACGCAGGGATGATGCTAGATTATGAGGCATATTTTCAAGTGCACCCTTTTCCACGATTGACTAGACCTAAGGAGCCTATTCCTAGATTGGAGGATGATATGAATGGAGAGTGACCATCCCACTGATAGAGGAAGGGGAGAGGTAGGGAGTTAGAGGGAGATGGTGAGGGAGATGGAGGGAGGGGTGGACTACCACCTAGGCCACCCGAGGGAGAGGAGGCAAGGTATAGGTTCCAGAGGCATAGGTGCCACCAACACAAGTATAGGCTAGACCAACATAGGGACAAGGATAGGATTCCCCTCACCATGTAGAGGAAGAGGAGGGACAAATAAATGGATATTCAAATGTATAGGGTTGCAAGTGGGAGGGTAGGTATGAGAAACCCATGGGAGGAGGCGGTTGGGAGGAGCTAGCCAATTTAGGGGCCATGAGAGCCTAACTGTCGATTATGGAGGATCAGATAGAGATCCATGTAGGGTAGATTGCATCACTTCGAGAGAAAGTCCAAATAGTGACAATAGAGAGGAATGAAGCTATAGAGTGATATGGTAGAGATAAGGCTACTATCAAGACTGCACATGCTATAGGTTGAGGCGATGTTGCCTCTGAGATGGATTTTGTGTTCAAAACAACATAGGAGATCCCATATTTTTGGAACCTATATGAGTTTCATGGTAGCCAATCAGCGAGAAGGTATTTTTTTAGTCATGTTTGAGGCTAGGAGTCAATGACGGCAATAGAGGTTAGATAGTGTAGGGGTGATGGGGCCTCCAAGAGCAGGGAGAGTTGCATGGTCAGTTGGGGCAAGTCCTTTAGGATCTTAGAGACCTCATAGACCATCAAGGTCAAAGGGAAGCAATTCATCATAGCCCTTTCTCGATTCATTTTGTACCAGTACTATCATTTTATATGATGATATAGACACCTACAAGTGATTTGTAGCCATTTTTTAGATTTGGACATCATGTATCATGACACTGATTACTTTTTAATATATATGAGATATGATCTATACCTTATGGATATATGCTTATGTGATCATGCATGATTATTATGATGTTTATTTATGATTCTTATGCTATGCATGTTATGATTCTATATGCTTAGATGATGTTCTATCATGATGATGTAGTTGTTATGTATGGTCGTAGATACATGATGCAATTATGACCTATTTGATGCATTTTTACTTATGAAAATTTATATGATCTTACATGATTATGCAGTTATTCTATATGATGCTATGATATTAGATGATAGATGAATGTATTTATGATTCTTATAAACTAATGTAATGAATGCAGGATGCATGATAATGATTTTATGATGATATGTGTGACTAACTATCTGGTGATGTAGGATATATGCATGATATATTTTTGGTGTGTCCTTATACTCAATCATATGATGAATTGGCTACATGGGATAGAAGGATATGATAGGATCTGACAATGAAAGGTAGAAGATATGGAGGTGAAATGATCTTCTTGTACATTTATCATCATTGAGCTTATTATGGAAAATGTATTGTGACCATCTAGATATAGGTTTGACCTAGAGAGTCATTATAACATTTACATGGAGATCATACAATCGCAAACAAGGAATGCCCCAGTTCACACTAGACCCATAGTGTCCTCATATACTTGGATGATCCATAGTGTTACTAAGAGACAATCCACAAACAACAAAATAGGTGATCATGTCCCATCCTGGCCACTCTAGTCTTAGAAATCCTTGAGAACCATAGGAAACATGACACCACAAAAGATCAAATCAAAAATAAAATCAAAGAATTGACACCAAAATAAATTGAAATCCTCTAGTTATAAGTGTATCTTGCCACATATGTTAACATGTTTGATTTGGTCATAATGTTACATCATCTTGATAAAGGACATAAAGCACTAAAGAACCCTATCATAATCAAATTCTACCAAAAGATTGATTTGTTGAAATCTCATTGCTACTTGTGTCTCATCTAAAATCAACTTACTCCATGAAATTCATACTTAATTATGAATAATAATGAAAACTTTATTACGGATTGGTGATGCAAGTGATCTTTTATTACGGATTGTGTGCAGAAAGAAGGAAGGAATAAAAAGATGATGCTCCTCAAACATGAAATTCCAAGGATCCACTTCCATCACTAGGTTTAGGATACACCCCCATTTATAGATAGGGTCTGATTTATTATGGGTGTGTAGCATCATAAATTGTACACCCTTAATTGGGTGGCACAATTCCACGCTTAGGCTAGCACTGGCCTTAGTGTGTTGCATCTTGCATTTTAATTTCTCTTTAATAATTTAATTAAATCTAAGGTCCTCTTTCATCCCTCTACATACCCTTAATCCTAAGTGTGCCCCTTTTTATTTTATTCTTTCAATTAATTAGTTCATTAAAATCCCTAATTATGTCCTATTTTGACCTTCAAGGCTCAATTTCGCATATCTAAACACCTTGAATTATATCATCCACTTGGGGTTGACTTTATAATTATGAAACCTTGCATCCCTAAAATTTTTGAAAAGTTGATTAGACCATGGTGATTCACCATGGTCCCGACTTTTTCTCCCCAAATTTTGGGACCATGTTTTGGGAGTATTATAATATTTAAATCTGACTTGGTGCAAAAATATATCACTTATAGGTCGGCCTATGATCAAAACCAAAGTTAGGGTCTCATGCATATAGCCTTTCCTTTCTTCATTTGAAGGATCCATCTACAACGAATTGAAGGAGCCTCTTATGAAGTGGAAGTACAGGCTATGTGGAGTCTTAAACCAGAAAATCGAGCATTTATCAAGTCTTCATCAACCATTTTCATCATCAGTTGAAGCTTTGGAAATTGAAGAATAATAGGACATCACTGACTGTTGATTGGCTTGTACCTCTCCCTTAGGGTTTGGTATGGTTTCATATTATTTTCATATCTCTTTAATATAAGTTTCACAACACTTATTTTGACATTTACACTCATGCTTTAGATCCATTATTGCACTTGTGATTTGAAGCATTTACATTCAATTTTTATTCATTTAGGGTTTTATGCTCATAACATAGGATAGAACTCTAATTCTTGCATTTTAGCTCATTTAGGATCTTGTAAGCACATAAGATTCTAGCACACACACATTTTCAATACATTATCAGCTATTTGTGGAGGTGGAAATCACCAAAACAAGGGGTTGGACTATGGAAAAACTCTATATAGCCACCTATCCACCATTTTCCAACTTCCAGGTGAATTTATAGGATCTCGATGGAGCTATTGACTTTTGGAAAGACAAAATTAGTAGGCACAGGTCCAAACTCAAAGGAAGGCCCCAATTTTCTGGGACCAAGGCGCCTAGTGCCTTGGTCTAGGACCATCACACCCAGTGCCTTGGTCTAGGAACATGGTGCTCAGTGCCCTAGTCCTTTGAGTTTTCTGGCTTTTTCTGATAGTTCAACAAATCAAGATCCCCTTCAGCATTTTCCAAAAGTATAATGCAATTCGGTAACAAGGACCATGACACCTAGCACCCTAGTCCAGCTCATTCCAACTTAGTTTCCTATATTAGGTGCATATCTAAATTTCATTTCTAGTTCCATAGTTTGTGTCTCAGTTTCAATTCTATATTTAGTTGCTATTTCAGTTTATATCATCAATTTCATTCATCTCCCTAGCTTAGTTCATCATTATTGCACATTTAGATTACTTCCCTTTCATAGCAACAAAGGAAAAGAAATCCTAAGAGTATTCCTTGAATCTCTTTCACAAGAGTTAGTCAAAGTGAATCACTTCCTTAGGCTCTTTCATATTCCAATGTGTGGAAGAAAACAGGGTTAGGTCCTAAACTACCCGATCCCATTTGTCACCATCACAGGGTGAAAGGAAAAATTGTAAAGGGTTTATTGCAGATGGTGAGCCAATCTTAGGTATATAAATAACAAGCCATTATGGGGATGGACATGTTTATTATGGAATGATAGATTGTGAGTGTGTGTAAAGTGAAAGGCTGAAACTGAGTCTTGAAGGAGAGAGGAGGAAAAGTCCCTACATATGGCGCTAGTAACCCGGTTTTCAACATGGTACTTGCCCAAGATGCCACCAAAGTGGTTTTCACCATTGGATGAATTTATTTCTATTTAAAAAAAATTACAAGGCACCTGTTTGCAGGGTTTTCACCAACGTGGTGATTTTTTTTCCAATTTTTTATTTTTATTTTAAATTTTTTGAGTTTTTTTGTATTTTTTATTAGGATTCTCTGAAAAATTTGTGTAAAACTTGTGAAGGTGCATGCTATTGATACGATCATCCAATGGTTCTCCTTTTTATGTTGATATTGATATGCCCCTGAGCCATAAGTTAATGTAATGACATAAGGCCCAAGCCAATTCGGTTCAAACTTGTCCATTTTCTCTTTGTCCTATTGATTTTTGGGGATTTCTCTTAGGACTAGGTCACCTACCTCAAATGTGTGAGGTTTCACTATGTAATTATAACTACAACTCATGCATTACTAATATGCTTTGAGGTGATTGATTGTAGTTTGTTAATGCTCATCTAGCAATTCCAAATCTTGCAAGCAGAAGACTCTATAGCATTCATCATTGATAAGATTGCATAAGGAGACCCGTAAAGATGGTAGCTTGACCTTAATGAGAAAAATGGCTTGACCACCATAGACAAGTAAATAGGGAGTAGCTCTAGTAGGTGTGTGGATACTTGTGCAATAGGACTATTATGTAGGATTAAGATGGATGTGTCAATTGCAACCAACGTCATTGACTATCCCTTTAAGGATTCTGAGAATATTTTTGTTTGATGCCTTAGCTTGAACATACCTTGGGGGTATTATGGAGTGGAAAAGTGATGGTGAATATGGTATCATCACAAATCTCATGAACATCTCAGTTTTTGTAATGACGTTCATTGTCTGTGACGATATAAATGGGAACACCCTATCCGCAAACTATGTAATTGAGGATGAAAGTTGCAATCTACTTACCAGTGAATTGGGTGAGAGGGACAACCTCAATCCACTTTGTGAAATACTTAGTGGTTGTGATAATGAATTTATGGTCATTGGATGATGGAGGGTGATCTTTCTCACGAGATCAAGTCCCCACTAGAAAAAGGACCATGGAGTAATGATCAGTTGAATTTCTTGTGCTAGTGCATGAATTAGGTCTCCATGAATCTAACATTTCTTATATTTCTTGACATACTAGTATGATTATTTTTCTATTGTAGGCTAGTAGTAACCAGTCATCATAAGTTTCTTAGCTAGGGTTAGACCACTAGAGTGAGCCCCACATATACCTTCCTACACTTCACGCAATGCAATTTGAGCTTCCTTACTCGCTAAACATCTAAGAAGAGTACCATCAAGACCTCATTGGTAAAGCGTGTTAGCTATGATGACATAGTGGGAGGTTTGGCGAATGAAGGTATGACATTCATTATTGGAAAGATCAAGTGGAAGGGTGTTATTGCCAAGGTAGGTGAAAATATTGTCATACCAAGGGGAATCAAGACCAATTTAACATATTAATTCTAATGGAGTGATCTCATATGTAGGGACAAAAATATTATCCACCAAGAACTCACAATAGGTCATATTATGTGGCATGTTGATCAAGGAGGAAATAGTAGCCATAACATTTGTAGCTCAATTCTTGGTATTTGCTCAAAGACTAGCTCCATGAAATATTTCTTGAAGTCATCCACCATTTTCATGTGAAGAATTATATTTTTGTCTTTGGTTTGATAATCATCATTTGTCTAATGAATTACAAGCTAAGAGTTCCCAAAAATGTGAAGCTCTTGGACCTTCCACTGAACTGCAATCTATAGACCTGTTGTCAATGTCTCATATTCTATGATATTTTTTGTACAAGGGAAGGATAGCAGATATGATTTAGGAATAGAGTTCCCTTGAGATGTAAATAATAATATACCTACTCCTGCTCCATGTTGTACAAATGAGCCATCAAAATATAATTGCTATAATCTTGATTTTGTCACTATGAAGATGGATTCATCCAGATATACTGATACAAGAGGGAAATCATCGATCATTGGTGTATATGCAAGTTGGTATGCAATGACTTGTCCTTTGATAACCTTTATGTCAACATATTTAATGTCAAATTCACTTAACATCATGACCCACTTGGCCAACCTACCTATGAGAGCTTGTTTGTTGAGTAGATACTTTAGTGGATCAATTCTTGATATGACCTTTGTTTTATGAGTTAACATGTAATGATGCAACTTTTATGAAGCAAAAATCATGGTAAGACATGTGCGCTCAATTAGAGCATAATTAAGATCATATCCTACCAATGTGTGACTGATATAGTAGATAGCTCTTTCTTTTCCTTCATGGTCTTGTTGTGCCAAAATTGCCACCATTGTTGTCATTGTTGTTGATATGTAAATTAGTAATGGTTTTCCTTGTTTTGGTGGCATAAGCACTGGTGGATTCAAGAGATAGTCCTTAAACAATTGAAAAGATTGTTGGAATTTGTCATCCCACTTAAATTTGATGTTCTTGTGAATTTTTATTTGAAATGGATGACATTTATCTGTGAGATGTGCTATGAATCTATGAATTGATTGGAGATTTCCTTGCAGTGATCTAAGTTGACTAATATTATTAGGAGGAGGCATCTCTAAAATTTCTCTGAGTTTTTTTGTACTTCAATACCTCATTGTGAAATTATGTATCCTAGGAGTTTCCCAGAGATCACTCCAAAGGCACATTTCTTAGGATTCAATCTAACTTTATACTTTTTCAAGCAATCAAAAACCACTACTAAGACATCCAAATGTTCTTCCCTTATAAGTATTTTCCTAAAAGATCATCTACATAGTTCTCCATGGTAACATGCATGATGTCATGAAAGATTGTTGTCATGGCTCTCTGATATGTGACACCTGCGTTCTTCAATCCAAAGGGCATGATGCTCCAACAATATGTACCCCACGAACATGTGAATGTTTTCTTTTGTTGATATTGAAGTTCTATCTTAATCTGATAGTATCTAGAGAATTCATCCATATGTGATAACATTGCATGTATAGCTATGAGATCGATGATTAAATCAATGTTTGGTAATGGGAAGTCATGCTAACAACTTTTCAAGCTCAACTTTCACTAGTAATGCTACAACTTTTCAAGCACCTTGCAACCTTTTACAAGTATTTAACTACTATGTACTATAACATTTATACAAAGGGAAAGGGATAGCAAGGATCCCAAAACCAACCTAGAATAATCCATTGCAAACACAATATCTAGGTCCACCTCTATAGGCCCACTATCACTAGAATAAATTACTCAAAAGAAACAATCTAAAAAGTCAACCTCAATATGACCAACAAGTGAAAACAAGAGAGATAAGAAATCCTTGTTGTTGCCAACCACCTCAATTGGAGTAATGGGAAGAAGAATCCAACACTCTCTGGAACCGAATGAAGAAGTAGTAAGGAAAAATACCTTAGAAAGACCCACCTCCATAGGGCCTACAAGATCTTGGCAACAAAATTCCCTACCTAAAGCTTATAGCAAGGAACCACAACACTTGAGGAGGCCACTCTAGAAGTGATTCTCATTTCCACTTGTGGTGGACCTACTAGTATTTTGATAGTTAGCTAGTGATAAACTCTAGTTTTCTATCAAAATATTTAGGCATTGTATAAAAAGATTATTATTCTTTCATAACTATAAAATTGTAACTTGTTGAAGAATAGATAAATTTGAACATGTTTCTATTTTGATCTTATTTATTTTTTGTTTTTAATAAACATTTAGGCCAATCAAAGGCATTCCCCTAGGAGAACTTGACTCTTGCAATATGATGATTTTTCTAGTTTACTTTTTAATATTGACAATCCCAAACAATCAACAAAGAGAAATGATCATGAATAGAAAGTATCATCTATCTATTATTAATAAATTAATTCTCACATGTTTCAAATCACTTCCACACATAAATACATTCATATGGTGAGTATGATAGATCCCATAAAGAAGAAGATTGATTCATGAAGAATTGAATGATTATTGTAGTTGTAGGGCATGTATCAAAACAAGAGCACCTATTTCTATTACTAAAGTGATTGATTTTAATAATGCATCATATTTATTCTTCACCATTGTTCTTAGAGCTAAGTCCCTTAATCTCTTCCATTTAGTTTTTAAAATAGCACATATTCAATCAAGCATTAGCAATTATTGATATTTATTAATCTGGGTAAGTTTGTACTTTTATTATTCTAGTATTTATCTAATTATCTTAGATTAACTCAAGGAAAGTTTTTTTTTATTTTACATTTTGGTGAACATGTATCCATACATACATCCCTTACTATTTAACCTTATGGATATACCTTTACTCTTATTAGGTAGTTCAAATTTGATATAGTTATAATTTAAGCATTCATCTTAATCTCTTAACATATGAATTCATTTATTTTTTACATACTCTTATCACACTTTCATTAAGGGTGTGGGTAAACTTAATGTTAAACATATTTCATCTCACTTTTCTACCCCTAGATAATCACTTACCATGTTTCTCATATATAATTTTCCTTAGCGTATTGTTGGCATGTGGTGACTGACCATGTTGTTAGGATTAAATTTAGTGAATTTGAAAACATCTTCCACCGAGATCAATTAATGAGGGAATGCAAAGGGGAAGATCTCATCTTATGGGGCTCAATGGTGAAGCTCGTGTTGGGGTTTTGGAGGCAACACCCTCAAAGAAAATATATCTCATTATTTAATAAAGGAATCAATTTTTTTTGGTATGTAAAACAACCTTTATAAACTGAAAAAAGGGCTTGAAAAATGAGTGGTTATGGAATGTGAAAGGACAAGAGATTTGAGGTAGCATGAGTGCTTTGATAGATCACAAAATAGTGGTTTACATTGTAGAAGATTGTAATTCATTTTCACTAGAAGTGGATGGTTGTTTCTATGTGGATGTAGCCCATGTATTGGGTAAATCACATTAAGTTTGTCTTGTTATGAATTATCATTTTGAACTTTATTCAACATTATAGTTGATATTGTTTATTGCTCCATTATGCTTGAAACCTTACAACTTATATACATACACATATTTTATATGTTTTTATTTTCTTGTACTCTTTCACAACATGTGATCCATCCATAATTGATATACTCAAAAAAATTTATCATATAGATGTTATTTTTTCTATGGAAGTGTCCCTTTACCATGTGTTATATTTTCCCTCCTACATTGAATTGGTCAGTACTTATCTTATCATATTTAATATATTTATCTTATTTACCCATTTTCTTTGTGATGACCATATCACTCATGATAATGACAAACATAAACCTAGCAAGGACTTAACATGCATTTTTTATTCACCTTATATGATGGCTATTAATGATGTCACACCTCCTTCACTTATACATGAGTAAAATATGTTTTTTGATACCTCTCTTACATTACATGTTATCCTTATGTCCATATATTTATTTATTTTTAATAAATTTCCTTTTTCTTACATGATGAGTATAGTGAAAATCATATTTTCATGACATTTGTAAAAGGGGACACAAAGCGTCAAGTTCCTACCAATTGTATGGTGTGGAAAGTTGTATAGATTTGGTGGAATAAAGATGGCTAAGAGCTATTATACAAATATTAAGGCTGAATTTTTAGATGTTATTTTTGTGACATACATCGTTGCTGCATGCAATGCAAATAGAGAAAAGTAATGAAAATTTATATACATAATAAACAAAATTAGGTAATTTTAAATTTATATAAAAATGATAAGATTAAAATTTAGTTTGTTGAGTAGGTTTAATTTTCATCAAATAAATTGAAGAAGATTTAAAAATATCAATTCTTAATCAAAATATAAAAGATAGTTGTAATCATTCAAAGAATCATCTTGGATAAGTGACACATTGAGACGAAGATGAGAGTAAATAAAGTTAAGGAGTCATAAGGGAATCAGTATGAAGATTATAATAAACTATATAAAGAGATTCACAAGAATATAAATTTGGCTTGAACCCATTAAAATAACAAAAAAATAATTCAAGGAAGTGCATATTATTTAATTACAAAGACTTATCCTATATTTGAAGCAAGATTGTAATACTATGTAGTGTGATTGCTTTAATGTCCAAATTAATTATTTGTCAAAATGTGGCAAATAAGAATTCCACTACTATTAATATTGAAGACAAGTATTTAGAATTATTTTTCTCAAAATTTATTTATGGTACTCAGTGTCATGGATGAGTGTAGCAGTGATGAATCAATCTTTGTCTAAAATTTTGCAACAAACAAGAGTCCACTGTAAAGACGTAAATTATTCTATATCTAAATAAGACATAATATACTCTTTATTCATAAATAAACTCATAAATCAGATAATAAGTCTATTTCATTCTCAAATTTAATCTGATTGATAAATCAAAATAACAATAATAGATTTCAATAGAAGATAAGGAAATTTTCATAACAACGAAATGTATAAATATCTCATTTAAAAAATATCTTTATACCATGTTTAGGCTTTTTTTTGCCATAAGTATAATCAAAACATAAAATGAAAGAGAGATGCGTCTGTTGATCTCCAATCTGAGTTGCTTGAATTTAGTCCTTCAAATGAAGACGAGAACGAGAATTAGGCGCTTTTTCCACCCAACCTTGAAGCTTACGCTTCCCTAGAATTCATGGTCAATCAAGAATACCCAACCCTGCATGAATCGCTTAGCAAAAGAATTTGAAAGACAAGAAGGAATCTGGTGCATGCCTAGATGATACATGCATTTTCATTTTTCTAATTCTAATAAGAAACAAGCAAGATCAATCAAGGATATGGTAGAGAGTATAAATAAAAGAACTCCATCTATTTCAATGGTTTATTCAATTGGTTTACTCGGTCGAGTATAATGCCATGCATAGCAAAAATAGATAGTTTGGAAAAGCAATCTATTCTTTCTAGTATTCCATATTTGGCACCCATCCCGGAAGGTAACTTTCCCCATACACAAGCTTATCTAGCTTGGTTCAATAAGTCAAGAAGACAATTTACTTAAAGAAAATAATTTTTTTGTCTAATAGAATTAACATCATTCCTATTGCTTTCATTCATAAATAAAACATTCTTTCATGGAAGTATATTCACACATATTTGAAAACAATCTTTCATTGATTAGCTATCACACAAATTTGATTTAAGCAAACATAATTTCATTTCTAAATCAGAAAGTAAATCAACTAAATTTTAAAATGAAAGAAGGTGTAGCACAAGTATGAATCTTTTCATATAAATGAGTTATATTGAGTACACATTCTTTAAAAGATTAAATATTGTAACCCATAAGCACTAAATACCATTCTTTAACAATTAATCATGCATTTCATAGTTATTTCATCCCATTGTAGCGTCCTAAAATTGCGACACTTGCAATTTCGACTGCATTTCGGTCTTCACGATGGCGACGCAACACGCAACCTGAATGGAGACCCCAAAACTTGCTCACGACACTGAAAACTGCATTTTTCAAGCACCATTGGCCTGAACCTCCTTGCACCCCGCTGTCCCGGAGGTGGGACCAGAGCGCCCAGGCCCAGCGCCCTGGTCCCTGGGTCCTATTTTGGGCCCGGTTTCCTAAGTGATATCGGGTCTTTTTTATTGCAATTTGGAAATATACTTCCCTGGTCGGCCTAAGGTCGGGAAAATCAGTCTATCAGCCCTAATTGACAAGTATATAAACTACATTTTTCTCTCTCATTTGGCATGAGAAGGACATATGTGAAAAGCGTGGAAACTATACTCAAGCATTCAAGCATTCAAGCAATTGATCATTCCAAGTCTCCATTCAAGGCTAAGTGTTGCATTCAAGTCAAGGATTCAACCATTGAAGAGGAGATCACTTATTACATGCCACATACTACAACATACAACATCTAAACCTTTGCACATAAGGATACAAACATCCTTAGAACAAGGTATTAGTACTTGTTTTACAGTCATTTACATTTACAGCTCTTGCTCATTTCTTGGTTAATTCCAAAACCGGGGTTTGACCTAAAGGCAAACCCCTAATCCCTAACCCCCCAATCATCTTCACTTTTCTGTGTGTAGGTTGCACGTACGCAGCTGAAATTGAAGATTTGGAATCCTTGTGCAGAGACGAACAGATCCCCCTTCGTTTCGCGGATTTTTCGGAGGACCGTGGCGCCGGGCGCCATCGTCCCGACAACTTTTTCTCAAATTTGCAGGACAGTGCCGTATCGACATTTTACTGCTAATTCCAGGTCCGCAGCTTCATCCTATAACCTAAACTCAGTTTATAAGCAAATCTTTATGACTTTCTATGCATCCTTAGCTTAATTTCCTTAATCAACATTCTTTACAAAAGAGGGTAGCTTTTCTTTCCAAACCCCTTGAAATTCATTTAGCATCCAATCTTACATTGTGTGGGATTGAATCTTATGAGTTTCAACCCCTCTTTTGAATGTAAAGTCTTCCCCCTAAGTGAAAACCCATCGAATCCTAGCGAACCTCCCTTCTCTCTCCTCGGAGTTAGAAGAGGGGAGACCAACTAGGGTTCGACCGCAATTTTCCACTTTACATTTTGGTGAACCCGACGTGAACATCCTTTCTGATTATTCATGATTAGATCTGAAAATTGATTCCTTGATTACATTTCCATGTTTGATCTTTTGCAAAATTTTAGAGGTGATTGCATAAAAACCCTAAATTTTCTTTTTTTGAACATTGAACTTGCGAAATGTTTAATTATTAATGCTTGCTTCAGATCTGCTTTTCTATTATAAATTATCAATTCATATCTGTACTTTAATTTTGAAAATTAAGTGGTTAAATGTCAAAACCCTAATTTTTGAAACCCTCTTAATTCAACCTTTGTTTGACAATTTGACCGATCAAAACATCTCCAAATCATCTGTAACTTTGGATTCTGTAATAAAATCACAATATCTTGCATCCCTAAAAATTTGGAAAAAAGTTGCGAGGACCGTGTTGCACTCCGAGCGCCATCGTCCCCGACATTTTTTCCAAAATTTCAGGAGCGAGATCTTGCTGTATTTTCCTGCTAAAATCCAGAATTTTGGCTGATTTTGTCAATTATAACACTTTCAAAATTACAGTCAAAGTTGGTCTTGTGATTGCTTGGTTTAAGGCTCCTAATCATTCAAAAATTGTGGAAATTGAAATTTTGTGTCAAAATTGTGTTCTTACTGTCCTAAATCTGAAAATTGTGTTTGCATTCATTCAAAATTTTAGTGCTTTATTCAAATTCTTGCATTTTGTGACTTTTGAAATTAAGTGCCTAATTACAACAACTTTGATTTCCGCTTTCAAAATTGAATTTTGTGTGAAATTGAGTCAATTTTCAAATTTCAAAATTTGCATTGCTCTTAACATTCCCTCTAAAATCATAAAATTCAAAATTTCAGTTTCCCTCTCTTTTTCAAAATTCAAATTTTGCATTTTTCGATAATCTTGATAGGGTTCAATTTTGAATTTGCAACTTTAATTTGGCCTATCTACAGATCGTAAAATCACTCAATTTTTTCAGATTAGCTCTAAAATCATCATACCTTTCATCCCTGCAAATTTTGAAAAAAGTTGCAAGGACCGTGTTGCACTCCGAGCGCCACGGTCCGGAACATTTTTTCCGAAATTTCGGGAGACTGTCGTGATTGCATTTGACAGCTTAAATCTGGAAGATTGGCTGTTTTTACTGAAAATTGCTACCTCTAAAATCAAAATCTTTTCTCTCTCTCTCTAGTGCATGAGTTTTACAACAGCAAGCCCTACTTACACTATTCCCATTAGACGAAGTCATAGAATTAAGTCCTTTCGAGGTTTAACTACTGAGGAGATGGAACCTAATTTGAGTAGCCTTTTTAACGAGGACATGGGTAATTCCTCTAATCCTCCGAATGATGAAGAAGCTCCCCATGAAGTTTCTGTTGAACAACTTTCCAAATTGGATAACCAATTTGACGATTTTCACCAATGGATGTCTCATGAGTATCCCGATAGTCAAGCTCTTCCTTTAATTGAGGGTCTAAAATGCATGCTTCAAAGTGATAAGAATGGAATTGATATTTTGCGTGGTATTTCACACATTGTGAATTCGAACATGATGCCTATGAAGAGTTGTGCTGAATCTTTAGGTTATACACAGCCTCCTACACAAGTCAATCATTCTATTCCTTTGACCACTTCTATTGCTAGTATACCTACCTTTACATCAAACATCATGGCTACCTCTATACAAGACATTCCTCCTGTGATCACTAGTCATGGGGGCAATCCTCCTTCTTCAATTAACCCTATTCCTTCATTCAATCCGACTTCTTCATTCATTCCTTCAATGAGTGTTCCTATTACATCTTCACAAATGAACATGACGCAAGGGGGCAATTCATTTAACCATTCCATTCCTCCTTGTAGTGTTCCTCTTATCCAATCATCTCCTATGGTTGACTATCATAGGGTCCCACCACCTTACTCTTTACCTTCTTTCAATAACATCACACCTCCATCTCAATCTAACACACCTAATATGAACTCTTCGACTGAAGCTACCATTAATAATCTTGCACAAACAGTCTCTTCTTTACAGCAACAAATTGCCTCTATGAATCACTCTAAGTTCAGTGTGCCCACATTTGACGTTGCGAGCCCACTTTCTCTTGACATTGTTCGAGCTATCCCTCCTAAACATGTTGAAATCCCACATTTGGAGCTTTATAATGGTAAAGGAGATCCTCTAACATATGTTAAGACTTTTCAAACAATTTGTACTGATTTTGCTTATGACCAAAGGTTGCTTGCAAAACTATTCACCAGAACATTAAGAGACAAAGCCCTACAATGGTATTGCTCGTTGCCTTCTTATTCTATTACTTCTTTTAAACAACTTGCAAATGCTTTCATTCAACAATTTCAAAACAATATAAGTCCTAAAGTTACTTTGATTGATTTAATGCATTGTAAACAAGGTGTTAAAGAAAAAGTGACTGATTTCATTGGTAGATATAAGCATTTGTATGCTCAAATTTCTTTTCCAGTGCCTGATAATGATATTCAAAGAATCTTTATTTCTAATTTGCAAAAAGATATTCGAGACAAACTTCTATTTTCTGAGTTTACTTCTTTCCAACAGTTGTGTGCCACTCTTCACAATTATCAACTGACTGTGAGTCAAATGGAACAATCACATCCTATGGCTCCGAGTGATAAGGGTGATAGCAGTCAACAACCATTTGGGAAGTTTAAACCGAACAGAGATTCCATCAAATTCAATGAAAACATCATCAACAACAATGTGAATGCAGCATCAGGTGTGCCTCCTATTTCTAAATTTTTCAGGAAAGAAAGAAAGTATACTCCTTTGAATGAATCATTGCATGATATTATGAATAAGTTATTGGGACAAAATGTGCTTACTCTTCCTCCTATACGACAAATTGATCCTGCAAAGATTACTTCACCTTATTTTGATCACAAATCTTTTTGTCACTTTCATCGTCAGCCTGGGCATGATACTGAAAAATGTTTTTCTTTAAAGGGTAAAATTCAAGATTTGATTGATAATAATACTATTTCTGTTTCTGGAGTGAATGATAAAGGCAACACATCTGTAGCTCCTCCTAACCAAAATCTTCAGATTTTTACTGATCCATTACCTTCTCATACCTCTCATACCTCTAATGTGATTGAGGCTAATGATTCCTCTCTCTCATCTGCTGGTCTTGTGTCTATGACTCCGAATGTGATTAACTTTGTAGAGCAACAAGAAATCCCTAAAGAACCTTCCATCACATTTGATTCTAGTGAAACCATTAGAGCACCTGATGGTCCTTTATACATAGTTGCAAAAGTCAAAAATACACCTTGCCGTGGAGTGCTTATTGATCCTTCGTGCATGGTTAATGTTATTACTGAAGAATTTCTTTTTACTTTGCAATTGAATCAAGTGATCTATGACAAAACAAATGTGATTGTGAAACTATTTGATGCATTTTCTTCTCCTGCAATTGGTTCTATTACATTGCCTATTGAGGTTCATAATAAATCTCTTGATGTGAACTTTGCTATTATTCCATCTTCCGAACAATTTCGTGTGAAGCTTGGCTATCCTTGGCTATCTTCCATGAAAGCTATTGCTTCTCCTATTCATAAGTGTTTAAAATTTCCCCATAATGGTGAAGTTGTTACTGTCAATCATAGTCTCTTTAAACCAGCTGAAAGAACCTCTAGTGTTCCTATTGATTACTTTTGGCCCAAACAATTCCAATCTCTTCCTCCGCGAAGTGATCATCTTTTTAAATCTTATCAAAAGTGGAAAACAGATATGATCTTATCTCTAAGTGAACCTAGAACACCTAAACTTGACATTCCTATCATTCTTGAGAAGGAAATTCTTCCTTTGACAGACAAAACTAATGTCTTTCCTCAAGAAGATTCCCAACCCGTCCCCATGGATGTGACTATGTCTATGCCTAATAAATCTTCTAAAAGTAGACCTATACCTCCTCATCATGATGGACTTGGTCTTCTTCCTAAACCAAAAATTCTTCCTTTATATGGAGCAGTTCCTCCTCCTGCCTTTTATAGAGAGAAGAGACCTTCTTCTTCTCCTATTATCCAGCCTAAGAGACCACAACCTAAACACCCAAGTGATAAGGATGAGAACATTCCTCCTCCTCTATCTTCTACACTTCCTACTAAGACTAGATGTAATCGTTCTGCATGGGAACGCCGACGAAAGCGTCGTCTTAGGGCTCAAGAAGCTGCTTCTCAAACTTCACAATCTCCAAAAACACCTTCAACAAGCATTATTCCATTTTCTCCTCAGCCGGATATTGAGCCTAAATCTCCTAAACATAAGATGCATGATGGTCTTGATCCTGTGCGAGTTAAAGATCCTATTTTTATAAATCTTGATGATGACATAGATGAAAATGTTATTCATGATGAAAATGTTACTCCTCTTGCTTCTGATAGCGAATATGAACTTGTTGATGTTGATAACCATTTATCTAATGAATTTTATAAAGCACTTATCCTAGCTCCTAGAGAAGAACAATGTGGCTTGGAACATGAACATAGCCCTTGTTTGGATCTTGTGATAGCTCCATCTGCTGTGTTGGATGTTCCTCCTCTAGCGTGTTCCCTGCCTTCCCGAAACATTGATCAGCAAGATCGGGGGGTAGATGACGTGCTAGACTAGTTACATTAGCATAGCAGATTCTCTCCTCCTCTCTTGTGTTACTTCTTCTATATGTTATTCTCATTCTTCTATTTGTTGTCCTTAGTGTTGTCTACTTGAGGACGATGCAAAGCATTGAGATCTCTTTGGTCTCTCTCATGTTGACTCAAAAGACACATGTGTTCCCTTCTTCTAGGTGACCTTCCTTGATTGGGGAATGAAGAACAATTATGCATACATACATATGATATATACATGACTTATCATACAACATACTGACCCCGAGGAAAGCGAAGTCACCTCGTGCTTTGTGTTTTGTGTCTATTATCCTTGGGTTTATCTCACACTTGGGGGCTAAATCTTTGCGATAACGTGCTCCTTTTCCTTTCTCATTTCTTATGTGTATCACTACGTTAAAACAATCACCCCCGTTGAGGCGTGTGCGATCGCTTTAACGTAGGGGGGCATACACCCTGTCTATCCTTTCAAAGATACTTGAAAATTTCTTGGCAAACTTAGCTTTGTCTTGAAGATTTTTGGTATTTCTTTTGCATGACTCATAGTGAGGGAACCTTACTACTGACAGTCATGGTTCTCCCTCGTGATCTTCCCTTTTACTTTGTCAATCGAAGTCGTAAGATCCTTAGTCCACTGGGGGCTTGGTGTATCTTGCCTCCTTGACGTGGTGAAAGTCTTTCAACGTTGTTTCCTTGTACTTTACCGGAAGTATGAGCATACATACTCCCGCTAAAGTGGGGGCTAAATGTAGCGTCCTAAAATTGCGACACTTGCAATTTCGACTGCATTTTGGTCTTCATGATGGCGACGCAACACGCAACCTAAATGGAGACCCCAAAACTTGCTCACGACACTGAAAACTGCATTTTTCAAGCACCATTGGCCTGAACCTCCTTGCACCCCGCTGTCCCGGAGGTGGGACCAGAGCGCCCAGCGCCCAAGTCCCTCAGGACCAGGGCGCCCAGCGCCCTATTCCTCCAGGACCATGGCGCCCAGCGCCCTGGTCCTCCAGGACCATGGCGCCCAGCACCCTGGTCCCTGGGTCCTATTTTGGGCCTGGTTTCCTAAGTGATATCGGGTCTTTTGATTGCAATTTGGAAATATACTTCCCTGGTCGGCCTAAGGTCGGGAAAATCAGTCTATCAGCCCTAATTGACAAGTATATAAACTACATTTTTCTCTCTCATTTGGCATGAGAAGGACATATGTGAAAAGCATGGAAACTATACTCAAGCATTCAAGCATTCAAGCAATTGATCATTCCAAGTCTCCATTCAAGGCTAAGTGTTGCATTCAAGTCAAGGACTCAACCATTGAAGAGGAGATCACTTATTACATGCCACATACTACAACATACAACATCTAAACCTTTGCACATAAGGATACAAACATCCTTAGAACAAGGTATTAGTACTTGTTTTATAGTCATTTACATTTACAGCTCTTGCTCATTTCTTGGTTAATTCCAAAACCGGGGTTTGACCTAAAGGAAAACCCCTAATCCCTAACCCCCCAATCGTCTTCTCTTTTCTGTGTGTAGGTTGCACGTACGTGGCTGAAATTGAAGATTTGGAATCCTTGTGCAGAGACGAACAGATCCCCCTTCGTTTCGCGGATTTTTCGGAGGACCGTGGCGCCGGGCGGCATCGTCCCGACAACTTTTTCTCAAATTTGCAGGATAGCGCCGTATCGACATTTTACTACTAATTCCAGGTCCGTAGCTTCATCCTATAACCTAAACTCAGTTTATAAGCGAATCTTTATGACTTTCTATGCATCCTTAGCTTAATTTCCTTAATCAACATTCTTTACAAAAGAGGGTAGCTTTGCTTTCCAAACCCCTTGAAATTCATTTAGCATCCAATCTTACATTGTGTGGGATTGAATCTTATGAGTTTCAACCCCTCTTTTGAATGTAAAGTCTTCCCCCTAAGTGAAAACCCATCGAATCCTAGCGAACCTCCCTTCTCTCTCCTCGGAGTTAGAAGAGGGGAGACCAACTAGGGTTCGACCGCGATTTTCCGCTTTACACCCATGTACCTCATAATGTATTCCCCTCTATGTATACTCAAAAGAATATTAAAACAAATTTAATCTAATCATGGAAAGTCTTATTCAAGTCTCATTCTACTAAACATTGCACTATTTTACGACTTTCTCACTATCATTTCTAAACGCATATAGACCAAAAATGGATGTAGATCCTACCTCCTTATGCTTTGATACTGGCTTGAGGTGAAGATCTTGCTTTCCTCCTCTATATCTGCCTACTCCTCCCTTGGATGATGGTTCACAATACTCTACCGATTCTTCCACTATTCATCTCCTCTATTTCCTCTCTATTCTTCTTTCTATCTCTTCTTTGTAATTCCCTCTCTAATCTCTCTTGTCGATCTTCTATGTTCTACCTTTCTGATCTTCTTCCTATCTTTCTCTCCTTTCATTCTCTCAAGCCCTTGCTTCTATTTATACTATTTTCCTCTATATTATCAACTACATCTTTGTCTTAGACATAGCCATGAGTTCGACACCTTAGCTATATTGTTGACAGGTCTCTCACTCCTCTTCTCCATGACTACTCCTTCCTAAGAGACTCCCCAATCTATCTACCTCTCATTTAACTACCTTGTCGACACATCTAGGGTTCTTGGATCCTAACTATTGCTCTTTGCAGCTAAGTCAACCTTCTCTCGCCTTGGATCATAGAGGAGATTGTTGACTTCTATGCTAACATCGTCGAACTGCAGTCTGCCACCATGAAATAGGGAGTAGTCTACAGTTTTAATTTGCCATGGCACTACATGTCAAGTCGTCTTCCCCCCAAAAGGTCGTGCACCACTGTGTGGAGGAGTTGACTACAGATTGACTATCGACTTCTAACAGTTGACAACCAACCTGCCACCTTTTTACATAAACTTTAATATATAACGCCTAAACAAGTTAATATAAACAATATTATATTTAACAATACAAACATTGCATTTAAGTATTAAATGTTAAATAAAAAGAAAACCTAATTAAAACTTTTAAGATATTTAATAAATTAATTATATATGAATATTTATAACGTTTGATTTCTATTTATAAAAAGGTTAAAAATAAATATGATAATATATATTCATGCACACTTATAACTATCATTTCGTATTGACAAGATTATTTTAATCACTCTAAAATACAACATAAATGATAAAATAATTATCAAAATTTCATGCATACGAACTCCATTTAATTGTAAACATGTCAATCATAAACAAAATATATTTGCATTTTCCTAGGCTAGAACACTAAATCATCTTTAATAAGAACGTTAAGTCAATATATTCATAACTCTAAATATCCATCTAATTTTCACTTTTATAGACGAAATCAATGTAACGATTACTAATTACTCAATCATTTTAATCAAAATAATGCATCGACGAAGTCACAATTGCACAAACAAACTTTTCTATTGTGGTGTGTGAGATTCCTCTAGTCTATTGAAATCATAAGCTAAGACAACTCTACCTGAGCCCTGTTCTCACCTTCATTGTTCTTCACATGTTCCTCCATTACTTGCACTCAATAATTCATCAGTAATGACAATCCCCAAATAAAGATAATACTAGCCATCTAATTGCATATTGCATGAGTAAAGTACACAAGTCATTTCTTATCATTTGCATACAAACTGCATTATCATCGAAATACACATTCATATTCGTTCCAATTTTTATTCATAATATAAATCATACATTGTTTTCCTAATAACATATATTATTGAAAATACAATTCGTGACATCCTTCCCCTCTTGGAAGAGACATCGTCTGGATGTCTTATTATCCATCAATAAGCACATAGCAATTCTATCTCATAAAATGTTAACCATACATCAAGTTCAAATATAAATAATAACAATAGCATACATGCTATCCAAGTTCACATCAAAAAATTCAAAATCATTGTTTTCCAAGGTATCTTATATGATAAGCAACTACTTTTCTAAAAAATAAATTGAGGAAAATGACGGTCAATCGTCTCAGCATCCTCCCATGTAGCACTATCCTCAGAATATTGGTCCCACTGGACCTTATACTGAGTGAAACCTTTGCTATGTAGCTTCACGCTATGCTGATCTAGGATTCAGATGGGCTCCACTAGCACCACCCCTAGATCCTATACCTGTAAAGATCACCAATCAAGAATATGAGATGCATCGGCATGATAAGGTTTCAACAAAGAAACAGGAAACACATTATGGATTCGAGCTAGAGCAGGTGGTAAAGATAATCTATAAGCAACTAGATTAATAACTTCTAGTAGATCAAAGGGTCCCACATATCTTGGTGCCAACTTTGATGATTTTCCAAATGAGATAGAGTTCTTATGAGGTTTGACTCTCAAGAAGACTTTATCTTCTGCAGCAAATTGTCTAAAAACCTATTTTTGTCAGCATAACTCTTTTTTCTGTCAGTTGCCTCCTTCAACCTACTCTTGATCAACATCATTTGTTCATCTATTTCCTTAAGTAAATCAGGACCAATGATGATCGTATCTTCCAATCTATCCCAACTGATAGGTGTACGACACTTTTGCCCATAGAGTGCTTCAAAAGGCGCCATCCCTAAAGATGCATGAAAAGAGTTTTTATATGCAAATTAAACCAAAGGCAAATACTCCTCCCACTTGTACTGCTAATCAATGCAATACATTCATAAAAGATCTTCCACAACCTGATTAACCCTTTTTGTTTGGCCATCCATCTGAGGATGATATGTTGAACTAAAATTCAATCTGGTTCCCAATGATGCATTTAATGTTGTCCAAAATCTAGAAGTCATCCTGGTATCCCTATCTGAAATTATGGTTTCTAGTACACCATGCAACCGAAATATTTCTTGCACAAATTTCCTGGCAAGAACAAATGATCCATCCTTGAGATTCCTAGGTATGAAATGTGCAACTTTTGTCAACTTATCCACCACTACTAAGATAGTGTCATGCTTATTTTTACTCATTGGTAATCCTTGGATAAAATCCATATTGATTACTTGCCACTTGTAATCTAGTATAACATGTTGAAATAAAAGTCTTGTTGGATGAACATGCTCAACTTTCACTTGCTGACATTCCAAATATTGTGCCACATACTCAATCACCTCCTTTCTGAGTTTAGGCCAAAAATACAAAGATCTCGGATCAACTACCATCTTTGTTACTCCAGGGTGTGCTGAATAAAGTGTATTGTGCACCTCATGTAATATTATCTTCCTCAACTCTCCCCCTTTAGGTATGTACATTCTTCCTTGGTACCTTAGAATACCATCAGGTTCTAACTCATATCCATCATAGCGATGATCTAAAGAATCTTTCCCCGAGGCTTGCTTAACCCTTAGGTAATGCTCATCTTTTGAAAGATTCTACAACACTAGTTGTTTCAAGTTTGTTCTTGTTGTAACCATAGTAGATAGATCTCTTCTTCTACTGAGAGCATCGGCTACCCTATTTTCCTTCCCTTTGATATATTCAATACCAAAATCATATTCACTTAGGAATTCAAGTCACCTCCTCTGTCTTGCATTAAGGTTAGGTTGTGTAAAGATATACTTCAATCCTAAATGATTTATTTTTATCTCAAAAGGCTTCCCTAAAAGGTAATGCCTCCACATTTGTAATGCATGAACAATAGCTAGAAGCTCTAAGTTATGCAATGCATAATTCAATTCATATTGCTTCAGCTTCCTTGATTAAAATGCAACCACCTTTCCCTCCTACATTAACACTGCTCCCACACCTTCACCTGAGGCATCTGTAATTACTATAAAATGTCCATTGGGATTTGGTATAGTTAAGACTGGTGTTGTTGTCAATTTTTGCTTCAAGAGCTGAAATGACTCTTCACACTTCTCAATCCATTCAAACCTTTTTTCCTTTTTTTGAAGTGAAGTAATAGGTGTTGTTATCCTAGAAAATCCTTCCACATACTTTTTGTAATATCCTGCAAGTCCCATAAAACTTTGAACTTCATAAATATTCTGAGGTGTTGGCCAATCCACTATTGCTTCTATCTTTGTAGGATCAACTGAAATACCTTCAACAGTTATAACATGACCTAAGTAATGCACATTTTCCTGAAAGAAAGCACACTTAGAAAATTTCCCATAAAGCGTGCAATCTCTCAACCATTGCAAGACTATCCTTAAGTGCTCCTTATGTTCTTCTTAATTCTTAGAATAGATCAAAATGTCATCAATGAAGATTAGAACAAAATCATCCAGGTATTCTCTAAAAATATTGTTCATGAGGTTCATGGATGTTGTTGGGGCATTGGTTAAATCAAAAGGTGCGACTATGAATTCATAGTGTCCATACCATGTTCAGAATGTAGTCTTAGGAATATCCTCATCCTTAATCCTTCACTGGTGGTATCCTGATCAAAGATCAATCTTGGAAAATACCATTGCACCTTTCATTTGGTCAAACAATTCATCTATCCTTGGCAAAGGATATCTATTCTTGATAGTCACTTTGTTCAACATCCTATAATCAATAAATAACCTTAAAGTGTCATCCTTCTTCACAAAGATCACTGGTGCACCCCACGGGGATACACTTGGTCTAATAAAACCTTGCCTAAGCAATTCTTGTAATTGAGCCTTAAGCTCATACAATTCTTTTGTTGTCATTCAATATGGAGCCTTAGATTGTGGCTCTGTTCCCGGTTAGAGTTATATAAAAAAATAAAACTCTCTATTTGGTGGCAACATAGTAAGATATTCTGGAAAAACATCTAGGAACTCTCTAAGAACAGGATAATCCTTAGGGCTTTTCTCAACATTATCCAAATCACTTACCATGACAGCAATTATGGAACATCCTTTCCTATGGGCTTTCTTGAGTTGCATTGCTGAAATGTGTCTCAACTCAAGAGGCTTTTGAGACCCAAGAATTTCAACTGAATTCTTTAAATCATCTATACAACTAATGACCTTATCCTCATAGTTTGGTACAGCTTTGTGCTCAGTTAGCCAGTTGATACCTAAGATCACATCATATGATCCTAATGGTGCCACATAAAGGTTAACTTGAGTTTGGAAACTTGAAAGTTCTAGTTCACTACAAAATAGACAAGAATCTACCCTCTATTCTGCTTGATTCCCATATTAGACCATCCATGCATTTGAAATATATCCAAGTCTAACAGATAATCTAGAAACTACTTTAGGATCAATAAAACATTTAGTAGCTCCTGTATCTATTAAAATAGAAACCGATTGCCCAAAAAGCTTACCCGTCATCTGAATAAGTAAATTTTGAAAATCAGCCTGACGATTGTCAACCGTTGTGTGAATCTGGTTTTGTGAAGCTCCTTACTGAATTGCTCCTTTTTGTGTGGGGGTACGATATGGACAAATTGAGGCATAATGATTTCTTCCACTACTGTAACACTCATCCTTAGGTCCTGAATGAGCACCTGACCTACTTCTGTCCAAGTTCTGTCGGGCATTATGGTTAGTATAATTGGTGTTACTATTTACTTTCTTATTACCATCCCGATTCACTCATCCTTTTTCTTGAGTGTTGGGTCCTCTCTTAAGATTCTTTATTTGTTGGTTGTTGTTGTTTCTCTTCTGGAAATTCCTATTTCCAAAACTTGGTCTGGTATTCACATTTTTACAGAGATTCGCCAACTGATGCAACTTCTGCTCTTGCTTCTTTCTCAAATACTTCCTCCATAGTCAGTGGATTATGTATATCCACTTCTCCTCCAATATAAGTTCTTAAACCCAAGATGAACTTTCAGATGTGAAATCATTCATCGATCTGATATTGTGGAACATACTTAAGAAGCTTGGTAAACTTCTCCCAGTATTGGGTTATCATCATGCCACCTTGTGTTAGGTTCTAAAATTCAATCATCTTCTTATTGAAGAATAACTGAGGAAGCCACCTCCTCCTAAAGGATTGCAAAAATAACTCCCAAGTAACATCTCCAGGTTGAAACTTCCTTTCAGACTTTTCATTATCCCACCAAGTAGAAACTTCTCCTATAAGTTGGTAAGCAACCCATACTGCTTTGGTTTCATTGGACATGTTGCGGAGACCAAAGTATTATTCCATCTCTATCACCCACGCCTTTGTACCATCACCAAAAGTCTTCCCATCAAACTTTGGTGGGGCTATTCTTTTCAAGTCCTTAGACAATTCTCCTTCAATCGTTGCTCGGTTATCTGGTTGTTCCTCAACCCTAGGAGCCTTGTTTCAGACTTCACCAACCCTTCAAACCTATTGTTCGATTCCATTCATTCTTGCAGTCTGTTGGTTCAATAGATCAAGGATTTGATTGAGTCTTTTGTTCCTATTACTTGACCCAGCCCTTGTGGTCCTTGAACCCATTGAAATTCAAAAATTCTTGTATCAGGGAATGTTAATATTTCTTAGCGAAAAAGAAATAAATATTTGCAAGGGTTAAGACATCCATAGCTTCTAAAAACTCCCTATAAATCTACCATTACAATATAACCATAGAGATTACTATCCATATTTACTACTAGGAAAAAGCCCATATGATAGGACATAGTCAGATAATTTGCACATCTATAGCATTCAATTTTTATGATATCTGACATGGTTAAATGAACTAAGGTCCATAGTACATATTTTCCTATCATAGGAATCATACAAAAAGGCATTCAACTCAAATTTATTATAAAATAGTATCTTTATTTATTGATAGATATTAGTGACATTACAAAAATACATCACTCTTCAGGTGGAGTCAAGGGAGTATATCCTTCAGACTCACTGGAACTCAATGGGGTATAACCTTCTGACTCATCAGCACTGAGTGGGGTATATCCCTCTGACTCGTCAAAGCTAATCACAACTGTCCTAATGGGAGAATATTCTAACTCAGGTTCCTCCTCCTCTATAGGGACAGTTTTATCCTCAAGGGACTCACTAGGGACTATTCCTATCTCAATAATTTATTTTTCTTTTGATTCAACAAAAACTTGTTTCTCTATGGAAGGAACATCTTCTTCTTCATTTATCCATCCTCCACTTGGATGATTATCAACAATAGGCCTGACAGGAGATATAGGATCCTTCTTGACCCTTAGGTATTGATCATACCCAACTATTGATTTGCGAGTTGTTTGTTTTGTTCGCACCATCTTTGTAAGTTTCAACAAAAAAATATTATTCTCAATGTTCAACTTGTGAAGTGACTCATAGGTCCTAGTGTTATACAACCTAGGCTCTGATACCAAAATGTAAAGATGTAAATTATTCTATATCTAAATAAGACATAATATACTCTTTATTGAACATAAATAAACTCATAAATCAGATAATAAGTCTATTTCATTCTAAAATTTAATCCAAGATTGATAAATCCAAATAACAATAATAGATTTCAATAGAAGATAAGGAAATTTTCATAACAAAATGTATAAATATCTCATTACAATATTTTTATACCATGTTTAGGCTTTTAATTGCCATAAGTATAATCAAAACTTAAAATGAAAGAGACATGTGTCTGTTGATCTCCAATCTGAGTCACTTCAATTTAGTCCTTCAAATGAAGATGAGAACAAGAATCCGGCACTTTTTCCGCCCAACCTTGAAGCTTACACTTCCCCGGAATTCTTGGTCAATCAAGAATACCCGACCCTGCACGAACCGCTTAGCAAAAGAATTTGAAAGACAAGATGGAATCTGGTGCATGCCTAGATGATGCATGCATTTTCATTTTTCTAATTCTAATAAGAAACAAGCAAGATCAATTAAGGATATGATAGAGAGTATAAATAAAAGAACTCCATCAATATGGTAACACCAGATTCAAGGCTATTAAAAATACTACAAATTTGAAATACCTGGAAACATGAAGAACTCTAAAATCCTTGGCTCATTGCAAAGTTGCCAATTAGTAGTTCTTAGAGAAAAATTATGGTTATACAAGGAGTTGTCAACCATATTTAGGTGATAATGTCCAACGCATCAAAACAATGGTCATTTGAATATGCCTTGAATCATTGAATCCCATGGAAACAACATGTCATTTAGACAATTTTTTTGTATCTTCTAAGGTACCACAAAAATAGCTAGTACATGTTAATTTAAAAATAAAAATTTGTGTTCCTAACAAAGAAATGCTTACAAATACATGACAGAATTATAGAGAAATTTTAAGATAAAAAAAAACACAAGACAATACCTTGAAAATTTTGTCCACCAAAGAACTAAAATAAAAAGCAAAGAGAAACAAGAAGCATGAGAAACAAAGAAGGATAAAATGAAGTGAAAGACAGAAGTTGTAAAGAAGATCAAAGCTAACATTATGTTTATATAGAATATAGCATAAATTGTTATAATATAGCATAATTTGTTATATAGCATACCATTCCAAAAAATGGGAGTTTTTGGAGAGGCAGGAACAACTGGAGCGACTGGTTTGAATTCAAATGGAGTAGGAGCGGGAGCGGGAAGATCGGGTGATAAAGGTTCTACAGGCTCCCACGTGATTTCCACCATGGAAGAAATGGAATTATCTGAAGCTTCTGATGGCAGTATCAATGGGTTTTGGGATGGGGGCACCTTGCTGGTACCACCAAACAAAAAAGATGACCTTACTGTTTTACCTTGTGGAGGGGAGGGTCCCAAAAAGTTTGTGGAGAATCTTAGAAAACTGGGTTCTTTGGATTGCAACAGAAAATGGTCTACTTTATTTGGATCAAACCTCAAAGGCAAGTCTATTTCACCTACTCCCCATAAAGTGGACCTGGAGTCTAGTTCTTATTCCATTTCTATTCCAGATTGTATCGTGGAAAGGAATATGGCTAATCTGGCCTCTTTACTGGTTGGAAAGTTTATTGGCCCTCGACCTAATATTGAAGTTGTTAGGGATTGGGTATCCCGTATATAGAAGGGAAAGGGTCAGATTTATGTGGTAGCCATGTCTAATGTTTTTTTCTCATTCTCCTTTGCCTATGAGGATGACCTT
The DNA here is from genome assembly GCF_030272615.1 of Cryptomeria japonica. Classification (NCBI taxonomy): domain Eukaryota; kingdom Viridiplantae; phylum Streptophyta; class Pinopsida; order Cupressales; family Cupressaceae; genus Cryptomeria; species Cryptomeria japonica. The sequence goes on from NC_081405.1 coordinate 584,048,316, forward strand.
CGATCTGTTTTAGCGAGTGGTCCTTGGATGTTAGGAAAATCATCGTTGGCTCTCAAGAAATGGGAACTAGGCTTTAACCCAAAGGAATGGGAATGTAATGAGGCCCCATTTGGGTGTGGCTACCAAGTTTTCCTATGAAGTTCTAGGGTGAAGAAATATTTGTTGGGATTGATGCCTTCTTTGGTGAGCTCCTTTGAGTTGACCCAATGACCTCTGCGAAGAGGCATCTAGTGTATGCCAGAATATGTGTGAATGTTAAACAATCTGCTAATTTGCCAAAGGAGATTGACCTCTTCTCTAAGATGGGAAGATGGGTTCAGAAAGTTGAGTATGAATCTATTCCCTTTGCTTTCTTCTATTGTAAAAATGTTGGTCACTGGGCCATGGAATGCCCTTCTAAGCCTATGACTAAGAGGACTAGGAAGAATAAAAATGAGACAATGGGGGTGGATTTTGTGGTGCCCCTGTCTTTACATCCCTCTCCATGTATGGATGGATTGAATAATATCTCAGGTGCTCAGGATGATCTAGATCCTAATCCTTCAATCCTAGAGCCCTTGAATGAGGAAGGAGAGGCAGGGGGAATTTCGAAGCCTGAGGAGATTTCTAATGGGGATAAGTCTATGATGGAGGATCATAGGGTTGTGGATCCTTCCATCCACCTTGTTGTTGAAGTTGGGAATTTATCGGATCCAAACATTACTGATGATGCGACCTAGGATGATGATAATCCAAATCCATTTATTGAGGTAAAATCTAAGCATAGAAAAAGGAACTCCCCAACTGGTCATTTATTAACATCGATCTCTAGTGGTGTTAAGACTAGAAAAAGACAAAAGGAAGATTTTAGATCTTATTTAAGGGAAGTGGGGAGGCCTCCCAATGCGATTATCAGAGGTAAAAATAGTCGGGCTTCCATTGTTGATGGAGTCCAAAGAACACTTCGGGACATGGGGATTGGTTCCCCCCATCCAGTCAAATAAAATTTATTTCATAGAATATTAGGGGATTGAATCATCCCCACAAGCATGATCTTCTATCCAACCTAGTTAAAGATCACAAGCTGGATATTTTTCTTGTTCAAGAAACCAAAATGCCTAGTTGTAGAGTGGAAAAGATCAAGTTGGTTGTTTTTGGGGAGTGTAGTACTCATTCTGTTGATACTTATGGGGATTTTGGTGGTATTGCCACTTTGTGGAATCCTAGATGGCTCTTGGGTAAGGTTGTTTTTACCTCTCCTAATTACATTGCTACTAGATTTACTAGTCTATCTGATGGATCATCTTGGATAATCCTTAATATCTATGCCCCAAATGGGAAAATTGGTAGAAAAATGCTCTGGTCCTCTATCATTAATGCTAGAATGGCTTTCCCAAATGAAAAATGGATTCTATTGGGGTATTTTAATACCCCATTATCTAGTATGGAAAAGGCTGGTTGAATGCTAGTATCGGATGATAGTAGGTAGAACTTGGCAGATATGATTATGATAACTTAATGATGAACAAATAGTACCAAACTGGTACTGAGAGGGGGGGTGAATCAGTACAGGCAAAAACCCAACTATAAATCAGTTAGTCAACTAACACTTATGCACTGACAGACAAACAGGAGCACTGGTCCTTCAATAGAGTTCAATAGGCAAAACCTAGTATAACTGAGACAAGCAAAGACCGGTTGACACTTATCTTCTCATATAATCTAACTCTTCATTCCCATTTCACCCTAATGAATGAACATGCAATCTACCATCAAAGATGTACATATTATAGCAAGATCAACATGCATCATTGCTTAATCAGAAAACAATCATAACATCACATGAAGAAAGCATCACACATGACACACACATTTTTCAAGTGGAAACCCAACTAGGAAAAACCACAGTGGGGATGAATACCCACAAGCTATTTTTGAACTCTTTAGAAGTCCGCTTTGTTAGAAGCCTTGTCCGGTTAAAGACATATACAATAGGTTCTATTAGGAACCGATCCGGTTAGGGATCATCCGATTAAGGGATGGCTACAATAGCTAGTTAAGGGTTAAACCCTATTAAGGGTACCTTGTTAGAGGATTTCAAGAACTCAATAGCTAAAGGATATCAATGACTTAGTAACTTCGAGCTACCCTATTAAAGGATTTTTAACAAGCCGGTTAAGGCTACCCTGTTAGGGGATTTCACAAATGTTGAAGTGGTTAAAGATCAATAGGTATATCATTGACCTGATAATAGCACTCAATGCCAATGCAGATCCGCTTAACCTCCTCTTCACCTTCTGCACTTACACTCTGCAGATATGACTTCTCTCCTCTGGTCTAGAAAGAATCATGTATCTCTTCTCTTAGATACACACACACAACTTTTGCCAACAACCTCTAAAAGAATCACAACATCGACCTTACAGGACAACAGACAGGTCGGTAGCATAAACCTTAAACCCTAAACCTGTTAGGTTAAGCAATTCAAACGATTCAATCCTGACCGTTGAACATACTGCATTAAATGCAACAGATCTTGAATAAATCTCAAGACATTCTCCATCGTTCATTATCCACCAAATTCATGGCGGCTGATAATCCATCATGCATTTTCACCATTTACAAACTTCGCACATTCCCGAGGTAGATGGGGATAGTCTTCTTCATGCAAGATCCTTCATGCGCACAAGGCTAACATGGCAACATGATCTGTTCTTTGTTATACTGCTAACTCATCACACAAAGATCACTGATTGAGTCACACAGGCTTGAGGTACTCGAACCGGAAATCCTGAAGTGGAAACTACCTACCAACCGGTAGTCATACAATGCTTCCATGTGCCGGTTCCCATGACTACATGTCGGTTCACCTTGACATGCCGGTTCACCTTGAACAAATATACCGCTTTACTTTGGCATATATACCAATTCTCACATATGTCGGTTCTTTCTTCATATCACATATTGAAATCAATGACAACATACAATATCATTATGTCCTCATACCGGTTCACATAATTCCAACAATCTCCCCCTTTGGCATTGATGGCAATATACAAAGATATCTCTCTACTAACTCATCTTCTCCCCAATTTCTGCAGATATCTTCTCCACTACACTTCTTCTCCCCCTTTGACAACAATGCCAAAGTGTAGGCATAAACATCCCTGTTCCATTATGTTGCTCCCCCTGAGGAGTGGCTTCCTTCAACACATCAATCAAAAGAAATTTAACTATGCAATACCTGACTGATGTGGAACAAATACTTTTAATTTACCTCCTGAAGGGGTAGTATCCCCAATTCACCTCTTAAATACACAAATGTAGTCTTTGGGAGAGGCTTGGTGAATATGTCTGCTAACTGCTCCTTACTGGAAACATGTTCCAGTGCAATCTCTTTATTCTGAACCTTTTCCCTCAAGAAATGATACTTAAGCTCAAAATGCTTGGTTCTAGAATGTAAAACCGAATTCTTTGAAATATTGATAGCACTTGTGTTATCACAGAATATACTTACCGGTTCAAATACAGGGATTTTGAAGCCATCTAATACATGCTTCATCCAAATTGTCTGAGTGTAGTTCATGAAAGCTGCAACATACTCCACTTTTGCTGTAGACTAAGAGATACAACTCTTCTTCTTACTCATCCATGAGACCAGTCTACCACCGAGAAAGAATGCACCACCAGTTGTGCTTTTCTGATCATCCACATTATTTGCCCAATCAGCATCTATGAGTACTTTTAGATTGAAATCATTGTTGTATGGGTACCACAATCCATAGTCAATTGTTCCCTTCAGATACCTAAGAATCCGCTTGACTGCAACCAAGTGGGATTCTCTTGGACTTTTTTGGAACCTTGCAGTAATGCCAACTGCATGTGCAATATCCGGTCTGCTATGCACTACATAATGCAACTTACCAATCATTGATTGGTATTCCTTCTCATCAACTAATGTGGAATCATCATCTTTTGATAATTTGCAACCGGTCACCATCGGTGTACCAACCAGTTTGCTATCTTCCATGCCAAAGGTCTTCAACACCTCTTTGACATATTTGGATTGAGTGATAAAGATTCCATCTTTCATCTGCTGGATCTACAGTCCAATGAAGAACTTAATCTCCCCTATGAGTTACATCTCAAACTCTTCCTTCATCTCATCAACAGACTCATGACTCATCTTGTCATCTCCACCAAAGATAATGTCATCACCAAAAACCTCACATATTAGGATTTGATCTCCTTCAGATTTCAAGTAGATATTGTTATCTTCACTTGTTCTCTCAAATCTAATCTTCACAAGATGGGAATGTAGATGTTCATACCATGCTCTAGGTGCCTACTTTAGACCATATAAGGCTTTATGTAGCCTGCACACCATATCACTGTCTTTAGATAGGCAAAACGCATCTAGTTGCTCTATATACACCTCCTCTTCAAGTACACCATTTAGAAATGCAGATTTTACATCCATTTGATATACCTTGAATCCTTTAAAAGTTGCATATGCAAGAAGCATATGAACTCCTTCCAATCTGGCTATAGGAGCAAAGGTTTCTCCATAGTCTTCTCCTTCTTCTTGAGCATATCCTTTGCACACCAATTTGGCTTTATTCCTAATCACTGTGCCATCCTCATTCAGCTTGTTCTTGAACACCCATTTGGTGCCAATGACATTTTTATGCTCTGGCCTGGGTACCAAGGACCATGTACCGTTTTTCTCTATCTAGTCAGGTTCCTCTTCCATTGCCTTGATCCAGTCTTCATCTTTATGAGCCTCTTTGAATGATTTAGGCTCAAATTCAGAGATCATACATGAGTTTTCTCTAATCTTTCTTCTTGTAAGGATTCCTGCATCCTTATCTCCTATGATCTGCTTAGGATCATGATTCAGCTTGACATACCGAGGAATAGTCTTGATTGGTTCTTCTTGCTTTTCCTCTTCATCCTCATCTTCATCAATATCAACATTCACTGGTTCAAGAACACTGTTACTAGTACTTGGTTGACTAACAATCGGTTCCTAGAAGGTTGCAACTGATTCATTTACAACTTGCTCACTGTCGGTTTCCTCCGGTTTCTCAAAGGTTTCATCAACTCTCACATTGATATTTTCCATAATTCTATGAGTCCTATTGTTGAAACACTTCAGAACTTTACTCTTGATGGAATATCATAGGAATATTCCCTCATCACATTTAGCTTCAAACTTGCCCTAATGTTCACTCCTCTTGATGTAACATTTGCTACCAAATACCTTAAAGTAGCTAACCACATCTGTCTTACTGGTCCAATACTCATAAGGAGTTTTATCCTTACCTTTCTTGATGAGTACTCGGTTCATTGTGTAGACTGCAGTGCTTACCGCTTATCTCCAAAAGGTGTGAGATACCTTTCCTTGAATCAACATGGTTCTAGCTGCTTCAACCACAGTCCAGTTATTCCTCTCTGCTAGGCCATTCTGTTGTGGAGTCCGGGGGGCAAACAGTTGCCTCTTGATGCCAAATTCTTCACTCCTTGATCAGTTCTGAGGCACTTGATCCTTTTACCGCTTTCCTTCTCCACTAATGCTCTAAAAGTTTTGAACTTACAAAGGCTTTAGACTTGTCTTTCAAGAATGTGACCCACATTATTCTTGAGTAGTCATTAGTGAGAATCATGAAGTACCTATCACCCTGCACACTTCTAGTTTTCATAGGACCACACAAATCAGTATGCACAAGATCAAGCAAGTTGTTAGTAGTGAAAGATTTACATTTAAAGGTTGAGGAAGACATTTTCCCCAATTGACACTCTTTGTACAAGGTATTATCCAGTTTGCTTAGCACTGGCAACCCTCTAAGTGCCTTGATCTTACTAGCCTTCACAATGTTATCAAAGTTTACATGGTAGAGTCTCCTATGCCATATCCAGCTATCATCAAATTTAGCCATAAGACATGTACTTATATTTACATTCAAATGAAATAGGTTACCTTTGGTCTGCATGTCGATGGCCACTAATTCACCATCTTTTCCTTTGATTCTGCAAACTCTATTCTTGAATTCTAGAGTGAGGCCACTGTCATTCAGCTCGGCAACACTCAGAAGGTTGTGTCTGAGACCATCAACCCAATACACATTGTCAGCACTACTCTTTCCATTCAGAGAGATGGACCCTTTTCCTTTAACCATGCATGGTGAATCATTTCCAAAACGAACCACACCACCATCATACTCTTCCAAGGATAGAAACTTGCTCTAGTCACCAGTCATATGGTGAGAGCAACCACTGTCAATAATCCACTCATTGGAATTATCAAAGCGGGAGACAAGAGCCTTCTTGTCTGACACATCTTCCTTTACACCAACAAACACAATGTCTTCATTCTCTTCATCTTCTGATTCCTCATCTGTGACACCTTCATCAACTGCAACAAAATAGTTTCTCTGGTTTCCTCCTTTGAATTTCCTAAATCTTTCTAGTTTATCCTTGTTGTCTCTATTAGGACAGTTCATAGCAATATGTCCTATCCAGTTACATGAAAAACATTTCAAAGGGAGCTTTCCTCTGTATTTATCGGTTCCTTTTGGAAGTTTCCTGGCAAGAAGAGCTTCAAATTCCATCAGAAACTCTTCATCATACATTACTCTGCTCTGTCTTGGTTCACCACTAGTGCTTGCTTCTTTTCCTTTCTTGGATGGTACAGTAGAAGCTCTAAAAGTTGATTCCGTCTTTTGAACACTGCCATCAAAACTATTTAGCTCATAGGTTGTCAACTTTGCTATGATGGAGTCTAAGGATACCTTAGTCTTGTCTATTGATCTCAGCTCCTAAATAGCAGCAACCCTTATTGCTTAGACTGGCAATAGGGATCTCAGGACTTTGCTTACCACAGTAGAATCTTCCATTTTACCACCTACACTCTTGATATCTCCGACAACAATTTTGATTCTAATACCATACTGTTGAATGGTTTCACCTTCAACCATTCGCATGTCTTCAAACTTTCCTCTAAGGCTTTCTTCCTTAGCTTGTTTTACATGCTCATCATCTCCATAGATATTTTCAAGAGCACCCCATACCTCTTTGGGATTTACCTTATCTTGGACATCAATGAACTCAATATCAGATAAACTATTGATTAGGGCTTCCATGACTTGCCCATTCTCTTGTATCTCTCTCTTTTGATCATCGGTGAGAGTACTGGTAGGGGAAACATAGGGATTCTCAACATAGCTCCAGTGTTGAGCACCCATGCTTCTGATGTATATCTTCATTCTGTCTTTCCATATACTGAAATTTTCTTTGTTAAACTTTGGACCTTCTCTCTTCATCATTACAACAGGATCTTTCCCTCAAACGGTTAAGCTTACAACACAGAGGACCTGGAGGATGCTCTGATACAAATTGATAACTTAATGATGAACTAATAGTACCAAACTGGTACTGAGAGGGGGGGTGAATCAGTACAGGCAAAAACCCCACCTTAAACCGGTTTGTCAACTAACACTTATGTGCTGACAGACAAACAGGAGCATCGGTCCTTCAACAGAGTTCAACCAGAAAAACCTAGTATAACTGAGACAAGCAAAGATTGGTTGACACTTATCTTCTCATATAATCTAACTCTTCATTCCCATTTCACCCTAATGCATGAATAGGCAATCTACCATCAAAGATGTACATATTACAGCAAGATCAACATGCATCACCGCTTAATCAGAAAACAATCATAACATCACATGAAGAAAGCATCACACATGACACACACATTTTTCACATGGAAACCCAACTGGGAAAAACCATGGTGGGGATGAATACCCACAAGATATTTTTGAACTCTTTAGAAGTTTTCTCTATTAGAAGCCTTGTTCGGTTAAAGACAGATACAATAGGTTCTGTTAGGAACCGATCCTGTTAGGGATCACCCGGTTAAGGGATGGCTACAATACTCGATTAAGGGTTAAACCCTATTAAGGGTACCTTGTTAGAGGATTTCAAGAACTCAATAGCTAAAGGATATCAATGACTCGGTAACTTTGAGTTACCCTGTTAAAGGATTTTCAACAAGCCGATTAAGGCTACCCTGTTAGGGGATTTCACAATTGTTGAAGTGGTTAAAGATCAACAGGTATATCATTGACCTGATAATAGCACTCAATGCCAATGTAGATTTGCTTAAGCTCCTCTTCACCTTCTGCACTTACAGTCTGCAGATATGACTTCTCTCCTCTAGTCTAGCAAGAATCACGTATCTCTTCTCTTAGATACACACACACAACTTTTGCCAACAACCTCTATAAGATTCACAACATCAACCTTATAGGACAACAGATAGGTCAGTAGCATAAGCGTTAAACCCTAAACCTGTTAGGTTAAGAAATTCAAATGGTTCAATCCTGACCATTGAACATACTGCATTAAATGCAATAGATCTTTAATAAATCTCAAGACATTCTCCATCGTTCATTATCCACCGAATTCATGGTGGCTAATAATCCATCGTGCGTTTTCACTGTTTACAAACTTCGCACATTCTCGAGGTAGATAGGGATAGTCTTCTTCATGCAAGATCCTTCACGCGCACAAGGCTAATGTGGCAACACGATCTGTTCTTTGTTATACTGCTAACTCATCACACAAAGATCACCAATTGAGTCACACAGGCTTGAGGTACTCCAATCGGAAATCCTGAAGTGGAAACTACCTACCAACTAGTAGTCATACAATGCTTCCATGTGCCGGTTCCCATGACTACATGCCAGTTCAGCTTGACATGTCGGTTCACCTTGAACAAATATACCACTTTACTTTGGCATATATACTGGTTCTCACATATGTCGGTTCTCTCTTCATATCACATATTGATATCAATGACAACATTCAATATCATTATGTCCTCATACCGGTTCACATAATGCCAATAGATTAATTATTTGGGTTTGTTAGACCTTGATCTTCTTGGGGATCAATTCACTTTGTCCAACAGAAGAAGTGGGGAGGACCTCATCCAAGTGAGACTAGATAGAGGTATTACTTCTCCCGATTGGATTCATAATGCTTCATACAAATTAAATGTGTTGTTGAGAATTGGATCTGATAATTTCCCGATTTGTCTGAGTATATCCCCTTTGACCGAGAGAAAGGCCTTCCGCTTCAGGTTTGAGAAGATGTGGCTTTTAGGTCCGGATATTCATGACAATATTTTTAAATGGTGGAATGTTGACATTCAAGGAACTGCGATGTTCAAAGTGGCTAAGAAGATAGCCAATATTAAGTCCAATATCCAACTCTGGAATAAAGTATCCTTTGGCAATATTTTTTAAATAAAAGATAAGCTTAAGAAAGATTTAGATGATGTACAGTCTCAGATTCAAGATGTGGGGTATGACCCTGTGGTTATGGATAAAGAAGTTGAGTTACTTACCAAGATTCATGATATCATCTCTAAGGAGGAGGAATTCTGGAAGCAGAGGTTCAGAGAATTATGGCTTAAATCTAGTGACAGAAACACGAAGTTTTTTCATATGACTACCCTCCAACATAGGGCCTCTAATAGAATCAATAATTTTTTTGTGGATCATGGCTAGATTAATAAGCAAGAGGAGTTGAAACAACAAGCCATTAGATATTTCTCCACTCTTCTTTTGAATTATGGTCCCCTTGATGTTAATGCTCAAGATGAGATCCTGCGGGAGTTTAGATGCACTGTTTCCCAGGATATGAATAAGGAGCTAACCAGAATCCCATCTCATGATGTGGCTAGAGCAGCGGTTTTTTCTTTTGAAGGTAATAAATTTCCTGGCCCTGATGGTTTCCCTGTTTTTTTTTTTTTCAAACTTTTAAATGTCAGATTATTGGTTCAGATGTTGTGGATGTTGCTAGAGAGTTCTTTCATTCCAGATCACTTCTTAAGGAACTGAATGCTACCTTTTTTTATCTTGATCCCTAAGAAACCTGATGCTTGCTCCTTTCATGACTTTAGACCCATTAGTTAATGTAAATCGGTTTATAAAATATTTACCAAGATCATTGTGTGTAGGCTTAAAAACTTGCTATCCTCTTTGATTTCGAAGCATCAGAATGGTTTTCTTCCTGGTAGACATATTTTGGATTCTATTATTGTTGTCCATGAGAATATCCATTCTTTTTCTGTCAATAAGAAGTCGGCCTTCTTGTTGAAGTTGTATCTCCTCAAATCTTATGATCAAGTCAATTGGAATTTTCTATTTAAAGTGCTTCAAGCCTTTGGTTTTGGTAACCATTTCTTCCAGCTTGTCAATCAGTGTGTTACGACTCCCAAATTTTTGGTTCTGGTCAATGGTTCAGCATCTGGTTTCTTCTTGGCATTGAGGGGCATTAGATAGGGGGATCCTCTATCCCCATTCCTCTTTATTCTAATGAGTGAATCTTTCAACAAAATTATCTAGAGAGATGTCAGGAAGAGCAATCCAAGGGGTTTGCAGCCTCCATCCCAAGCTACTATTTTCTCCCACCAGCAATTTGTTGATGATACACTATTGATGGGGGAAAGTTTTATTAAAGAAGCAAATAATATTAAATTTGTACTAGATACTTATGAGAAAGGATCGGGGAAAAAATTCAGTCTCTCTAAAAGTTCCATATTCTTCATGAATACTCCTGAGCATAGAAAATTGAAGATTGCCAATATTTTGGGTTGTAAGATGGGTGTTCTCCCTGGTTCATATTTAGGTTTTCCCTTGTGTGTGGGACCTGCCCCAGACTCCTTCTAGTCTAGTTTGATTGATAGATTTCAAAGGAAGTTGGCTGGTTGGAAACGAGCTTTGTTAAGCCAAGCGAGGAAACTTCAATTAATTAAGGCTTATCTTCAAAACCTCCCTGCCTATGATATGAGTCTATTTAAAATCCTGGTCAAATTTGCTGATAGAATGGAAAGTATTTAGAAGCGCTTCCTTTGGTTGGGCTCTAAATCCAAGAGTAGGCTTCATTTGGTCACCTAGGATCAGGTTGGTTTGCTTAAAAATAGAAGAGGCCTGGATATTAGACATTTGAGAGACTTTAATAAAGCTTTAATGGCTAAGCAACTATGAAGATGTCTAAAAGAGAACAATGAGTGGATTGATATTTTTAAGGACAAATACCAAATTCATGGCTTCCAAAGAATGCTGGAAAATTATTCCCTCCTGAATTTTGTCTTTGATCTGTGGAATAACTTCTTCAGATCCTCTTCCATTATTTCAAAGGGAAGTCGATGGGTTCTAGGAAATGGTAAAAACATAAGGTTTTGGGATGATTGGTGGATAGGAGAGGGACCTTTGTCTAATTCGGTGTGGGCTTCACAATTCAAAGAGATGCATTAATCTGATTGGAACTTGGGTTGCGGATTATATCAGTAATGGAGTCTGGGTGGACCTCAGAACCTTGGATACTTCTATATCTCCTTTGTTTTCTTGGCTGAACCTGATCATCATTCCATCCTCTCTGGTGGAAGATGTGGCTATTTGGAATGGCTCTACTTCAGGGCAGTTTCTAGTGGTAGATGCTTTTAGAATCATCACTAGGTCTTTTTCTCCTCCCCCCTTTTGGGATGGAATTTGGAATAAACTCTTAATTCCTAAAGTTAATATATTTTTCCATTTATTCATGCAAAACAAGATCTCTACCATTAATAATCTCTGTAAACGTGGGATCCTCGTCACTAATAGATGTTTTTTATGTAAAGAAGAAGCAAAAAATGTTGACCATTTGCTCTTACATTTATCCTATGCTAGGGACATCTGGGCATTATTTTTCAACCTGTGGAATTGCAATTGGGTTCCCCCTGATTCTATTCAGAACTTCTAATTCCAATGGAAGTGCCCTTATGATAATCATGTGATTGGTATTCTATGGAGCTTATCCCTACCTCATATTGCTTGGGGTTTGTGGAAGGAAAGAAATAATAGGGTTTTCAGAGATTTGGAGTCCAATGCTCTTGTGGTGGTTATCAGAATAAGGAATTCTATTAAGGAAAATTTTCTTATTTACTATCCTAGTAGGAAAGATGATCCTCCTCTTGAGTCTTGCCAGGAGGAATGGAATATTATCAAGTAGTGGCAGATAAGCTGGAATATATCTATCCCTATTTATAAGATCAAACATACCAGAGAGAATGTTTCTTGGAATCCACCCTTCGGGGTGGATCAAAATTAATATCGATGGGACGGTCAAAGAAAATCCTGGGCCGACTGGCTATGGGGGAGTGGCAAGGAACCATTTGGGTTTGTTGGTCACTGCGGTGGTTCTCCCTTTGGGCACACAGAGTAACCATTTTGCGGAGGCCAGTGTCGCCTACATAGGACTACACATAGTGATCAAGGAGGGGTTCAAATGAGTTTGGTTGGAGAGTGATTTTCATAACATCATCAAATACATTAAGGGATGTACGGTGCCTAGCTGGACTATTTCAAACATAATCAGGGATTGTCTTGAAATGATAGTCGGCCTAGAGGATTTCAAGATCTTGCACATTTTTCGTGAAGGAAACAAACTGGCGGATCATTTGGCTAACTTGGTGGTGGATAACGTGGCAGTTAAATGGTGGAGAGGAGAGGAAACTTTCCCAAAAACCCTATGTGACCTAGCAAGAAATGATGCCAAGATCTTCGGCCTTTCCAATAAAATTTATGATGAAATATTATGATGGGATGGGAGCCATTGGGGTGGTATTTTGAATTATTACCACTTTGAGAAGTGTTAGAACTTTTAGTTTGCCCTGTTTCTAGTTTGCTTTCCTCTTGGTTTTTCCGGAATCTCAGATTTACGCGAGCTTTAGAATGAGATGTGAGAAGAATAGGTTTGAACCCACAACCTATGATAAGTGGTAGAAGAACAAGGAGGTTTGGGAGGAAATTTCTAACGACGGGATGGTTCCCTTTTTGGCTCGAGATTGTGTGGTCATTATGCCATTGCTACTGAAAGCTTTGTTAAAGGTTGGAATAAGGGTGTGTTGACTACCTTTGGTGCAGAGTTTCAAGTCAACAAAAATCTGGTTGCCACTAACATTGGTCTGGATATGAAAGGCGGAAAATTCTATAGAGACATGAAGTCGGGTGAGGAGGCTATTGTTGCCTTTTATGATAAGGAAAAGGAAAGACTGAGGGTTACAAAAATGGTAGACGGTGGTTATAATAGGAAAGAGTTGATTTCCCTCTAGGGTGATATGGCAGAATTCATCATGAGATACATCACCCTGGATGGTAGATATGCTAGTTTTTTCTCTCATCATTTTACTATCTTAAAACATTTTAGGCATGGTAGATTGATTTCCATTCACTTTTATTTGGTTTCATTCTTGGAGAATAGTTTAGTTAAACATTCTAAAAACCAGAATAACCTAGTAATTCATGAAGGGCTTATCTTGTTGATTATGGAATACGCCCAGGCTCATAAAGTGAAACCCTCCCCCAAGGATAAAACCCACATTTCCTCTTCTAACCTTGATGTGCAGTTTGTTTCTGATACAGAGATGGATGAGGATGACAGTGGTACTGCCATGGATTGGCATGATATCAAGGATATGGAGGACCCAAGGAGTATAGACCAAAGAAGGAAGGGGAGATTATGGTGACCCAGGGAACAAACAGTAGTAGGAAAATCAATCCTCCAAGGTGGGCGACTAGTATTTTCAAATCTAGCAGCAGGAAAATGCAAGACCTAGAGACATCCACCAAAAAGAAATCAAAACTTACTAAATCTAGTGGTTCTAAAGTCTTGGACCACAAGATTAGGTTGGACATCCCTATCAAGGTGGATGATGAGAAATAGGGGTTTGCGATTAAGGAAAATAAAGGCGAGATAAAGGAGGAGAGGGTGATGGGAAATATGCTATTGGAGGCTACCTAAAGTCAGGAGAATTGTTGGAAGTGGGTGGAGAAGGAAATTTGATCCCTAAAAGATGGGATCAAAGGAATTGTTGACACTTTCATGGAATCCCCTGGGCCCAATAAATCTGAGAAGATCATGAGTATGATCCAGAAAATTTCTCAGGATGTGGAAACTATGAAGGGTAACCAAGAACACAAAATTGAGAAGCTAGAAGATGATTTGAATGAGATCAAGGAAAACATGAACAATTTGGTGGAAATCAGTAGGCAGGTGATGAACAATAGTGCTGATGGTTTGGAAAATATTAATTCCATGATGACTAATTATAGAACCAGGACCATCATCAGTGACCCTCCCATGGGTCAAAAGCAAGAAAAGATTACTTCAAGGGGTGGACAGAGTGTTGTTGGTGGGAAGATTAGTTCGGGTCCGTGTACTAGAACCAGGAGTCGGAGCCAGGACCAGGGAACCTCCAGATTCATCATGGAGAACTTGGAGAAAATTAATAGGAGTATTATTCAGAAAAATACTGAATTGATGCACTCTCTTAGCTGAGTGTGTGGTCCTATTTTTTTGGTTTAGCTTTTTTGTTTATTTTTTTGTTGTCAATCTGTGTGGGGTTTATCCCCTGTTCTACTTATTTTTTTGGTCTAGTTGTTTGTTGGCCTTGATCTGTAATACTTTGGGTTTTAGGTCCCTATAAAACCTGTTTATCTTTATCAAAAAAAAAATGTATTTCTTTTGTAAAGTTCACAAATTGCCTTATGGATGTTTATTTAAACTAGGTGGCATGATAAATATAAAGGAAGACATAAATATTATAAATGATATAACTATGAAACCAATCAGCTTGGCTTGTTGCAAGTTCTCTCATTGTTTTGATATTATAAGTAACGTATAGTCATTGAGTGTAACAAATTACAATGTGGAAGTTTGAAACTGAGCTTGTGATACTTACAAAAGCCCTCTTAACCTAAATAAGTGTCTTATAAATGGAATCTCTACTTGCAAGAATAAAATGCCACCTTGAAAGTAGAATCTAACAGGTAGTATAAGTATTGCTCCTTGCTATCAATGCTTAGAAAAAATAAATTATAAAAGGTCAAAGCATATGTATGACAAAAAAAACAAAGAAATGCTTACAAATACATGACAGAATTGCAAAGAAAATTTCAGACCAAAAATCCCAAGATAATATCTTGAAAATTTTGTTCAACAGAGAACTAAAATAAATACCACAAAGAAACAAGAAGCATGAGAGATGAAGAAGGAGAAAATAAAGTGAAAGGAGAAAGTTTAATGCCACCCACAAAATCACTTTTATATATAGTGTAAATAATGGAATGGTATGCAAATACAATTTAGGGTTTTCAATAAAGGCAACCTAACCTTTCTTGAAGAGATTTTTTATTCCAAATTTTACGAGAATTGGTAGATGCCAATTTTATTAACACCACATCTTCTCTATAGTTTTTGTCCCTTGTGCATCTAGTTTGAAATCAATTTGCATCATCTACAATGTCTACTTGCATCCCCTACAATTTGAACTATTGTATCAAAAAATATTCCAAGGAGAAGAGGTTGAATTTCAAAGAACAATGGCAAGCTTTGCAATAAATATGCCATATAATACCAAGTGACTTCCATTTATTTAATTGTAAAAAGAAAGAGTGGCAATTCAATCTTCAAAACAATATAAATTCGCTAACATTTGTTAAGACCTCGCATCTTCCTTTAGCAATGATATGCAAAATCAAAGTCAATTTTTGTATAACCGACTTTGATGAAATTCAAAAATCAATCTTCTTTATAAGCATCCACACTCTAATACCATAGTTACACAAGTTCACACACTAAACATAAAAAAAGATACAACCATTACATAGTCATGCCCATTGAATGTCCAACAATTTTGATTTTTTAATGCTTTTGTATATATAGACTGGTAGATAATATATAATTCTAACACAATTTATATTCCATAACAAATTTTAGGGGACCACTCTACATACTACATAGCCTTACTCTGCCCATTTTTGCATCCCATTAACCTTGAGAGTTTGATTGGAGTAACCCAATGTTTCATGTAAAGAAAACAAGAATAACTAAGAGACAATGTACAAATTTTCTTATAAATGGTCTTATCTTATGACAATGCTTCTATCATAAATAATAATTGAAACCAAATCAATAATTTATAGCCTATTATGGTTTGTACCCATGAAGATGAATAATTTAGGATTTAACTATTCATAGCAAAGGCTTTATAGATTAATTCCTTAAAGTCATTGTAAAAGGAGGACTGCTATTTACAACAAGCTTCTTTATTGTGGTCTTAAAATAGAACCATGGAGAAAGGTATTACTATGAATATTTGAATCAAAAAATTGTAAAATGTTAGTTTAGTTCATGTTTGTGTGCATAATTATATTGATTACTTCCTATTTTTTGACTTGATTTGAAAAATACTTGAAACTTTGGAGGTTATATTGCTCCCTAAAACTTATTATGCTAGGCAAAGGTATGCTGCAGAGAAGAACTTACAATATAAACAAAATATAATGGATTCAAAAACTATAAATAAATACTTGGAGAAAGGGAGAGCTTAATTACAATATTATTAAATGACTTGTACAGAAAAAAAGAAATTTGCAAAAGCATAATATGTTCGATACATAGAACTATGTCACTATACCAAACTGCTAAATAAGAGGACACTAGTTTTAGTAGGCAAATTAAAGAAGAAATTCAATCATTAAAGCCATAGTCTTAGTTTCCATGTTTGACATGTAAAAACATAATATATTAGATATACAACTATGTCATTGTACTAAACTATTGATAAGAAGACACTAGGTTTTAGTATGCAGACTAAAAAGAAAGTTCAATCGCTAGAGTGATGAAGATTTCTTAGTTGTCATATTTGACAAATAATGCATAGATTCACCAATTTAGATAACAAATCTCACATAGTATAATAAGAGCAGCCACACAATGTCATCTTTTCTCTAACCACTTCAATCATGATAGTCCACTTGTAAAAATTACTAGTTATATAATGACTGGAGAATTGGGCGGCAACTACTAGTTTTTTTTCTATGATCCTCACACCATGGTGCCCTTCATATTTTTTATTGAAACCACACATAATGTCGATGGTTTCGAGCACACTAGGTTCAGCCACATACAACTGCCAAAGGCAATTAATAAGGTAAGCACTTCAGAAGGTAACATGAGATCCTACAATAATACATATCACAAAATAAAAGTATCAATAAACTGAATCAAGGACCAACCCGGTGGAACTCGCGCTTGAATGCAACATCTTTCTCCATGTATTTTTCGTACTATTCCAATGTAGTTGCTCCATACACCTCTGTTGGCCTTGAGCAAGCATTGGTTTAAATAAATTAGCAACATCCATTGAACCCTCAATACGTCTTGAAAAATAAATTCCATTGTCAATTTGAGACAAAATTACAATGACAGCTATTCAAATTTAATTAAAAATAAAAAGAAGACAACGTTAAAATAATCACTTACAAGCACCAAGAACCAAATATACCTCATCAATAAACAAATTCATTTTTTCTTGAGATTTGTCCACCTCCTTCGAGACAGATTTTAGTTGCTCTTCAAACTTAGCGACTAGGGAGTTTTTTAGAAAGATAAAGGGTTTGAGGAAAAAATTTAGATTTCTTTTTGTGTTTTAAAGCATGGATAGAAAAGCTTTGTCTTTCGTTGGTGGAAGAAACAAAGGATTTTAACTATAGGCAAAAAGAAAACAAAGGCTTTTGATTGCTATGGATTTCAAAAAAATCGAAGGATTGTGCATGTTTTGGTCAATATGTAAAGAACGAAGGATTTTGCTTGTTTTTGTAGATAAAGAAGCATTTTCCTTGTTTTAGTTCTCAAAAAGAAGGATTTTGTTTCTTTTTGTTGTTTTGGAGAGTAAGTTCATGTTTGTGAGCAAGAATGAGACTATCCAACAATAAGTAGCAATTTGAACCGTTATAGAGATTTGAAAATATTGAGTTTGAAAAAATGGCTTTGAGATCTTGTGTTGCTTTTGATAAGAAAATGGAGGAATTTTACTATTTTTTTTTTGCTGATTTTTTGGAAGAAACCAAAGGATTTTGAAGATTTTGTCTTGCTCTCAGCAAGGAAAAGAAGGCTTTTGTGGATTTTGTGTCGCCGCTGGGAAAAGGAAAGTTTTTTTGAAATGGAATGTAATCTTCTGAGGAGAAAACCTAAAAAATTTGAGCAACAATGCAGAAATTTTAGAGGATTTAGTCCTTGATAAGAAAAAGCTAAAAACAATTAACACTTTTGGCAAGAACAAAGGTTCCAAAGGATTGTATAGATTTTTGACAAAATATTAGGGTTTTTTAAACATACCTCTTCCATACTGAAATAAAGGTATCTATGGTTCTATTGGTTGTGTTTGCAGAAGACCACAAACCCTAAAAATGCTAAACAACCAAATCCTTAACACGTCCAAATAGACAAGCTACAAAAGGGACAACAATTTAAGAACACAAAATGCAAATTTACATATGTATAGTAAGCTAATAGAAATTAAAATTAAGAATTCACAAGACTCGTACCAACAGTGCCCGAGATCATTGAAAATGAACCGAAGCAACGATGGACAAAAATTAACTATGCATTGAATGATAACAGAGTACCTAATAAATGCAATGAATATAGTACAGTAGATTGATTATTTTTTCTAAATCTAAATAGATAAAAATCAATTACATCACTTCAAGAGCCAATAAAATAGCACATAAATAATAATATTTGAATTATATAAAATATGTTTTTAAATTCAAATTATAGAAATGTTAAAAAAAAAATTAAATCATTTAATATGATTGCTCACTTTAAAAAACATATTATATTCTGAGTGAATGCATTTGTAACTTGCCGATCGACAAGAACTAATAATATTTCATGTAGTCTTACCTTGTATGATGATATATCACACCTTGACGATAGTTCGTATGTTTCTATTGTATCCTTCATTGATAGTGCATTACCTTGTCCTATATCATGATATATGAACCTTAGTGAAACTATTGCATCATATTATAATGGTAACATTATTTTTTATTATTCTTATTCTTGATTGGTATTATATTTACATTTGTTTGAAGCATCTTATTTTTCCTATCCTTCCTATATGAATTTTGTCCATATAACCTTTTTCTAGTCCTTGTTATGAAAATAGCATAAATTTTGCACTTTAACCTTGAAGGGTGTGCTTTCCGACTCTTCAACAACTAAAATCAACCGTAAACTTTTGTACTATACTGGAACTCTTTGGAAATCAGACATCGTCAATCTTTGCGTATCTTAAGGAAAGAAGATTGCACGGCCAAAAACTTCTCGAAACGTTGCAATGGACAAATATGAGGAATTAAATCGGTGCCCGTACTGGGAAGGCAAAATTTTATTAGTCCTCGAAAAACTTTTTTACCTTGTGAACTCTCAACGTTGTGTTGTCACCCAAATTCCAACTCTACTTAACTGGCTTTTACCCCATTTTCTATTTATGTGCCGTTTAGTTTTTACCCCGGTAGAATCCGCAAATTGGATTGAAAACCGCTGCTTTGATTCCAATGTGAATTAGCGGTTAGAAATCTGTTTATTGGAGCTCCAAAAACTAGTAATAATGATCGGACGGTGTTACTCCACCACTCGCAATGGGTGCCCCACTTTTCTCTCTCCCCGTCCATCGGTCCTCAAGTTGGAAACTCTATAAAATGCTCTGATTCAGCCATATTTGCATCCACATGTACTTCTCGGCTTGAACTTACAAGTTGCATTTTCCTTCCTGCAATGGAGAGTCGTAGTGGGAGTTGTGGTGGCGGAGGAGGGTGGTGGCTATATGCCATTCCACTGTTCGCGAAGGATGGATGTGGCTACATACTACACAACACGGATGACATGTTTTCTGCATGGCCGCTGTACTTCGCAATTATTCTCGTGGCTGTGTTAGGTCCCGGAGACAACTGAGAGGGGGGTGAATCAGTTGTCTAATAAATTCAAACCAAAAACAACTTAACTAACTTAATGCTTAATACCGGTAAACCAGATCAATATGTCGGTAGACAGTTTTAATAGTTAATTTCTATATCGGTAAGGATTAGTGCATGAAACATAAACACAAAGTCATCCACAACACATAACACCAGTATTTGTACGTGGAAACCCTATAAGGGAAAAAACCACGGTGGGAAACCTTACCCACAATCAAATGATACTACTGCAGATAGTAAGTGTACATAAATGGGGTCTGCACATGCAGAAAGGCCAAGCGCCTAGAGTTCACTGCTCAATCACAAAATGAGAGTCACACTGACTACAGTTGGATGGTTAAATCCAATAAGAATGTACTGCACAAAATAGCATCTTCATATGCTAGATTCAGTACTGGTGTAGTTCTGATTGTCTTCACAAAAACCCTCCTTCAATCTTCAAATGATGTCTGCGTGTATAGCTCTTCTTATTCTCGCATATACCTTCACACAATCCTTTTTTCGCATTCCACATCTGATCTTACAAATAAGATCTTACATTTATACCATAACCTAAGACCAATTTTAGTAGGTCAGCTCTACAAGATATTACAATAAAAATATTTTACAAACAATACTATATCCGATGCAATAACCGATTGAACATGTCGGCTTAATGCATTTACAACAATAATTAATCATCTCCATAGCGTGCCATGCTGATCTGGAAAAGATAAACCTGCCGGTGTAACCCTGGACCTATTTGTCGATAACAGCAAATATGCAAATATGAATATACCAATAAACAAAACTCCAGGACAAGATGTCCAAACGATGTATTCAACATTACCAAGTATTTTCCATATCATTCCAAGTGCCCGTGATCATTATATCTTGTCAGTATACCAGATACCGGTGACTGTGCATGAATCACTTGCTTGCCGGTGAGTGGATGTTGCTGATTCTCCAAAGTGCGAAAGTTGATAGGTGTTTAGTAGGTGTTGACATCAATGACAAAACCATACCAAAATACCAACAGGCTGCCTGTGCCGTCATGGTTGCATGGTTGAGCCCGGAAGGAAGTGCATGGGCAGCGAGGAAGAATAGCAGCGCCGCCATTCCTGGCCCAAAGGCTTTCCCATCATCGGAAGCCTCATTGATATGAGCCGTGGTCTTGCCCATCGAAGGCTCGCTCAGTTGGCTAGTATTCATGGTGCAAAGAAGTTGATGGCCTTTAGCTTAGGTTCAACTCCGGCAGTTATAACATCTGATCCTGAGGTGGCTCGCGAGTTGCTCAGCTCCATTAATTTCTCAGATAGGCCGCTCAAGCAATCCGCTCAGCAGCTCATGTTCGGGCGCGCTATTGGCTTTGCACCCAAAGGTGAATACTGGAGAATGCTCCACCGGATTTCCGCCGCCCATCTCTTCGCCCAACGCAGGATCGCCGCCCACGAACCAGGGCGACAAGCAGACTCGCTTGTCATGGTGAAGAATATATACGAGGAGTATGTTTCGAGCGCCGTTGTGCGGCTGCACCGCCATTTGCAAGCGGCGGCGCTGAACAATATCATGGGGAGCGTGTTCGGTCGGAGGTTTGATATCTGTGGTGATAGCGAGGAAGTGAGGAGTCTGAGAGAGATGGTGGAGGAGGGATTCGAGCTTCTTGGGGCGGTTAGCTGGGCCGATCATCTTCCCTGGCTGAGGTTCCTGGATCCCCTGCGCATCCACTCGCGTTGCGCCAGCCTCGTGCCACGTGTGAGAGGCTTTGTGAGGAATATCATTCAGCAGCACCGACTCAAAGATAAGGCTAAGGACACCGCCGACTCTGATTTTGTCGATGTTCTGTTGTCTCTTAATGGAGAAGACAAGCTGGACGATGAAGACATGATCTCTGTTCTCTGGGTATGATAAAGATTGCATCTTGTTGTATCTTGTGGATTGCATCTTATATCTTGTTGTTTTTTCATCTCTGGATATGATAAAGACTGCATCTTGTATCTTGTTGTTTCTTCTTGTGTGTTTTCATTGTTCTTGACTTTGTGGAGAATTCGTGGTCACTGATGATTGCTGGGTGCATGCAGCAAAAGATATTTCGTGGGACAGACACGACGGCACTACTGACAGAGTGGACCATGGCGGAGATGGTGAGGAACCCGGAAGCTCAGAGGAAGGTTCAGGAAGAACTGGAAGTCGTGGTGGGAAAGAGTAGAAGCGTGAGAGACTCGGACATCTGTAAACTTCCTTATCTGCAGGCGGTGGTGAAGGAGATTCTGCGAATGCACCCACCTGGTCCACTCCTATCATGGGCCCGACTCTCCACTCGGAACACCACTGTTGGTGATGGGAAGTTCTATGTGCCGGAGGGCACAACCACCATGGTAAATATGTGGTCGATTACACATGACCCGCTCATTTGGGATTCCCCGGACCAGTTTCGACCAGAGAGATTCCTTGAATCCGAGGGCGGTGAGAATGTGGATGTCAGAGGAAACGACTTGAGGCTTGCTCCCTTTGGGGCGGGTCGTCGGGTCTGCCCTGGAAAAGCTCTGGGTCTTTCTACTGTTCATCTTTGGGTGGCCAAACTGCTGCACCATTTCCACTGGGTTGCACACCAGCTGCATCCAATCGATTTGTCTGAGGTTCTTAAGCTGTCCTGCGAGATGGTGCACCCGCTTCATGATGTTCCTGTTGTGAGGGTCGATCTGAAAGTAGTCTGAGAAATGAATGCCCGTTGCTTGTTGATTATCCTGCTTGTTTTGGTTGCATGTAGGCTAAATATGGCATCTTGCGGTTATATGTAATACTCTGTTTACCGTAACAGTGCAATGGTTGTGTGAATTTCTGAGGACGGCGAATATGTGGTGGACGCACATTTTGTCGCGTCTTGCGGTTATATGTAATACTCTGTTTACCGTAACAGTGCAATGGTTGTGTGAATTTCTGAGGACAGTGAATATGTGGTGGACGCACATTTTGTCGCTTCAAAATCTTTGTGCCGCTGTTCCGGCTCTCAAAGATTCAATTTTGTAAACATTGCTCTGCTGTTTTCTCGGCTTCAACAGTGATCACAAGAAAATTTGAAAATATTATTATATATTTTCTTAGTTTTTCTATATGTTAGTAAATGGCATTTTTGAAGGTCTTCGGGGTATTTTTAGCTCTTGAAAGTGGCGAAAGAACATGCCGAGGCATGATTTCGCCTATAACTCTTGGAGACCTTTCCAACGAGTTAAACGGCTCGTAATTTCGAGTCCTATGCAGAAAGTTATGCCTAGTTAAAGTTAGGACAAATTTTATATAGTTTTTTGAAAAATTAAATAGTTTTAGATTTTATTATGTAAATAAACTTGATATGACTGTTGGTTTTTTGATTCTCAAGGAGTTGTTGGTGACCCTTGGAATCCCTTGGACTACAATATGTTGGATTTTCGAATTGAATACAATACTTTTTGGCTTGCTTCAATTCTGTATTATCTTGTTCATCCACAACACTACAGTTCTCACTTAGGTGTTGTCGTCCGAATCCATAATTCAAATCAAACAGCCAGAACAATTTTTTGACTGATTATTAGGAATGTATGGGAGTTCAGTTCTTAATGTCCACAACTGTCCTATATAGGGAGAGTCTACTTTATTAATAATATGTGCCATCCTCCTATGTATGAGTGGGAGTTCTTAATGTCTTAGCGAGTTGTATGTTCTGGGAGTTCTTAATGTCTTAGCGAGTTATATGTTCTAATGATCCTGCATTTTATTATGATCTTTTTTTTTCTTTCTAAGAACTCTTCAAAACATATCATAAGTTCATATTATTCTTCAAGTATTTTTATGGTGTATACATTTCTATGAATTAGTTGTCATATTGGACTAATGCATGGTTTATGAACGATTATTTCAATTAGGACAATTCAATAGGTTAAAAGCAAATCAATGACATCACTAATGGGGTAAGAGTAAACAATTTTCTTAGTGTCATTATTTTCTTGGGTTTTGAATAGTGAAGTGTTCCTAGGACAGCAACAAACACCCACTCTCTTTCGTTATTTTTTCTTCCTTCCTCAAAAGTAATTTTGTTTGACATGGAAGTCAACTTCTGCTACCACTATATTTTTTCTCTTCTAATTCTTAAGGTGATTTCTCTCCCTTTTACTTATTCAATATCCTAAATAATAGCTCCATATTGCTCTTTTTTTGAAAAATGCTTAAATTTGTTGGATTTAAGAAATTGATCATTTGAAAAAAATAGGTACATAAGGACTCTAATGTCATTTACCACATCTCCACTAGCAATAATGTCAATGATCATCCTCTCGTGAGGGACATCATCAATTTGGAGCTTAGGAGGGGAATCCAATATTTGGTTTACTTCTTTAAGATACAGTGCATTTTGTTCCACCTCCTTTATTTTTGCATAGTGAATAGAATAACCAACCAAGGGTTGAGCACCACTTGGTTTGTTTGCAAGCACTTTGAAAGGAATATTTGTTGAAGATGATGACGCCTCAAGTTGCTACATTGGATTTTCAAATTCTTTCTTTATTTTTTAATGCCTCTTATATTATTATCCTTCCAGGTAGTGTAAGGATCCTAGGGGAAAGAATAGCAATATTATCCAACATAGTTTGTATCCTTATTATAGGATCTATAATTTCTTTATGTTCTCCCTAAAAACTAAGACCAATTCTCTTCCATTTCTCTCCCTCTAAGAATTGTGCACCATTTCACTTATATTTCCCTAGCCTCTACACCATATCTTCAATCTTATCAAATTGGTGGTTAATCTTTAGACTTATTTACTCCAAGCCTTATTTAATCAAATGTAATTCTTAGGATTATAATTTATTGGGTTATCCACCCTTATTCCATATGCTTGTATTTTGTGGTATAATAGTTACAAGAAATCAAAAAAATTATTGGAAGTAGTAAAGAAAGGCCCCTTCTTATGAGTGATCAACTAAAATTTATTAGATTCATTTAGTTGCCATAAGATTCCAAAAAATGCAATTCTATTAGGAATGCTCCTTAGTAGTATGTGAGGTTGCATTATGACATTGTATACTTTGATGACTATTTCATTTGAATGGAGGAACCAATCACCTCATTTTTTCCTAACTCCAACCTAAAGCTCCATATCTCTTGGCCCTAGAAATTTTATTACTTATTTAAACAATCTTCTTGTTTGGAATCTCAGGTTCTTTAGGGCCACTTGGATGAAACACTCCTTAGACACCATATGGTTTGATGATTAAAAATATTGTCCATGTGTAAGTCCATACATAGACTGGTAGCAGAACTCTCTTAGCATTGTGTACTCGCAAATGAATTGCAACATTTCATATTTTCATTCAACATTATAAAGAGAAAATGGCATAATAGAGAATACCATTTAAAGTGCAACATTTTGTCATCGTCTTTATTGGATATCAAATCCTTTTGGATCCCAATTGCAATGAAAGTATAAAAATCAATTATCTTTTTTAAATCCCTATGTTGGACATCTACTACTATCATCATAAGATTAATTAGCATCTAACACTTGACATCCACTATCAAAACTTGGCATGGAGCATAATAGGTCTTGATAAATTAGGCATTAAATATATTGATAAAAAATGACTCAACTTCCTCTTTAGCAAATTTTACCAATATTTTATTCAAGACTCTTTTCCTATAGTGTTAAAGCCACATTACCCTATAGTTATTCTTATCCCTAAATTTTAATCTCTACACAATGAGTAAAAATCTATAATAATATTGGTAGTCATGTTCAAATTAAATGCTTCACATATATGTTCTCTATTAAATCACATCAAAATATCATCCTTTTCTTTCATTATTACCCTAAATTTTAAGTCATTTCTCCTTATAATAGCTTTAATTAGGTCCATATTGATGAATAAATTTGGGACCACCAATTTTCCTATGTCCAAATTCTAGATATTTGAGATCAATCAAGCAATGTCACTTCATTCATACCATAAATTAAATAAGTCCCAATCTTGGGGAGGGATGATTGTATCCCTTATGGACTTAGCCCTATCATTTAATCTATCTCACAATATTCTAGATTATTAGATATTGTTTTCTCTTTTAGAAGATCCTAGTAATTATATCAAGATATCCTCCTCTAACTTTCACTTTAGTATTATAGTTTATACTATAGTCTAGGAAGTAGTCTAGCTCATTTTATTAGGGATTCTAGCTCAATATTTAGGGCTTAATTATATTTTATAAATATATTAAATTTCTCAAGAAACCCTAATTTGATCATTCACATACATATAATTCACTTTTAACATATGATAATAAATCTTTCATTCACTTCTTCCTTTCTGCATTGAACCCTAACTTTCACAATCTCAATTTCTGAGATAGCTCCAATTAACTAGTTCCTTCACATTTTATTTTTTTTTGATACTTTAGATGATTAATATGAATGCAAATGACGCAAAACCATGAGAAAATTAAGTATATATTGATCATTTCCTATGATAATGGTGCATATGAGTAAACATGTATCTATAGACAATCATCCTCAATTTTTAAATCTAGACCATCACTCTTGGAGGGGGTACATTGATCAATGGTTATCATATACCCAATATTATAATAATAAATAATTTAAAATTTGATTGGACGAATCACATTGTGAGCTAAAGCATGTATTACAATAGAAACTTCCCACTTGTAATGTTGATTCCAAGTCATGAGAGGGGTCTACACTTTCTATTGAGCCTTTTTGACAAGGATTCCAAGTATCTTTACACTAGGTTTGACACATGTTGGTAGAGTGCCTTAGCATATATTTTAATGGCTCTCACTTTTATAACTTTCATTGTGAAGAATTTTTGTACTACAATGAAGTCGCAACATGTGGCACTTAGTCACTCTCTTATATACTTATTAGAAACCTTGCAATGTTTAGGCCTATTATGTGTCATCTCCTCGTCTTGTAGTACAACACGAGTGTGCATTCAACTTTTGTTATTTTGATAAATTGCACTACAAAGAAAGAGTACAATATAATAAGAGATTTCCACCTATAAATGGTGCAACATGTATCTATCATGAAGAAAAAAAAACCATTGAGATAGACATTTGGTAGTGTAGCACATGAGCACAAAATCATCAAGCTAAAACATTTAGAATTCATCCTACAATGAAAGATAAAATTATAAATAAATTGTTGAAACCTCACCTATATCATGGACCCATAGGCTTGACATGACCAAGACAACTAATGTAAGTACAATTCACATGGTAGCATAGCGCATGAGCAAAACTTTATATTACTTAGGCACGTGGGGTTGATTTGTGAGGATGATTATTAGGATGAAAGGATCAGTAGATAGATGGCATTAAGGAAATAAAAATTAAACTTAAAATACCTCCAAGAATTAGTCAATTCATCACACAATTAAAAAATAATGCAACATACTATACACTAGGGTTTAGAGTTATAGCCAAAATGAATGAACCCTCTTAGGAAATGCACTAAAATACTAGAAAATAAACTAGTGTCAACACTATGTTCCCTTTGAGAATGAACTAATGGTGTCATAAAGAAAGAAAGAGGGTGATAATTTTAGAAGGTAACATTTTATAAAAAAAAGAAAAGAGGAAAGATTTTAAATTATTTTTTTTCAATGGGAAATATTTGTAAAAGAGTGAACAATGAAAATAAAATTTTGATGTGTAAAAAGTAAATTTTGGAAGAACTAGTAAAAGATAAAAAAATAAAGAATTAGAAGAAAGGTTGAAGTGGTAAGACAAATAATCTAAAATCCTTACAAAGAAAAATAGTTGTCGAAAGGATGAAATATCAAAATTTAATGAAGAAATGATCTATTTGATTAATTACTTGAAGAATACTAAATGAAAATATGTGCCTAAGGTGTAATCCTGCCCTATGTAATATCTCATCTAATTCCAATAACTTGTGTATTCATTTTATGAATCATTTGATATATTTTATATAGCTAAAATTAAAGAATGTAAGGTTTGAGATCACAATATTCTAAATTTATAAATCTTGTTAGTTGTGATGATAATAAAAAGTGATATGTTACAAATTAAAGTTAGTTAAATTAAGACTATGAAAAGAATGAATTTTGATGGAAAATATTTGGAAAACTATGTGCAAGGAATTAAAAATTCCGTTGAACCATATGTGAATGTAGGAAATGAAGGCCTTGGATATATTAGAAGTAAAGAAAATACACGTGATATTATAGGTAATATAGTTAGAAGAAATTCATTTTAAGAAATACAATATTTTTCAATGTTTTGGTTGTGATAGGAAAGAAGATAAAAAGAAAATATCATTTAAACTTAGAATTGTGCTATTTGTGAATTAAAGTATCATTCTTGAAAATTATGTTGAAACAAATAGTGGAAGAAGTAACCTATAAAATAGTATGCAAATGAATTGTAGTTATATTTGTGTATCTAGTTAGCAAAAGGTTATAAACATGTTCAAAATGTTGTACAATTTGAACCAATATTCTTGTATCAAATAAAATATCAATCAAGCAAGTTTTTTATGCTTTGTTTAACTGGATAATGATTATTAGTTTGACTCAGAAGAAATAATTGTCTTGCTATATGTAAATTTGGTGAATCAAACATATGAATTATAGGTACCATTTTATTGAGAGACTTAGTAAATAATGGACAAATATAATAAGAGCTTTCTAGATCATAAGATTAGTTGGTAGACATATTTAGAAAGGCATTAGCAAAGGAGAAAAAATAACATCTAAGAAAGAATTTGGGATACTAATGCGACTGATGGTGAAATTTTAAGGTTTTAGGATTAACTATTAATTTCTCCCAGTGATTATTAGAATATTGTCACCATAATTAAACAAAAAAAGGTAAACGTGTTGAATTATTTGGAAGCCTAAACTAATTGGAGAGGATCACATTTGATAATCCTATAGAGTTGTAATAATTTAAAAAGACTATTTGAACTTTTTAGATTTAAGGAAATTATAATATAGACCATGTATGATCTGCCCAAGCTCAACCATGAGTATATATATATGAAAAAACCATAATCAATAATTATTTATAGTATATATTACTAAAAAAAAAACTTATTTTATTAACATTTTATTTTAACTATTTGGTATTTCACTTTTTGATTGGGTAAAATAGGGTTTGAAGGGTTCCCAAAACTCTTTACAAGTAGGTTTTACAGGGATTTGAAACCCACAAGAAGAATGTTGTTAGAAGATCAACAATAGCTTAACAATAGAAAAATAAAAAGATAGGAACATAAAAGATTCATCTAAAAAAGTAAGGCCGAAGCACCAAAAAAATTGACTCGTGGATACAACCATCATGGGTTTTAAGAAGGCTCCCATAACCTTGACAAATAGCAACAAGTAAAACACAAGTTACCCATCACCTTCAATTAGTAGAACAATAGTAAATGAACCAAAGAAACCTTGTTGAAATAATAAATCTCCCATTATCTCCTACAAACCAAGTCTCCACCTCAATGGAAGACACCTCCACCTCTATAGGAAGGATCTATAGAAGATGGAAGGGAAACACCCTCAGCATCCACCTCAATAGGATAAGAAGAGATTCCACCAGAGGAAGGGAATTTGTAGCCCCCTTACAACATCTTCCACCTTTTACTAACAAAATGTGACTATCAGATAAACAAAGGGATACAACAACTCAGAACCAAGGGTAGCCAAAGCCCCCAAACAACATGTCTCCACATATTCTGCAAACCACATCTCCACCTCAACACCACCACAGCCCAACACCACTCCCTCCACCTCAAAAGGAGACACAAAGTAATGGGACCCAAAAAGGGAAGAAAGAGCCTCCTCAAAGAACAACTAGGCCAAAATAATAAAAACCCCCAACCAAAAACAAACAGCCAAAATGTGCCCTCAAAAACTAGTAGCAATGAACTAGCCAACACACACCATTGAGAGGATGAAAGATAGGGTGAGAAAGAACTCACCCACAGAGGAAAAAATCCAAACAATAAAACAACCCCACAGAACCAACTAAGGACCCAAAAAAGTCAGAACCTCAAACACAAGTGTTGTAGGCTTAAAAAGGTGAAGGCTAAGAAAAAACCCTTCCACTACAAAGCGAATAAGGGTAGACAATCTCCACCAAAATCCCCCTATGTAGCACCTAGGAAAGAGGAAACTACCACCCAAAACCTAATCAAGGTAGAACTCCATGCCAAAAGCCAAAGGAGAAGAGTAGGCCCTCAAGAAGAGTAAACCCCCTCCTCCAAGAAGCCCATGTAACCATAGCCAACCATTCCAGAAACCAAGGTCATTGCAACATAGCACACTAGGAGATCAAACTAGGTGACAACAAAAAAAACAACACCAAAACGATGACAATAAAATCAACATTAGTGGCTCCTGAAACTAGTGCCAAAGAGTCCACTCCCATCAACACTACTCTACCAAAAAATAGAGCCCTAATCTTGTCACGCACCAAGAGATCCAACTAGGTGATAGCAATAGCTTCAGTGTCATCATCACCAGTATCAACATGAACATTATAATCTTCTTCTTCATTAGACTTTGACTCCCCATCACCAGTAGCACATCCACCACCTCCAAACCCTAGCCCCTCAAACAAAACTCTCACTCCTACCCATTCTCATCTATAAATATTTAGCCATTCAGTTAACCTTGTCTATATTCATTGTACCATATTTTATTCTTTCTTTCCACAATTTTTTTTCATTATATCAACCAAGACATTCAAGGGTGGATATTTATACTTTTGATGTGCTATAAGGACCACTTGAATTTTATCTACATGTGTAGAGAAATGGTGTTTCTATTTCGAGAATTGATTACAAATATCCTTACTAAATTTAACAAGCTATAGTGTTTAAGCACGCAAAGATCCTTGTTAAATCTAAAAACTTGTATCATTGATTCTATAGATTGTTGTTGAATCTAAAAATTTGTAGCATTACTTGCAAAGATTGTTGTTGAATCTAGAATGTTGTAGCATTGATTGCAAAGATTATGGTTGAATCTAATAAGTTGTATCATTTATCACATAGGTCATTGTTAAAGTTGTGAAGGTTTTGATCACAAATATCACTTCTAAGGACTTCACTTCTTTTATTGATAGTACTATGAAAGGAATCCTGTTATGGACAATATATAGAAAGTTAATCAAGGTGTTTAAAACAAGGAAAAGTTTGTGTGATTTTGAGAAGGAATTGATGTTAAATATTCTTCATTTGTACATGGGTAGCTAATAAACCTATTTATAGGTGGCCTCCATCATCTAGTTAAGTTGTGTTATAAAATAAATATTGTGGTGGAATATTAAAATTATAAACTACATTTAATCATACTTTAAAATGGTGTCATATAGAGTCATGTCTCATGAAAGAGACACATCTATCCACATATGTTATCTATTTAGTGATCATTAGATCTATAAATTTAGGAAGTATGAAAATCATTCAAGCTTTATAATTTTAACATGTAGAAAGACAATATGATTAAAGATTATATTTAATACATGAAATCATATCTAATTTGGTTATGTAACCATCTCTATATACATAAGATCCAACAATAAATGATAAATCACTGAATATAGAAATTAGCAATAACAAGCATATTCTAAAATTACTATTCAAATTTAGATCCCTACTAAAAGGGGAAAAAAGAGGACGAATTTGATTTTGATTTGAAAGACGCAATGGTTGTCAAACATCAAACCTAATTCAAAATATGCATCTATCTGTATATATTATCTATTCAATGATCTTTGAATCTATAAATTTAATAAGTCTACAAATTTATTCACACTCTCCAATTTCAACACATAGAATGTCAATATGGGTAATGATTGTGGGTGTGTAGCCATCTCTATTTATATATGATCTAAAAATACATTGATACATCACTAGATATTAAAAATTAGTAATAGCAATTGAGTTTTAGAAATATTAAACAAATTTAGTTCCCCCCTCCAAATAAAAAAGGAAAAAATTTGATTTACATATGAAATAAATATATTTTATCAAGCACCAGGTCCATTAGCAACTTCTAAATCATCACTCTCCAATGCAGTTGTCTCCTTTAATTTAGCTTCAGAATGGATGTCTCCATTTTTTACAAAAATCATTCAAGATTTCAAATTTTAACACATATAAAGACAATATGATTAAAAATTGTCCAATAGATGCAAACATATTTAATTTGGCTATGTGACCATCTCTATATACATACGATCTAACAATAAAATGATACATCACTAGATATTATAATTTAGCAATAAAAAGCAATTTCTAAAATTACTATTCAAATTTAGATCCCCGCTAAAATGGGGAAAAGAGGAAGAAGTTTATTTTCATTTGAAAGGAACAATGGCTGTCAAAAATCATACCTCATTCAAAAAACACATCTTGAAGCAGTCACCGGTAAGGAGGGACCTCAAGGAGATCAGTCTAGACCGGTCAGCAAGAGTAAACACAACGGAAACACACATATATGATGGAGGCAATGTAGAATAGATAGTTTTATTGCATGCAAATTGATTACATCCAACTGGTAACAACCGGGTTACAACATACCGACATGCAAGCCTGGTAGAATAGGTCACAACCAGGACCTTGAATCGAAAGATCTATCTTCTAGGCACAGTATATCTATCTGATACTCTGATTGATTCTGATTGAGTACATTCTAAAGCATGATTACAAATATATATCGATCCAAAGGATCCAATCGGCCCAAAAGGGATCACAACCCGAAGAACAAAACCTAACATGCAAAATGAACAAGGTTGACCTCCGCCAAGAGATTCCTCCAAAAATTCCGAAGGATGAAATGTAGAAGGTCGGCCACATGCCAAGAAACATTGAGATCAATGCTCAAGGCTCCGCAAGATTTGGAATGGGTTTTGGTAGATCACTAGAATAGGTCTCAGGCAATCGATAACAAAGGAACAAATAGTAACAAGAAACTGTCATGGAAACCGATAGCGGTATCTTGCCGGAAAGTGATCCAAAAGAGATGCAGTTTGAAATCAAGAAAGATGATCAAGTCTTCAAGTAGAATCCAACTCCACAGGATCCAGTGAGCCAAAACTGGGACACACAAAAAGAAAACTAAAACTCCAAATGAAACAGAAAAGAAAATGTTTCTGGTTGATGCAAGATTGTTGTGAACTAGGGATGCTCCTGCATCACATCTATTCATATATATTATCTATTTAATGATCTTTAAATCTATAAATTTAATAAATCTACATTTCTATTCACGCTCTCCAATTTCAACACATAGAATGCCAATATGGTTAATGATTGTGGGTGTGTAGTCATCTCTATTACATACAATTTGAAAATACATTCATACATCACTAGATATTAGAAATTAGTAATAGCAATTGAGTTTTAAAAATCTTAAACAAATTTAGGTTCCCACTCAAAAGAAAAAGAAGAAAAAAGTTGATTTTCATTTGAAAGGAAGGGGTTTTATCAAGTGCTAGGTCCATTAGCAATTTCCAAATCACCACCCTATTATGTAGTTGTCTCCTTTGATTCAGCGTTTGAATGGATGTCTCTATTTTTTATGAAAATCATTCAAGCTTTCTAATTTTAACACAAAGAAAGACAATATGATTAAAAATATGCAATATATGAAAACACATTTAATTTGGCCATGTAAACATCTCTATATACATCCAATCTGATAATAAAATAATACATCACTAGATATTAGAAATTAGCAATAACAAGCAATTTCTAAAATTACTATTCTAATTTAGATCCCCACTAAAAAGAGAAAAAAGAGGAAGAATTTAATTTTCATTTGAAAGGCACAATGGTTGTCAAACACTAGACCTCGTTGAAAAGATGCATCTATCCATATATTATATGTTTAATGATTTTTGAATCTATAAATTTAATAAGTCTATAAATCTATTCATGCTCTTCAATTTAATACATAGAATCTCAATATGGTTAATGGTTGTGGGTGTGTAGCCATCTCTATTTACATATGATCCAAAAATACATTGATACATCATTAGATATTAGAAACTAGTAATAACAATTGAGTTTTAGAAATCTTAAACATATTTAGGTCCCCACTCAAAAGAAAAAGAAGAAAAATTTGAATGGCATTTGAAAGGAATGGGATTTATTAAGTACTAGGTCCATTAGAAACTTCCAAATCATCACCCTCTGATGTAGTTGTCTCCTTTGATTCAGCTTCCAAATTGATGTCTCCATTTTTACCAACTTTTCTAGGAGCGCACCAACCATTCCCTACAAGTTCAATTTCTCCTACAATCCTCCCTTTATGAAAACTATGTGCCCATTGATTTGCATATTTTAGTATCAATTCTCAATTTTCACATTTTCTTTCCTAAAATATTTGAAAAATGTTTTGTGTTTGACATTTACTTTTCTTAAATATTTGAAAGATGTCTTGTGTTTCACATTACTTTCCTAAAATCTTTGGCATAATTTTTTTATGTTTCGTATATACTTTCTTAAAAGGTCTGAAGGGGCCAAGGTTTTCATGTTGGAATCTTTTGGAGGGTAGTGGAAGTGGAGTGGTAGGTGGTGGTACGTACTATGGAATCTTATCATAGTGGAGTGCATACTTTGATATGTGCAGGATCATGTAGGACCCTTTACAATTTATTTAATAATTTCTACAACTTTCCTACTGACCCACTATTTACTAATTTATTTACTATAACTTTTTGTACTCCCGAAAAGTGAGAACGGACAACTTAACACCTGTAAGTGGCTACAGGGATCTTTCCTTTTACACAAGTTTGATAAATATCTTATGTTTCACATTTATTTTCCTAAAAGATTTGGTAAATGTCTTACAATTTTTGACATATGTCTTATGTTGTACCTTTAATTTTCTAAACTTAGCTTTGGAAGATGTTTTCAAGTTGGAAAGTAGGAGGAACCTTTGGAGGGTAGTGGAAGTGGAGTGGTAGGTGGTGGTACGTACTATGGAATATTATCATAGTGGAGTATGTACTCTCATATGTGCAAGCTCATGTAGGACCCTTTACAATTTATTTAATAATTTCTACAACTTTCCTACTGACCCACTATTTACTAATTTATTTACTATCACTTTTTATATTCCCGAAAAGTGAGAATGGTCCACTTAACACCCGTAAGTGGCTACAGGGATCTTGCTTTTTACACAAGTTTGATATATATCTTATGTTTCACATTTATTTTCCTAAAAGATTTAGTAAATGTCTTACAAGTTTTGACATATGCCTTATGTTGTACCTTTAATTTTCTAGACTTAGCTTTGGAAGATGTTTCATGTTATACCTTTTGTTTGTTTATCCAATTGATTTCTCAGATTTACCTAAGAATTAGCCTTCTTCTTTAAATAGAAATCTAAGATCTTTGGCCAGTCAACAAGGATTACTGCTAATCTAAGCAATCCTAAGGATATTGTCTCCCAAGGATTGAATTCTATCCCCTCACATATCCATCATTTCCAGAAGTAATGATTGAGGATGTAATGCCAAGCTTGTTTCCTGCCAAACTAGTTATATGCACAGAATGGGACGTTGTAAGAGGTGAAGAACAAGTTAGAATCGTCCATGCTTTCCATCATAGACCAGAAGATTAGGATGATGTTTTTGAACCTCTTCCATAGATTCTGAAGGTTTTCACGTTGGCTTCCCCATTATAAAAAAGCTTATTCAAGATAAGAAGGGGCCAAGGTTTCAAGATTTAGACACACCCTCTCACCATGTGTTGTCCTTAACTCCTAAGGTCCAAAGAAGGAAACTATCTGTAGTAAACCTTGTTACAGATAGTAGATGAGAAAAGTAGAAGGAAAAGTAGGAGGAACTTCTGGAGGGTAGTGGAAGTGGAGTGGTAGGTGGTGGTATGTACTATGGAATCTTATCATAGTGGAGTACATACTTTGATATGTGCAAGCTCATGTAGGGCCCTTTATAATTTATTCAATAATTTCTACAACTTTCCTACTAACCCGCTATTTACTAATTTATTTACTCTCACTTTTTGTATTCCCGAAAAGTGAGAACAGTCCACTTAACACCCATAAGTGGCTACAAGGATCTTTCTTTTTACACAAGTTTGATAAATATCTTATGTTTCACATTTATTTTCCTAAAAGATTTGGTAAATGCCTTCCAAGTTTTGACATATGCCTTATGTTGTACCTTTAATTTTCTAAACTTAGCTTTGGAAGATGTTTCATGTTATACCTTTTGTTTGTTTATCCAATTGATTTCTCAGATTTACCTAAGAATTAGCCTTCTTCTTTAAATAGAAATCTAAGATCTTTGGCCAGTCAACAAGGATTACTGCTAATCTAAGCAATCCCAAGGATATTGTCTCCCAAGGATTGAATTCTATCCCCTCACATATCCATCATTTCCAAAAGTAATGATTAAGGATGTAATGCCAAGCTTATTTCCTGCCAAAATAGTTATACGCACAAAATAGGACATTGTAAGAGGTGAAGAACAAGTCAGAATCATCCATACTTTCCATCGGAGACCAGAAGATTGGGATGATGTTTTTGAACCTCTTCCAGATAATGTTTTACCACCTAGATCCCATCTCGACTAGCACAAGGGTTTGTCTATGTCATGAAGTCAGCCACATTAAGATCTGACAGTAAGATACAACCCTATTTTAAAAAGCCATGATGTCACCCATGTGAAGCCTAACAACAAGATGCAAAACCTGTATAAAAAGAAAGATCCATGTAGCCACTTACGGGTGTTAAGTGGATCATCCTCACTTTTGGGGAATACAAAAAGTGATAGTAAATAAATTAGTAAATAGTGGGTGAGTAGGAAAGTTGTATAAATTATTAAATAAATTGTAAAGGGTCCTACATGAGCTTGCACATATTAGAGTGTGTACTCCACTATGATAAGATTTCATAGTATGTACCACCACCTACCACTCCACTTCCACTACCCTCCAAAAGTTCCTCCTACTTTTTCATCTACTTTTCTCGTCTACCACTCACATCTTCTAGTACAACTATCTACCACTTTCTCCATCTAATTAAATTTGCAAGTCCAAGGTCATGGAATTCGTCCTGTTTTTTTACCCTTTATTGATCACAAAGATGTTAGAAGATGGAAAGAAAAGGGATACTTCCATGTACACTTTTCTTATATAGATATTATTGTCCATCTGCAATTTAACTATGACATTGCTGCTGAATATTTTGCTTCTCTGACAAGATGTAGAGTTTGGGACCAAGCAATATTTGCACAATTTAGAGGAGTTTTAGATCCTGAAAGGGGTGATGAGAGACTAGTTGTAAGACCAAATTTCACTATTTCTCCTGATGATAGATATATATGTTCTTCTTTTTGTTTGTTGTTTGAAGTCAAA
The DNA here is from genome assembly GCF_030272615.1 of Cryptomeria japonica. Classification (NCBI taxonomy): domain Eukaryota; kingdom Viridiplantae; phylum Streptophyta; class Pinopsida; order Cupressales; family Cupressaceae; genus Cryptomeria; species Cryptomeria japonica. Next base: position 584,085,552 of record NC_081405.1, read on the forward strand.
GGTATAGATTTACAACCTGGATCAATTTATACTACTATTGGAGGACGATGCATATATCTTCTATTAAATATTGTTTTCCCTCCATCAAATTTCCCATCAAGAGTATCTTACCCAGAAGGGAATAATAAATTGTTAGATTATGGCAAACACATAGATTCTGAAGGTTTTAATGTTGGTTTCCCCATTATAGAAAAGCTTACTCAAGATAAGAAGGGGCCAAGGTTTCAATATTTAAACATACCCCATCACCATGTGTTGTCCATAACTCCTAAGGTCCAAAGAAGGAAACTAGTTGTATTAAACCTTGTTACATATAGTAGATGAGAAAAGTAGATGGAAAAGTAGGAGGGACTTTTGGAGGGTAGTGGAAGTGGAGTGGTAGGTGGTGGTACGTACTATGGAATCTTATCATAGTGGAGTATGTAATCTAATATGTGCAAGCTCATTTAGGACCCTTTAAAATTTATTTAATAATTTCTACAACTTTCTTACTGACCCACTATTTACTAATTTATTTACTATCACTTTTTGTATTCCCAAAAAGTGAGAACGGTCCACTCAACACCCGTAAGTGGCTACAAGGATCTTGCTATTTACACAAGTTTTGCATCTTGTTGTCAGCCTTCACATGGATGACATCATGGCTTTTTTAAATAGGGTTGCATCTTGCTGTCAGATCTTAACGTGGTTGAATTCACGGCACAAACAAACTCTTGTCCTAGTTGAGATGGGATCTAGGTGGTAAAATATTATCTGGACGAGTTTCAAAAAAATCATTCCAGTCTTCGGGTCTCTGATGCAAAGCATGAATGATTTTGACTTGTTCTTCACCTCTTACAATGTCCCATTCTGTGCGTATAGCTAGTTTGGCAGGAAATAAGCTTGTCATTACATCCACAATCATTACTTTTGGAAACTATGGATATGTGAGGGGATAGAATCCAATCCTTGGGAGACAATATCCTCCTGGTGAAACTAAATAATCAACCATTCCTTCGAAAATGGTATAAAACAAATTTATGTGTATGAGATTAAAGAATTATCTCATATCCAGTAGGAAGTTTGGAGTAAAAATATCTACATAGTCTTCAAACTCACTTTGCAGGAGAGTGATACTATTAATAAATCTAAACTTATAGCATTTAAGGAAATTCATTTTTGTTGGATTGGTCCAACATAAGGATTGAAACCTTGTAATCTGTATATCCATAGAACAATGGTTCTTGCTAGTGAAAGCAATTGGAGCATATGATAAACCAAAAGTTTCTAAGAAGTTTTCTTTTTCTTCTGGAGAATGAATCCTTTGGTCATGGTATTCTAGGATGAGTCTTCTGAGATCTCACAACCATTTATCTAAAATCCATACTTCGACAAGCGAAGTAATAATTTGTAGTGGAAGTTGTGGAAGTTCTATAATTCTCCCATCTGATAATTTTCATCAAGGTATTGAATCACCAACCTGAATCTAAATATTTGTTGCTAGTTCTCTGGTTAATGAATTTGCAAGTGGATTATTTTCCCCTTTTATCCATTCAATAACAAAATCATATCCAAGAAATTCAAAATACCATTAGGAAATTCTCCCTTGTGCAATCTCTTTGTTGGGTTTTTTCTTCATAAGGCTCCTCATAGCTTGGTTTTCTGTCCTCACCACAAAATGCTCTAGTTTGAGAAATATTTTGAATTTCTCAATTCCTTTTTTAATAGAAAGAATCTCTTTTTCATAAATGTGATATCAATATTTTGTATCTATAAATTTTCAAGACCGGTAGCCACAAATCTCCATCCTTTTATCTAGAAATTCCTATATCAAAACAGAAGACCATGTTGTGTCAGAAGCATTAGTATATAAAATTAGTGGATTACCCAGGGCTGGAATCTGAATACTAGGTAGGCTTTGGCATTTGATCTTGATTTGTTGAACTGTCTTTGTAGTGTGGGGATTCCATCCAGAAGATGATTCATTTAGTTGATCTTGGATCCTTTTCTTGTCTTTTGTCAATTCCTTATAGAATGGCGCTACATAGTTTAAACACCCAAGAAACCTCTGAATTTGGTTTTTATCTGTAAATATATCTGGAAATTCTTGGATTCTTTTAAGAACATGAGGCTGGAGTTTTATTTTTCCCTTATCTAAGTGTAACCCAAGAAAGTCTATTTTTGTTTGACCAATCACCATTTTCTTTGCTGATAAGCAAATTCCATTTGTTTTATTGTTGTATACAATTTTCTCAAATGCTCAATATGGTCAGAAACATTATCAGAAAAAATAATTATATCATCAATGTAGACAGCACAAAAATCTTTGAGGTACTTGAGAGCTTGGTCCATTCTTCTTTGAAAATATGCTGACACAGTACATAAACTGAATGGCATGACATTCCATTTAAATAAACCCTATTGTACTAAAAATGTTGTTTTATACATGTCTTCTTCCTTGACCTTGATTTGCCAAAATCCTGATTTGCACTCAAACTTTGAAAAAAATTGTTTATTTGTTTCTCTTCTAATCAAGTCTGAACTAAATGGTATAGGGTAATTGAATGGTAATATAATGTCATTAAGAGGTTTATAGTTAATGCAAAATCTTTTTTTACCTCTTTCTCTTTCAGCTCTTTTATTTACTAAAAATGCAAAGCATGCAAATGGACTTTTACTTTCTCTTATGAAATTTCCTTCTACCAACTCATTTAGATGTTCATCAATTTCTTTAGCTTCAATGGGGCTTAGTAAATATGTAGGTTCATGGGGTATGATGGACATGCATTCTGGTCTTATCTTAATTTCACATTCTTCTTGCTCTACAAACCAAAATTCTAAAGGGCTCATTCTACAACAATCTTTCTCAAATCTTTCTCTAATTTCAGCTAGTTCTTTTTCATTCTTATCTTCTGAAACCTCTTTTTCCCATTCTTTTGTAGAATTCTTCTCTAGTCCTTCCAATCTATAAGTAACTACCTTCAGAATTGGAATTTTAACTTCTTCATCTTTATGATGTAAAGAGATTTGTGTTCTTCTAAGAATGAAGGGTTCATATTTGACCGGTAAAAATAATATCCTAGTAAAAGACCTCTATCCATATCATTGAATTCTACAAAATCTGTAATAAATTCTTTACCATGAATCTTTGTATGAGCATCTTGTGCGTACCTGCCCCATTTAAATTTTTCTCTTGTGATAGAATGTCCTTTTGGTAATTCTGGTTTTCGCTTCCAAAACTTTTTTGCAATTGCTTTTGTTTTGGCAAAAGATCTTGTTGATCCTAAATCAATGAATGCATCAAATTCAATGGGCTTGTATCCTTCAAAACATAAATAAATTCTAATATATACAGTATTATTTGCTAAGAGCGTAACAGGAGAGGCTTTTTCTTTTTCCTATTCTTCAGGTTTTGTGTAGGTTTTATTTATTTCAGCCTCAAGCATAAGATCTATAATTTCTCCTACAAACTGATTGAGTGTTCTTATTTGCTTTTTTTTGTTCCTTCACCAACCTTGCTATCTCTTCCATGTCATTCCTTATTAGATCTAACTTTTTGAAGACAACAATCTAGTCATTATTTTGGTTTTTTAATATCATTTTATTCCTTGGGCCAGATTCTTCTTCTGAGTCTGAATCTTTATCATGTTCAACAATCTTTCTAGTACTATTCTTTTTCTTATTCTGATGTTCTCATTTCCATGGTGGAATTTTGTAACCAGCCATTTTCTTACCATATGCTGATAATTCCTCATTTATATGTTTCATTTCTTCTTTGAGATCATTTAATTTATTTAAATGTCTTCTTCCAGCAGACCTTCTTTCTTCTCTAGATTCAGTCTCTCTATATGGATCTCTACTTTTTTCTGTATCATATTTTTTCTGAGTTTCACTCTTTTTTTCCTCTCAGAAGGATAACTACATAATCTTGTTTTTCTTCATCGGAAGAGCTTTCTTCATAATATGTCAACTTTTGTTTTCCTTTTTCATTTACCACATTATATATTTTTAATCCTGTGGGGAGAAGTTCAAAATAATCATCTTCCTCAAGAAATCCTTGGTATCCTGGAATAACATCCCACTTTGAATTTTGTTGTTGGAATACTGCATATACTTTAGTTGCTACACTCATTTTCCTTTTGCAATATTTTGCATAATGAGGTTCATTACAAATGAATCATTTAACCTATTTTGGGGCCTTTCTTGATGCAGCCTTTCTTCTAAGCATATATGATGGAGGTTTAAACCCTTTTATTTTAAATTGATTTCTTTTGATTGGAGAAATCCTATTTTTTCTCCGATGGCAGGGAAAAGATTTCATTTCATCGGTATAGTATGAGTCAAGAGCAAAATAAAAAATTCTTCTTAGGCTTTTTGCAAGAACATTTTCTTTTAAATTCTTTAACCAAAGAAAACTCTTTAAAATCCTTTTGTGGGGGCTTATTTCATAATTCTTCAAGATTATATGTAGAATTAAACTCATCATCATTCTTGCTAATTGTTTTTGGGAGATAGTGTTTTTGTAGCTTATTTTCTATAACATTTTTGAGCTCAGCAAATGTGCAGTTTTGTACTTGAAAACCCTTCTTGTTCATAACATAATCTTTTGCCCAACTGCCTAATTGGCAAGGCAAAGAGTTTAGATAATGTCTTTTGGTTGACTCATTATTTTGTAGGCGAGCTTGCAATAGGTAATTTTCAAAAACCAAATTATATCTATTTAACAAGCATGAATTTCTTAGTTTCAATGTACATAAGATCCTTGTAGCATGCCTAGCCTTATTTTTGGTGGCTATACAAAATTAATCAATCATTTTAAATTTTAATTATGGAAACCCAGTAGTCATTATATCTTGTTTTCCAAGATTTAGATCTTTTATCAAAATCTTCAGTTTGATTGCCTATAGCATGTGCAGGTACTTCATCTAGCAATCCTCCCCACAAATCTCTTAGTTTTCTAGAAAATAGTCTCACTGCATAGGCTACGTTTTGAGATTTTGTCTAGGAAGTCATAGCATCAAAGAAAGTTTATAATGAATTACACCATATTGCAATTGCATCATACAGATCAATCAATTCATCAATATTCAATATATACCCATTTTTAGCTTGTGGCCTTAGTTGTTCAGGATGGGTATTTTGGGTAATAGGGCTGAGCGCATTATTTTCTCCCATACTTTCATCAAAACCATCATCAATTTTCGCAAATTGTTCCCATTCTTCATCTTCTTCTGATGGAAGTTCTATGATTGGTTCTTTTTCTGCTACTGGATCTGAAGCATCTTCATCTGTAATGTATATTTCTACTATCATTTCCTGAATAGAATCTATTTCCGAATCTTTATCTTGATCAGCATACACGGGTTCACTAATTTGTTTAGTTATCTCATTTTCTTGTAACCAATCTATTTCTACCACAACACATGTATGTTCCTTTGTGTTATGGGACATAACAACCTTTTCAGGTTCACCATCTTCAGAAACCCCTTTCCTTCTTTGTATGATAACTTTCCTTTGGGGTTTTACTTGAGGTTTCTTGTTATCTTCCTCTTCAGAACTATCATATTTTTTTTTTTACATAGGCTCTAATCTTATCTAGCTTTCTGGAGACTAAATCCAACAATGCTTTATGTTTTGATATGGTCTTGTTCACTCCTAATGGGAAATTTGATAGAGGGAAAATAGTATTTAATAGATGATATATGAATCATCCTCCAATAGTAGTATAAATTGATTCAGGTTGTAAATATATACCTTTGACTTCAAGCAATAAACAAAAATAAGAACCTATATATCTATCATCAAGAGAAATAGTGAAATTTGGTCTTACAGCTAGTCTCTTGTCACCCCTTTCAGGATCTAAAACTCCTCTAAATTGTGCAACTACTGCTTGGTCCCAAACTCTACATCTTGTATCTATCAAAGAAGCAAAATATTCAGTACCAATGTCATAGTTAAATTATGGATGGACAATAATGTCTATATAAGAAAAGTGCACATGGAACTATCCCTTTTCTTTCCATCTTTTAACATCTTTGGGATCAATAAAGGTTAAATAAACTGAATGAATTCTCTGACCTTGGACTTGCAAATTTAATTCAGTTTGTCTAACAACAGTCATTAGCCTAGATTTTATTCCCTTTTTAGGATAAAGATCAGTGATAAGAACCTCATGAAGTTTAAAATTTTCTTTTTCATGTACTGTAACATCCTTTTCTTCAATAATTTCATGCAAGGGTGCAATTCCACACATGCTAGTATTCAAACTCTTATGATTTGCCATCTCTTGAAATATAAGAAAGTTTTAAGATTTTAACTAGAATTTCAATCTATGTTTGTTGCTACAATTTCCCAGCTTATGGATGCCCTTCACAACGCCTCCCTGGCTTCAACAATGGGTCTTACTTTTACAGGGTCTAGAACAACTTACAAGACTTACCCTCAACTTTTCAGATTTAAAAATCTCTTAATATTTCTCATATGACACAATGGCAAGAGCCAAATAGAAACAATTCATGGAATAAACACTACGAAATATTTCTATTATGCTTTAAAGATGATACAATGATGATAATGATTTACAAAGACCATGGTTCTGTGAAAATAAATAGGCTCCATGAACAATAACCAAGGCTCTGTGAATGATAACCAGGCTCTGATACCAAACAAGTGCATGGAATGACAACAATATGAGCTAGAGCCACTATTCTATTAATTAAACTTTATTACATGTGCGCGGAATGACAACAATACGAGCTAGAGCCAATATTCCATTAATTAAACTTTATTACATGAGATAGACAGACTTCATAACCTATGCAAGACAATTTCTCATAATCCCCCGATAGCATGGAAGCGCAAGGGTAGAGGATACTTCCAACTTGCTCCTATTAGACTCACCACACCACACTAAGACTTGATCCAAGACTCTAAAACTCTATTAGACTCAAGACTCCATACAACTCAGGATGCCCAAATGAGCTCACAATGCCTCTATTTATAGTAGTTGGAGGCCAAGGGGTAGGAGGATTTTGACCAGTGGATTTTGTTCACTAATGAACACCTCTGGATCTATAACAAGGTTTACTAAAGATAGTTTCCTTCTTTGGACCTTAGGAGTTAAGGACAGCACATGGTGAGGGGGTGTGTCTAAATCTTGAAACCTTGGCCCCTTCTTATCTTGAATAAGTTTTTCTATAATGGGGAAGCAAACATGTGTCTACCATAATCTAACAATTTATTATTCCCTTCTGAGTAAGACACTCCTGATGGGAAATTTGATGGAGGGAAAATAGTATTTAATAGATGATATATGCATCATCCTCCAATAGTAGTATAAATTGATTCAGGTTGTAAATATATACCTTTGACTTCAAGAAACAAACAAAAAGAAGATCATATATATCTATCATCAAGAGAAAGAGTGAAATTTGGTCTTACAGCTAGTCTCACGTCACCCCTTTTAGGATCTAAAACTCCTCTAGATTGTGCAACTACTGTTTGGTCCCAAACTCTACATCTTGTATCTATCAGAGAAGCAAAATATTCAACACCAATGTCATAGTTAAATTGCGGATGGACAATAATGTAGGACCTATATTAGAAAACTGCACATGGAAGTATCCCTTTTCTTTCTATCTTCTAATATCTTTGGGATCAATAAAGGGTAAATAAATTGGACGAATTCCCTCACTTTGGACTTGTAAATTTAATTAGATGGAGAAAGTAGTAGATAGTTGTACTGGTAGATGAGAAAAGTAGATGGGAAAGTATAAGGAACTTTTGGAGGGTAGTGGAAGTAGAGTGGTAGGTGGTGGTACGTACTATGGAATATTTTCATAGTGGAGTACGTACTCTGATATGTCTAGGATCATGTAGGACCCTTTACAATTTATTTAATAATTTCTACAACTTTCCTACTGACCCACTATTTACTATCACTTTTTGTATTCCCAAAAAGTGAAAATGATCCACTTAACACATGTAATTGGCTATAGGGATCTTGCTTTTTACACAGGTTTTGCATCTTGTTGTCAGGCTTCACATGGCCGACATCATGTCTATTTTAAACAAGATTGTATCTTGCTGTCAAATCTTAATGTGGCTGACTTAATGACACAAACAAACCCATGTGCTAGTCAAGATGGGATCCAAGTGGTAAAAGATTATCTAGAAGAGGTTCAAAAACATCATCCCAATCTTGTGGTCTTTGTTAGAAAGCATGGACTATTCTAACTTATTCTTCACCTCTTACAACGTCCCATTCTGTGCGTATAGCTAGTTTGGCAGGAAATAAGCTTGGCATTACATCCTCAATCATTACTTTTGGAAACCATGGATATGTGAGGGGATAGAATTCAATCCTTGGGAGACAATATCCTCCTAGTGAAACTAAATAATCCACCATTCCTTCGAATATGACATGAAATAAATTTTTGTGTATGAGATTAAAGAATTGTCTCATATCAGGTGGGAAGTTTGGAGTAAAAATATCTGCATAGTCTTCAAACTCACTTTGCAGGAGAGTGATACTATTAATAAATCCAAACTTACAGCATTTAAGAAAATACATTTTTGTTGGATTGGTCCAACATAAGGATTGAAACCTTGTAATCTGTATATCCATAGAACAATGGTTCCTGCAAGTGAAAGCAATTGGAGCATATGATAAACCAAATATTTCTAAGAACTTTTCTTCTTCTTCTGGAGAATGAATCCTTTGGTCATGGTATTCTAGGATGAGTCTTCTGAGATCTCGTAGCCATTTATCTAAAATCCATACTTCGGTGAGCGAAGTAATACTTTGTAGTGGAAATTCTATAATTCTCCCATCTAATAATTCACATCGGGGTATTGAATCACCAACCTGAATCTAAATAGTTGTTGCTAGTTCTTTGGCTAATGAATCTACAAGTAGATTATTTTCCCCTTTTATCCATTCAGTATCAAAATCATATCCAAGAAATTCAAAATACCATCAGGCAATTCACCTTTATGCAATATCTTTGTTGGGTTTTTTCTTCATAAGGCTCCTCATAGCTTGGTTGTTTGTCCTCTCCACAAAATGCTCTGGTTTGAGAAATATTTTGAATTTCTCAATTGCTTTTTTAATAGCAAGAATCTATTTTTCATAAATGTGATATCAAGATTCCGTATTTGTAAATGTTCTAGACCGATAGCCACAAATATTTGTCCTTTTATCTAGAAATTCTTGTATCAAAATAGCAGACCATGTTGTGTCAGAAGCATCAGTATATAAAATTAGTGGATTGACCCGAGGCTGGAATCTGAAGACTAGGTAGGCTTTGACATTTGATCTTGATTTGTTGAATTGCCTTTGTAGTTTGGGGATTCCATCCAGAAGATGATTCCTTTAGTTTATCTTGGATCCTTTTCCTATCTTTTGTCAATTCCTTATAGAATTGCGCTACATAATTTAAACACCCAAGAAACCTCAGAATTTGGTTTTTATCTGTCAATATATTTGGAAATTCTTGGATTCTTTTAAGAACATGAGGCTGGAGTTTTATTTTTCCCTTATCTAAGTGTAACCCAAGAAATCCTATTTATGTTTGACCAATCACCATTTTCTTTGCTGATAAGAAAATTCCATTTTTCTTTATTGTTGTACACAATATTCTCAAATGCTCAATATGGTCAGAAACATTATCAGAAAAAATAATTATATCATCAATGTAGACAGCACAAAATCTTTGAGGTGCTTGAGAGCTTGGTCCATTCTTCTTTGAAAATATGTTGGTGCAGTACATAAACTGAATGTTATAACATTCCATTCAAATAAACATCGTTGTATTGAAAATGTTGTTTTATACCTGTCTTCTTCCTTGACCTTGATTTGCCAAAATTCTGATTTGCAGTCAAACTTTGAAAGAAACTATTTATTTTCTGCTCTTCTAATCAAGTTTGAACTGAACGGTATAGGGTAATTGAATGGTAATATAATGTCATTAAGAGGTTTATAGCTAATGTAAAATATTTGTTTACCTCTTTCTCTTTTAGCTCTTTTATTTATTAAAAATGTAGGGCATGCAAATGGACTTTTACTTTCTCTTATGAAATTTCCTTCTACCAACTCATTTACATGTTCATCCATTTCTTTGACTTCAGTGAGGCTTAGTAAATATGTAGGTTCATGGGGTATGATGGACATGCATTCTGGTCTTATCTTAATTTCAGATTCTTCTTGCTCTGCAGACCAAAATTCTAGAGGGTTCATGCTACAACAATCTTTCTCAAATCTTTCTCTAATTTCAGCTAGTTCTTTGTCATTCTTATCTTCTGAAACCTCTTTTTCCAATTCTTTTGTAGAATTATTTTCTATTCCTTCCAATCTATAAGTAACTACCTTCAGAATTGGAATTTTAACTTCTTCACCTTTATGATGTAAAGAGATTTTTGTTCTTCTAAGAATGAAGGGTTCATATTTGACCAGGAAAAAATATCCTAGTAAAATACCACTATCCATATCATTGAATTCTACAAAATTTGTAATAAATTATTTACCATGAATCTTGATATGAACATCTTGTGCATACCTACCCCATTTCTATTTTTCTCCTTAGATAGAATGTCCTTTTGGTAATTCTGGTTTTGGCTTCCAAAACTTTTTTGGAATTGCTTTTGTTTTGGCAAAAGATCTGGCTAATCCTGAATCAATGAATGCATCAATTTCAATGGGCTTGTATCCTTCAAAACATAAATAAATTCTAATATATTATTTGCTAAGAGCGTAACAACAGAGGATTTTTGTATTATTTGCTAAGAGCGTAACAACAAAGGATTTTTATTTTTCCTATTCTTTGGGTTTTGTGTAGGTTTTATTTATTTCACCCTCGAGCATAAGATCTCTAATTTCTCCTATAGACTGATTGAGTGTTCTTTTTTTTTTTTTTGTTCCTTCACCAACCTGGCTATCTCTTCCACATTATTCCTTATTAGATCTAGCATTTTGAAGACAACAATCTGGTCATTATTCTGGTTTTTTAATATCATTTTATTCCTTGCGCGAGATTCTTCTTCTGAGTTTGAATCTTTATCATGTTCAACAATCTTGCTAGTACTATTCTTTTTCTTATTCCGGTGTTCTCGTTGCCATGGTGGAATTTTGTAACGAACCATTTTCTTACCATATGCTAATAATTCCTCATTTATATGTTTCTTTTCTTCTTTCAGATCATTTAATTATCATTAAATGTCTTCTTCCTGCAGACCTTCTTTCTTCTCTAGATTCAGTCTCTGTATATGGATCTCTACTTTTTTCTGTATCATATTTTTTTTGAGTTTCACTCAACTTTTCTCTCAGAAGGCTAACTACATAAACTTGTTTTTCTTCATCAGAAGAGCTTTCTTCAGAATATATCAGCTTTTTTTTGCCTTTTTCTTTTACCAGATTATATGTTTCTAATCCTATGGGGAGAAGTTCAAAATAATCATCTTCCTCGAGAAATCCTTGGTATCTTGGAATAACATCCCACTTTGAATTTTGTTGTTGGAATACTACATATACTTTAGTTGTTACGCTCATTCTCCTTTTGAAATCTATTACATAATGAGGTCCATTACAAATGAAGAATTTAACTTGTTTTGGGGCCTTTGTTCTAAGCATATATGATGGAGGTTTAAACCCTTTTCTTTTAAATTGATTTCTTTTGATTGGAGAAATCCTATATTTTCTTCGACGGTGAGGAAAAGATTTCATTTCACCGGTATAGTATGAGTCAGGAGCAAAATAGGAATTCTTCTTAGGATTTTTGCAAGAACATTTTCTTTTAAATTCTTTAACCAAAGCAAACTCTTTAAAATCCTTGTGTGGGGGCTTATTGCAGAATTCTTTAAGATTATATGTAGGATTAAACTCATAATCATTCTTGCTAATTGCTTTTAGGAGACGGTATTTTTGTAGCTTATTTGCTATAACATTTTTGAACTCAGCAAATGTGCAGTTTTGTACTTGAAAACCCTTCTTGTTCATCACATAATCTTATGCCCAACTACCTAATTGACAAGGCAAAGAGTTTAGATAATGTTTTTTGGATGACTCATTATTTTGTAGGTGAGCTTGGAATAGGTACTTTTCAAAAACTAAATTATATCTATGTAACAAGATTGAATTCCTTAGTTTCAATGTATATAAGATCGTTGTAGCCTACCTAGCCTTATTTTTGGTGGCTATACAAAATTCATCAATAATTTTAAATTTTAATTGTGGAAACCCAACGGTCATTATATCTTGTTTTCCCATTTTTAGATCTTTTACAAGACCTTCCTCAAAATATTCAGTTTGATTGCCTATAGCATGTGCAGGGCCTTCATCTAAAAATCCTTCCCACCAATCTCTTAGTTTTCTGGAAAATAGTCTCACTACATAGGCTACCTTTTGAGATTTTATCCAGGAAGTCGTAGAATCAAATAAATTTTCTAAGGAATCGCACCATACTGCAAATGTATCATACAAATCAATAAATTCATCAATATTCAATATACACCCATTTGTAGCATGTGGCCTTAGTTGTTCAGGATGGGTATTCTGGGTAATAGGGTTGAGCGCATTATTTTCTTTGATACTTTCATCAAAACCATCATCAATTTTTGCAAATTGTTCCCATTCTTCATCTTCTTATTAAGGGAGTTCTATGATTGGTTATTTTTCTTATGCTGGATCTAAAGCATCTTCATTTGTAATGTCTATTTCTACTATTGTTTCTTGAATAGAATCTATTTCAGAATATTTATCGTGTTCAGCATACATAGGTTCACTAATTTATTTAGTTATCGCATTTTCTTGTAACCAATCTATTTCTACCACGGCACTAATATGTTCCTTTGTGTTATGGGACCTAAGAACCTTTTCAGGTTCATCATCATCAAAAATCCCTTTCCTTCTCTATATGATAACGTTCCTTTGGGGTTTTGTTTGAGGTTTCTTGTTATTTTCCTCTTCAGAACTATCATATTTGGTTTGAGTTACCCTGATCTTTTTTACATAGGCTCTAATTTTATCTATATTTCTAGAGACTAAATCTACCAATGCTTTATGTTCTGATATGTCTTGTTCGATCCTTTGTTGGCTATGGGTTATTGAAGAAAACTCTATATACATAGCACTTATTTGAGCATGGTTGCTTTTAGAAATTTGTAAATTCCTGGAAACATCAAGAGCTATGTCATCAATATTTTCTTCTACTGATATGTTCCATTGGGCAAGCCAATTTCTTTGAGCCTCAGAGTTATTATGTGGTTGACCAAATTTTGGGTGCAACCTAGACTCGTATCTTCCCCAAAGTTTAGAATCCTCATTAAGTATGGTGAATGACTTAGGTGTTGGCCATCTACCTGGTTCATAGCTAGTAAGCTCTTCTCTATTCCCCTTGATATTTATTTAAAATCTCGTTCTCTTCTCTTCTTGTGCTCTTGGGAGAGTTTCTCTTATCATGGCTGATTTTTCTGGCATCTTACTTATCTTAATCCCTTTCCCCTTGTTGTCTTCCTCGGGTTATTTTTCTTTTGTGGTCAATGCAAGATTTAGACTTACTTGCCTTTCTAATGCATCCATGAGCTTAGGATTGTTGATCAAGTCAAAGAGTGTTTCCATAGAAAACCCAAAAGGATAAGGATTTAAGGATTTTCCAAGAGATAGTTGTCATTTCAAGGGATATTATGTACACAAGGTAGAGGCTTCTTCGGGATTGCAATCAATATATGGTTTGTTAATGAAACTTGGAATATTACTCAAATTTTGAGCCTTAGAATGACTTCTTATAACAAGACTTTTACAAGAATCATTATTTACTAGTTGTTCAAGAATGAACACCTCTGGATCTGTAACAAGGTTTACTACAAATAGTTTCCTTCTTTGGACCTTAGGAGTTAAGAACAGGTACATGGTGAGGGGGTGTGTCTAAATCTTGAAACCTTGGCCCCTTCCTGTCTTAAATAAGTTTTTCTATAATGAGGAAGCCAACATGAAAACCTTCAGAATCTATGTGTCTACCATAATCTAACAATTTATTATTCCCTTCTGGTAATGACACTCTTGATGGGAAATTTGATGGATGGAAAATAGTATTTAATAGAAAATATATGCATCATCCTCAATAGTAGTATAAATTGATTTAGGTTGTAAATATATACCTTTGACTTCAAGCAACAAACAAAAAGAACATATATATCTATCATCAAGAGAAATAGTGAAATTTGGTCTTGCAGCTAGTCTCCCGTCACCCCTTTCATGATCTAAAACTCCTCTAAATTGTGCAACTACTGCTTGGTCCCAAACTCTACATCTTGTATCTATTAGAGAAGCAAAATATTTAGCACCAATGTCATAGTTAAATTGTGGATGGACAGTAATGTCTATATAAGAAAAGTGCACATGTAAGTATCCCTTTTCTTTCCATCTTTTAACATCTTTGGGATCAATAAAAGGTAAATAAACTGGACAAATTCCCTTACCTTGGACTCGCAAATTTAATTCAGTTTGTCTAACAATAGTCATTAGCCTAGCTTTTATTCCCTTATCAGGAAAAAGATCAGTGATCTATGAACCTCAGGAAATTTAAAATTTCCTTTTTCATCTACTGTAACATCCTTTTCTTCAATAATATCATGCAAGGGTGCAATTCCACACATGCTACTATTCAAACTCTTACGACTTGGCATCTCTTGAAAAATAAGAAAGTTTTAACATCTTACTTAGAATTTTGATTTGTGTTTGTTGCTACAATTTTGCGGCTTACAGCTGCCCTTCACAACACCTCCATGGCTTCAACAATGGATCTTGCTTTTGCGGGGTTTACAGCAACTTACAAGACTTACCCTCAACTTTTCAGACTTAAAAATCTCTTAATATTTCTCAAATGACACAATGGCAAGAGTCAAATAGAAACAATGCATGGAATACACACTGTGAAATATTTTTATTATTCTTTAAAGATGATACAATGATGATAAGGATTTACAAAGACCATGGTTCTATGAAAATAAATAGGCTCTATGAATAATAACCAGAGCTCTGTGAATGATAACAAGGCTCTGATACCAAACAAGGAGTAGACAATATAACAAAGAGTAGACAATATACTCTGATACAAGTACACGGAATGACAACAATATGAGCTAGAGCCAATATTCCATTAATTAAACTTTATTACATGAGATAGACAAACTTCATAACCTATGCAAGCCAGTTTCTCATAATCCCAAGATTGCTTGAAAGCACAAGGGTAGAGGATACTTCCAACTTGCTCCTATTAGACTCACCACACCACACTAAGACTCGATCCAAGACTCTAAAACTCAATTAGACTCAAGACTCCATACAACTCAAGATGCCTCAAATGAGCTCACAATGCCTCTATTTATAGTAGTTGGAAGCCAAGGGGTGGGTGTGAGTGGTAGATGAATTTAACCAATAGATGTAGGTGGTAGATGGAGAAAGTGGTAGATAGTTGTACTGGTAGATGTGAATGGTAGATGAGAAAAGTAGATGGAAAAGTAGGAGGAACTTTTGGAGGCTAGTGGAAGTGGACTAGTAGGTGGTGGTACGTACTATGAAATCTTATCATAGTGGAGTACATACTCTTATATGTGCAAGCTCATGTAGGACCCTTTACAATTTATTTAATAATTTCTACAACTTTCCTACTGACCCACTATTTACTATCACTTTTTGTATTCCCAAAAAGTGAAAATGGTCCACTTAACATATGTAATTGGCTATAGGGATCTTGCTTGTTACACAGGTTTTGCATCTTGTTGTTAGGCTTCACATGGCTGACATCATGTCTTTTTTAAACAGGATTGCATCCTGGTGTCAGATCTTAATGTGGTTGACTTCACAACACAAACAAACCCTTGTGCTAGTCAAGATGGGATCTAGGTGGTAAAAGATTATATAGAAGAGGTTCAAAAACATCATCCCAATCTTGTGGTCTTTGATGGAAATCATGGACTATTCTGACTTGTTCTTCACCTCTTACAATGTCCATTCTATGCGTATAGCTAGTTTGGTAGGAAATAATCTTAGCATTATATCCTCAATCATTACTTCTAGAAACCTTGAGTTCAAAAGTAATACACATTTTATCCCCAAACCTTACTAAAGGAGAATTAGTTATTCTAAAGGCATTATTAAGGCAGTATAAAAAAGCATATATAATATTCAGCTGTAGGGATATTATGAGACATTTTCCATCAGGTTTCAATAATGTTGAAGATTTTACTAAAGATTTCAGTCCTTCATGTAAAATATTACTATCCCAACTAACTCCATATAAGTCTCATGCTGTCCTCTTAGACATCATCTATCTTGTTGTTCATTTTCCTTACTGCCAATTGGAATGCATAATCCAAACAAGTTGTAGACAATATAACAAAGAGTAGACAATATGCTTTGATACAAGTGCACAAAATGACAACAATATGAGCTAGAGCCAATATTCCATTAATTAAACTTTATTACATGAGATAGACAGACTTCATAACCTATGCAAGCTAGTTTCTCATAATCCCCAGATCGCATGGAAGTGCAAGGGTAGAGGATACTTCCAACTTGCTCCTTTTAGACTCACCACACCATACTAATACTTGATCAAAGACTCTAAAACTCTATTAGACTCAGGACTCCATACAACGCGGGATCACTACTTATACACTCGATGCCTCAAATGCGCTCACAAGGCCTCTATTTATATTAGTTGGAGGCCAAGGGGTAGGTGGATTTTGACTGGTAGGTGTGAGTGGTAGATGGATTTGACCGGAAGATGTAGGTGGTAGATGGAGAAAGTGGTAGATAGCTGTATTAGTAGATGGGAGTGCTAGATGAGAAAAGTAGATGGAAAAGTCGGAGGAATTTTTGGAGGGTAGTGGAAGTGGAGTGGTAGGTAGTGGTACGTACTATGGAATCTTATCATATTGGAGTACGTACTTTGATATGTGCAAGCTCATGTAGGACCCTTTACAATTTATTTAATAATATCTAAAACTTTTCTACTGACCCACTATTTACTATTTTATTATATCTTTTTGCATGCCCTAAAAGTGAGAACGGTCCACTTAACACTTGTAAGTGGCTACAGGGATCTTGCTTTTTACACAGGTTTTACATCCTATTGTCAGGATTCACATGGCCGACATCATTGATTTTTTAAACAAGGTTGCATCATGTTGTCAGATCTTAATGTGGCTGACTTCATGAAATAGACAAACCCTTGTGCTAGTTGTATGCAAAACATTAATATACTAAACTAATTTGCAAGGAGGAATATCAGACCAAATGGTTGATGGTGTCAGTCCTTGCTTTTGTAATGAATAGTCTAATATTATCTTTCTAATATATATTATTCATGACACTAACTATGTACAAAAATTCATTAAGATGTTGCAATATCATCTTAGGTCTTGTGTCCAGTAATTCCACCATAAAACACGCCAACGCCCAACGTCTGCAATAAGATGTATTCCTGGTAAATTGAAAACATTGTCAAATTCCACAACATACGTATATTTATAAGTATGTTTTAATCTTTTTGGTAGGAGTCTTCCTGTTTCTGGATGATACTAGTCGTCTTTGATCTGGGTGTCTTTTTTCTCAATTACCCATTCCAATTGCCAGTAAGGAAAATGCACATTAAGATAGATGATGTCTAAGAGGACAGTATGAGACTTTTATGGAGTTAGCTGGGATAGTAATATTTTACATGAAGGACTGAAAGCTTTAGTAAAATCTTCAACATCATTCAAATCTAATAGAAAATGTCTCATAATATCCCTGTAGCTAAATATTATATGTGTTTTTTATACTACCTTACTAATGCGTTTAGAACAACTAATTCTCCTTTAGTAAGGTTTGGGGACAAAATGTGTATTTCTTTTGCACCTCGCATTGTTTGCAAGTTACCCCAATCCTGAATTATGGTTACTGAAACAAGATTTTTAAAGAAATATATTTCCAATATCTTTCTTTGGCACTCTGTTGGCAACTCTTTAATCTATCGAATGGCTAAAACTTCTGGAGGATCGGGAAGGAAATTCTCTTTTGCATCAGATTTACCAATAACATTGATACAAACTTAATCCTGGTTAAAATCAACAAATTTAGCTCCTGAATCATTTCCCAAAATGACACCAACCTAGGTAAAAGAAACCATTGAAAGCTGGCTTAGAAAATCCCATCCTAGGAGAATATCAGTTTTGATGCCATCATCCTGCCAAAATGAACAGGAATAACTAAGTTCTCCTATATTTATTGGAATTCTATACGCTTTTCTCTCTAGCGTATCCTTAGCTCCTATTCCTTGGATTAGAATATTTTGGGGTCGCCAATAATGGGATGGTCATACATATTCTTTGGAAATACTAATTGCACATCCTGTGTCTAAAATAGAAGAAAATTCATATTTAACATCTCGTTCTACTGTGACAAGAATTATGGGATTTATAGGTTTTCTAGGATCCACCTTTTTGGCATCATATTTTTCTATTTGCTTTTCTATTTTTCATAACTGCTCCTTCTTGGTTGAAACTTTTCCCTAATTATTTTTCTATAATATTTCATCCATCTGTGTTATGACTTCATCAACTATTACAAAATTATCAGTTTGTTGTAGCACTTCATCCATCTATACTGTGACTTATTTGTCCTCAAAATATTCTTCAAAACTTCCTTCTAATAAATGTGTTATATAGTCAAGAAGACTTTTATCATACTCATCTCCAACACTTTCCTTATTATTTCCATAGACTTGATCAAGCATCCATTCATTATGATCTATTTCTTCTATTTTTATATCCTCAGGAAAGAAAGATTGATCCACTATATTCATTATGCTTTCTTTGTTTTCAATTAATCTTGCTAGGCAATTTCTATTATCTTCTTTTTCTATTAATATGTTGTGTTGAGAATTACTGCAAACTTCTTTTCCTAGAAGACGTTTTTTTCCTTGAATGCTTTGAGTCATTTCTTGAGAATGAGTATATTCTACTTCATTAGCCTTCTTCAGTTCTGCATCATTAGTTTGGGAATAATTTTCTTCATTATGCTTAGAGAGCATTAAACACATCGATATTTCAAGATGAGTATATTCTACTTTATCATTAATTTGGGAAGATCTTGCTTCATCACACATGGGTTCTTCACATACTGTTTCGAGGCTTTTTTTATCAATCAACTCTTTACAAGTATCAACTATTTTTTCTTGAGAGCTTTCTTTCTTTCCTTTTGTCTTTTCCAAGATTTTCCTATGAGAATCATCTTCGTTTTGCAAAAGATTAGTCTTTGTTTTCACCTTCCATTTATTTATTTCTTTTTCAATATACATATTTTCTTTGTTGAGTTCTTCTATCCTCTGCAAATATTCTTCTTTCTTTATTCTTCTAGCTATTGATTTTTCTTCATATCTATAAGTTTTCCTGTTTATTTCTCTCTCTAATTCGCATACTACATCTTCAAGATTTTCTTTTAGAATCCTTATATGATCTTCTACACATCTATCATATTTATCATCTATTATCTTCATTTTCTTCTTAGAAAAACTATCTAAGCAATTTTTAGCATCACCCATACAATAATTTCCTTCCTTCCTATTTACTTGCAAAGTTATCACAGTCTTTCTACTATATTTTTCTATACAAGTTTTCTTTTCATTCCTTAAATATGATGGCCTACACTTTGAGATTTTAGAGCATCCATTCTCATCAGCAAATAATTCATTATCAACAATGTTATGTCCTGACATGGATCTTGAACTAGAAGCATTCATACCTCTATATGTAGTAATTCTGAGCAAATGTTACTGAGAAGAGCTTTATATCCTACTCAAAATTTTAGTCCTCGTTCACTGCTACAATTTATCAACTTACAGCTGCCCTTAACAACACCTCCCTGGCTTAAACAATAGGTCTTACTTTTGCGGGGTACATAGTTACTTGAAAGACTTACCCTCAATCTTTTAGACTTTACACTCTCAACAAGATTTGAACAAAATAACAGACAACACATAACACAAATACTTTGATCCAAGAGTCTCACAAAGAACATGGCATAATAGACTCCAATTTTCATTGATGAAATTGGATGATTACAATATCTTCATGGCTTTGTGAACAATAACTAGGCTCTAATACCAAACAAGGAGTAGACAATAAATCAAAGAGTAGATAATATACTCTGATACAAGTGTGCCGAATGACAACAATATGAGCTAGAATCAATATTTCATTAATTAAACTTTATTACATGAGATAGACAGACTTCATAGCCTATGCAAGCCAGTTTCTCACAATCCCCAAATTGCATGGAAGCACAAGGGTAGAGGATACTTCCAACTTGCTCCTATTAGACTCACCACACCACTTTAAGACTTGATCCAAGACTCTAAAACTCTATTAGACTCAAGACTCCATACAACTCAGGATATGACTCTAACACTCGATGCCTCAAATGAGCTCATAAGGCCTCTTCTTAGGCTTTTTGCAAGAACATTTTCTTTCAAATTCTTTAACCAAAGAAAACTCTTTAAAATATGTGGGGGTTTATTTAATAATTCTATAAGATTACATGTAGAATTAAACTCATCATCATTCGAGCTAATTGTTTTTGGGAGATAGTGTTTTTGTAGCTTATTTTTTATTTTTTTAGCTTAGTAAATGTGCAGTTTTGTACTTGAAAACCCTTCTTGTTGATCACATAATCTTCTGCCCATCTACCTAATTGACAAGGCAAAGATTTTAGATAATATCTTTTGGCTGACTCATTATTTTGTAGGCGAGCTTGGAATACGTAGTTTTCCAAAACCAAATTATATCTATTTAACAAGCTTAAATTCCTTAGTTTCAATGTATATAAGATCCTTGTAGCCTGCCTAGCCTTATTTTTTGTGGCTATACAAAATTAATCAATCATTTTAAATTTTAATTGTGTAAACCCAGCAGTCATCATATCGTGTTTTCCAAGATTTAAATCTTTTACAAGAGCTTCAACAAAATCTTCAATTTGATTGCATATAGCATCTGCAGGTCCTTCATCTAGGAATACTTCCCACCAATCTCTTAGTTTTTCATAAAATAGTCTCACTACATAGGCTACCTTTTGAGATTTTGTCCATAAAATCATAGCATCAAATAAATTTTCTAAGGAATCACACCATACTGCAATTGCATCATATGGATCACTCAATTCATCAATATTCAATATATACCCATTTGTAGCCTATGGCCTTGGTCGTTTTGGATGGCTATTCTAGGTAATAGGGCTAAGCACATTATTTATTCACACTTTCATCAAAACCATCATCAATTTTTGCAAGTTGTTCCCATTCTTCATCTTTTTCTAGTGGGAGTTCTATGATTGGTTCTCTTTATGATGCTGGATTAGAAGCATCTTCATCTTTAATGTCTATTTCTATTGTTGTTTCTTGAATAGAATCTGTTTCAAAATCTTTATCTTGTTCAGCATACACAGGTTGACTAATTTGTTCAGTTATCCCATTTTCTTGTAACCAATCTATTTCTACCATAGCACTAGTATGTTCCTTTGTGTTATGGGACCTAAGAACCTTTTCGGTTTCATCATCGTCAGAAAGCCCTTTCCTTCTCTGTATAATAACTTTCCTTTGGGGTTTTGTTTAAGGTTTCTTGTTATCTTCCTCTTCAGAACTATCATATTTGGTTTGAGTTACCCTGATCTTTTTGACATAGGCTCTAATCTTATCTAGCATTTTGGAGACTAAATCCACCAATGCTTTATGTTCTGATATGTCTTGTTCGGTCCTTTTTTGGCTATGGGTTATTGAGGAAAACTCTATATGCATAACACTTATTTGATCATGGTTTCTTTCAAAAATTTATAAATTCCTAGAAACATCAAGAGCTATGTCATCAATATTTTCTTGTATTGATATGTTCCATTGGACAAGCCAATTTCTTTGAGCCTCGGAGTTCATCTGAAGTTGACCAATTTTTGTGTGCAACCTAGACTCATATCTTCCCCGAAGTTCAGAATACTCATTAAGTATGGTGAATGACTAAGGTGTTAGCCATCTACCTAGTTCATAGCTAGTAAGCTCTTCTCTATTTCCCTTTATATTTATTTGAAATCTTGTTCTCTTCTCTTCTTGTGCTCTTAGGAGAGTTTCTCTTATCATGGCTGAAGTTTATCACATCTTACTTATCTTAATCCCTTTCCCGTTACTGTCTTCCTCAGGTTATTTTTCTTTTGAGATAAATGCAAGCTTTACACTTACTTACCTTACTAATGCATCCATGAGCTTAGGATTGCTTCTCAGGTCCAAGAGTGTTGCCATAGAAGACCTAGAAGGATTAAGATTTATGGATTTTCTAATAGATAGTTGGTGTTTCAAGGTTAGGATTATAATAAATATATGGATTGTTAATAGAACTTGGAATATTACTCAAATTTAAAGCCTTAGAATGACTTCTTCTAAGAATACTTTTACAAGAATCATCATTTACTGGTTGTTCAAGAATGAACACCTCTGGATCTGTAACAAGGATTACTATAGATAGTTTCCTTCTTTGGACCTTAGGAGTTAAGGACAACACATGGTGAGGGGGTGTCTCTAAATCTTGAATCCTTTGGCCCTTCTTATCTTGAATAAGTTTTTCTATAATGAGGAAGCCAATATGAAAACCTTTAGAATCTATGTGTCTACCATTATCTAACAATTTATTATTCCCTTCTGGTAAAGACACCCCTAATAGGAAATTTGATGGATAGAAAATAGTATTTAATAGACAAGAGATGCATAATCCTCCAATAGTAGTATAAATTTATTCAGGTTGTAAATATATACCTTTGACTTCAAGCAACAAACAAAAAGCAGAACATATACATCTATCATCAAGAGAAATAGTGAAATTTTGTCTTACACCTAGTCTCCCATCACCCCTTTTAGAATCTAAAACTCCTCTAAATTGTGCAACTATTGCTTGGTCCCAAACTCTACACCTTGTATCTATCAAAGAAGCAAAATATTCAACACCAATGTCATAGTTAAATTGCAGATGGACAATAATGTCTATATAAGAAAAGTGCACATGTAAGTATCCCTTTTCTTTCCATCTTTTAACATCTTTGGGATCAATAAAGGGTAAATAAAATGGATGAATTCCCCGACCTTGGACTCACAAATTTAATTCAATCTGTCTAACAGAAGTCGTTAGCCTAGCTTTTATTCTCTTTTCAGGATAAAGATCAGTGATATGAACCTCAGGAAATTTAAAATTTCCTTTTTCATCTACTATAACATCATTTGCTTCAATAATATCATGCAAGGGCAGAATTCCAGACATGCTAGTATTCAAACTCTTATGGCTTGCCATCTCTTGAAATATATGAAAGTTTTAAGATCTTACTTAGAATTTTGATTTACGTTTTCTGCTACAATTTCCCAGCTTATGGATGCCCTTCACAATGCCTCCCTAGATTCAACAATGGGTTTTACTTTTTGGGGGGTCCACAACAACTTGCAAGAATTACCCTCAACTTTTCAGACTTAAAAATCACTTAATATTTCTTAAATGATACAATGGCAAGAGTCAAATAGAAACAATGAATGGAATAAACACTGCGAACTATTTCTATTATACTTTAAAGATGATACAATGATGATAAGGATTTACAAAGACCATAGTTCTGTGAAAATAAATAGGCTCTGTGAACATTAACCAGGACTCTATGAATGATAATCAGGCTCTGATACCAAACAAGGAGTAGACAATTGTTACTACTTATCAAATTGCCATTAGTTTTATATTCAAAGTCATACTATATATTCTAGTCGGTTAGTATTACCGAATCATGCAGACGGTACACACAGAGAAGTCGGTATGAACAGTCTAGTCGGTTACAGAAGAAAGTAGTCACAGAACGCAGTATTCACCGAGTGGTTTACCGAGTATTGTTTCATGGCTACCGAGTAGTAAAGTTAACTCACCAAGTTGATATTCATAGAGTGAAACGTTTTACCAGATACATTGAACCTGGACATGCACATGAAAACGTGTTACAAGATCGAGGCACATCTAACCATTTTTACATTGGAAATTGCACTAGGAGATTGTGTATGATTACAAGGTCAATCTAACCAATGAAATATTTTGTTTAGTTATTCATTCGAGGAATCTTTTTGTAAGATCGAAGCAATGAATTAGATCACCGTTGTAAGAGATCTATTTACACAACATGATTTTAGGGTTAGACACAAGAGATGTGAGATATGTGTGTGTATGCATGAAGGAAGACTGTTATAGAGACACAGAGAGGTCACCAAGAAGGTTATCAGTGAATAGTCAAAGAACAGAGTAAACAGAAGGGTTTACTGAGTTACAATATGGGTTACCGAGGTATGTTACAAGCTAGGTAATCTTATTCTGAGCACATAGAATTTGCTATAGCATTTCAAATGTAAAGTTGTAGATATTTGTAATGATTTTATTGTAATATTTTGAAGTTGTAAGAGAAACCTTTTACAGGGTAAAAGACTCTAACCAAGTCTATAAATTGTAAATCCTTTAACCAGGTGCAGCATTTATATAGTGTTGTAAAATCCTTTAGTAAGGTAGATCTAACTGATCTTGATACTCCTAACAGGGTAAGCTATCAGAAATAGCTAAATGTAGCTCTAACCGAGCAATCTTTATTATTGCAGTAGTGAAGTTGTGGGTGCCATCTCCACTGTAGTTTTTCTCTCTAACCAAGAGTTTCTGCGTGACCAAAATATATGTGTTATGGAGTGAATCATGTATGATTGTTATCTATTTGTTTTAACTTTATTTTATGTTACTGCACTATTTTGTTTATGCATAACAGTAAGGTTATTAGTAAAGAAAAGTTTTGGAGTACTGATTCACCCCTCCCCTCTTAGTACTTTAGCTTTCCATATTGGGCCTAACAATTGGTATAAGAGCTTGAATCTTGGAGAAGGGTTTAACTACCTAAAGAGAAAGATCTTAGCAATGGAAGGCTACAAACAAACTCGGAGGATTGTGTATCTACAAGAAGAGCTGGATAATGCAAATCAAGTGATTGCAGACATGCAAAGGCAAATGCAAAAATCTCTGAAAGTAAGGAGAAGATTATCTGATCACTTGCAGGATTCTCAAGAGCTAGTGGAACAAATTGAGATATCATCTTAGAGCAGTATATCTGAAGAGACTGAAGAAATGATTGGAATGTTGAAAGAAAAGAACAAAGCATTGGCTGATCAACTAAAAGCAATGAAAAGAGAACATGAACATTTCAGTACACAGATGACTGAAAAATCTAGATGCATTAAGGATAGTTGAGGATAAAGAAAGAGATCTACAAAGAGAGAAACAACAACTTGAAGCTCTAGTATCTGATAAGGATGATGAAATCATAAGGTTAACTGGTATTCAACAAAATATGACAGATCAACTAGGTCATGCACATCATGAAGCAATTCTGAAGAATGATGAAAATCAATCATTGAAACTTGAAGTATCAAGGTTGACTGGTGAACTTGAAACAGAGAAGAAATCCAAAGAATCATTGGAGAAAAGTTATGAAGCATCAAAGATGTTGGATGAGCAACTGAATACAAGAAGACCCTACAAAGATGGAGGACTTGATTACAAAGGAAAAGAATCAACCGAGAAAGGAATTCATACTACCGAGAGAGGAGAATCATCAAAGCAAGCTGGAAACAGGAATAACATCAAAAGGAAGAAGCCTATTTGCTACTACTGTGGAAATCAAGGTCATACTGCCAACATATGTCAGATCAGAAAAGGTAAGCAACCAAATATCACTAAGTCCAATGGATATTGTTGGAATTGCAATAAATATGGTCACACATCTAATCAATGTAGGACAAAGTCTGTTAACAATTATCAGAAGGCAAAATTCAAAGGGTTTTGTAGAAACTGCAATAGATATGGATATAGTATCGAGAAGTGTTGGTGTAAGCAAAAGAACTACATGAAGTATCCACACTGAGTAAACACTAGAGGTTACCGAACTCACACAGATCCTTACCGACAATATGCAGCAGTACCATGGGACTACAATACGAAGATATGGTGCGAATGTTGTGGAAGATATGGACATATTAGTGCCAACTATTTTAGAAGATTTGGAATGAACAACCAGAGATCATGGAGAAATCCTGGTAAGGGATGTTTTCATTGTCACAAAGTTGGACATTTAGCTAGAGATTGCAGAGATCAACCGAGAAGAGACACTGAAGAGATAAAAGAAAAATTCAAGATGATTTGGAAAAAGAAAGAAATGATGTCAGATGAAGAAAGCACCTTACCTACTGAGTTAGGTGCACCTATTTCAAATTAGTCAAGAAAAGGTATGAAGGGACTGCATTCTCTAAAGGTTAAATCATAATAGTTCCTATTCTATTATGTACAAAATTCAAAATCTGCATAGTTAAGATGCAATTAGTCAGTTTATATACTATACAGGAAACCTGTCAAGTTGGTGTATACAAGAAACCTGTCAAGTCGGTTAATAAAAGAAAGTTAGTTACTCGGTTAAAACAAAAAATGGAGTAAATCGGTAAAAGGTGAACCGAGTGCATTTAATGTCTTGACCTAACTTGCACGGAGCCCGATGAGGTATTTTTGAGTACTTAAAAGTGTTTTCGTGGTCATTTTCATTCACCAAGTTTTCGAGAAGTAGAGAAGAGCGAATCTAAGCGATCAAATTTCATTCAAAGTGAATTTCAAGGTATTTACATCAAATCTATTCACTATTAAGCTAGTTTCCGATATAGTCAAATTGCTATTGTCTACCGAGTGTGAAGTGTTAGTCGTTTGTAAACCCTAAGGATAATTTGTCAAATCTTACCTGAAACCTACCATGGCACCCAAGATCCAAGACTCCGTAGTTGTCCAAAATGTGGAGAAGACCTCGCTGAAATATTCTCTAACTCCCAAAGTTGCCTTAGAACCGGATGACAAAACTGCATTTTCACTCATCCCGGATCGATTCTTTTTAGTAGAAGATGTTAGATTCTTCACCAAATGTCGTGTTGAGGAACTCGGTCATTGAGAGATTAGTGACACATATGATGAACTTTGCACTGATGGCAAACTGGATAGCAAATTTGAGCATCTCAAAATCAAGGGATTAACTGAAACCCTAGTCTATCCCCGTGTGTTCAAACCCTAGTGGGTTAAGTTTGTCTTGAGCAGAGTACATGATGATTTCATGTGGCTACAAGAGAAACCATTCAAGATCACTAAGGAAGTCATTCACCTGATCACCTGGTATCCCATCTATGATCATGCACATGCATAGAAAATGATATCACAAAAGGAGCTAATCAGTCTAACCAGAGTAGAATCTAATTACCGAGGACTGAAATTGAATAATGTCACTGATACAGAACTCAAGTTTGCAATTAGAGTTATTGGTTACTATTTCTTCCAATCTGCAAGGGAAAACAGTGTACCATGTGCTGTAGTTGACTTGGCCTACAAAATAGTGAAGAAGGAAATGAAAGTAGACTTGTGTGAAGTACTACTGAAGAACTTGTTTGAGAACTTGAACACAATAAGGAAGCTGGAGAAGAACAACTCGGCAAATACACTAAAGTTCGGTTCACTACTTGTATGTATGTTCTACTTTGAGAAGTTCTTTCCCTCAGTCGGTAAAGTAGTATGGGAGCTACACCAACCTATCACCCATCAGATCAATGACTACATCAAGAAGTTAGGAGATAACTTTAATGATATCATGGATGATTACTTCAGCAAATTCCAAGAGAAAATGCACAACAGGTACAGGATTCCACCATAGCTGGTAGAAAAATACAAGGACAATATATGTTTTGAGGTCGACACTGATTATTGCTATGTAAATGTTGTTGAACCAAGGACTCAATCGTTGCAACCAATGGGTTATGAGATTGATTATGATATAACACAGCAACAAATTGATGCCTATTTATCATTGCCAAGGCATGCAATTGAACTAAGGTATGGAACCTATGAAGAGGTGAAGGAGAAAGTAAAAATGAGCATTGTAGTACCTAAGGCTACAAGAAAAGCTACAAAAATGGTAAAGGTTTTATCTGAGAAATTAGGAGAAGAATCCTCCTCTACACCTGTCAAAGGAAATCTTGCCATTACTGAAGAGGAATCAGAAGCTCAAGAGGCTGCAATAACATTGAGCACAAAATTGCCAAAGGGTAAAGTTCTGAAAAGAAAGAAACAGGACATCACAAAGGCCCTACCGACTCCACCAACAAAGAGACCCAACACCAGAGCATCAGCTACATCACTGAATAAGAAGCAAAAGAGTGTTACTACACCAAAGGTAACCAAGACCTTAAGAAATCTACTCGGAGATTCATTTTTGCAAAAGAGTCGAGTGATATAGTCTAATGATGCAAATAAATTCCAGATTGTGAAAAGCAAAAAGGTAAATATTCATAGTGTTGAAAATTTTTGTGCCAATCTTAAAGAATACGGTGGATTTACAGGATTTAGATATGTTAAGTATGAGACTAGGAATAATGATGAGAAGTGATAGATTGAAGAAGCTGTCATCTATACACTTCTGAAGTTTCGGCTAGCACCATTAGAACTAACAAAGTCACTTCCCAGTGAACTCTACTTACATATTGATAACAAATGGAAATATGCAATGGATTTAGAGAGACAAATAAGAGAAAGAAGTCTAGTCCATCTATTTCCTGACATGTCCGTAGCAGAAATCAAGGAGCATTTGACCACATACAATTCTAAATTTCTTGTGAAATAGAGAGCCTTAAAATTGATGAATGGGATATATATAGATGTGGAGAATGAGACAAAAGCCAAGTGGCAGGAGATCTTCAAACAAAAAGATGTCGATGAACAATCTTGAATTGAAATTGTTGATGTCACCGAGCAAGATCCAGATGTCACCGAGCAAGGTTCAGACCCGGTTGACACTATACAAATTGATGAAGATGTAATGGATGAAGCAACACCGGAGCAGGAAATGATTGAAGGCACTACCTATACAAAACCTATCTCTAGTGAATCTGTCTTAGAACAAGTCCAGCCTTATCCATCGGTGAAGCCACCAGTCTCAACCGAAGCTCCCAAGGACACAGAGCAAGGCACCGAAGGTACCAAATCTGAAGCTGTAGGAGATACAACCAAAGATCAGACGTCTCAAGCACAGACAAGCACTGCAAATGTTACAACTAAGACCCCTAGCACCGAGACACCAAAGGACACTGCAACGGCTACAGGAACTGACCAACATGTTGCATCTACCGAGAAACCTACCGAGGGTCAGCAAGCCTCACAAGCACTTCTCTTAGTGCCACCGACCAAAGGCAAAGAGAAGAAGGTGAGAAAGCATGGTTTCAAATTTGACTTGTCTAAACCGATCGTGTTGCCCAATGTAGACATCTCTAAATTGAAAGGGCAAGCACTCACTGAATTTGGTGAACTATGCAAAGCAAAGGCTAAACAAGAGAAGCAACTGGCCATACAGAAGAAGAATAAAGTACTTCAGAAGGTTAGGACACTACTCACAGAAATGCTACCTTCAGCAACAATGTCAACCGATGTAGCCATCCATATTCAATTGGATGAACTCCTAAATCAGATTGAAACATCTGGAGTTGATGCATCTGAGTACTTGAGCAAGCTCAAGGATAAAGAGCTAACTGCTAAAATGATAGAGGAAGTACAGAAATCAATTGTTGTTGGCAAGGTAAAACTTGTCAAATTCATTGCTGAGTTCTCCCCTCAACTCAAGCATATTGTTTATTTATTCCAGAAACTGTGTACATTTTCCTTATTTATTAAAGATGTCAAAAATAAAATTGATGCAATTGAGAAAGAGATCATCGATCTCTCCACTAAGTTGACCACCAAGCCTAATTCAGTTCAAAATTTTTATACAAAGCTTCAACAGCTCATGGCTCAACAGTTAGAATTGAGGAATGAAGAGCATAAAATCAAGATGGATATAATGACCCTTTAGACATTA
The DNA here is from genome assembly GCF_030272615.1 of Cryptomeria japonica. Taxonomy (NCBI): domain Eukaryota; kingdom Viridiplantae; phylum Streptophyta; class Pinopsida; order Cupressales; family Cupressaceae; genus Cryptomeria; species Cryptomeria japonica. Next base: position 584,115,535 of record NC_081405.1, read on the forward strand.
TTCCTTCCTCATCTCTCATCAGTATAGGAACAAATCAACAGAGCTACATGCCTATCAACTACACAAGAGGGAAGCACTCTTGATGGCTTAATATCACTCCTAGCTGATATTCAAGCACAAAATTCATTAATGGAAAGTGTAAAGGATTCACTCTTAGTCGCCCTCACTGATGTCCGGACCAAGTATAAGTCTATTTTTGATCAATTACCACCTCCAGATGGAAATTAAGTTGTTGATGTTTATCAAAAAGGGGGAGTAATATCATGATACTACATAGAGGAAAGTAATACCCAGCAAAGGGGGAGTAATACTATATTTGGAGTGATACAGTTTTGATAACACAATTTTGAGTATTGTATACAAGGGGAGTATATCGAGCAGAATATACAAAGCATTCAGAACACACAAGCACAGAACAGAACCAAACAAGCAAAATTCAAAGTTATGTACAGAATAAAGATAAGGGGAATATATCTACATATACTACTTCATTGACTATTGTATATATTGTCAAGTATAGTCATTTTGCAAGTATATAGTTTTTGAGTTATGACTTTGAAAGTAGTTTTTGTCAAACATCTCAACTAATGTCAAAAGGGGAGATTGTTACTACTTATCAAATTGCCATTAGTTTTATATTCAAAGTCATACTATATATTCTAGTCGGTTAGTATTATCGAATCATGCAGTCGGTACACACAAAGAAGTCGGTATGAACAGTCTAGTCAGTTACAAAAGAAAGCAGTCACAGAACGCAGTATTCATTGAGCGGTTTACCGAGTATTGTTTCATGGCTACCGAGAGTAAAGTTAACTCACCGAGTTGATATTCATAGAGTGAAATGTTTTACCAGATACATTGAACCTGGACATGCACATGAAAATGTGTTACAAGATCGAGGCACATCTAACCGTTTTTACATTGGAAATTGCATTAGGAGATTGTGTATGATTACGAGGTCAATCTAACCAATGAAATATTTTGTTTAGTTATTCATTCAAGGAATATTTTTGTAAGATCGAAGCAATGAATTAGATCACCGCTGTAAGAGATCTATTTATACAACATGATTTTAGGATTAGACACAAGAGATGTGAGATATGTGTGTGTATGCATGAAGGAAGACTGTTACAGAGACGCAGAGAGGTCACCAAGAAGGTTATAAGTGAACAGTCAAAGAACAGAGTAAACAGAAGGGTTTACCGAGTTACAATATGGGTTACCAAGGTATGCTACAAGCTAGGTAATCTTATTCTGAGCACATAGAATCTGCTATAGCATTTTAGATGTAAAGTTGCAGATATTTGTAATGATTTTATTGTAATATTTTGAAGTTGTAAGAGAAACCTTAAACAGGGTAAAAGACTCTAACCAAGTCTATAAACTGTAAATCCTTTAACCAAGTGTAACATTTATATAGTGTTGTAAAATCCTTTAGTAAGGTAGATCTAACTGATCTTGATACTCCTAACAGGGTAAGCTATCAGAAATAGCTAAATGTAGCTCTAACCGAGAAATCTTTATTATTGCAGTAGTGAAGTTGTGGGTGCCATCTCCACCGTAGTTTTTCTCTCTAACCAAGAGTTTCTGCATGACCAAAATATATGTGTTATGGAGTGAATCATGTATGATTGTTATCTATTTGTTTTAACTTTATTTTATGTTACTACACTATTCTGTTTATGCATAATAGTAAGGTTATTAGTAAAGAAAAGTTTTGGAGTACTGATTCACCCCTCCCCTCTCAGTACTTTAGCTTTCCATGTTGGGCCTAACAAAGAATATCACAAAGAGTAGACAATATGCTCTGATACAAGTACACATAATGACAACAATATGAGCTAGAGCCAATATTCCATTAATTAAACTTTATTACATGAGATAGACAGACTTCATAACCTATGCAAGCCAGTTTCTCATAATCCCCAGATTGCATGGAAGCACAAGGGTAGAGGATACTTCCAACTTGCTCCTATTAGACCTACTACACCACACTAAGACTCGATTCAAGACTCTAAAACTATATTAGACTCAAGACTCCATACAACTCAGAATGCCTCAAATGAGCTCAGAATGCCTCTATTTATAGTAGTTGGAGGCCAAGGGGTAGGTGGATTTTGACCGGTAGGTGTGAGTGGTAGATGTATTTGACCGACAGATGTAAGTGGTAGATGGAGAAAGTGGTAGATAGTTGTACTAGTAAATGTGAGTGGTAGATGAGAAAATTAGATGGAAAAGTAGGAGGAAGTTTTGGAGGGTAGTGGAAGTGGAGTGGTAGGTGGTGGTATGTACTATGGAATCTTATCATAGTGGAGTATGTACTCTTATATGTGCAAGCTCATGTTGGACCCTTTAGAATTTATTTAATAATTTCTAGAACTTTCCTATTAACCCACTATTTACTAATTTATTTACTATCACTTTTTGTATTCCTGAAAAGTGAGAATAGTCCACTTAACACCTGTAAATGGCTATAGGGATCTTTCTTTTTACACAACTTTTGCATCATGTTGTCAAGCTTCACATGGCTGACAGCATGGCTTTTTTAAACAGGGTTGCATCCTGCTATCAGATCTTAACATGGCTGACTTCACGGCACAGACAAACCCTTGTGCTAGTTGTATGCAAAGCATTAATATACTAAACTAATTTGCAAGGAGGAATATCAAACCAAATGGTTGACAGTGTATGTCCTTGCTTTTTCAATGCATTGTCTAATATTATCTTTCTAATATATATTATTCATGGCACTAACTATGTACAAAAATTCATTAAGTTGTTGCAATATCATCCTAGGTCTTTTGTCCAGTCATTCCACCATAAAACACGCCAATGCCCATTGTCTACAATAAGATGTATTCCTGGTAAATTGAAAACATTGTCGAATTCCACAACATACTTATATTTGTAAGTATGTTTTAATCGTTTTAGTAGTAGTCTTCTTTTTTCTGGATGATACTAGTCTCCTTTGATCTGGGTGACTTTGTGCTCGATTATCCATTCCAATTGGTAGTAAGGAAAATGCACAACAAGATAGATGATGTCTAAGAGGACAGTATGAGACTTTTATGAAGTTAGTTGGGATAGTAATATTTTACATGAAGGACTAGAAGCTTTAGTAAAATCTTCAACATTATTGAAATCTGATGGAAAATGTCTCATAATATCCCTGCAGCTAAATATTATATGTGCTTTTTTATACTACCTTACTAATGCCTTTAGAACAACTAATTCTCCTTTAGTAAGGCTTGGGGACAAAATGTGTATTTCTTTTGCACCTGGCATTGTTTGCAATCTACCCTAGCCCTAAATTCTAGTTACTAAATCAAGATTTTTAAATAAATAGCTTTCCAAAATCTTTCTTTGGCACTCTGCTGGCAACTCTTTAATCTATTGGATGGTTGAAACTTGTGGAGGATCAGGAAGGAGATTACCTTCTACATCAAATTTACCAATAACATTGATACAAATTGAATCTTGGTTAAAATCAACAAATTTAGCTCCTGAATCATTTCCCAAAATGACACCAACCTGGGTAAAAGAAACCATTGAAATTTGGCTTAGAAAATCCCATCCTAGGAGAATATCAATTTTAATGCCATCATCCTGCCAAGATGAATAGGAATAACTAAGTTCTCCTATATTTATTGAAATTCCATATGCTTTTCTCCTGAACCTCTTCTTAGCTCCTATTTCATAGATTAGAATATTTTGAGGTTTCCAATAATGGGATGGTAATACATATTCTTTGGCAATACTAATTGTGGATCCTATGTCTAAAATAGCAGAAAATTCATATTTAACATCTAGTCCTACTGTGACAAGAGTTATGGGATTTATAGGTTTTCTGGGATACACCTTTTTGGCATCATATTTTTCTATTTGCTTTTCTACATTTCATAACTGATCCTTCTTGGCCGAAACTTTTACCCAATTATTTTCCTGCAATATTTCATCCATCTGTATTATGACTTCATCAATTGTTGCAAAATTATCAATTTCTTGTAGCACTTCATCCATCTGTACTATGACTTATTTTTCCTCAAAATATTCTTGAAAATGTCCTTCTAATAAATGTATTGCATATTCAAGAAGACTTTGATCATACTCAACTCCAACACTTTCCTTATTATTTTCAGAGACTTGATCAAGCATCCATTCATTATGATCTATTTCTTCTATGTATAAATCCTTGAGAAAGAAAGATTGATCCACTATATTCATTATGCTTTTTTCATTTTCAATTAATCTTGCTAGACAATTTTTATTATCTTCTTCTTATGTTAATATGTGGTGCTGACAATTACTACAAATTTCTTTTCATAGAAGACTTTTTTTTCCTTGAATGCTTTGAGTCATTTCTTGAGAATGAGTATATTCTACTTCATTATCCTTCTTTAGTTCTACATCATTAGTTTGGGAAGAATTTTCTTCATTATGCTTAGAGCGCATTAAACACGTGGATCTTTCGGGATGAGTATACTCTACTTTATCATTAATTTGGGAAAAGATTGTTTCATCACACATGGGTTCTTCACATACTGTTTCAGAGCTTTTTTCATCAATCAACTCTTTAGAAGTATCAACTATCTTTTCTTGAGAGCTTTCTTGCTTTACATTTGTCTTTTCCAAGATTTTCCTATAAGATTCATCTTGTTTTTGCAAAAGATTAGTCTTTGTTTTCACCTTCCATTTATTTATTTCTTTTTCAATATAGATCTTTTCTTTGTTGAGTTCTTCTATCCTCTACAAATATTCTTCTATGTTTATTCTTCTAGCTACTGAGTTTTCTTCATATCTATAAGTTTTCCTATTTATTTCTCTCTCTAGTTCGCATACTACATCTTCAAGATTTTCTTTTAGAATCCTCATATGATATTCTATACATCTATCATATTTCTCATATATTATCTTCCTTTTCTTCTTAGAAAAACTATCTAAACAATTTTCAGCATCACCCATACAAATCTTGCCTTCCTTCCTATTTACTTGCAAAATTATCAAAATTTGTCTACTATCTTTTTCTACACAAGCTTTCTTTTCATTCCTTAAATATGATGGCCTATACTTTGATATTTTAGAGCATCCATTCTCATCAACAAACAATTCATTATCAACAATGTTTTTTCCTAACATGGATCTTGAACTAGAAGCATTCATACCTCTGCATGTAGTCATTCTAAGCAAATGTTATTGAAAAGAGATTTAGATCCTACTTAAAATTTCGGTGCTCATTCACTGCTACAATTTCCCGGCTTATAGCTACCCTTAACAAAGCCTCCCTGGCTTAAACAATAGGTCTTACTTTTTGGGGGTCCATAGTTACTTGAAAGACTTACCCTCAATCTTTTAGACTTTACACTTTCTCAACAAGATTTGAACAAAATAACAGACAACACATAACACAAATACTTCGATCCAAGAGTCTCACAAAGAACATAGCATAATAGACTCAAATTTTCATTGATGAAACTGGATGATTACAATATATTCATGGCTCTGTGAACAATAACCAGGGGCTGATTCCAAACAAGGAGTAGACAATATAAGAAAGAGTAGATAATATGCTCTAATACAAGTGTGCCGAATGACAACAATATGAGCTAGAGCCAATATTCCATTAATTAAACTTTATTACATGAGATAGACAGACTCCATAACCTATGCAATCCAGTTTCTCATAATCCCCAAATCGCATGGAAGCGCAAGGGTAGAGGATACTTCCAACTTGTTCCTATTAGACTCACCACACCACACTAAGACTTGATCCAAGACTCTAAAACTCTATTAGACTCAAGACTCCATACAACTCAGGATATGACTCTAACACTCGATGCCTCAAATTAGCTCACAAGGCCTCTTAGGCTTTTTGCAAGAACATTTTCTTTTAAATTATTTAACCAAAGAAAACTCTTTAAAATCTTTCTATGGGGGTTTATTGCAGAATTCTTTGAGATTACATGTAGAATTAAACTCATCATCATTCTGGCTAATTGTTTAGGTGACAATATTTTTGTAGCTTATTTGCTATAACAATTTTGAGCTCAGCAAATGTAAAATTTTGTATTTGAAAACCCTTCTTGTTCATTACATAATCTTCTTCCCAACTACCTAATTGACAAGGCAAGGAGTTTAGATAATGTCTTTTGGATGACTCATTATTTTGTAAGCGAGGTTGGAATAGGTACTTTTCAAAAACCAAATTATATCTATATAACAATCTTAAATTCCTTAGTTTCAATATACATAAGATCCTTGTAGCCTACCTAGCCTTACTTTTGGTGGCTATACAAAATTCATCAATCATTTTAAATTTTAATTGTGGAAACCCAGCAGTCATTATATCTTGTTTTTTAAGATTTAGATTTTTACAAGAGCTTCCTCAAAATATTTTGTTTCATTTCCATCTGGGGCCAAAATTATTTCTCTCACCAATGCAACTATTTTGTCACTGCCAAAATGTCCAGCTAGTCCTCCACTGTGTTTCTCTTTTATCAGCTTCTCTCTCACGGAAGTCTTAGGTATGCACAACTGAACTCCCCTAATTAACATCCCATCTTGAATGAAATAATCCAACTAGTTTCTCCTATCAACCATATCAATTCTCTACATGCTTTCCAAGGTTCTACAAAATTTGGGTCTTCATCATACTAGGTCTTCAAATCTTCGAAACCTAATACTATCACTCTCATCTATGTCAGCAAATTCCTTCTCCTACTCAATGCATCAACAACTTTTTTAGATTTTCCACTTCTATGTTTTAACACAAAGGTGTAACTCTGCAATAATTCTACCCATCTCATATGTCTCTAATTCAACTTACTCTAACTATTCAAATACTGCAAAGCCTTATGATCTGTATACAACACAAACTCCTTAGGAAACAAGTAGTGTCTCCATTTCTTCAAGGGTTGAATTATGGCATAAAATTCATGATCATACACTGAATATCTCTTCCGGACATCATTCAATTTCTCACTAAAATAGGCTACTGATCTCCCTTCTTGACTCAAGATTTCTCCTATTGTTGTTCCACTTGCATCACCATCCACTTGAAATACTTTATTGAAATCCGATAAAGATAACACATGTTGCTCAGTCACTTTATGCTTCAACAATTCAAAACTTTTGTTTGCTCTGGTGGTCCACTTGAATTCCTTTTGATCTCCTCTCATGGTCTCAGTCATAGGGTTACAAACTGAACTAAAATTTTTGATAAAATTCTGGTAAAATCTATCCAATCCATGAAATGATCTTACCTCCCCAATGCTTTCCAGTGTAGGCCACTCAAAAATGGCTTTCACTTTCTCAGGGTCCATCTTCAAACCATCCTCAGATATCACAAATCCTAAATAGATTAACTCATCCTTCATGAAAGTACACTTCTTGATATTGATCAATAAATTTTCTTCTCTCAACCTCTCCAAAACTTGTCTTAACTGCAACAAATGCTCCTCTTTTGTTTTATTAAAAATCAAAATGTCATCCAAATACACAATAACAAACTTACCCAAGAATGTCTTCAATACCTCATTCATTAGCCTCATAAAAGTACTCGATGCATTAGTCAATCCAAAAGGCATCACCAACCATTCATATAGTCCTTCGTTTACCTTAAATGTTGTCTTCCACTGGTCACCTTCTCTGATCCTAATTTGATGATATCCATTCTTCAAATCTATCTTTGTAAAGTATTTTTCTCAACTCAAACAATCCATTATGTCATCCATCCTAGGCAAAGGAATCAGATATTTCACTGTGATCTTGTTTATTTCTCTTGAATTGGTACACATTCTCCATTCTCCATTCTTCTTAGGTGATAATATTGTTGGTACTGCACAAGGACTCGGACTCTCCCTAATCAAACCTTTCTTCAACAACTCCTGCACATGTCTATTCAGTTCTTCATTCTCTGTCGGTGTCAACCGGTGTGCAGCTTTGTTAGGAAAACTAGCTCCGGGAACCAAGTCCATGCAATGACTAATACTTCATACAAGTGGCAATCCATCAGGTACATTATCTGAAATGATGTCCTCATCTGTCAGCAAATCTTTTATCTCTTCTAGGTGTTCTCCTTCTGGTTCCAATCTCTCAGTCTTCTTAGGAATTAAGGCAAAACACATTCTCATGTCTCAGTCCATCCATGAATTTCCTTCCATCTACTAAACAGATTCTAGCATTCGTACAGACTTCATTCTTCAAAGGTTCCTCCAAAGGTAACAAGGTTTGTTTCATCCCATTGGCCACAATAGTGTATGTATTCTTCCTCCCATCATGTATTGCCTATCTATTAAACTGCCAAGGTCTACCCAAAAAGAGATGACAAATATCCATAGGCATAATATCACACAAAACTTCATCATGATAATTCCCAATTTTCAATTTCACCATTGTTCACTTACTAACAAATTATGTTCATCCCAATTTTTTTCTATCTGATAAGGCTTAGGGTGTTTCAATCTCTCCAATTTCAACTTATTCACCATCTCTTCTGAAACAAGATTATCTAAACTACCAATATCAATAAAAATTTTACAACACTTACCAGATACCTTACATCTAGTGATGCAGAGATCCTTGGAGTTGATCCAAATCACCTAGTTGTGTTTCTTGCTCTCTCCAGCCTTCTAACTCCTCAAGCCCATCCAATGGTACTTGGTAAGGGTTCTTCTAGTTATACCTCCAGGTTCTAATCCACTTTTGCTTGCCTCCAAGGTATAGCCATAAATGTTTTACAATAATGCTTCCTATTGAGGGTTCTACCTCAATCCCTATCACACCTTCCCAACACTCCAACAACCTCTACAAAAGATCTTTCTTCACAAACTTGTTCCATGAGAGTAAAATGAAGTTACTCAGTGTCTATGGTGCCAACTAAGGGTTTTTTCACCTTTAAACCCATTGCCAAGCCTTCTCAAGGTCACCTTGGCTATATCGAGCTCCAAACAGGCCTAATTCAATTAGCCCTCCTATTACGGTTTTTAGGTTTTAAATTCACATCTACCCACACAAGGCCTCAACAAAATTACATTTATGAGTACCCTTTTCAGAGTTACATAAACTATTGCAAAATGGCATCTGGGTTCTTCGTACACATGGGGTTTCTAGAACTGTCCTATTTTCAAGGGTTTTAGGCCTACCCGGGTGACTTGCAAACTTGGCCTTAGAAGGCTTCACTAGTCAAAACCTCTGCAAAAAAAAATCATTGATTCTTTAAGGGCATTCAATGGGGTCTCCAACCATGTGTCAACTTTGGCTCTACCAATCCAGTGTGCTCTAAAAATGCACATCTTTTGTTGTCCTAGTCTCACCAACTCCTAGTTGTGAGCCTAGGGTATCATTCTAAAATCACCACAAAGGTCTGCAAAACCAAAAAACCTATACTAAACATATTTACAAACCATAACCTATCATTCCACTAGATTTCAACTGGTGTCATCAGTGGATTCTCAGGCTAGAGCCATTTCTTGCTTAAACCCTAGCTTACAAGGGTTTTGCACCTAGTCACAGAGAATGGGTTAAATCTCTGCAACCAGACACAATTAGACCTTGAAATATACCTCTTTGGAAATTATATTCACCAATCCTTCATGTCCTGCAAGTAGAATCCCCTGACACACAATTAGACCTTGAAATATACCTTTTTGGAAATTATATTCACCAATCCTTCATGCCCTGCAAGTAGAATCCTCTGACAAATCCGTACTGGACCATACAACACAACAAAAACAAAGAGAAATAGTGAAAATGGTGTAAAAACAAGGTTTTTGCTTACAAACAAAACTTGTTTTGCATTCCAATTCTTTCAACCTATACAATGACGTTGTCTTTGGCTTTTAACACCATGATTCAACTGGTTAGAACCAACTTCTTCATCGCCAACAACATAAAATGCAACTTTTTGCAATGTTGCAAAAGTTGCTTAGCTTTTTTACATCTTTTTTATTCTTAGGATGCAACCTTGCACTCAAGTGCACTCCAAGGCTTAAAAAGGCCCTCTATGCATCCTAGGAGACCTAAAACAATACATTACTTCCTTATTACATGATGACTCTATTTTAGAGTAGTGCACCTGTGAACAATATCAACATTACCTCTTCTAGGATGACCACATCCTATACCCAACAAAAGCTTGGACAACTCATCCATGACTTCATTAAGTCCCAAATGGTTGGTCCACTTATTACAACATGCAAGAAAACATAAAAGACTAAAGAACAAACCAAAATTAGCATGGAGTGGCAGGTGCCCTGCACCATACTCCCCTGGGACAATGAACTCAAGTCCCTTGAGTTATGAGGTCTACAATTTCCACACCATACTGAAGTATATCTGATTCACATAGCATCTGATTCAGGTAACCCTATCCACTTCACAAGATAATGCTTGTATACACCTTTCCTTGTCTTCTTTATTACCTTGGTGTCCAAAATACTTTCCAAATTGACTGGTTGGCTTGGTGGAAAATCATTAACCCAATCTTCAGTGCCTTGTGATGAGGTGTCCAACTGATGTGTTTGTGATTCTCCCTTGTATGGATAGAGATCACATACATTAAAGATAGGAGAAATACCCAAGGTGGGAGGGAGTTCAAATTCATATGCATTCTGATCATATTTATGCACCACCTTGAGAGGCCCAATCTTCTTCATCAATAGCTTAGTAGGCTTCCCTTTTGGAAGTCTCTCCTTAGGTATGTTAGGACTGAATCTTCAATCTTAAATTGTACATTCCTTCTTGTTTTATCAGCATTCATCTTATACTGCACGGACTTTTGTTGTAAGGTCTGTCTTACCTTATTATGTGCTTCTTTGATTCCTTCTGCAAAATTCTCAACTTTTACACTCTTAGGTGTCATAGAACTGAGATCCTTGAGCTCTAGTATGCCCCTAGGATGAAAACCATACACTATTTCAAAGGGACTTTTACCTATACTTTAGTTAACTGAGTCATTGTATGCATATTTTGCTTGGTTGATTACCAAATCCCAAGTTTGTCCATGTTGTTTGGTGAGGCATCTTAATAGATTACCCAACGATCTATTTACTACCTCTATCTGACCATCTAATTGAGGATGGTAGGTAGATGAAAAAGATAATTTTGTGCCAAACTTTCTCCAAAGTGTTCTCCAAAAGTGGCTTAAGAACTTTACATCTCTATCATTGACTATGCTGATTGGAAGGCCATGAATTCTAACTATCTCTTTGAAGAAGAGTCTTGCAATGTAGGTGGCATCATTGGTGCTTTTGCAAGGTATAAAATGTGCCATTTTGTTGAACCTATCAACCACTACATACACACAAAGTTGACACGTGGTTGGAGACCCCATTGAATGCCCTTAAATAATCCATGATTGGTTTTTGCAGAGGTTTTTACTAGTGAAGCCTTCTAAGGACAAGTTTGCAAGTCACCCGGGTAGGCCTAAAACCCTTGAAAATAGGAAATTTCTAGAAACCCCATGTGTACGGAGAACCCAGATGCCATTTTGCAATATTGTATGTAACTCTGAAAAGGGTACTCATCAATGTAATTTGTTTAGGGCCTTGTGTGGGTAGATTTGAACTGAAACCCTCTGATGCAGAGATGCTTGGAGTTCTTGGTAAGCCTAACACAAAATCTATGCTTAAATATTCCCAAGGCCTTTGAGGTATGACCAAAGGTTGGTACAGACCTGCATTACTTGATGAAACTTTTTCTCTTTTGCAAATTGCTTATTGTTCTACAAACCTTCTCACTTCTGATTGCAACTTGGGCCAATGGCAAAACCTACTAACCTACTCCATAGTTTTATCTATGCCAAAATGACCTCCTAGACCTCCTTGATGCTTCTCTTGAATAATGTTTTGTCTCATAGAAATTTGACAAATGCAAAGAAGGTTTCCTTTGAACAACAAACCCTCTTGTATCATATACTCTGAATAAGAAACATGTGAGGTGTTAGAAAAATCAGAGCAAACATATATCTCAGCAAAGTCTTTATCATCCTTGTAGAGGTCTTTTAACAAATTCAATCCCACACTTTGCAATTGTATCTCCTGCATAGTCATGACTCTCCTACTTAATGCATCGGCTACCTTGTTTGTTGTACCCTTTTTGTGCTTGATAGTGATGGTGTAGGATTGTAACTATTCAACCCACTTTAGGTGTCTTTGATTCAATTTCTCTTTCCCATTAAGGAAACTAAGGGCATGGTTGTTAGTATAAACTGCAAACTCTTTAGGTAGAAAGTAATGACACCACTTCTTCAATGCTTACACCATGGCATACAACTCCAAATCATATGTGGAGTATCTTTGCTTGGCTTCATTCAATTTCTCTGAAAAGAATGCTATAGGATGATCTTCTTGACTCAAAACGGCCCCTATTGCCCTTTGGCTAGCATCACACTCTACTATAAACAACTGACTGAAATCAGAAAATCTAAGGGTTGGTAACTCTACTATCTTAGCTTTTGACAATTCAAATCCCTTATTGGATTCCTCTGTCCACTTAAATTGACATTTAATCCCTCCTTTAATGGAGTTAAGGATAGGAAGACAAACATGGCTAAAGTTTCTCACAAACTTCCTATAAAAAGATGTCATTCCATGAAAATTTCTAACATCACTTATACTCCTAGGTGTAGGCCAATTAAATATTGCCTCTACTTTACTTGGATCCATCTTTAAACAACCTTGTGAAATAACAAAACCAAGCTAAACTAACTCTATTTTCAAGAACTCACATTTTTCAAGGTTGATTTTGAGTTGAGCCTCCTTCAACTTCTTCAAGACCATCTCCACATGCTTAAGGTGTTCCTCCTTGGACCTACTAAAGACCAAAATGTCATCAAGATACACAATAAAAATTTTTCCAATAAACTCAACTAAGACTTCATTCATCAGCCTTTGAAAGGTACTAGGTGCATTGGTGAGGCCAAAAGGCATCACCATCCACACATATAGGCCTGCATTGGTTCTAAATGTTGTCTTCCATTCATCACCAGGTCCGATTCTTATCTGATGATAATCAGACTTCAAGTCCACCTTTATGAAGTAGCATGCTCCACCTAGATTGTCCAATAGGTCCTCTATCCTTGTCATGGGAAACCGGTATCTTATGGTGATCTTATTAATTGCTCGAGTCCATGCACATCCTCCATTTTCCTCCTTTTTTAGGCACTATAACAGTGGGAACAGCACAAGGACTCAAACTCTTTTTAATAAACCCTTTGTCTAAGAGTTCTTGCACTTGTTTGGCAATCTCCTCATTTTGGCTAGGTGTCAATTTTTAAGCAACTTTGTTAGGCAGATTTGCCCCTGGTATCAATTCTATTTGGTTATTAACATCCCTCATTGGAGGCAAAGAATTAGGCATATCATCTTCTATTACCTCTTCATATTGCTTTAATAAACCTTGCACTTCTTGAGGCACTTCACTCATTGGTTTTTCCTTAGCTTCATCTTTAGGCTTTAGCACTATAGCATGGCCCTGATTACCTTCTTGTTTTAACACTTTAAGGAAATCTTTGCCACTCATCAACATAACACTTGACCCTACTTGTTTTTACTCCTTTGGATTAGGTAATGGATCCATTTGATACTTCTTACCATTCTTGGTGATGAGATAACTATTCTTTTGTCCATCATTACAGGATTTCACATCATATTGCAATGGATGGACCAAGAGTAGATGACAAGCATCCATAGGCAATGTCACATTGAAGTTTGTCTTTGTATTCACCAATTTTAAAGTCCACCCATGCTTGTTCATCAACTAAGACATGTTGATCCCAGTTGAGCCATGATACAATATAGGGAGTGAGATGAGGCAATCTTTTTAGTTTGAGCTTATCCACCATTTTAACTGAGACAATATTCTTTGTGGATCCTGAATCCACAATCACCTTACAAATTTTGCCATGTGAATTACAAGTGGTCCTAAATAGACTTTTCCTCTGTGGTGGCTCTTGAGCTTGGGGTATCTTTAACATTGTTCTTCTCATCATCAAATTTTCTCCATCTATCACTGCCCTTGCCTTGTTGATTGGAGAGGTCACACTTTGAGTATCCTCCTCTTGCACTAATTGAGTCCTTCTCTCACCCATGTATGAACTTGATGAACTTGAGGCTTTTCCCGGGCACCTACTCATGGTATGTCCAACTTGGTTGGAGTGATAAAACCTACCGGTGAAGACTATATTTCCTCTCCCTGAGCTTCCAAACCTGCCTCTAAAATTGCTTGTCCATCTAAAGGATCCTCTGTATGTTCCTCTTTGAGAGTCCCCACTTCCTTCTTGGTTTTGATGCTCTTCATTTCTTGAAGCATTCTGCCCTCTGCCAAAGGTTCCTCTACCCCTAAAGTTCTTACCACCTCTATGCTTTTGATTTTGCTCACTTCTCCTTTTGATCTTTTTCTCTACCCTTAATGCCAACTAAAAACACTTGTGAACAGTGTTTGGTGTGAGGATGCTTATTTCATCTTGTATGTTTTGCCTAAGACCATTCATGTATCTAGCCAATTTATCCACTTCATTCTCATGTTTCCTGGACCTCAAACTTAGTTTGTGGAATTCCTTAGTGTATGCATTGACATCTAGTTCCCTTTGTTTCCAATTTTGCAGTCTCTTGTGGATTTGAACTTCATAATCCCCTGGTAGGAATTGAGCTTTCATCCTTATCTTCATACGCTCCCATGAGGTTATCTTTTTCTTACTTACTTGTACCCTTTCTTCTTGCATCATGTTCCACCAAACCAAGGCTAATCCCCTCAATCTTGACTTGGCTACATTTACTCTCTTCTCCTCTGCTACCTCCTTATAATCAAAATTATTATTCAATGCTTCTATCCAATCTAATAACTCTTCTCCATTGAGATTTCCTCCATAGGTGGGTAATCCATCCAAATTATCCTTGGAGATGGATTTGACCGCATCCAACAATAGTTTTTGGTATTGAGACATTGTTACTATTGTCTGGTCCTCTTCATATTCCACTTCTTCATATGTCTCATCTCCCCATTCTGTCTTAATCTTCCCCTTCTCCTTCTTAGTATCTCAGGTCCCTTTAGTTCCTTCCTGATCCTTCAATCCTTCTAGCATCTTTGTCATCATCTGTCAAATGGCTTCTTGAGTCATTGCCTTTAGAGGCATTGAACTTGCTTTTGATTCCTCAATGTCTGACATACACCAATGTTTCAAAAGGGTGGCTTTGATACCACTTTGATGCAAAGATCCTTGGAGTTGATCCAAATCACCTAGTTGTGTTTCTTGCTCTCTCCAATATTCTAACTCCTCAAGCCCATCCAATGATACTTGGTAAGGGTTCTTCTAGTTAGACCTCCAAGGTATAGCCACAAATGTTTTACAACAATGCTTCCTATTGAGGGTTCCACCTCAATCCCTATCACACCTTCCCAACACTCCAACAACCTCTACAAAGGATCTTTATTCACAAACTTGTTCCATGAGAGTAAAATGAAGTTACTCAGTGTCTATGGCATCTACTAAGGGTTTGGTCACCTTTAAACCCATTTTCAAGCCTTCTCAAGGTCACCTTGGCTATACCGGGCTCCAAACAGGCCTAATTCAATTAGCCCTTCTATTACGGTTTTCAGGGTTTATGTTCACATCTACCCACACAAGGCCCTAAAACAATTACATTTATGAGTACCCTTTTTAGAGTTACATACAATAATGCAAAATGGCATATGGGTTCTTTGTACACATGTGGTTTCTAGAATTGTCCTATTTTCAAGGGTTTTAGGCCTACCTAGGTGACTTGCAAACTTGGTGTTAGAAGGCTTCACCAGTCAAAACCTCTACAAAAGAAAATCATGGATTATAAGGTACATCAATGGGGTATCCAACCATGTGTCAACTTTGGCTCTACCAATCCATGTGTGCTCTAAAAACGCACATCTTTTGTTGTCCTAGTCTCACCAACTCCTAGTTGTGAGCCTAGGGTATCATTGTAAAATCACCACAAAGGTCTAAAAAACCAAAACACCTACACTAAACATATTTATAGATCCTAACCTAGCATTCCACTAGATTTCAACTGGTGCCATCAGTGGATGCTCAGGCTAGAGTCATTTCTTGCTTAAATCCTAGCTTACAAGGGTTTTGCACCTAGTCACAGAGAATGGGTTAAATCTCCACAACCAAACACAATCAGACCTTGAAATATACCTTGTTGGAAAGTATATTCACCAATACTTCATGCCCTATAAGTATAATCCTTTGACAAGTCCATACTAGACCGTACAACACAACAAAAACAAATAGAAACAGTGAAAACGGTGTAAAAACAAGGTTTTTGCTTACAAACAGAACTTGATTTGCATTCCAATTCTTCCAACCTGTACAATGATGTTGTCTTTGTCTTTTAACATCATGATTCAGTTGGTTAGAACCAACTTCTTGATCGCCAACAATATAAAGTGCAACTTTTTGCAATGTTGCAAAAGTTGCTTAGCATTTTTACTTCTTTTTTATTCTTAGGATGCAACCTTGCACTCAAGTGCACTCCAAGGCTCAAAAAGGGCCTCTATGCATCCTAGGAGACCTAAAACAATACATTACTCCCTTATTACATGATGACTCTATTTTAGAGTAGTGCACCTGTGAACAACATCAACATTACATCTTCTAGGATGACCACATCCTGAACACAACAAAAGCTTGGACAACTCAACCATGACTTCATTAAGTCCCAAATGGTTGGTACACTTATTACAACATGCAAGACAACATAAAATATTGAAGAACAAACCAAAATTAGCATGGAGTTGTAGGTGCCCTGCACCATCTGGTCTTGAATAGATTTTTCCTCTGCAAGGACTCTTCATCTCCTTTAGTATGACATAAAGCTCTCCTCATCATCAACAGTTCTCCATCTTTTGGTTTATTGTCTGATCCCATGGGGTTTTCTTCCACCACTGCTTCTCTTTTGGTAACCTCTGTCTTCTTACACCCAAATGCATGGTGTCCTTCTCCTCCACACTTAAAGCAAGTTCCTCTAAATGTCCTCTCATATTGTCTTCCAAAGTTCTCATTCCGGTAACCATTGAGTTCTCTCCTCAGGTAGAAAATTCTATCATCCTTCTGGTATGAATTACCTTCTTTGCTCACTTCCTTGTCCTTGTTCTAATCTGTACTAGTGCCTCTCCCTCTCGTATATCCTCTTCCTCCTTGAAATATTCCTGGTAAACCTTCCACCTCTACCTCTCTGTTTCTGCTCATGTCTTTTGTTTAATTTCTCTTCAGCCTTTAGGGCATACTGGTAAGCCTCTTCAACACTCTCCAATTTGATCATACTGAGTTCATCTTGTATAGACATCTGCAATCCGTTCAAATATCTTGCAATTTGTTCAACTTCATCATCAACATGTCTGGATCTAATGTTCAACTTGTAAAATGCTTCAGTGTAGTCCTTCACACTAGATTCCTTTTGTCTTAGATTCTGCAACTTCCGGAACAAATCCACTTGGTAATTCATTGGCACAAACTTTGATTTCAACTTAGCAATCATCTAATCCCATGTCTTAATATTTTCTTTACCTCTTCTTTTTCTAACAACTTGCAAATGCTCCAACCAAAGAGATGCATGACCTTTCAACCAAGTATAGGCATATTTCACCTTCCTCTCTTCTGCAGTGTTTTCAAAATCAAAATACTTCTACATCTCCGAGATCCAATCCATCAATTTATCCAAATCTAACTTCACATCATATTCCGGTGGGGTAAAATGAGGTTTAGTGTTCTCCCTACTCAAAACCCTTAAAAATCTTTCTTCATCCGGATCAACCATCGGTAGGTTTACTTGTTATGTTGGGGCTTCTAACCGGGATGCTATTCCTTGCAACATCTCCATCACAATAGGGTTTGCATTTCCACGCGCTCCACCATTCCTACTTCCTCTTCGTGCCATCAATTCACGCTATTCCTCTATAATTGAAGGTTAGATCCGCAATCCACCACCCTACAACAAAATTCAGGACACGCAACCTCTGGAATGAAACTTCGCTCTGATCCCACTTGAAGCAATCACCGGTGAGAAGGGACCTCAAAGAGATCAATCTGTACCAGTCAGCAAGAGTAAACACAATGAAAACACAAAGATATGATAGAGGCAATGCAGAACAGATAATTTTATTGCATGAAATTTGATTGCATCCAACCAGTAACAACCAGGTTAGAACATACCGACACCCAGGCCTGGTAGAATAGGTCACAATCAGGACCTTGAATCGAAAGATCTATCTTCATTGCATAATCTAGCTACTTGATTCTTTGATTGATTACATTCTAAAGCATAATTACAAATATATATATATCGATCCAAAGGATCCAGTCAGCCCAAAAGGGATCAAAACCTGAAGAACAAGACTTAACATGAAAATAACAAAGTTTGGCCTCCGCCAAGAGATTCCTCCAGAAAATCCAAAGGATGAAATGTAGAAGGTTGGCCACATGCCAAGGAATAATAAAATCAACGCCCAAGGCTCCACAAGATTCGGAATGGATTCTGGTAGATCACCAAAACAGGTCTCGGGCAACCAATAACAAGAAACTGTCATGGAAACCAATAGCGATATCTTACTGGAAAGTTCCGGTGAGCCAAAACTGGGACACATGGAAAGGAAAACTGAAACTGCAAACAAAAAACAAAATAGAAAGGAAAATTTTTTTGGGCGATCCAAGATTGTTGTGAACTGGGGATTCTCCTGCATCATTTTCAATTCAATCAAATTTTGTGCCAACAACCTTGGAATTCTCCTGAGAAGATTGAAGACTATGTGGTTCACTGAGAGTACACTACATACCATTCTCTCAGAAATTGTTGGACCAAAACAATTGGTGTTTAATTCAGTACTACACTCAAGCTTAGAGACAAAAATTTCTAATTGAGAAACTATCAGACACCATCATCTTGGTATATTTATCTTATCAACCCGAGGACGTACAACTTGAAATGGGTCGGCACAATATATGCACTAAGAGTCTTAAGGAATAATTCTACCTTAACTTGAACAAAAAGAATGTTGAATAAACCTATATAAAGAAATAAATTGTCCCTAGATTATCACACAGGAAAATTATGCTAATTTCTACTATCAAAACATAAGCTTATCTAATTAACACAAAAACAATTGTTTTGTTCTGTTGTTGCTAAAGGAATAGACAGTGAACAACAGTCCAATGGCCGTAAGAACAAACAACGAGTAGTTTAACAGAACACATTTAAATAACTCTGGAAAATAAAGTACATAAAATAAATATACAAAATCTTCACCAAGTGGGCCCCCTTGTGTGAGTCTTTTGGGACCTACAAGATACAATGAAGATTAACTATAAAACTCTCATGATTATCTCAAACACCATAAATTGCTCAAACAAGAAGTCTACTTCTTTATTCATAATTAACTCAATAGTACATTGGAAACCAGAATCATAATAGAAACTAACTAAAATTAGGAAACTTTGAGGAGGATTATATAGCATTCATCCTCATAATAGTTTTCCAAAACAGTTGCTCCACTTCTAGTATATAGGAGGAAGCTTTTATTAAAACATAAAATCTAAGTCAAAAGAAACATGACTCTATTTCGACTTTGAACACTTTGCAATCATTCCTAAATTTTCTCTAACATCTAGAATGGTTATTAATGAAATACATTAATAGCTCATGATTAATCTTAGAGGCTCTTTGATAACTTTGAACAACTGGTGCTCAAGTTGTAATAGTTTTTTACCTCTTCTTTGCCTCATTGTCCAATCCTTCCTAATGCTGCCACACTGCTGATGATTAAACCCCGATTCAACATAAATTTCTTTTCATGCGGATGCATCACCAAGGTTAGCACAAGGACATCTATTCACATTCATGATTATTTTTGCAACATATTTATCATCATCCAAAGATAAAGTTAATACTTATATTTGCATTCATAAAGCTTACTATTTCATCACATCAAAGGTTTCAGACTGGGGATAACATGACTAGCATATAGACTTGAAAAGGTAGTTAAAGCTTAACATGAAATCCTAACAGTGAGTATATAAAATTCTTAAGTATCATAAAACAACTACAAATAAAGATATAAATTAGGACTCATCAGGCACCGCTCTCTCCTGAGCTTCCCTCTGCACATAATGATCAACCAATACTTCCCATAGGTTTACCAAGTCTTGCATCAACTAATCTTTAGGTGTTTCTTTCTCGTTGTCACTTTTGGTTACTAGTACTTGTTGTTCAAATAATCAATCCATTACTCCACCATGCATGTTGCTACTCTCAAGCACTCTTAGATCTCCAGGTTCAAATCATTAGTGATGCCAAACCGTTTACTACTATATTTGATAAATTAAATATAGGAAATAAACACAAACGAAAATGCATACCAGACACAACAATAAAATATATCTTTATTTGCACATGAAATTATTATAGAGCGGAAGACCAGAGATGATTAACAAGGATTACAATTGATCCAACTATACCATACTATCTTCCTTGGTGACAAATAACATATTTAAAGGACCTAACGGTTTTTGAGAGAAACACAACTATCAACCAACAAACACATAACTACCTAATAGTGACAACCCACTTAATAAAATTAATTAATACATTGTTGGATAACCAATATTGTTGTTGTCACCAAAATTGTACTAGTGTGTGCTTAGCTGAAATCTTAGCAATCTTGTGAAACATTGGAAGATTTCCAGGCCTGTCGGTTGCCTGTGGTGGAAATCGGCCTCCCGAGTGAGTCGGTTCTCTTGGTGAAACCTCCTAAAAAGACTAATCTTGATTGAGAAAAATGGAAGAAAGCTTGTTGAAAATAAAATTTTACTGCTAATCGGAGGTGATGCAACAATGGGTTGAATACTACTTGCTGTCCTAAAATAATTATCATCCTCAAAAGAACTTAAAGCCTGATTACAACTCATATGAGATCATGAAACCCATAAGTACTTTGTGTGAAGGTTTAAGAGTTTTCAAAATTTTATTTGAAGGAAAAAACGTTCACAACATTCAATTTTCTAAAAAACCAAATAACACATCGCACAACCTGAGCCTACAATGAAATTTCTTATTCTAGAAAGCACTCATGAGACAATAATGAAGGAATTAATAGTAAATCACAACACTACCATCAAATACATACATATGACAATGCTAGAAACAAGAGAGAGATAAGAAGAATCTGTTGTATTTTTATTCATCAACTAATAAAAATCTCATTACAATGCTTTAAATCTGAAAATATTTCAGCTACATTCAACTTCTTGTTGTGTGTATGCAAGAAAAGAAAGAAATAACTCTGAAAAAGAAAGTAGAGAAATCCTTATAGAAAATAAGTCTAGAAGAAGTTGGAGAAGAACTGAGGTGTCTTTGAGAGCTGAGCTTCAACTTGGAGTCTTCCTCCTTGATTCCATCTTCAGTTGTATAAAATATGTCCTTTGGTCGAATTTGATCCAAAGGCATGGATAAAGGGCTTCAAAACTGATATTAACTGAGTGTAGACTGCTTGAAAAGCCACCTTAACTCGTGTGCCACCTATATAGGATTTCTAATTGATCCCTAACTGCTTCATTTTCCCTTGAAAGCTCCTTATTTTCAGGTCTAAACTGAAGTTTGTATTGGAACTCCTCCTTCTTAGGTCCAAACTAAAACATGTGTCTTTGATAGCCTTGCTAACTAATTGTGAATTGCCTCTATGCTTCTTGCTTCTCAATCTATCCTTCATTTGCTATCCAAAATCTGAGACAAACTATCTCAAACTTGTTTCTTTTGACTATCAAAGGACTGTTAAATGGTCTCAAGCCTACTTTATTGTCTTTGTTGTGAATTTTTTACTGCGGTTGCATTTTGTGTAATATCAAGCCCTCGAAATCACTAAATGTTATTTGACTATCAAAACTTGTATATTTGAGGAGTGTACTCATCACATACGAAAGGATCTTGTGATACCCTTCATTGTCTTCTGGACTGAGACTGCTATTTGCCTTGATCAATGAATGCTTCATTGATGTCCTTTGGTTCTTTATTGGAGTTTTGACAACACTTTTAGATATAAACCTCTCATTCATTGTCTTTATCACTTTTAGGATAGTCATTTGATCAAGGTCATGCTTTTCTTATGGGTGGTTGACTGTTCATCTTTGAGAATGGAGTCCTCCTATGGTTGAACCTTGGAGTTGTGCCACATGATAATCTTGAGACTATATTTTTACTTACAAAGGCCCTTTAATGAACTGTCAAAACTTATTCCTTGACTAAAAAATATTGTCTTGAATTTATGTCATAAGTGGATTGTTCTTTAATATTTTTAGATTGTGATTCGCTCTTATTAAATTTGGATTACACTTCTTCAATAGGTTGGCCTAGTCTCTTGTGACTGTCTCACTGTTCTTCCTGACAATGGATAGCTCATACCCCTGGAAAAATCTATCACTAAGATCTCTATGCAATGACTGCAAATTTGTACTCTGAAAGCTCTCAACAGTGATTTGTTGCCTCCTGGTCTTCATGACTATAGCTTTTGCATATTGACTGAAACCACTATCCAGAATCACTAATCTTTTGTCTTTCTCTCTACATTTGGCAATGAATAAAATGAATGAATCATAGTGTTGTATTTTATAGTTCTGATACTTAATATAAGTACAAATCCAATAGCCAACAAGATGAGAGAGGGGGGGTGAATCATAAAAAATTAGCCATCCATAAAAGCATTACATCCAACCTCGGTAACATATATATCAATCATATAACAAAAACTTTCAAACATGCAAACTCAAAAGCATATGAACAATATAAACCTCATAACACCAGATTTAACGTGGAAACCCAAATAGGGAAAAACCATTGTGGGATTTTGGACCCACTAAGAAATATACTCTTCTAGAGTATGCTCGGTTAAAAGAAAATCTTGTTAAAGATTACAAACACATTGCTAGATGTGACCCGGTTAAGGGATTTCCCTCAGATCTGTTAAGATCTTCACTTTGTTAGAAGTGACCTTGTCAAAGGATTTCAAACACTCAATCAGAATGTCACCTTGCTATAGGATTTACATATAAGACTGTTAAGTCCACTCGGTTAAGATATTTTCAGTCACTTTCACAAAATAACAATAATAAAAATCTATCTGCAACTTCACATCTAAAATGCTAAAGCAGATTCTTGTTTGTTCAATACAATCTAGACATAGAACTAATCTTGTCTATCTATTGGGCTTCTATACTCTGTTATTCTAATAGGTCTTCAAGCTTCTGTGCTCGGTAATCACTATGTAGCATCCCTGTGCATACACTTGCCTACATACATTGTTTATCAACAGTTTCCTATTTATAAACAATTAGGTAACCGCTTAATCTCCTTGATCACATTTCCCATGATCAATCATAGCCATCAGATCTTCAATCTTGTCTAGGTTCAATGCATCTTTCGATCTGAAAATGTTTTACCCTGCCTTGGAACTTGCATAATAGTCTTGGAACGTGTGCCAGGGTATTGTGGTTCAATCTAAGTTGTAGATCTTCATGCTGACTTTCCATTGCCTTAGATTCGTTAACAAACTTCTTCCACAGCTTACCAATCATTGATCTGCTCCAGCTCATCAGCTTCTTTCATTAAATACTGCATGCAAACATTTTATGCTTTCTGTTATAGCTCGGTTACAACTCAGTAACAACTCGGTGAATACTAAACTTCACTCGGTAGACATTCCGCCTTCATTAACCGATAGCGATAATCTTAGGGTTTACCGACTAGATTCCTTAGGGTTTACCGACTAGGTTCTTTGGTTGATAACATAGTATAGTATTAACCTTTACATTTTACAACGTATGTATGATTTTAAAACAATCTAAAACATCATGATCTCATCATTGTCTGACTCGGTACTAGTTGCCCATTGAATACCTTATTCATCCCCTTATTCATCATATTCTTTCCTGTGTCTTTCACCGACTTCTTCATATCATACTTCTCAAGATATGGCAACATCATACCGAACTAGAAAATTAATTTCTTGACATCAATGAAAAAATAATAATATCAAGATAGTAAAACATCTTTAATCAGTTATGTCCATGATCATCAACAACCTTCTCAATATCCTTAAGAAATACCAACAATCTTTCATTGTCTGTTATAATGCAATATTGCCAACAGTATTTCTCTAGGAGACTGCAAGTTCTTCTGACGTCTTGGACAAACTAGTAATCATCATGCCCTCTCTATAGCACTGATCTTTGTCTTTGATTTGAGACAGTAACCTCTATCAAGAATGTATCCTTTCTTTGACTGCCCTTAAGGTGACTATTATATTTGTGAAAAAGGCTTCCTTTATTATCCCTTTGCATGCCTTGATCCCTACTATTACAGTGCTGGTAATAGGTATCTTTCATTATTCTTTGGCTTGAATGGTTTTGATCAAATCCTTCTATTATTGCCCTCCTATTCCTATTGGACTTCACTGTCTTCACATACCATGACTTGGCTTATATCCAATGCTCTTGGACTGATGTACTTCAAGGCAACTGTTGTAATTACTTTGCTATTATAATTGTTCCTTGGGCTATACTCTTATCATTAAGATGACCTTCAATATGATCTGCATTATAATCTCAAGCCTCTAGGCATACCTTGAACTGACCATATTGAAGGATCAAATACTCTTCACTAAGTCACAAACCATTGTGATTTGATTGCCCTTGAATGATTTTGTGCTTTTGACTATGTATTGTGCACTTGATATGATTGTTGAAGCTACTCGCTCCTTAGGTTGCTCTACTAAGGATTAATACCTATAATATTTTTCACCACATCGGTAGAGTGTCTCATCAACAGATGCAGATTCATCATTCTTTGATAATTTACAGTTGGTAGTTATAGGAGTACTTACTAGTTTTGAATCATCCATTCCAAATTTCTTCAAGATTTCCTTTATGTACTTGGATTGAGTAATGAAAATCTCATTTTTCATTTGCAGTATCTGTAAACCTATAAAATACTTTATCTCACCGATTAATGACATCTCAAATTCTTTGCTCATTTCATTTCCAAAGTTCTTGCATAAAGAGTCATTTCCACAAAATATAATATCATCAACAAATATGACTGAGATCAGTATTCCATTTTCATCATTCTTCATGTACATGTTGTTGTTCTCACTTGTCCTTATAAAACCAATCTTAATCAAATAAGAGTGCAATCTTTCATACCATGCTCTTGGTGCTTGTTTCAAACCATATAAAGCTTTGTTCAGCTTACATACCTGATCTTTATTATTGTCTTCAACAAATCCTTTAGGTTGTTCAATGAAAACTTCTTCTTCTAATATTCCATTCAGAAATGCAAATTTGACATCCATTTGATATACCTTGAAGTTCTTGAAAGCAGCATAGGCCAACAATGTTCTTACTCCTTCAAGTCTAGCAATAGGTGCAAAAGTTTCACCATAATCAATTCCCCCTTCTTGTGCATAACCTTTGCAAACTAATCTTGCTTTGTTTCGAATGACCTCCCCTTTTTCATTTAGCTTGTTTCTAAAAATCCACTTTGTACCGATTACATTTTTGTCCTTTGGTCTTTGGATTAGTGTCCATGTGGCATTCTTCTTGATTTGATCAATCTCTTCTGTTATAGCATTTACCCAATCTTCACTATTAAATGCCTCTTTTACTATTCTCGGTTCAAATTCAGATATCAAACATGTGTTATGTCTCAGTTTGTTCCTTGTCATCACTGGATCATCCTTATCTCCTATAATCTGACTTGGTGCATGATGTCTTCTGACATACTTGGCTAATACAGGCTCGGTAGGCTCTATATGATCTTCTTCATCACTCGGTAACTGGATATTTTCTTCATTTTCTTCAACAGTTTTCTCAGTAGGAATTCTCGGTTGCACATAGACAAATTCATCATAGTCTTCTGGTTCTTTGGAATTTCCTTCATCATTTCTTTCTGCAAAATCATCAATTTTCACATTTGCACTTTCTACTATTTTGTTAGATGATTTAATCAGACATTTAAATGCTTTGCTTCTAGAAGAATAACCTAGAAACATTCCTTCTTCACTTTTCTGATCAAACTTGTCATTTCTATCATCTTTATGAACATAGCATTTACTTCCAAAGATTTTAAAGTAACTAACATTAGGTTTCTTATCATACCAGATCTCATATGGTGTCTTCAAATTACCTTTCTTCAATTGAACTCGGTTCAAGGTGTAAACAACTATGCTTATTGCTTCTTTCTAGAATATTTGTGGCACCTTCTTCTCAATCATCAGTGTTCTAGCACAATCCACAATAGAGTTGTTTCTTCTTTCAGCTATTCCATTCTACTGTGGAGTTCTCGGTGCAGAGACTTGTCTTTTAATACCATGGTCATTACAGAATAAGTTGAATTCATCAGATGTGAACTCTCCTCCTCTATCTGATCTAAGACATTTCAGTTGTCTTCCTATTTCATTTTCAACTCTTGCCTTGTACCATTTAAACATTTGAAAAGCTTCTTATTTTTCTTTTAAAAACATTACTGACATCATCCTTGAATAGTCATCCACAAATAATATGAAATACTTATCACCATAATAACTTTGAACTTTCATAGGACCACAAAGATCAGTGTGCACTAGATCTAAAACTCCCTTAGAAGTGTAAGACTTACTTGTAAAGCTTGATCTTGTCATCTTACCCATCTAGAATCCTTGGCACATAGCATTCTCAGGTTTTTCAAGACTCGGTAGACCTCTTACTTTGTGCTTCTTACTTATCTTGATCAGGTTATCAAAATCTACATGACAAATCCTCTTATACAATAGCCAGGTATCATCAATCTTTGCATGCAAACATTTATTCCGAGTTGAGTCAAGGTGAAATGTATTACCTTTTGTTTGTGTCCCGGTAGCAGCTAACTTTCCATTCTTGTCGTGAACTTTGACAATTCCTTTCTGAAATTTTATTCGGTAACCTGTGTTGTTTAGCTATGCTACATTCAACAAATTGTATTTCAAACCTTCAACCCAATAAAAATCATTGCATCTTGCATTATCAAGAAGTGTTATAGATCCTTTACCTCTTACCAGACATGGTGCATCATTACCAAATCTAACATAGCCTCCATCATAATCTTCTAACATAACAAACTTGTGTTTATCTCCTGTCATATGATGTGAGAATCCACTATCTATAATCCAAGAATCATTAGTGTTTATGTGAGATATTAGGGCTTTTTCTTCATACCTTTCTTCATCTGATCCATCCTTAATAGCCACATAAACAACTTCCTTTGTATCTGTCTCATCTGATTTATCATTGTTATATTCTTCATCAGTTATTAAGCATGTCTTTCTATCTCTTCTTCTGAAGTCTTGGTGTCCTCTGTAATGGTTATCTTTCTGTCTGTCATCTTGGTAATCTCTCTTTTCAGTAAAATCTTTGTCAGGACAATTAGAAGCCATATGTCCAATCTTATCACAATTGAAACATTTCAAAGGTAGTTTTCCTTTATACTTACCTTTGCCTCTCGGTAACCTTTTGGCCAATAGTGCTTCAAACTCTTCTTGCTTTCTGATTTCTTCATACAATTTGTGTACTTCTTCCATGTTCTTCCGAAATCTTTCACTTGCTCCACTATGATCTCCTTCAGAGTACTTATACTTTCTTTCATTATAATCATTAGATTCATCAAGATGAAAAGAACTAAATGCAGATTCAACTTTATTTACCGAAGATCCACTGTTATCAAAATTACTTAACTCAAATGCATGTAGCTTACCAATAGTAGCATCCAAAGAAACTGGCATATTAGATACAGACCTCAATTCATTGATTGCTGAGACTTGGATTGCATAAGCTGGTAGAAGGGTTCTTAACAACTTACTTGTTATATCCTTTTCTTCAATAGTTCCACCTACTCCTTTGATTTGATTGACAATCTCCTTTAGTCTTGTACTGTACTGAGTTATGTTCTCACCTTCATTCATCCTCATAGATTCAAGTTGTCCTCTTAAGCTATCTACTTTTTCTCTTTGAATATGTTCATCTCCTCCATATACTGATATGAGCTTATCCCACATTGCCTTTGCATCATTGCAGCCTTCTAGATTATTAAACTCTGAATCGGTCAATGCAGATGTTATTTCAATCATTGCTTGAATATGTTCTTGCTTCACTTAGGTGCTCGGTGTGACAAAATCATTCTCCAGATAGTATACAACATATTCTCCAACTCCTGATAGATGTAGCTTCATCCTTTTCTGCCATGTAGAGAAACTTGACTTGTTCAGCTTTGGTGCATCCCTCTTATACATCTTTGGATCTTTAACTCAAGTGCCTTTAAACTTTCCTTTCGGAGTCCAAAGCTCTGATACCAATTGATAGTTCTGATACTTAATATAAGTACAGATCCAATAGCCAACAAGATGAGAGGTGAGGGGTGAATCATACAAACTTAGTCATCCATAAAAACATTAGATTCAACCTTGGTAACATATATATTAGTCATATAACAAAAACTATCAAACATGCAAACTCAAAAGCATATGAACAATATAAACCTCATAACACCAGATTTAACGTGGAAACCCAAATAGGGAAAAACCACTGTGGGATTTTGGACCCACTAAGAAATATACTCTTCTAGAGTATGCTCGGTTAAAAGCAAATCCTATTAAAGATTACAAACACATTGCTAGATGTGACCCGATTAAGGGATTTCCCTCAGATCTGTTAGGATCTTCACTTTGTTAGAAGTTACCTTGTCAAAGGATTTCAAACACTCAATCAGAATGTCACCTTGCTAGAGGATTTACATATAAGACTGTTAAGTCCACTTGGTTAAGAGATTTTCTATCACTTTCACAAAATAACAGTAATAAAAATCTATCTGCAACTTCACATCTAAAATGCTAAAGCAGATTCTTGTTTGTTCAATACAATCTAGACATAGAACGAATCTTGTCTATCTGTTGGGCTTCTATACTCTGTTATTCTAATAGGTCTTCAAGCTTCTGTGCTCGGTAATCACTATGTAGCATCCCTGTGCATACACTTGCCCGCATACATTGTTTATCAATAGTTTCCTATTTATAAACAATTAGGTAACTGCTTAATCTCCTTGATCACATTTCCCATGATCAATCATAGCCATCAGATCTTCAATCTTGTCTAGGTTCAATGCATCTTTCGATCTGAAAACATTTTACCCCACCTTGGAACTTGCATAATAGTCTTGGAACTTGTGCCAAGGTATTGCAGTTCAATCTGAGTTGTAGATCTTCATGCCGACTTTCCATTGCCTTAGATTTGTTAACAAACTTCTTCAACGGCTTACCAATCATTGATCTGCTCCAGCTCATCAGCTTCTTTCATTAATTACCATATGCAAACATTTTATGCTTTCTGTTATAGCTCGGTTACAACTCGGTAACAACTCGGTGAATACTAAACTTCACTCGGTAGACATTCCGCCTTCATTAACTGATAGCGATAACCTTAGGATTTACCGACTAGGTTCCTTAGGGTTTACCGACTAGGTTCCTTAGGGTTTACCGACTAGGTTCTTTGGTTGATAACATAGTATAGTATTAACCTTTACATTTTACAACATATGTATGATGTTAAAACAATCTAAAACATCATGATCTCATCATTGTCTGACTTGGTACTAGTTGCCCATTGAATACCTTATTCATCCCCTTATTCATCATATTCTTTCCTATGTCTTTCACTGACTTCTTCATATCATACTTCTCAAGATATGGCAACATCATATTGAAATAGAAAATCAATTTCTTGACATCAATGACAAAATAATAATATCAAGATAGTAAAACATCTTTAATCAGTTATGTCCATGATCATCAACAACCTTCTCAATATCCTTAAGAAATGCCAACAATCTTTCATTGTCTGTTATAATGCAATATTGCCAACAATATTTCTCTAGGAGACTGCAAGTGCTTCTGACGTCTTGGACAAACTAGTAATCATCATGCCCTCTCTATAGCACTGATCTTTGTCTTTGATTTGAGACGGTAACCTCTATCAAGAATGTATCCTTTCTTTGACTGCCCTTAAGGTGACTATTATACTTGTGAAAAAGGCTTCCTTTATTATCCCTTTGCATGCCTTGATCCCTGCTATTACAGTGCTGGTAATAGGTATCTTTCATTATTCTTTGGCTTGAATGGTTTTGATCAAATCCTTCTATTATTGCCCTCCTATTCCTATTGGACTTCACTGTCTTCACATACCATGACTTGGCTTATATCCAATGCTCTTGGACTGATGTACTTCAAGGCAACTGTTGTAATTACTTTGCTATTATAATTGTTCCTTGGGCTATACTCTTATCATTAAGATGACCTTCAATATGATCTACATTATAATCTCAAGCCTCTAGGCATACCTTGAGCTGATCATATTGAAGGATCAAATACTCTTCACTAAGTCACAAACCATTGTGATTTGATTGCCCTTGAATGATTTTGTGCTTTTGACTATGTATTGTGCACTTGGTATATTTGTTGAAGCTACTCACTCCTTAGGTTGCTCTAATAAGGATTAATACCTATAATATTTTTCACCACATCAATGGAAAGACTGTGTCATCACTACTTTCTATCATCTAAACACTATCAAGATTGTCTTTTTGAAGCTTTCTGACTCAGTCCTCTGACTGTCTTCTAGGTCGTGACTATTACATGTCTTTTTGGGTCATGATCAGACTGCTAGAATCCACCGCTCAAGATCCTCATTGGCTTGGGAACTCAAATTTAGACCTTTACTCAACTGTTAGAAACATTGAACAGCAGCAGGGACCACCTTCTAACAAGGCTGAAAATTTTGCATCAACACTTAGGAAAAGAAACAACTAAACAGAAAGATGTTCAAAAACACTTAGAGGGAAACAAAAACTCAGAAAATAAAGTGCATCAACACTTATTGGAAATTCAAAATTACTCTAATATGTACAAGATGAAACATTCACCTCACTAACAAAGCTTGAGGTGTATCCCATTGACTGGGATAGGAATCTCTTCTCCTTCCAAGTTACATAGCTGAAAGGCTTTATGTGGCTTGCATTTAGTTATTATGCAAGGACCACTCCACATAGGATCAACTTATTGTGCTTTTCGGGCCTACTCTTCAGCTCATCCCATTTAAGCACTAGATCACCCTCATTAAAGACCCTCAAGACTGCCTTCTTGTCGAATGTTCTTTTCATTTGAGCTTGGTGATTTTCAATGGTTTGTAATGAATTCTTTCTTACCTCTTCCAACTCCATAAGCTTTGCAAATCTGAGTTGCATGGGTTCTTCTTCTAACATTTCCAGCTCTTTAATCAGATAGTGTTGGTAATTCAACTGAAATTGGAAGTCTTTCTTCCTTACCATAAACAAGAACATAGGGAGAAATACTTGTAGCTCTCTTAGGTGTGATCCTATCAGCCCATAATGCTTGCTTTATCTGATTCTACCAATTCCTTTGATTTTCCTCCACTGTTCTCTTGATTATCCTGTTCAAGTTCTTGTTAGTGGACTCAGCTTGTCCATTACCCTGAGGGTAATAATTAGACAAAGTACTCAAAAATATGTTGTTGTTAATAGCCTATTTAGTTATTCTAAAGCCTACAAAAGCTAATGCATTATCAGAGATAATAGAATCGGGAACTCCAAACCTTGCTACCAAGTCTTGATAGAAACTTATGATTGCACTTTCATTTGCCTCTTTCAATGCTACATCTTCAGTCCACTTGGTAAAGTAATTAGTGGTTGTTAGGATCAATTTGTGCCCTGAACTTGAAGATGGATTGATGACCCCAATAAAATTAAGGCCCCACTTCATGAATAGGTTGTAATGGCAAAGCCGCTAATCTTTGTTTGCCTAGAAAAATTGCACACTTTCTACACTTTTTTACCCAAGCATAAGTATCTTTATGTAAATCAGGCCAAAAGTACCCAACTTTCATGATTTTTAAAGTTGTAGTCCTTGGTGCAAAATGACCACCAACTGGTCCATCATGGAATTCTTCTAATATTCTATCAGTCTGATCTGAATCTATGCATCTCAAGAATACACTATTAAAATCTTTTCTAAACAAAATTCCATCCAAAATGACATAAGAGATAGCTTGAAGTCTGAAGTACCTTCATTTAGCATTGTTTAGACCCTTAGGACATTCACCAGTCTGAAAATAATGTGTCATTTCATGCACCCAACTTGTAGGAGGTGTTGTTACAACAGTTTGTTCTTCATCCTCATGAACTAGGACAGCTTCTTCAACCTTTTGTTCGTTGTTTTCTGTGTGACCAACAAGTTGTTCACATAATTCCTTACCTCTAATAATCTTGGTCACCTTGATATTGACATCATACTCCATCACTTTTGTGATCCAACCAGCTCTTTTGTCATTAAGATCTCTATTCAACAAAAATTCTTTTATACTAGGATGTGCAACCATTAGGTGAATTTTGTTATTTGAAAGCATGTTTCTAAATTTCTATAGACTCCTAATGACTGCCAATGCATGTTTCTCAACAAAAGAATAATTTTTTTCATGCCCTTTGTAGCGTCGTAAATTGTACGCAGTACAATTTCACACCTAGTTTAGCACCCGCCTTGGCGCATTTTGCATTTTGCATTGCATTTCCCCTTTAGCACTTAATTAATTAAATTAATTAGGTCTAAGGTTCTATTTTATCATCTTCCACATCATAAAGTTGGGCCCTTTCATTAAAGTGTGCCCCTTTCATTTTATTCCTCCAATACATCGTTTAATCAAAAACCCTAATTAGGTCCTATTTTGAACTTGGGGGCTTGATTTCGGGGGTCAAAACATCTTGAAATCAGCTGTAACTTTGGGATTCTCTCTAAAATCATCATATCTGACGGCCCTGAAAATTTGGTGAAAAGTTGTCGGGACCATGGCGCCCGGCGTGCACATGGTCCCGGACATTTTTCCCGAAATTTTAGGAGCGTGATCCAATCATAAAATAAAGCTTAACCCCAAGAAATTGGCGGGAGATTCAATCTCTAGGTCGGCCAAAAGTTGAAATTAAGACCTAGGGTTTCATATATAAGAGCTCTCTTTCTTCATTTGAAGGGATGAGAATTTTGTTTTCAAGAGCCTTCTACACAGCGAAAGAGCAGATCTTTGAAGACTTCAACAACATTCAACATCCATCCATCAAGCATCTATCAATTTCATTCATCCATTTAGGGCTTTGAAGGCATTGAAGAACAATAAGGGATCACCGACTGAAGATTGGCTTGTACCCCTCCCTTGGGGTTGGGTATGATTTCATGTTGTTTTCATGTCTTTGCATAAGCCTCATTATATCATTTGTATTCATGCTTTAGATCACTTTGCATCTTGATTTAGAGCATTTACATTATCATTTACAAGCAATTAGGGTTTACTTTCTAGGTTGCTCTAGTTTGCTTGCTTGCATTTTAGGATCTTGCACACACACAAGGTCTGCACACACATTACTTTTACAATACAACTTGGCTATTCGTGGAGGTGGAAATCACCAAAGCGGGGGTTTGACTAAGGCAAAACCCTATATAGCCGCCCACCATACCCTTTGCAGATATAAGTGCAGGTTTCGGGATTCGGACGACGCCGCAAGTTGCAGATCCGACGAAAGCAGACTGAGACGGCACTCCACACCAAATTGCAGAGCAAAAGACCAGGACAAGGGCGTGGGGCGCCCTGGTCCTACCAGGACAGGGGCGCTGGGCGCCCTGGTCCTCCTGACAGACAGCAGTTTTCAGCATTTTTGACAGCTTTCCAGGTTGTAAAACAGCAGTTTCCGGAGCAGTTTCAGGGGCAGAATCAGGACAGTGGCGCCCGCGCCCCCGTCCCGAACATTTTCATTCATATTTTAACACCGGGTACGCATTTACATTCTTTCCTTGTCCTTGTGTTTACAGCTTTCCATTGTTTAAGTTCA
Source organism: Cryptomeria japonica (assembly GCF_030272615.1). Taxonomy (NCBI): domain Eukaryota; kingdom Viridiplantae; phylum Streptophyta; class Pinopsida; order Cupressales; family Cupressaceae; genus Cryptomeria; species Cryptomeria japonica. The sequence goes on from NC_081405.1 coordinate 584,149,497, forward strand.
ATTCTGCAATCTTGTTATTAGTTCATACTTGCACTTTGGGGTTAGGGATTGAACTTGCATCATTTTATCTTTCAATTGCAACAAAGGAATAGAAATCCTAATAGGTAGCCCGTGGCTCTCTCTTCCACAAAAAAAAGTAGCCAATTGTGTGATACCTCTAGGCTCTTTCGTATTCCACAAATGTGTGATTGAAAGTGAGATTAGGGCATGTTTGCTTAGTGTCACTTTTTCCCCCACACACCCTTCTTGGCCTTGGCTGAAGAATGCTATTGGCTGCTCCAATCCCTCATCATTTTATTGAACCAACATAGCTGAAATAGTGTCAAAAGTACCAAAAGCATATAATACAAAATCCTTTGCAAAGTCTGGATTAATCAAGGTAGGGGTTGATGCTATGGCACTCTTAATCTCTTCAAAATTATTCTTAGCCTCTTTAGACCAACTGAAAGTAATATTCTTCTTAAGCATGCTAGTGAAAGGCTTCATAAGAACTGCTATATTAGGGATGAATCTCCTCACAAAGTTGATTCTACCTATAAAACTTTCAAGACCCTTCTTATGTGCAAGTAAAGGCAAAGCTAAAATAGCACTTACCCTTTCTGGGTCTATGGTTATGCTATGATTGGAGACAATATAGCCTAGCAACTTACCCTCATGGACAACGAAGATGTATTTCTTGGGGTTTAGAGATACTCCATATTCTCTAAAACTTTGAAAAAGTTTCCTTAAGTGGCCAAAGTGTTCCTCTGCATGCTTTGAAAAAATGGTTATGTCATCAAGATAAACCAAAACAAATTTATTTATAAGACCTTGGAAAGCCATATCCATTGCCCTCTGAAAGGTTTCTCCTACATTGACAAACCAAAAGGAATTTTTTTATATGCCATTGTACCCTAGTTTGTAGTAAAGGTTGTCTTAAATTTGGTCATCCTCTTTTACTAGAATCTGATTATAACCAAAATAATCATCAAGTAGTGAAAATCTATCTAAACTTGAAACTACTTGTAAGATTTGATCCATTGAGGGCAGTCGGTAATGATCTTTTAGAGAGGCTCTATTAAGATCTCTAAAGTCTACACAAAGTCTAGGCTCGCCATTCTTCTTTCATACAAGAACCAAATTTGAAACCCAAGATGTATGCTTTATATGAAAGATGCTATTACCTTGGATCAGCTTGTTTAGTTATGTCTTCATGAGATGCTCAATTTTTGGATTGAGGGGCCTTTGCTTTTGTCTCATTGGTTTTACATTAGCTTCCAACTCTATGGTGTGTGGGGATAATTCAGGATTAAATCCCTTCAAATCTTCATACTGCCATGCAAACACATCATTGAACTCTTGACAAAGAAAAACAAATGCATGCCTCTCTTAAGTTGTACATACCTTGCCAAGCTTCAATAACTTATCTTTGAAGATTTCAATAGGTTCATAGTGCTCCTTTTTAACCAGCAAGCTACCCTTTTCCTTTCTAACCTAATCATCAATGTTAAAGATTGACTCAAGGGTTACCAATCCCTTTGGCAACTTTTTACTCTTTAATTGAATAATCTGATTTTCATATTTTTTTACAAATTTATGCTAATTACCAGCTACAAATTTAGCCTCTTCAATAAGAAAATTAATAATTTGTTCATCTGAATCAAATACTTGCCAATTGACACTATTATCTAGAATTGAAGGCCTAACAACTACTTTGACATACTGTTGTTTTTCAACATTCTTTACCTCTTTTGGGATATCAAATTGAGCACCCAAGACAGCCAATCTATCTGCTTCCTTTTTCTGATTTCTAGGCACGGATGACATATTAAAAGCATCAAACTCTTCAATTAGATCCCACATTCTATGCTTATACATTTTAAGGACATCATTCTTAGTCACATTGACAATTCCTACTTGATTTACCACTAGTTCACTATCCCCGAATACTTGCAAACACTTTATATGTCTCTTTCTACTCCATTCTAATCCATGTGCAGTGACTCATATTCAACTGTATTATTAGTACAACTGAAGAAAATCTAAAGGCTGAAAAGTATCTTTTACCTTCAAGAGAGATCAACATAGTACCACCTCCAGAACCAACCTTGCTCCTTGAGCCATCAAAATAGAGTTGCCACAATTCATTTCTTTGTCGTTCATCCTGTTGATTAGACAATTGCTTGTCATCTTTTTTCAAGATTAGGAGCAACAATTCCCTATTCATGAATCATGTAGACACCAAGCTCTAACTCTTCCATATGCTTGAATGGATCTTCTTCATCATTCTCAATTGCCCATTCATCTAATACTACATCAGATACCCCTTCTATTGGGGTGTTTGGATCTTGGATATTGGGTTGTTCATCAGTTTCTTGTATGGACAAATTTGCATTGACAACACTTGGGATGTATGGCTCTATATGAGCCTTAGCTAGAAATTCTGATTTTATGGTCACTTTAGTACCATATCTTGTTCTAAAGAACATGTGTGACCAATCAGAAGATAAATAACCACCCAACTTAGCTGTGAAATCTCTAGACAAGCATAAGGCAAAGTGAGGTGGAAGATCTATGATGTAGACATCTTGTGGAATTGAGAAGTTTGGGCATGCATGTAATGTGAGACCAACATTTTTAATTACACCTACTGTGTTTACTATTGTCCCATCTAGTTGGACTACCCCTTTTGAAAGAGGCTCATATGTCAAACCCAACCTATCAACTACCTTCTTTGGCATGATAGAACTACTTGCACCTAAATCAATCATACAATTATGCACTAGGTGTTGGCCTATGATCAGAGTTAGATAAAAAGGAGGGGGTTTAATCTTTTGAATTTGTTGGTCATTCTTCTTTTCTTGAGGGGCATTGGATAAGACAACTTCGGGCCGCTCATCAAGAGGCTCTTGTGACAAAGAGAGGTTAGACAAGGCATTTTGTAGCAAATCCTTTTGCCCTAGAAGAGCTAAGGAACCCCATATTGAGACACTGACATGTGTCTTCTTCAGTTGATCCAAAATGTTAAATGAACTTGTACTAACCTTCTGTTGTCCTTTTTTAATAGCAACATCTTCGTGAACTTGTTCTATTTGTGATTGGCCTCTTGGTTGATCCTTGTTGACCACTGGTTGCCCTCTTGGTATAATTTGTGTATTTTGAGTGGCTTGAGGTCCAAGTGGTGCTTGTTGGCTTGTAGAAGTCTAATTGGTGTCTTTACTAGCTTTTTGTCCTATATCAATGGCCCTCTTTTTGGATCGTCTATTCGCTGCAATAGAAGTGTCGGACTGATTCTGAGCTTGTGGCTGATTCACTCCACAAAATTCTTCACCTTGCCAATTGACCAAGGTGACATTTGGGCCTTGTTCAGAATGAGAACCTTGTTGTTCATCAGTTCCATGAGTATTATCTTATGAGACAGTAGTGTTATTCTAAACCATGAGCACTTGATGTAGCATACCATTTGAACAAGTGGTCTGATTATGAGGTTGGTTGCAAGGATGACACCAATCATAATTTGATGTCATGTTGTCTTGAGTTGGGATAATATCCTTAGATGTGTTGGTAGTGTTAGGATTGTAAGGTATATTGGATCTTTGGTTATAATTCCTTCTTTGACCCTGAGGGTCAACTTGATAAGGAGGCGTGTTCTGTTAGTTATTCTGATAAGCAACTTGATAAGGCTTGGTATTTTGGGCTACTTGCTTCTCAATATTGGTCATTTTGTTCCCAAAACCTTGGAACATGGTCTTCATTTCTTTTTTTAAACTCCTGAAACTCTTGATTTGGGAATGTAACCATATTTGTTTGGGCTGCAACTTGATAATTTAATGCTGGTAAAGGCGGGACAACAAGTAGAGGAGGCTCTAAAAAAGAGGTACAATAGGTTGTATTTCTGGAAATATGGGCATTGGGATTCTAGGGTCTATTTTACTAGCCTGAATTAGACAGTTTTCTGCCCTAATAGCAACATCAAATGCATTTGGGAGAGTATTTTCACCCATAGACTGAATCATGACTGAAATGCCAGTATTAAGGACCTTAAGATAAGATAAAAAAATGCATGTGCAGCAGTAGGCCTTACTGTGACAGGGATTATGTTCCAAGTCTTTTGGAAACAAAAATTGAAGTCTCTCATTTTCTCTTGAGGAGCCCTCTTTATGGTACTCAGTTGCTCTAATAGTAACAAAAGGTCGGATTTGTCTTAAAAATGTGAGTTCAACCTATCACCCAGTTCATCCCAAGTAGCAATTGAGTTTATAGGTAACCCTTTGAACCACTGAAGCGCTTTCCCTTTGAATGAGGTAGCCAAGAGTCTGATTGCAACATTATCTTATGTGATATGATGTACTCCACACAATGAAGCTATGTCCCTTATATGCTCAATGGGTGTGGTTTGATCTTCTCTTGTAAAGAAAGGTAGGATTTTCAATGTTGCTACAAGAATATCATCATAATGTGTAAGGTTCAAGGGGTTGCCTTGATTAAAAGGCACAAAAGGCTGAGCTCTTGGAAGAGCCATTGGGATAATAGGTGGATTTACTGGTGCTTGAGCTGAAGAGCTTGAAAATAAAGGGTTGTTGTAAGTTGTAACTGAAGGCTGAACAATGGGAGGAGTAGGCAAAACTTGAACTGAAGGATTTGATGGATTTGTTGGATTTGTATCCTTTTTGTTTCCTTACTCTTTCTCTTTGGTGGTGATAGATGAGAATGCTCAATAGGATCCTTACTTGATCTAGTTTGAATCTTTCTCATAAGCTACAATGTCACTGAATCTGCTTGAAACCAAGGAAATGAGTTGCTAGGTATGAAAATTGTTGCCTCCAAAGGCTAGAATTAATGTTGCTCATACCAAAGAAACAACAAGAATGGATATTTGTTGAGCAGAGATAGCTCAAATATGTCCCACCGGGTGTGCCAAAAAATGTTGTCACCAAGATTGTACTGGTGTGTGCTCAGCTGAAAGCTCAGAAATCTTGCGAAATATTGGAATATTTCCAGTCCTGTGGGTTGCCTATGGTGGAAATCAACCTCAAGAGTGAGTCGGTTCTCTTGGTGAAACCTCCTAAAAAGACTAATCTTGACTAATAAAAGGGGAAGAAATCTTGCTGAAAATAAAATTTTACTACTAATGGGAGGTGATGCACCAATGGGTTTGATACTACTTGTTATCCTAAAATAATTATCAGCCTCAAAAGAACCTAAAGCCTTATTACAACTCATATGAGATCATGAAACCCATAAGTACTTTGTGTGAAGGTTTATGAGTTTTCAGAATTTTGTTTGAAGGAAAAAACTTTCACAACATTCAATTTTCTAGAAAACCAAATAACACAGCACACAACCTGAGCCTACAATGAAATTTCTTATTCTAGAAAGCACTCATGAGACAATAATGAAGGATTTAACAGTAAATCACAATACTATCATCAAAATCATACATGTGACAATGCTAGAAACGAGAGAGAGATGAGGAGAATTTGTTGTATTTTTATTCATCAACTGATAAAAATCTCATTACAATGCTTTAAATCTGAAAAATATCTGAGCTACATTCAACTTCTTATTGTGTGTATGCAAGAAAAGAAAGAACTAACTCTGAAAAAGAAAGGAGAGAAAGGCTTATAGAAAATAAGTCTAGAAGAAGTTGGAGAAGAACTGAGGTGTCTTTTAGAACTGAGCTTCAACTTGGAGTCTTCCTCCTTGATTCCATCTTCAGCTGTATAAAATATGTCCTTTGGTCGAATTTGATCCAAAGGCATGGATAAATGGCTTCAAAACTGATATTAACTGAGTGTAGACTGCTTGAAAAGCCACTTTGACTCATGTGCCACCTATATAGGAGTTCTAATTGATCCCTAAATTCTTCATTCACCCTTGAAAGCTCCTTATTTTCAGGTCTAAACTGGTGTTTGTATTGGAACTCCTCCTTCTTAGGTCCAAACTGAAACATGTGTCTTTGATAGCCCTGCTAACTGATTGTGAACTGCCTTTATGCCTCTTGCTTCTCAAGTTATCCTTCATTTTCCATCCAAAATATGAGACAAACTACCTCAGACTTGCTTCTTTTGACTATCAAAGGACTATTAAATGGTCTCAGGCCTACTTTATTGTCTTTGTTGTGAATTTTGGACTGTGGTTGCATTTTGTGTAATATCAAGCCCTCATAATCACTAAATTCCCTTTCACTGACAAAACTTTTATATTTGAGGAGTGCATTCATCATGTCTGAAAGGATCTTGTGATACCCTTCGCTGTCCTGTGGACTAAGACTGTTATTTGCCTTGACCAATGAATTATTCATCAATGTCATTTGGTTCTTTATTGGAGTTTTGACAACCCTTTTGGATCTAAACCTCTCATTCATTATCTTTATCACTTTTAGGACACTCATTTGATCACTGTCATGCTTTGCTTGTTGGTGGTTGATTGTTCATCTTTGAGAATGGAGTCCTCCTATGGTTGAACCTTGGATCTGTGACACATGACAGTCTTGAGACTATATTTTTACTGATAAAGGCTCTTGAATGAACTGTCAAAACTTATTCCTTGATTACAAATCATTGTCTTGAATTTATGTCATAAGTGGACTGTTCTTTAATATTTTTAGACTGTGGTTCACTCTTGTTAAATTTGGAGTACACTTATTCAATAGGCTGACCTAGTCTCTTGTGACTGTCTCATTGTTCTTCTTAACAATGGACTGCTCATACCCTTGGGAAAATCTGTCACTGAAATCTTTGTGCAATGACTGCAAATTTGAATTCTAAAAGATCTTATCAGTAATTCATTGCCTCATGGTCTTCATGACTGTAGCTTTTGTATATTGATTGAAACCACTATCCAGAATCACTAATCTTCAGTCTTTCTCTCTTTATTTGGCAGTGAATCAAATGATTGAATCACTGTGTTGTACTGCTCTAGGAGATTGCAAGTGCTTCTGACATCTTGGACAAACTAGTAATCATCGTGCCCTCTCTATAGCACTAATCTTTGTCTTTGATTTGAGACAGTAACCTCTATCAAGAATGTATCCTTTCTTTGACTGTCCTTAAGGTGACTATTATATTTGTGACAAAGGCTTCCTTTATTAGCGCTTTGCATGCCTTGATCCTTGCTATTAAAGTGTTGGTAATAGGTATCTTTCATTATTCTTTAGCTTGAATGGTTTTGATCAAATCCTTCTATCACTGCCCTCCTATTTCTATTGGACTTCACTATCTTCACATACCATGACTTGGCTTCTATCCAATGCTCTTGGAGTGATGTACTTCATGGCAATTGTTGTAATTACTTTGCTATTATAACACTTCCTTGGGCTATACTCTTATCATGAAGATGACCTTCAATATGATCTGCATTATAATCTCAAGCCTCTAGACATACCTTGAACTGATCATATTGAAGGATCAGAACCTCTTCACTAAGTCAAAAACCATTGTGATTTGATTGCCCTTGACTGATTTTGTGCTTTTGACCGTGCATTGTGCACTTGGTATGATTGTTGAAGCTACTCGCTCCTTAGGTTGCTCTAATAAGGATTAATACCTATAATTATTTTCACCATATCCATGGCAAGAATGTGTCATCACTACTTTCTGTCATCTAAACACTATCAAGATTGCCTTTTTGAAGCTATCTGACTGGGTCCTGTGACTGTCTTCTAGGTCGTGACTATTATATGTCTTTTTGTGTCATGATCGGACTGCCAGAATCCACCGCTCAATAAATCCTCATTGGCTTGTTGGGTTTTTAGATAAATTGTGGTTTGATCATGACTCCCTTTGAATGTGACTGCATCAGCATATCCTAAGGTTGCAATAACTTATCTCAAACTTCATTTTGACTGTATTTATGAACCCTCAAAGTCATTGCTCTCTTTACTGTGACTGTATTTCATTCTTTGTGTATGCTCCATGGTTGTTAAAACTGCTTCTATGTGTTATGAAGGTACTTAGGCTCAAAAATCCTTATAATGCATGAGGTTGGTTACCATATTGTCCATGTCAATGTTAAGATCAATGTCTTTGTTGTTGATATACAGGTCTATTACTCTGTCATTCTCAATGGGACTCTGAATACCCCCCTGCCCACTGATCCTTTGTCTTTAATTTGAGGTTGATAGGTAACTGTGCTTGCTCTTGGGAATGCAATATTGTCGTGCCGCTCTTTAACAGTATTCTTACTGCATTTTGTGATGCTCCGAGTATCAAACCTGAGGCTTCCTTAAATATTATGTTGTCCATGAAGGTTGTGTCTATATTCATGGCTATTGATTGTTATTGATTTGTCTCAGACTTTGTATCAAAGGTTGTGACTATTCTCTGATCTCCATATATTACCACTGTCCTAGCGTCTAATAACCACAAGAAATCAATAGATCTGCAAAAACTTCTAACTCTGACTTAAATGACTAAGACATCTCCTTTGCAAACATTATATCATGCAGCTTCAATGTATTCTCTTGCACCATCAAAGGCTTTGTTATTTGAATATTAATCTTTTCCAAACCCTAGTACGTGTTGAGAGGAAAGTAGAAGCTAATCACCGTTTAAAAGATGATCATGCCTCTCCTCTTGATCTGTGGTATACAAACTGAGAATAATATGTTGGAAACTTCCAAGACTATTATGCATGACTTAGTTACCACCCTTTGAATGAATGAACTGTAGATGTCTTTACGCTCTTTTCTCCCTTTCCTATGATTTCTTATTCAAAATAGAGGCATCTTTTATGTTCAAAACCATTGGAAAGCTTGTTAACTGCACCGAACTTGCACATACACTACCATGAAACTCAGATCCTCGCGTTTGCATGCTGCTATTTGGTGATGAACCACAAGTGCCAGGGGCCTTGCATGAAGTCTTTCTTCTCTTATAACTGGAAGTATGCATGTCATCAACACATAAATGTGCTTCTTCAAGCTTTAGTTAGGGCTTGATCTGTGTTAGCTGCCATGAGCTGCAACATGATCTCAAAACTAGGGCTTCTTATAATCCCTGGCACCATTGAACAAGTATTACGCCTTTCTTTCTACGCAGTTGTCTGGCTTTGGTTCAACTTTAGTTAGTCTCCTAATTGATGGTTGGAATAATCAATGAATGAATTCCCTCCAAACAATTATTCAATGTGGCATTTGGAATTATAAGATTTAGAATATACTTTTGTTTTCACCTTTTCCATACAAAATACATAATCTTGTAAATGCTCTCTAAAGATAATTACCTCTTTTACCCAAAATAACACATTCGAAGGCCCATTTATTAAAAAAAAATAGATTCACTCTATGCCTTATAAACATCACTAAGGTACTAACATTATTTTGACCATTCTTTTACTCATTTAAAATCCCTTCTAAAACCTATTGAATGAGACCTACAGGATGAGGAAAGGCTATTTTTGGCCTGAAAGTCAAAAATAGGTAATAATTATCAAATATAGCAATAAGCATTTTATGCCAACTATAGAGAGGTCACTATGGACCATATATTTAATAAAAAAAAAATTAAGAATGTAAAGATCAAGGGTGAGTAGTAGGAAAGGAAGAATGGATTGAATTATATTCAATATATGAAAAAAGAAAAGGAGGTGGAGTAATTTTTTAAATTGTTTATTGAAAGATATAAGAGTGAAGGTAAGGTCAAAGCTATAGAAATTGAAAATGAAAAGAATACAGGCAAAGAGGAAGAAAAGAAGGGTAATTTTGAAGATCCCATTTTATCTAATGTTGCTTTGTTTGTAGAAAATGAAGAAGGTTAAAAAGATGTGGATGTAAAAATGGACTTTGAGGGCTCTATATATGATAAGGAAATTGATGAAGGTAAGGACAATCTCCTATTGAGGTGGTAGGTGAGAAATTAAAAAATATATTTGAAGAAGAATTGTTAGATGAAACTAAGAAGGTGATAGTGAAGATGTGGATGGGAAGAAAAATTTCATAATTATGTCAACATTACTTTTAATGCACATAAAAAGGAAGAAGTAGCAAAGTGTCATGTAGATGGCAAGGGGGGGAGATCCTCATCCCAAATGAAGAAGAAAGGGATGAGAATGTAGTTGAAACCTATCTTTTTAAAGGCATAAAGGTGGAGGAAGGAGTTGTAGCAGTGGTTGGTCCTTTGAGAGATGGAGTAATATTGAAGAAAATGACACATCTAAGTGTAGACACCTAAAATCAATCATTTACGGTTGGTCGATTCACCCATTTAATACATTTATTCCTGCTATCCCATTAACTAAATAATTCATTATTATTTAATTAAATATAGATGTTCTTCTATTTTTTAGCCTACCCCCTAGGAAATTAATTTAATTAATTTACCTAATTCACTATACTACCTTAGCTCACTTCATCTGTTAAATTAAATAAATCCCCTTAATTAATTTAATTCATTTATCCATTTTTCCTTCAAATGGAATTAAAATGAATTTTTAATTCCCCACACATTCTCTCCAAATGTCTCATCCTCCAACATTTCTCACTTGCTTCTAATCCTACTCTTAACCTCACCTCAACTTTTGCCGTAAATGGCCTCCCAAATTGCCCAATCAACCTTAAAAGGCTTTCTTCTTTTGAGAAGGCAATTGACATTGGTCCTCTCCCAAGTTATCACATCAAGTAATTTTAAATTAATTTATTAATTTTCTCTCCCGCATTTGAATTATGGACAAGAAATGCCTTTATGGCAAGATATTGCTCATACTCCAAGTGTACTCCTCCAATCACCACCTCTCTCACATCTTCTCCTATGTTGCCACTTGATGATCTCTCGTGCCTTGAGAGAGCCAAAGGATCCTCCACAGTCGATCTCCAACTTGCAATCTCTTTTCATTCATAAGAGAAAAAACTTAGCCATTTTGTCATATCACATGTATCTTGAACCCAAGAGCATCATTATGTTGCTGAAATTCTTGTGAGCACACATCCAAATCAACATCCTTGGGAAAACCTACACAACAAGGAGGTCAACATACTTCATTTTTTATAGATTTCATGATGGTTTAACCTTTTTGTTGGATTGAATTAATATTTACTCATTATGCGTAAATTCCATTTAAGAATTTATCATTTTCTAGGTGTATAGATATTTGCACTCAGATTGTTGTCAATAGTTGTTGATAGCTATTTCCTACCTATATTAATATTTATGCCAATAGTTGGTAGGTAGTTCTACCTACCCTCACACCTCATTTTTTCTCTCATAATTTCTCTTGCCTTTATAAGAAGAGCTTATTGTACATTTTAATCATCTCAATACATTCATCCATTGGTGAAATATTATTTCTCTAATGTAAAGGTTTATAGTTGTTTGCAAGTCATGGAGTTTGATCACTCCAACATGGTATCAAAGCCATTCATTCAACAACTCCTTCCTACTTTATAAGAAGTTTTCATCAGCATTGAGATCCCAAAAATAGTTTGACAATATTGTGCCATTTCATTTAGCTCACCTTGTCACATTTTCAACATACATTATTGGTGGCTTCTATGGTAATTACAGTTTTGCTTTCGATTTATTAGCTTTATTGGTAGTTCATTTCGTTACTATTGGCCTCTAGTTTTTGGAAATCATGTCCTAGGCTCCTTCAATATTGCACAATGTCATTGCATGTTTTTGTTTTGATCGGGCTTTATAAGTGGTAGATCAAGTTGTCTATCATGTGTTTTGGTGGTTTAAATTTTTTTTTATCAAAGCTTTGCCACATTTGCTAGATGATTTTAAATTATGCACATTGGTGGTACCCTCTATTTTTGTTGGGAAAATAGGTGGTGTATACCTTGCATAATAATGTTTATAATTGTAATATTTATTTATTATATGAGTTTCATATGGACATGTAATGTAATATCTATTTATTTGATGTTGCACATGGACGTGTAACATGTAGAGATTCATTGAGAATATTCTTGAGGCCACTTGATGAGTTGTATTGTAACATTGAGATATTAAATTGTATTTATTTAATAGTGGGGTAATTAATTCAATAAAATACCTAATATTAGATGTGAGGTCAATGAGGCAGTTAGCCCACGGTTTTGTAGCACATGTTTTTTTATGTAATACCACTTAGTGGTTTTGTGGGAGCTTGTGTCATAAAAGCAACTACAAGGGTAGTTGTTTGGGTTAGCCAGTTAGCACGTTTAGTATTTGTGGAGGTTGGAAGCATGGCATGGGATGTGTGGTTACATGCTTGTTCACATGGAGTACTTGTTTATGGTTGGGGTTTCGAAGGCTTTCATGGATGTATTGTAATGTTGCATTCCTAAATAATACATGGTGATGGATTCTTTTGGAGGTTGGGTTTTTCCTTCATGGGGGTTTTCTAGGGTATATCTTGTGTCAATTTTGATGGGTATGTTGTCTATTTTTTGCATGTAAATTATATGTGATTATTTTGTTGAAATCTAAATTGAGCTATGTAAAAATTGTCATAAAGTTGGCTGCACTTTCTTTACAATTTCTAGGGAGGTGTTTCCTTCGGCATTCATTTGGTTTTTTCAAATTGATTTGGCATTGCCTATCATGTATAGGGAGCCTCATTTTTTTTGCAAACATCATTATTTTTTACCTGTGTTGGTTTGGTGAGATTGGGTGGCTGGTGGCATATACCTGTTAGACTGACCTACATTATTTGACTGGCATCTTATCCTGTGAGGTTCGTATTTTGTGATCAATGCTTTGGGAGGTGAAACATGGGCTCAACCCTATCATCTGACAGGTTGATCAAGTTTATTTCTTGTGATACGATTTATTGGTGTCGTGTAGATCTAATCACACATAATACCTTGCTCAACAAACATTAATTTGAGGGAATCATGCATACCTTGGTCATGTTTCTTTGGTGGAACCCCTATGGTGCTTTGACTAGGGGATTATTCATTGAGTATGTGGAAAGCTTGTTTAACATCTACATGTCATATCTCATTTGGAGGACATTTTTGTTGATGGCATGATTGTTGGTTCAACCTTTTTATTATTGGCACAATGGTCATGTGGCTCTAGCTCGAAGGCTTTGTTAGTGATTACAAGCACAATTTATTGATGAAATGGTCATAATACTATTGTCCATGTTGTCTTTGCATGACACCCCTTTTTTTATTGGCCAGGATTGTGTTGGCTTTTTCTCGTGTTCGGGTTGATATATCTAAGCACATTTATTGAAGGCAAATTTGTGTCTTGAGGTTGGATCAAGGAAGGTGTATTTGTGGATCAAGGTAGGCATATTCCTGTGGGCCCACAATTTGTGGGCTTGAGCATTCATTGGGATGTTTTGTCCCACATTGTTATCGTGAAAAGTATTTTTGGTTTCAAATACCTCATCTCACTCAACTTTTTCTTTGATTTTATGCTCATGTGGGATGAGCTCTTCTCTTATGTGCACTTTGGCTTGTGATTTGACGTCGTTTGATATGTCTTTGACGGTTGACTTGTCTTGTATTGTGGTGACTGGATTGATCGTTGACCAAGTTGTTTGGTGCTAATTGGCACAATTTATCTACCAATATATTGATGAGTAGGAGATATTGTCTATATTGTCTATCTCTATCTGGGCTGCAACGTTTATTTTGTTGTCAGTTAAATCACATTTTATTATTTTGGAAATAAAGAGCTTTATTTATGATATTTTAAAGAATTTTTATAGTCAAAATGGGTTTTTCTTTTGTTAAGGAGAGGGGGAACTATAGGCAATGAAGTGATTTCATCCTAACTCATCTAAGTGAGCTTCATCTATTACTGTATTTATACAATGAAGTTCCTTAGCATGGCACACCTTGTGAGATTAGCATTTGGGAAGATCATAGGGCTCATGTATTTAGAGTTATTTTTTGTAATGTTGACTGTGACATTTTGGAGTCACTTATCCATTTCCAGTGCCCACATGCTCTCTTGTGTTGTGGTGATTGTGGATTGACTATTGACCAAGGTGGTTGGTGCTAATTGGCACAATTTATTCACCAATATATTGTCTATTTCTATCTGGGTCCCAACATTATTTTTGTTGCCGATTAAATTCACATTTTATTATTTTGGAAGCTATATTTTTTATGGCACTATTTCTGATATTTTAAAGAATTTTTATAGTCAAAATGGGTTTTTCTTTTGTCTTGGAGAGGGGGAACTATAGGCAATTAAATTATTTCATCCTCACTCATCCAAGTGACCATTTATTATCGTATTTATACAATTAAGTTCATTATCTTGGCACATCTTGTGAGATTAGTATTTGGAAAGGTCATTTTTATAGTCAAAATGGTTTTTGCTTTTGTCTTGGAGATGGGGAACTATAGGCAATGGAGTGATTTTATCCTCACTCATCTGAGTGAGCTTCATCTATTACTGTATTTATACAATGAAGTTCCTTATCCTGGCATATCTTTTGAGATTAGCATTTGGAAAGGTCATATGGCTCATGTCTTTAGAGTTATTTTTTGTAATGTTGACTATGACATTTTGGAGTCAATTATCCATTTCCAATGCCCACATGCTCTCTGTGTTGTGGTGACCATGGATTGACTATTGACCAAGGTTCTTGGTGCTAATTGGCGTGATTTATTCACCAACATATTGTCTTTTTCTATCTGGGCCCCAACATTGTTTTTGTTACCGATTAAATCACATTTTATTATTTTGAAAGCTATATTTGTGATGGCACTATTTTTGATATTTTAAAGAATTTTTATAATCAAAATGGGTTTTTATTTTGTCCTGGAGAGGGTGAAGTATAGTAAATGGAGTGATTTTATCCTCACTCATCTGAGTAAGCCTCATCTATTGTCGTATTTATACAATGAAGTTCCTTATCTTGGCACACCTTGTGAGATTAGCATTTGGAAATATCATAGGGCACATGTCTTTAGAGTTATTTTTTGTAATGTCGACTACGACATTTTGGAGTCACTTGTTCATTTTGAGTGCCCACATGCTCTTTGGGCTCACATTCAAGAGTTGTATGGTGATCATGTTACTCAACCATTTTTTGATGACCCTCTTGTTGATTCTCATGCACCTCTTCATTCTTCAGAGTAGATAACCCATGTTTGTGAGCCTTTTGAGTTTTTGGAAACTTTAGATGAGGTTGTAGATGTTTTAGAGGTTCTTGATTCTTCATCATATATAGTTGATAAAAATTCACTTGAGACTTACATCATTCTTGAGAAGAAGGTATCTATTTTCCTTCCTAATTGGGATTCTTATTTGGCAAACATTGGTGCATTATTTGTGGAATCTCAAATTTTAGATTTGGGAGACATTTGAGGGTTTATCTTGATAGATCTAATACTTAATATAAGTACAGATCCAATAGCCAACAAGATGAGGGGGGGGGGGGGGGGGGGGGGTGAATCATACAAACTTATTCATCCATAAAAATATCAGATTCAACCTCGGTAACATATATCAGTCATATAATAAAAACTGTCAAACATGCAAACTCAAAAGCATATGAACAATATAAACCTCATAACACTAGATTTAACGTGGAAACCCAAATAGGGAAAAACCACTGTGGGATTTCGGACCCACTAAGAAATATACTCTTCTAGAGTATGCTCAGTTAAAAGCCAATCCTGTTAAAGATTACAAAACACATTGTGAGATGTGACCCGGTTAAGAGATTTCCCTCAGATCTGTTAGGATCTTCACTTTGTTAGAAGTGACCTTGTCAAAGGATTTCAAACACTCATTTAGAATGTCACCTTGTTAGAGGATTTACATATAAGACTGTTAAGTCCACTCGGTTAAGAGATTCCCTATCACTTTCACAAAATAACAGTAATACAATCTATCTGCAACTTCACATCTAAAATGCTAAAGCAGATTCTTATTTGTTCAATACAATCTAGACATAGAACTAATCTTGTCTATCTACTAGGCATCAATACTCTATTATTCTAACAGGTCTTCAAGCTTCTATGCTCGGTAATCACTATGTAGCATCCATGTGCATACACTTGCCCGCATATATTGTTTATCAACAATTCCTTATTTATAAACAATCTTCTAACCACTTAATCTCCTTGATCACATTTCCCATGATCAATCATAGCCATCAGATCTTCAATCTTGTCCAGGTTCATTGTATCTTTCGATCTGAAAACGTTTTACCCTGCCTCGGAACTTGCACAATCATCTTGGAACATGTGTTAGGGTAATGCGGTTCAATCTGAGTTGTAGATCTTCTTTCCATTGCCTTAGATTCGTTAACAAACTTTTTCTACGGCTTGCCAATCATTGATCCGTTCCAACTCATCAGCATCTTTCATTAAATATCACATGTAAACATTTAATGCATTCTATTATAGCTCAGTTACAACTCGGTGAATACTAAACTTTACTCGGTAGACATTCTGTCTTCATTAATCGATAGTGATAACCTTAGGGTTTACCGACTAGGTTCCTTAGGGTTTACCAACTAGGTTCTTTGGTTGATAACATAGTATAGTATTAACCTTTACATTTTACAACATATGTATGATGTTAGAACAATCTAAAACATCAAGATCTCATCATTGTCTAACTCGGTAGAGTTGCCCATTGAATAACTTATCCCTTTATTCATCATATTCTTTCCTGTGTCTTTACCGACTTCTTTATAATCTTCATATCATATTTCTTAAGATATGGCAACATCATACTGAATTAGAAAATCAATTTCTTGACATCAATGACAAAATAATAATATCAAGATAGTAAAACATCTTTAATCAGTTATGTCCATAATCATCAACAACCTTCTCAATATCCTTATTGAAATGCCAACAATCTCCCATTGTCTATTATAATGCCAAATGCCAACAACCTCCCCCTTTGGCATTAATGGCAAAACCAATTGATTTGACCTTTAAGAATTCGGATTGCTGTGATTCTGAAATGCTGAAATGCTCTCCCCCATACATCAGACTTCTCTTCTGGTTTCAATCTGTAGTCTTTTCTCAGTTTTCTCCCCCTTGGTAGGTCTTCTCCTTCTTGGTCTAATATGTTATCTGTCCTATTTGGTGATAATTATGGTACAATTGTTGTCACTTCATGTTTTTCTTTAGAGCTTCTTCAAGATCAGTTTCTATTTTTTATTATCAATAATTGTTACTTTATATTGATATAGAAAAAGATAATACAGTGTTTGTAAATTTCATGAATCCATACACATTTAACCCAACCCTGCTACATCAATCATCAAAATTTATCACTATACCCAGCCCTTCCCTGTACGAAACCCATTACAAAGGATTAACCCTTACACATATCAAAATTCTACAGTATGACCAACCTGATCACCTATCACGATCAACGATTTGCCTTTGTTGTCCTTAGACCCCATCGACACATCCATGGATTCCCTAGGTTTTGGAGTTTCTTTGAGGCCCGATGGCTCCCCAATCAATAGTTCACACACTCTTTTTAAATTATTAGAGCCTGCTAGACATCCATGCCTACGATTTGGCATTGCACCAACCTTTCACTACTAAGAAACCTCAACATAGGATCCCCATTTTGCAATCTCAACCATCACACTATGAGCATTCAATGTTATCAGTAATTCCTTAACACCATTTATGCATATTTGGGCATAGGCCCTGCAAACCTCCTTTTTGTTGTTTTCACTCTAAAGGAGGAAAGACCTCAACAAGGGAGTAAACTCTCTCATGTGAAGCCACAGACTACCAGGTAGACAAAACCATCCCCATTTCTTGCCATCCCAAGAAACCACTCCATCCTCAAACACCATTTTGGTCAAACACAATTATACATCAACTATTGCATCGAATCCTTCATTTCAAGTTCAAGGCACCAAGCCATAAATAGAGACACTATGTCCTCATTGATTATGTATTTAAACTCTTCCTCTGAGTACTCACTTCCCATAACAATTTTCACTCTAGTGAGGAAATCCTTGTACTCAAAAGAGAAACCATGGGTTGGATGCTCATCTATTATGCATCCCCAAAAGGCCACCATCAGTTTTGAAGAATTTAAGGAGAAATTTGCCTTCATGAGAGAAATAAACAGTAACCCCTCCACCAGATAGCTTCTGAGTCACTAAAACACACCAAAGTGTACAAAGCTTCTTGATGACATTGTAGCATCATAAATTGTACACCCTTAATTAGGGTCGTCCAATTTCACACTTAGGTTAGCACCCACCTTAGTGTGTTTCATTTTTCATTCTAAAAATTCCTTTAAGAATTTAATTATCACTCCACACATTATAAAACTGGGCCCTTAACCCTAAGTGTGCCCCTTTTTATTTTATCTTCTTTAATCAATTAATTAATTAAACCCTAATAAGGTCCTATTTTGACCTTCAAGGCTCAATTTCGCATATCTAAAAACCTTGAATTGTTGTACCCACTTTGGGATCACCTTAAAATCATGATACCTTGCATCCCTAGAAATTTGGAAAAATGTTGATAGGACCGGTGTAAATCACACCAGTCCCAACTTTTTCTCCCTGAATTTTGGGATCATGTGTTGGGGTATTATAATGTTTCAATCCAATTTTTTGCAAAAATATGTGTATTCTAAGTTGGCCTTATGGTGGTTTTTATTATGAAATCCTTATATAAGGCATCTGTCTCCATTCATTTTTATCATAATCTAATCATATCCAAGCATTATCATCAATTCAAGAGCAAATTTGATTCAAGGAGCAACAAACTACATAAAGACGTCTTCAACTTATGTTTCAATTATGATTTCATATTGGATTTTGTGTGATTTATTATGTTATTGCATCAACACATGAAGGAATTATCCTGAGAGAATTGCATCACCTGTTGAAGGTATAATCATCTACATTCAAGCATTTAAATCCCTTTCCCTCAAAATGCAAGATTTTCCATTACAATTTAATTCAATTTCAATTTCTATTTCAATTAGGGTTGATTCCAAACTTGTGGTTTCACCTAAGGAAAACCCCTATCCACAACACAATTTCCCTTCTTTTTGGTGTGTAGGTGGGAAAAGACAGAGGAGATCGAGACAAAGTGAACCACCTTTTGCAGAACTTCCAAAGACACCTCAAGACCAGGGCACTGAGGAGGGACCAAAGCGTTGGAGGAGGACTAGGGCAATTCATCCTAGTCCTGCTAGGACTAGAGCACCTAGCACTCCGATCCTGACAAACTTTCCCCAATTTTCAGGTACAGGCTCTGATCTTCTTCTTTTACTCACATCCTAGTTTATAGCTCTGTTTGATTTCTGCAACATTTTATTTTCATCATTTCATTTCAATAGATTTAGCATTCGCAATTCCAAACCTAATTCAAGCTACATAATTTCAACTCAATCAAAAGGGGAATTAGGACCTCGATCAACATTTAACCCTCTTCTTAATAGAATTGAGGTTGGATCTATTGAGGATTCATCCTCCTTTTAATGTACTGGTTAATTTGGCTAATTGGTGGTCTTATCCTACTTGGTGAAACCCTAGTTCAAAATTACACCACTACATTTTGGTGAACCTGACATTTTTTATTTTTAATTCCAATTTATGGTCTGAGATCTAATTGTTTATGCATTTTAAATTTTAAATTTTCACTCATAGATTGAATTTCCAATTGAATTACATAAATTTAGAGGTTGAATTCACAAAAACCCTAATTTATAATTTTAAAATCAACTTGTGGGTTGCATAAATTTTCAAGTGTGCTTTTAGATTTAGATAAATTCATTTCATTTAAAATAAAAATACATATATATATATATATATATATATATATATATATATATATATATATCTTATTTTATGCATTTTGTGTGTTTGCATGCTTTAGATCACTTCATTGCAATAGGTAGCATTTCTTTTCAAAAATGTCAAATTACTTTTTGCAAGATTATCATGCCTTTGACAATCCATTTGCTTATGATGAATATCCTTTCAACAAAGTATATAGTAGAGAATAACTCGAGGAGGCTCTTGTTAGTTTCCTTTACCTTAAGTATTCTAAACCATCCTTTTGTCAAAGGTTAATCAACATAGTGTGTGAGCCATTTAGTAGTGATGACCTTGACATATTTGATGAAATGCTTGATGAATTCTTCCCTCTAAATCATCCTCTAAATCTCCAAAAAATCACAAGGATATTGGCATGCAAGACAATTCGCTCTATGAACCTTTACCTTCTCTCAATCCTATTTAGAAGAAGATTTTGTGATAAAAGAAGTTGATGTGGTTGACAATCCTCTTTATCAAGCTTTAACTTCTAGAGAAGAGGCCCTAATGAACCATGATGATTCCTCTACTAAATCTTCTCTTGTTCATGAGGATAATTTGGTAAAAGAAAATATTATTAACATTTCATTTACAACTCTTCTTCTTAAGGATGAAGTCTTGAAAATTGATGTTGATCTTTCTCCTAAAATGTGCCTCTCCCATAAGAGTATCTTAGAGAAAGAGGATGACATCGTAAACACCTTCCTTAACGTCACCTTACCTTTCATACATAGTACCTATCCTAGAGAGGAAGTGTTGAGGATATTGATTTATCGTCTCCCAAATTTGGTCCTATGAGGACACATTGATGCAAGAAGAGGTTATGAGAACTTATTTTAAAGATCTCCCTCCTAAGGATGAATCTTTTAAGAATGTTCTTTATTCTAAAATGTACCTCCCTGGTGAGGAACATTTGGTGCAAGTGGATGATGTTGTAGCTACTTTTCCTAGTGATATCATATCCTCTTTTCATGACAATGGATATCCCACTAGAGATGAATCATTAATGAGTCATGTTTGTCCTTCTCCTAAAGCTTCTTTTACCCATAAAGATACATTGATGCAAGAGGATGAAATCATTAGCAATTTCCTTAATGCTCTCCCTTCTAAAGATGTATCATTGGAGAACAAAGAGCCTAATCAAGTCAATACCATTCATGTTTCTAGTTATGAGAAGCCTAAAGAATATCCTAAAAGTTGAAAATATATATGTGAAAGAGATGCTATGGAAAGACAACTAGAACAAAAATATGGTTAAGAAATACATCAAACATTTAATGCTTGTATCAAAAAGAAATATCCCAATGTTATTCTCACTTCTCTTTCTTCCACCTCTCACCCTAAGAAACACAATGATAAGGATCTTGTTGAGAAAATCCATGACATCTTAGCTAAGATCTCCCTTTGGGATTTAATTCAAACTTCACCTTCATACCATAGGTTGATCCAAGAACCCTTTCATAAAGTAGTTCCTCATCCTTCTTCTAAACCAAATGATATCACATTCTCACAAGATGAATTGCCTTCTATAGAGGTTAGAAATAAAGATGATCCCATTATGATTACTCCTCACATTTATGATCAAAACATAAGAGGTACCTTAATTTATAATGGGTTAGCACTTAACATTTGTTGTGCTGACTTATTAGACAAGATAAATTGGGATCATTCTTCTATTCAGGCAGACCCTCTTTGTGTTCATGGATTTGATAATGTTCCTTCAGAGAAACTTGGTATAGTCATATTACATATCAAGGTAGGAGCCATGACTTTTCCTACTCCTACTCATGTCATGCCCAACCATCTTTATTATAACCTTCTTCTAGGTATACCGTGGATTCATATTATGAAACCAGTCCCTTCTACTCTTCATCGCACAATCAAATTCATATATCACAATGAAATTCACATAATCAAGGCTGATCCTAATCCTTATGATTTTGTTCATGGTGAAGTAGGATTTATCTCTCCCTTTAATAATATGATTCCTTCAATAACATAATCTCCTATCAATGATGCTTCTTTAGTAAACAAGTGGGGTATGTTAGAATTTATACCTTCCATCAATGGGTATAAAATCCCTCAATCTAAGAAGGAGGCCTTGAAGGATCCTTGAATGTCATTTTTTCCAAAAATCCTCTAAATAAATTCCCACCTCTCATTCCAACACATGTCTTGATGATGATGAGGGATATTTAGATTTTGATACTAGGAATGAACCCTCTCCTATAGACATTCCAACACATATATTTGATTGTATGCATGATGGGAATCATTTAGGATATATGCAACAAATTTTTGATGGTCATGAGAAATCTACATCACACTTTTCCCAGGAAGGTTTAGGTTTCCAAAGTGCTCCTTTGTCAACATCCCCTTCCCCATTGTCTAATGCATCCATGTCTTCTTACAACTTCTCATCACAATAAGAGAGTATCTTGTTTGAGCTTCTTAAAGCCAACTTGATTACTCTCCCTTTAAAGAATCAAAGAAATAATCGTAAGAAAAATCAACACGATTCTTATTTTTGCAAGTATCATCAAATCCCTGGTCATGCCACTAATGAATGTCATGATTTAGCAGATAAAATTTAACAACTTATTATAACTGGTACCATTCAAATATTAGATGGCAAAAGGTTGAACTCTCATATTTTTCCTTTCACATAACATTTAAGTTCCTATTATTTTGCTCCTCATTATGTGACATTGGTAGCTTAATTATTAGGGGTTCATTGTCATTCATGGTGGTACAATTTCAAGTGCAATCATACTTTGGTAGCATCATAATAGTATTTTTTTGTTGTCTCCATGCTTAGAGGGCAAGAATAACCTTTCAATCATCCTTTCTTTTTAAGGACTCACTTTCTCTTTTTGAAGTAGGACCTTTATTAAGGTTCTCTTATCGATTGTGGAGGTTTATATCCCTATTGAGGATCTCCTTCCTCTTATTGGAACAAGTATCTTTAATGAAGATCTTATCCTTGCCTTATAAGTGCATATCCTTAATTGGACCTCTTCCTTAGTGTTGAAAGTTTATAATCATTCATCAAATTCTTCTCTTTATTGAGTGATTTCTTATATAATGAACCCTTCTATATTATGATATGCATCCCTACTGAGGATCTTTTTCTTATTTTAGAAGAGTGTTTCTTTTATAAATGATCTCTCTTTGGTGTCTTTCTCTCCATTCTTGGGGGGAAATAATATTGTTTCAATTCTCTCTCATTTTACAAATATTGCATCTTTATTAAGGATCTCCTCTACTCTTGAAGGTAGATATCTTTATGTAAAGTTCTCTTCTTCCTTTCTTAATCATTCATCCCTCAAAAGGACCCCTTTACATTTGTTGCAAGATATCTCTTTTATAATTTTATCTTCCTTGCTTAAAAAAACAAAGCCTATTCAATAATCTTTCTTTTTAGATTGGAATGCATGAATTATTGATTAATAGATATATCCTTGGTGTTAAAGGTGGGTGTCCTTGTTTCTATCTACCTTAAGACATAAACATAGGACTATGTTAACATATTAAGGAGGGCGGCATATATGCGGCCTCCTAGTTGCATTTTGATTATCAATTAACAATATGGGATTGATGCATACTCATGTTTCATTCCTATTTTTTCCATCATTTATGGGATTATTGCATCCTCATGCTTAGTCCTCATTTCATTTATCAATATGAGATTGTTGCATCCTCATACTTCATCCTCTTTTTCTATACCATTTGTCTTATACCGGGTATTCATTCTCAAAACCAGACAAAACAAAGTCTTACACGAGATTCTTCATGCTTGAAACCAGACAACATATGCAGCAAGGTAAGTGGAACTAACAAAACACTCTATAATATTCCAACTCTCCTCCCCACATGGATCACCTAGCTTGATGCAACTTACTAGCCCATAGAATTCAAGTCCCTTATTTCTCTCCCATGAACCCGTAGCATAGCACACATTTGCTAGTGTTGGATCATGGTTTCTTATTATTTCAATTGGTGTATGCCATTTTTCTTTCTATAAGTCCACTTGTGCTCTTGCAATAACATCCTAGGAATGATATTAGTGGTTGAGAAATTTTGATTATCAAAGTCTCTTCAACTAGTTGACTTTGAGCTTTTTGTTTTAGTACTAACATTGTTTCCTCTTGATTATACTTGAAGGTTACTTGCATGGATTGATAGGATCCTATGCTTGGGGGCTTGATCATCCTTCAAGTATTATCCTATCCCTAGTTTGTCTTGCTCTTAGATGCTCTATCTCTCATCTTTCTACTTTATCGAGAGTATGATCATAAGATCATACTCCACTAAAGTAGGGGTTAAATGTAGCGTTGCAAATTGTACATGCTTAGGCTAGCACCTATCTTAATGTGTTACATTTTGCATTCTAAAAATTCCTTTAAGAATTTAATTAAATATAAAGTTTTAAAGTGGAAAATTCAAGGCTTAGTAAATTCACCACATAGAAGGGCAAAATCACTAAGCCAATTTTCACTTGGAGGACTTTACATTCAAAAGAGAGAATGAACCTACTAGATCCAATCCTAAAATGATAAAAGGACTGGATACTAAGTAGATTGGTTGTGTTTGGAATGTCACTGGCCTCTTTTGTAAGTTGACTAGTTGAATTAAGACTAATTACACCTAGATATAAGAAGTTTGAGATGATTCAGAGCTGCTCTGCAAAATCTGCCAAAAGTTGCAGGGACCGTGTGTCCTAACTGGGTCATCCTCCTATCAGTCCTCCAAAAATTTTGTGCGTCAAAAAGGGTTTTTAGGTCTTTGTAAATAAAGCTTAACTTAAGAAGAAAAAATCCACACCTGCTTCCTGCACACAGAAGGAAAGGGAAATGTGTTGGGAATAGGGGTTTGTGTTTAGGTCAAACCCTGGTTTTGAAATTAACCAAGTGGTTGAAATAATGTAATTGAAATGACTAAAAGTAGAAATCCCCCTCTTTGAGGGGATGTTGATTTGATTGAAAATGAAATGATTATACACCCTTGTGAAATTTTACTTGCCTCCATATGGAATTATAATTTCATGAATTAGAATGATTATCTCCTCTTCAATGCTTGTCTTGACTCTATTGCTGCTCCAAAGATTGAAGGAAGACTAACAATTCTCAATTTCTCTTGAATGCTCGGATGCTTGATTGAGTTTCATGTTCTTATCAAATGAGAGGGAAAATCCCTCTTATATACTTGCCTAAAGGATTAATTGATTAATTTTATGACATGAGATGACATAGAGGGGATTTTACCACTTAAAATTTGAGATAGGTCAGGGGGAGGGGCCCAAGATAGGTCCCCATTAATGGAGACAAAGGCACCACACCTAGGTCCTACCCTAATTTGGGGTAGGATCAAGGTGCAAGCGGGGTGAATTACTAAGTTGAATGCATTTTTTGACATGTGTGAGCATAATTAGGTCTCCAATCAGGTCGAGGGGCGCAAACACTAAAGTGAAGACCCAAATGCAATCAAAACTTGCAAGGCATGCAATTTTAGGACATTACATTTAGCCCCTACTTTGGTGGAAGTATGAGCTTATGCAAATACTCATGGTAAATTACGAGGGATTCAAATTGAAAGACTTTCACCATGTCAAAGAGGCAAGATTCACCAAGCCCACAGTGGACTTTAGGATCTTATGACTTCAATTATAAGGTAAAAGGGAATATCATGAGAGAGAAAGAGAGAACCATGACTACAACTAGTAAGGCTCTCTTACTATGAGTCATGAAAAGAAAAGGAATACCAAAGATTACAAAGCAACAACAAAGTTCGCTAAGTAACTTTTAAGTATCAAGAGAGAATCATAAGCGGAGTGTATTCCCCCACGTTAAAGTGATTGCACGGGACTTATCGAGACCAATTGATTTAAGGTAGGATATAGTCAAAAAGACGAGCACATTATCGCAATAACTTATCCCCCAAGAGAGGATAAATCAAAGGATAATGAACACAAAGCACAAAACACAAGGTGGTTTCACATAACTTTGGATTTAGTATGATTTTTATTATAGCTCATGTATATCATGTATAGATGTGTATAGAATTGTCCTCATCCCCCAAAGAAAGAAAACCACCATGGAAGAAGGGAACACATGTGTCTTTTAAGTCAATATGGAAGAGACCAAAAGAGATCTCAACACTTTGCATCATCCTCAAGTAGACAATGAACCAAGGGAAACTCTATGTGAGGTTTAATGGTTAGTTTAACCCATAAAAATATTCAAAACAGGATAAAGCACCATTATACCTTCACAAACATTCTCTTTCCCCTCGGATTGAGCCTTTGGTGAAGTGGAATGTGCCCAAATGCTCCACTTGATTAGATTGGCTCCTAGATGGGTTGTGGATTTCTCTTAAATGTTGCACAATAATGGTGGATAAAAGGGGATCAGATGATGGAGGCTCAAGTGATAGATATGGATGTTATGGATTTTTTCTATAATGATGATGCTTTTTGATGGATTTCTAGAGCTATGTGGACATCATGAGATTACTTGATTGGAGATGGAAAATGAAGGTGAGGAGACCCCAATTTATAGATTTGAGGGAGGATGAATGGACAATTGAGATTAAAGATGAATCAAGGCTGGAGATTGAAGGAAAGGGGAGCACATGGATTGAGAGGACATGAGGTGACAAGTGTGGAGACCAAGAGATTTTCCATAAAGTTATTTCTTGTCTCCACACTCTACAATGTACATGGGGAACAGATCACCAAGTACATAGGGAAGATAAAAAGGAATTAAAATTTCCTTGGGGGATGAAGAGGGAATTAAAAAATCCTAAAATATTGGATGCATGGGGCGATGAGTCAAGAAAAGGAATTTAAAATTCCTTGGGAAGATGAAAGGCATGGGAGAATGTGAGATTTTTTAAATCCCTGAAATGGCCTAATTGGGTGCATTTAAGGTGGAAGGTGAGGAGGGGACAAGTGGATTTTAGCCATAAATGGCTATGAGTTGACTTGGTGGCTAATCATGGGGATTAGCTAGTAGAAAATGATTAAGAGGGTAATTAGGTGATATAATAAGAGATTAGAGGGAAAGTGGAATTTGTAGGAGGATTTGATAAGAGGAGAGAGAATGAGTGGGGGAATTTAAAATTGAAGAATAATGTTAAGCAAGATTATGAGGGATTCTAGAAGAATTAATTAGGCTAGGTAGAGTTTAGAGAGAGTGATTTGTAGGAATCACTTGATTTAGTTAATTAATTTAGATTAATTAGATAAGGGGTTTTTAGAAGAAATCAATAATTAGATAACCTTACAAGAATAGGAAATAATTGAATAAATCAATTATCTGGACTATAGTGACAGGATTAAATTTAATTAATACCGAGAAGAATAAAGGCTAGCATAATTAAACAAATTAATTATGTAGAAAGGATAAAATTAATTAAATAATTAGTTTTGAACGTCTACATTTTGCCCCTTTTACGCAACGGTAAAATTAGCAGTGGGTAAAAGATAGAAGAGAATGCCCCAGCATGAAAATGCGGGTGGTATGTGCGCCCTCGAGAATTTAACCGGGAATTTTTGAAAAAATCTTGGGGAAAATTATTGAAAAAAGGAAGAATGACAGATGAGAGAAGAAAAAATCAAAAAGATGACAAAGTGAAGAAGATGAAAGAAAGATGAGAAAAGTGAGAAAGAGGGATATAAGGGGTCCCATATAAGGCTCACAGGGCCCAAGGAAGGGTCATCATCACATACACCTATTGGAGAATAGAGAGTATAGAGCCCTTGGAGAGAGAGATGACACGTGTTCCTATTCATGAGCACCGCATGGAGAGGGTCCGATGACACAAAAGACGAGCTCACTATGGCCCATCGATGCGTACCTTGGACCCACTCAATGATTTGGTAGATTAGGGTACATTTTAGGGCTATAAATAGGATTTTAGAGGGTAGCATGACAGAAGCGTTGATCGCCATTTCAATGCCACCACCATAGTTTAGCGTGTGCGCTTGTGTATAGCGCGAGTGCACACGAGATAGGGTTAAAGAAAGGGGATCGGGGCAAGTGCATGCGGTTGGTGTGAGAAGAGGGTTCAACAGGGTCAAAGGGGTAGAGGTCTGTAGATCAGCGCCTCTGGCTATGGCGCAGTGTGTGCACCATGGTTTTAGCGCATGCGCATGACCGATTCAACGCATGTGTTTGGTAAGCGGAGGGGGGACGAAATGGGAATTGAAAGACTCAATGGTAGATTATAGGGTATAAGTGGCTAGAATATAAGAGGATTATGATAATGAAGTGGATTAACCGTGTGTAGGAGGATCTAGGACCACTCCCATCACGAGGCTATATAGGCAATTGAGAGAAGATGAGCGGGACATATTGAGCGCAGTTGGCTTGGGTTTTTTCGACCGATGGCCAAGGTTCAAGGTGCATATAACTATGATGACTACATTAGTGGAGAGATGGGATAGCAAGACTTGTACCTTTCACCTACCCACAGGAGAGGCTACCATCACACTGTTAGATGTCTGGGGATCTTGAAGATCCCCATTTGCGACATTATTCTTGAGTACCGGTTAGATGCGACATAGTACTACCTTCACCAGGTCTGTGAGTATGATAGGCTGTCGATGGATGGGACACAATTACATCTATGATAGGTGCTCATTATATGTGGATTGATCAATGAATGAGTGATGCTAGATCTCGATGGACATGGCTTCTTAATAGGGTGGAGCAGATGTGTGTACTACATGGTACACGATTGTATGGAGTATACATGGGGAGCAACTATGTTAGGGAAGGTGTACCATGACATGCATCTAGTTTTGTATCAAGAGTATCAGTCTTTCTGTAGGAGTGACTCTCTTGTATATATGGGCGTGGGAGCATATCGCAATGACACAACCAGTAGGAGTATAGGATAGGCGGCGATAATTCCCATATGTGGACCAGTACAGGGGATTGCTCCATTATACTAGGCTTGGAGCGATATGGTTTTGGAGGAGGGTCTTCGATGAGGTGATGTTCTTCACCTGGAGACCTTATTTGGGTTGCGAGAGGTGGAGAGGAGACTAGCAGCTCCACTGGGCACAGTCAAAGATGTGGTTATTTGACAAATCAGTGCACATCATTGAGCACTATGTGCCACATTGGGTGGCCCGATAGGTTGGGGATATTTAGGATACAATGGAGCCAGAGCAGTTATATCTGAGGATCACTCACAAGACCGGGACATGGGGGCAGGCTATTATCCCTTTGGAGGTTTGAGTGAGTTGGGAGGGTGAAGCTAGTAGGGTGTGGGATGAGTGGAGGGAGGTGAGAGATGATTCAAGCATGACTGATGCATGTAGGGGCTGGTGGGAGCCTCACTTTAGAGTCTGACTTACTATTCCTTGGGTTCTAGAGGAGGATGAGCTACGACCATCGATTGATGAGGTCATAGGGGGAGAGGATGAGGATCTTGCAGACAGGGAAACAATAGCAGGGGGAGGGGATGGAGGGTAGGGTTAGAGGAGAGGAGGTATGAGGAGAGGTCAAGGCCAACAGAAAGGGCGAGAGAGACAACAGGTACAAATTTAGCCACTGGTCGCATAGATTGGGCCAACTAGAGGAGAGGGTGAGGGAGGGGATGGAGGAAAGTCGATGGACATCCCAGACATATAGGTATAGGGTGAGGGAGCACCAGTATAGGTATAGGGGGCAGAAAAGGATAGGGTGCTGAGGGACGAGTACGACAGGGTCGTACAAGAGAGGGATGGTGCTTGGGATAGGGCTAGGAGCTTGGAGGATGAGTTACAGGGATTGTATGCTGGTAGGGAGAGGTATAGGAGGGTGGAGGAGGATATATAGGTTGAGAGAGTGATGGTATGCAACCTATAGTCATAGGTTATATGGCAGAGGAGGGAGGAAGATGACCTGGTGGAGAGCTTGGAGGCAGCTCGGGCAAAGGTGGCAGCTTTGAGAGAGGAGAGAGATTATACTGATCACTTGCTAGAGGAGGCAAGGAGTGGGGGATCCATTGGGAAGCTGAGGATGGAGCTGGAGAGGGTATATGGGGAGATGGATGCACTCCATGCGCGATTGTTGAGAGAAGAGGCAAATGTGGTTAGACTGGGAGGGGAGAAGGATGTGCCCGCCAACTTTTGGAGCATGTCGGTTTTGCACAGGTGTATGCAAACCTTACTGTAGACACCTAAAATTGTCCAGTCTAATTAAATAAATATTTTATTTATTTAATTATCTAAGCCTAATTCTTCTATTAATTAAATAAATCTTTATTTATTTAATTAATTCATTTATCCTCTTCTAGCCTTATTTCTCATTTAAATAAATACATTTATTTATTTAAATTATCCTTTTCCTAAATTAAATAAATATCTTATTTATTTAATTATCCTACTTCTTCTATTAATTAAATACATCTTTATTTATTTAATTAATTCATTAGCCTTTTCTACCTATGACACATGTCACTCATCTCTTAATTCCTACACTACCTACCCCTCTCATTATTTTTATTATTTCTTCTACCTACCCTCTAATCATAGCCAACCTCCTTTTACACCTCTCAATCTTATCCCTCCATTTCATATTGTGTCTTCTATTTAAGGAGATGCCTTCTTCATTATCAAACCCTAATCAACAATTTGGAGGACTTGACTACACTACGATCCTACTTGCAACCACATCCCATTCTTTGTTGAGCTCTTGTGCACATTAAATCTGAGAGCAAATATATCAAGCAAGATCAATGGAGATAGGAAGAATGGAGATCAAAACCCTAGTGGACATGTGATGGTATAATCTTTGTGATTTCATGTGATTTGCATTGTCTTAGGTAATCTTCATATGTTATGGTGGATCTTTGTTGTTGTTAGGTTAGGGTTTTGTGGTTGAATTCATTTAGCCTTTCAATATTGTTATTATTGTTATCCATTTTCACCATATACATTTTGGCACACCCGGTGGGACTCTTGTCCCTTTGCATTTAACCTCCTTGTTGCAGATCTTGTGTTTTGAAGTTGCAGACCAGACATTTTCGGCAGCATTTTTGGTATTTTCGCGTCTGCGCGTTTTCGGATCGCGTTTTTTATTTTCAGGCGCGTCTGAGACAACTTTATCCGCGTCTGTGTTTTGTCAATATTTCATTTTGCAGGTTCCGAGATAGGCGCGTCTGTGTATTTTCTATCCGCGTCTGTGTTACAGAAGCACGTCTGTGTTACATAAGCGCGTTTGTGTCGCATTCACCCGCGTCTGAGTACAGAAAGCGCGTCTGTGGTTTTTAATCGCGTCTGTGTCTCACAGAACCACGTTTATGTTGCTAAGTCACATCTGCGTAGGAGGTAATCGCGTCTGTGTATTGCTTGTTTCAAAATTTTGAAAATTTTATTGATTCGGTTTTCAGATTTTGCATTTAGGGTTTCAGATCTGGTTTACTTTTGGACTAACATTTTTAGATCTAGCTAACACAATTGGTGCAGCTTGCCTTGGAAGCTAAATCATTTGGTTGAAGGCCCCTATTTTCACAAAGTCTTTTGGGTTTTTAAAAATTTACCTAACTTGTGTGCTTGCAGGAAGGGGTGATCATTTGAAACAACCCAAACTACTAACAACTCTTTGTTGCAGGTCCTTGGCAAGAGTTTTTGATTTTTATTGTGTGTCTTGTTTTCATAGACTAGCAAACACTTCCATTGGTGCACTAAAACTGAATCATTGTCTTTTGTGTCTTGAACAATAGGCTCTTTTTGTTTAATCTTTAGAGGGCCTGTCTTCCTATGTGGTCATTAGGACTACTAGTGAGAAGAGGACGACCCAAGTGGTAGCGAGGAAAACCCACCTCATCCGAACCACTATAATCAAATGTATTCATGGTGAAAACTATGAATAACATGTGCTGATTAGTTCATACCGACACTATGTCTCCCCATAAACCCATTTGATCAAATTTATTTGATCAGTTGTAGGGCGTAACCCCTACCGGCTGGGAGCCTTCTGTATTTACAGAGCTGAAAGTGCCGCATGTATGGCCACATGAGCGGATGCCCTTACTAGCACCATTTTGTTTTAGAGGCCCAAATCCTTCTAGTTGTTGGGGCAGGAGGTCGGACCTCTGGTAGCGGCCCACACACATACGGTTCTTAGTAGAGATACAAAGTTCTCCATGGGGAGTTTTCATGGGGACTGATGCTTGGCTGACCCGAGAAGTGAGTGCCGAGGGTGGAGCCAGTGAGGTCAAGCATCTAAGTATCCGCTCTGAATAGCGTAGCCTCGGGGGTAAAACCCCATGTGGGATCAACAACTATTGTCTTGGCCAGCCATAAGAATTGTGCTTGACTTATGTTAAACATTCAAACAATCAAGACCAAACAACAAAACATTGTGTCTTTTGTGTCTTCAAGTGTATGCAAAACAATTTTACATCAAACAACACACTTTTCTTGGAGTCATTTTGGAGTCTAAACACTTGCAAACATTGAGTCCTCATCAGCATTGTGTCCTCTTGTCACGAAAAACAGTCAAACAGTCAGATTTGGTCACAACAAAACGACTTCACAGATTGGAAAAAATTGCACAAATTTTACAGAAACACGTATGTGTCTGTTTTAACCGCGTCTGAGTCATATAAGCGTGTCTGTGAAGGGAAAAATAGCGTCTGTGTTTATAACAGCGTCTATGTTGAATATAAACCCGTCTGTGTCGGATAACAGCGTCTGTGCAGTATACAGTCGCGTCTGTGTCCAGAATTGCAAAAATCTCTACAGTCCAGCAAACATAAACAAGAAAATCGCAGAAGCGCGTCTGGGTTAAACAGAGTAGCGTCTGTGTCCAGAAACCGCGTCTGTGAAGTATACAGTCGCATCTGTGTTCAAAATTGCAAGAAAATTTCAAAGTCCAACAAACAAAAGAAATCAGTTTCGGAATACTTGAGCTTCCTAGGTTGTTTCTTCAGGTTTCATCTAGCATTCAACCTGTCCTTGGGTCTCACATAGTTCATCATTGCTTTACATCTCACTTTACATTCATACTTGTCTAAACTTGAGTCAAAAGGTCACTTGCTTGTTTGTCAAAACACTACATACAACAACACTTTGCTAAGTGGTCCCTCATCAAGGTTTCTTACCTTTGGGTCTCATTTGGTCTTACTTAGAGTCAAGGTCAACTTACCTCATCAAGAGAAACTATCCTCTCTTTGGAAGTCACACCTACTCTACTACATACATACTTGGTCTTACACTTTGGACATTGCAAGTACACCTCAAATTCATTTACATTTCATCCAACTCTTGGTCTTCCATACTTTTTCCATTTTTCATCTAGTCTCACACATCTTGGTTAATACCTAGTTCATGGTTGAAACCCATCTTCAAAAATCTAGAAGAGAAACTAAAGAATCTCAAGAGTCCGCAAACATGAGTTCTTATGAGTATGACAATGATTTATTTTTCAATACTGATCACACTACATTACCTGACATGGAGGCTTATAGAAACATTCCAAATGTTGAGAACGTGGACACTCTAAACAACAATGCTACACATAATGACAATTTGGACAACTTATCAATACATTCAGCAGATGTGGAAGAATCCATTATGAATCCCCATTTCAATCGATTGGTTGAGGAAATAATGAGGAGGGATAGACAATACTTCTTGCACATGATGGCACAAAGTGGAGCCAAGCTACCTCACGATTTTGACATGTCTCAAATAATGGAACATAGACCTTTGCAACAACCTCACTCCAAGATGGATCAAAGGGACCTAATAGTGGAGGAAATAGAGGACCATACATGGTACCTGAATCACCATCATCTTTGCTTCAAAAACCAGAGGTCCCACATACACATGGTCAAACATATGATACTCACCTTCGCAGACCATTATGGAAGTCTTATGCGGACAAATATGCTCAATCACATATCAATGCTAAGGATCAACCACCAAAGCAATGGGATATTCCAAGGCATGCTCAAAATTTGGACACAAGGAAACCTCACGTCAAATTTGGGGGCAATACAATAGAACATGATATGCCTGTAGAGTACGGTATACATGCACAAAATAGATATGGTGTTCCTCAACATGAATCTATACCAAGTGGTCCATATACGCAGCATCACTATAGACCTCCTCCATATGAACATGTGTATGATCAATATCATCCATATATGCAACATGCACCTCCTCCAATGGGTACCTCAAACATAGGATATGGTCCAAGAAGTCGATCTCCACCTAAGAGCAATTTGGAGCAACAAATCAGGGACTTACAAAAGAAAATGGAGGACATAAATACACTGAAGCCAACATATACAATGAGAGACATATGTCCTTATCCATTTGACAAGAGCATTCCAATGCCTCCATTTCCTACACACTTTGTGATGCCTAAATTTGATAAGTATAGAGGAAAAGGGGATCCTAAGGCACACATAAGACAGTTTTTCACAGCTTGCATTGAAGTAGCTTCAGAAGAGACATATTTGATGAGATTATTCCCACAAAGCTTAGGCGATCAAGCTATGGAATGGTTCTCCCAACTCCCACCTAGTATTAAGTCATGAGGTGACTTAGCAGAGGCATTTATTCAACATTTCTCCTATAACATAGAGACAGACATATCAGTCACTACTTTGTGCAACACCAAGCAAAAAGAGGGAGAATCTTTTGCATCATTTTTACAAAGATGGAGAAATCTAGCCAGCAAATGCTCTTGCGAAATCCCACAAAAACAAATGGTAGAGATGTTCACCCACAATGTTAACAAAGACATTGGCTATGATCTAAGGAAAGATTATTTGTCTACCTTCAAGGATGTTATCGAAAAAGGCTTAGCAACAGAAAAGGTCCTAATTGAACAAGGAGTCATTAAGATATTTAAGGAAAACAAGGATGACTTTAAAGGAAAAGACAAGCCAAGATTTTGGAATAAAAACAAGAACACAGTCAATGATGGTGTTGTTGATGCCAACACAGTGCGACCCAAATTCATCTTTTCAGGATCAAGTTCTACAAACAATCAGGTGAATACTCAAACAACTTCCAGGTCATGAAGGAAGTAC
This sequence comes from Cryptomeria japonica, assembly GCF_030272615.1. Classification (NCBI taxonomy): domain Eukaryota; kingdom Viridiplantae; phylum Streptophyta; class Pinopsida; order Cupressales; family Cupressaceae; genus Cryptomeria; species Cryptomeria japonica. The sequence goes on from NC_081405.1 coordinate 584,184,231, forward strand.
ACTCCTTTGGGAGAACCACTTGAGTCAGTCTTCAAAAAGCTGGTGGCAAACAAGGTGATCACAATTCCAGATTTCCCGCCATATGAACCAAAGGTCAAACCAAATTGGTGGAATGATGATGAGTATTGTGAATTTCATAAAAGCAAGGGTCATAAAACAGGTAATTGTCATCAACTGAAGAATATTGTGCAAGATCTCATTGATAGAGGTGATATATAGATTGAGGGACACTCATCTAATCAAGAACATGAGATTTTTAAGGAACCATTCCCAAAGCACGACAAGGGAAAAGCTAAAGTCACAGATGATCAAGCCAACTATACTAGAGCACCTTACAACTATGATTCAACTATCAATCATATCTTGATGGACAATCATATCTCTACTATTACCATCAAGAACAAAAACCCTGAGAATCCTCCTCAGTGACCCAAGATTGTCCTAAGAGGTGTTGGATCTTCTTTCGAGCCTACCTCTGAATGTCATGTTACAACTCGTCGAGGTAAAATCACTTTGCCAGGTGCTTCAACTAAAAACACTGCTTCTTCATCTACCAAACCTGAGTATGACCTTGTAGAACAGTTAGGGAAGACACCTGCGCTCATCTCCATCCTTGAGCTCTTACGCATATCCCCCGCTCATAAAGCTATTCTTGACAAAATCCTGAGAGACACCGCCATTCCTACTGATCTGAACGTGGACCAGTTTCAAGCCATGGTGGGATACCTTTCCATTCCACATTCCCTTACATTCACAGAAGCCGATGATGCCTCTGTAAGTCAGCCACATAATGCACCATTACATATTGAAGCCTTCATACACAAACATCGAATAAAGCGAGTCCTGATAGATGGAGGAGCTGGTCTAAACATTTGTACATTGAGCACCATTAAACAATTGGGATATTCCGATAAAGCTGTGAATTCAAAAAATCAAATCACCATCAAGGCACACGATGATGAAGAACGCTCATCCAAGGGCATGGTCACCTTACCTCTAAGAATTGGGCCAGTTACAAAGGATGTGGTTTGCCAAGTCCTGGATTTAGATCTCACTTATAATATATTGCTAGGACATCCTTGGATTCATGAAATGAGGGCAGTCCCATCGACATATCATCAATGCATTAAGTTTCCTCACAACGGAGTTGAGGTAACAGTTAACGGTGATCCTAATCCGTTCATATATTGCAATAACTTGAGATCACATACTGAGACCATCATTCCCAGTAATCGTGAAGCTGTTCCTTCTTCAGCATACATTGATCCTGAGTCATTAAAACCTTCGACATCAAAACAAGGTGAACTTAAAGGCAAATTTCAGGACAAAGGCATGGGAGAATACAATTTAAATCAGACCATGTATTTACGACAAGTCATGAGCTCTCCAAAAGAATATGGAAGGCCACATCCTAACAAGCAAATATCCATCATGGTATTCAAATGGGATCCTACTACCTTTCAAAGATGGGGCGAACTGGAAGAGGAAGGTTTATACAAAATGCTCTACAAAGACATTGAAGATGACACACAAGATCATATCAATATACCCTGTGAGAAATATGGCAAAGGCTTCAAGATTCTACAAAAATTCGGGTATGATGGAAAAAGCCCTCTTGGGTTACAAAAAGAAGGCGTTATGGAGCCCTTACAACCTGAATTGACTGTAAAAAGGGAACGCTCGAAGGGACTTGGTTTTCTGACTTCCAAGATCCACACTAAAAGGACAGAAGAGGCATCACGAATCAAATTTGCCAAAATTCAACAAGAGGATCGCTATTCCACAGACTCCAATGAATGGGAATGGGGTTCAGGCAAATCCTCCAGTGACTATGAGCTTACCGAGACATTCAGAGAGCCAGGTGAACCCACAGAAGAGGAGGAGTTTTATAACAAATTCAGAGTTGGTCAAGAAACAACCCATGAGGAGTCTACACAGTCCTTGTCTCAAGGTTCTAGGTTGAAATCACATAGGATGAGAACACCTGTTCTGGAATGTGCTACTAGTAATGATAATTTGGACTCGCTCGTGATCGAGACTGATGAGGAGAGTGCCATCGATGACCTCGATAGTTACCTTGACATACCCGAATATAACCACATCTTCACTCTTAGCCCCGCTAACTTCGAAGACATTAACGGCCTTCCCCTTGTTCATCACCAACTCATTGACTGGGATAATGAAGGACCTGCACAGTTGGATACTTTCCAAAACGATGAAGCTTTTATTGACTATCTAGGCATACGATATGACCTTCCCTCTGGAGACCATAAAGCGGGTTACACCATAGAACTCAATAGCGTGGCATATTTTGGTGAGGGTGTCGGACCTTCCAGTCGCAAAAATGTGAAAATAAGAACAAATCAAGGGTCTTATGGCGAAAACCACACTGTGGCGCTATCTGACCCCAAAAAAGTAAAAAGAAAGGACGTATCTGAGGGTGAAAACCTCTTTGAGGTACTCAAAGATGGAAGGCTCGACATTCTCCTAGCATCATATGAGGAAAAATCATCCATGTTGGTAGAGGAGACTATCAAAACAAACATCGGTACAGAAGAGGTTCCACACAACATATTCCTAGCTCAATCACTGACAGAGTCTGAAAGGTCGAAATTCATAAGTTTCTTCAAAGAGTGACAAATCAACTTTGCATGGTCATACACTGATATGCCTGGACTAGATCCGGATTTGGTAATGCATCATCTGACGGTCAAACCGGGGGCAAAACCAGTAAAACAGAAATTAAGAAAAATGCATCCACAAGTGGCATTACTAGTCAAAGCAGAACTTGAGAAATTACTCGATGTCGGATTCATACGTCCAATTGATTATCCTGAATGGATCTCTAACTTGGTACCTATCAGTAAACCAGATCGCAGCATCACAATTTGCACAGATTTCAGAGACATCAATAAAGCTTGTCCAAAGGATGACTTCCCATTACCAAACATTGACTTGATTGTTTATCTCACAGCAGGTCATGAAATGCTATCATTAATGGATGGATTCTCTGGTTATAATCAGATAAGAATTGCACCTGAGGATCAACATAAAACAGCATTTACTTGTCCGTGGGGAACTTTCTGCTGGAATGTCATGCCTTTCAGGTTAAAGAATGCAGGTGCTACATATCAAAGAGCTATGACTACTATCTTTCATGATCTCATGCATGTAACTGTGGAAGATTATGTTGATGACCTCTTGGTCAAATCAATAGATAGAAATACACACTTGGACATACTTTCAGTTGCCTTTGATCGGTTGGAAAAATACAAAGTAAGATTAAACCCCAAGAAATGTGTCTTTGGAGTAACCTCAGGGAAGCTCCTAGGATTCATTGTGTCCAAAAGAGGAATTGAAGCGGATCCAGCAAAAGTCAAAGCTATCTTGGAAATGCAACCACCAAGAAATATTAGTCAACTTCGATCCTTACAAGGCAGACTCCAGTCCATACGAAGATTCATAGCACAACTGGCGGATAAGTGTAATCCTTTTCAGCACCTGCTACATAAAAACATCAAATTCAAATGGGATGACAACTATCAACAGGCTTTCCAGACACTCAAAGACTATCTCCTAAATCCACCAGTTCTGATGCCACCAGTTCCAGATCAACCATTGTTATTATACATTTCAGCTACTCCAACAGCACTGGGGGCACTCTTAGCACAACAAATTGCTGGGGGCAAGGAAAAAGCAGTATACTATATCAGTCGCGCATTGGTGGGATACGAGCTAAACTACACACCAATTGAGCGCGCATGTCTCGCCGTGGTCTTTGCTTCACAGAAATTATGACATTACATGCTCACTCATAAGACTAAGTTAGTTGCAAGGATAGATCCGTTGAAATACCTTCTCAATAAGGCAACGCTTACTGGGCGACTGGCCAAATGGGTAATGATACTGAGTGAATTCAACATCGAGTATGTGGACAGAAAAGCAATAAAAGGACAAGCCATCGCAGATCAATTAGTAGATGCTCCCATGATAGATGATGTTCCTCTAAGTTCAGAATTTCCATATGAATCCATTTTAACAGTGTCACATGTAAAGCCATGGCAACTGTACTTCGATGGCTCATACACATAGCATGGGGTAGGAGATGGCATCCTCTTTATAACTCCTCAAGGGGATTCTATTCCAAAATCATACCGCTTATCATTTCCTTGCACTAACAATATAGCGGAATATGAGGCATTAACAACAGGATTACGAATTGCAGTTCAATGGAAGATCTAGGAACTTCGTGTTTTTGGAGACTCCCAACTTGTTATCCGTCAAGCAACTGGTGATTATCAAACAAAAGATGAAAAGTTAATGCCTTATAAACAAATGGTGGATGATCTGAAACAACACTTTACAAAGATAGACTTTGAGCAGATACCAAGAGAGCAGAATCGCGCCACAGATGCCATGGCTACAATTGCTTCATTGATTGATTTACCTCCAAACGAGACCCGCTATGAGTTCTTGGTGGATAACCTTTTGGTCCCTTCATATGAGATAATGCCTACTGAGATGATATGTGTTGTTGGTCCTGAATCCTAGTTATATGGTTCCATCTTCACATACCTTCGCGACAATACTTTACCTCCTGATCTATCAAATAACCAACGTCATACTTTCATTCGCCAATCCTCTCGATATGTCATTTTAGCTAATATCCTATACCGGCGAGGTCTAGATGGCACTCTTCTTAGATGTCTAGAAAGCGACGAAGCTCAGATTGCGTTATGGGAAGTACATGAAGGGATATGTGGTCCACATGCTAGTGGTCCTACCTTGGCCAAGAAACTCATTAGGACTAGATATTACTGGCCCAATATGGAAAAAGACTCATATCAGTTTGTCAAGAAATGTAAGCAATGTCAAATTCATGGAGACCTCATACATGCGCCAGCACAAGAACTACAACCACTTGCGTCTCCTTGGCCCTTTTGTCAGTGGGGACTCGATCTCATAGGCAAGATTCACCCTCCTTCCTCTAATGGTCATAAATTCATTATCACAGCCACAGAGTATTTTACAAAATGGATTGAAGCCATGCCTCTCACACAAGTTATGGGAAAACAAATTGCTACCTTCATCCTTAACTATATCATTTGCCGATATGGTATTCCTGTTTCCATTATCACTGATAACGGGCGTCCCTTCAAAAATCAGGATGTTCACGAACTCTGTGACCGCTTCCATATTTCCCATCATTTTTCCACACCATATTACCCCCAAGGCAATGGCCAAGCTGAGGCGTCTAATAAAACAATCCTTAAAATCCTCAAGAAGACAGTCGACGATGCTGGCCGTAATTGGCATATCCAACTTAATCCTGCACTTTGGGCCTACCGCACAAGCGTCCGTACACCTACAGGAGCTACACCCTATTCACTAGTCTATGGTTCTGAAGCCATCTTTCCTATTGAGGTCGAGTTACCCTCTTTATGGGTCTCTTTACAAAACATCATCACTGATGAAGATTACAGGGTCTCTCGCTTACAAGAACTAGAATTGCTGGATGAACGGAGACAAACTGCTTTTAATCATCTCAAGGCTTACCAACAATGAATGAGTCACAGCTACAATCACAAGGTCAAGCCTCGCACATTTGAGGTAGGTGACTTAGTCCTCAGAGAAAATCCTAAAAATCAACAAGACAGAGAGAAGAAGGGCAAGTTTGAACCAAATTGGCTTGGTCCTTACATCATTACAGCAGCATATGGATCTGGGGCATATCAGCTCTCAACTACAGAAGGTGAACCTTTGGAGGATCCTATCAACAGCATGCACCTTCGCAAGTTCTACACATAGCTCTTTGGAATATCCTAATTCAAAAATACAAAAAAAAAATCAAAAAATAAAAAAATAAAAAAATAAAAATAAAAAATAAAATAAAAAAAACATTGAAAAATCGAAAAAAGTAAAGAGAAATAATTTCGTCCAATGGTGAAAACCACTTCGGTGGTGCCCTGGGCAAGTACCATGGTGAAAACTGGGTCACCAGCGCCATGTGTAGAGACATTGCTCCTCCCTCCTTCAGGATTCACTTTCATCCTTTCACTTTGCACACACTCACAACATATTCGTCCATAATAAACTTACCCATTCCCATCATGGCTTGTTATTGATCTACCCAAGATTGGTTAGCCATTCATAATAAACTTCCCTTTTCACCCCTTTCCATCCATAATAAATCAGATCCTATCTGTGGCTAAGGCAAATCCTACGTCTAGTAATGGGTGTGGAACTGAGAACATCACATGTTCTGAGGAGTACAGTTTCTTCCAGTTTCTTCAATCTATCCGCACACAATCCACAATAAATCAACATTTGCATCACGGATCTGCAATAAAGTTCCGTCTTCTTCGCAATAAAGTATCAATTTCATGGATTCAGTCAGTTTCAGATGAGACACAGCAGCAACAATGGGCTTCAACAAATCAAATCTTTCAACAGACTCAGACAACATTATGGTTCAGTGCTATCTATCCTTTCTGTGAAAGTAAACATTGTGACCACAATCAAATAAGACTTATACAAGTGACAAGAGACACTAAACTTGAGGACTACAGTGGATGTTGGTGTCGAGTCTTGGTTTTCTTTTGATTTCATCTTTTTTGGTGACATGTCTTTTAGCTTTTCCGGGATGTCTCTGACTAGAGATTCTATCTCTAGGATGTCTTTGACTAGAAAGGCGAGGATGGGGTATCGTCACCCATGTTATTTTGCTGTCTGTGGATTGTCTCTTAGTAATGCTATGACTTGTCCAAGGATATGAGGACACTGTGAGTCTAGTGTGAACTGGGGCATTCCTTGTTTGTGACTGTCATATCTCTATGCAAACAGGTACAATGACTTTCTGGGTCGAACATATGCCTCGATTGTCATAACCTATTTTGCCATAATAAAGCTCAATGATGATAACGCACAAGAAGCTCTTTCACTTTCATATCTTCTGTCTTCCATCCCCCTTTCTTGATTGACTTCCATCGTCCTTCTTGAGTCTGCGTAGCCTGCTATCACATGACTGAGTATAATGACACACCAAAAACATTTGCATTTCATGTAGCTGCACCTGCATTACCACATATAAGCATTTCATACATACATATAGATATCACAACTGCATCACATCCTGCACACAACACCTATTAGCACAATTCACATTTGCATTATCATATTCATATGCATTACATACATTTACATTTGCATCATGCATACACATATAAAACATAAAAGAACAAAAATATTGCATTACATACATAGGTGCATCCATATCATAAGCATCACATAAGAACATCTCATCACATAGGTATACATGCATATAGCTGCCGCAAAGATGAATCATCTCATATATATAATCAAAAGTGTCATGATACAATGATGTCAAAATCATATGGCTACAATCACCCGCAAGTGTCTACAATACAAAAGAATGGTACAACACTGATACAATGGGAGCCCTCTAAGGCTATGATGAACTCCCTCCCTCAGAGCCGCCTGGCCTCGATGGAATCTGAGCCCCTGAAGGACCCGCCCCAGGATCATCCCGCTTGCCCCCTCTATTTGGTGGTGGTGGAGGACCCATGACCCCACCGCTAGATGCCTGCCTCCTCTGACTCCCTCCCGTAGCTGTCGCTGTACGCGACGGTCTATGGAAGCTCCTTGCCCGCTGATCTACTAGCACTACACCATAGTAGAGGTCCCTCCAATACCCTATCTCCTCTCCGGCCCGTAGGACATATGCATATCCTACCCCTGTGTCCTCCGCCGCCTGTCTCCCTACCCTCAGTGCTGTCTCAGCCTCGGTATAGTGCTGGATGGCCTGATCTCTCTCCCGCTTAGTATCTCTGAGCCTCGTCCTGAGCCGATCCCTCTCCCTCTCCAGCTCCTGTATCTCATCTGCCTATCCCTGGCAGATCTCCCTGAGCTCAATTAGCTCATCCTCCTCTGGGTCAGCCCCCTCTGCCTCTACCTGTGGCTCCCCCTCTGCGGGTGCCTGCCCCTGTACCTGTACCTGAACCTGTACTGGTGCCTGTACGGGTACCTATCCCTATCTCTGTCCCTGCTCCTATCCCTGTACCTTTCCCTATCTCCGTCCCTACTCCTATCCCTATACCTGTCCCTGTCCCTGTCTTTGTACATGCCTGGGACCTTGTGCTGCTGGTACCTGTAGGGGCAATCCACCGTGACCCCTCACCACCCGAGCCTGCCTCTCCTCCCCACCCTCCCTCCGAGGTGCAACTCGCCTCTCTCCCACTACTCCCCTCCACCTCCATCGGCCTCTACCCCCATCACCCCCACCATCATCATCATCATCTCCTCCTCCATCTCCATCCAGTAGCTCTCCTGGATCTGTCAATCGGGGGAATGGATGCTCTGCCCAATACGCTGTATACTCTACATCCATCCCGACATCCTCAATCTCAGGCCACATGTCCCAAGGAAGAGGTATCATCTCTGCCAGCTGTGTCAGTGCCTGATCATATGACAATAAAAGCCCAAACTGCGCCTGATCCCTAACTGTACGGGCATACATACACGAGCCTCGTGGCATCCTCTGGATCCGGCCAAACTTTCGGCCAACCCTGTCCACCAATTGTCTCTCTAATATATAGGGCATCCGCCCAATCAGGTACCTGCTAAAGAAGGTGTAGGGAAGCTCCACTGCGTCATCCTCCCACTCCTCGCATCCTAGATACGATCTCCAGATGACTACATCAATATCATCTAGCACTCGCCGCCAATGCTCTAACCTGCCAATCCGCGGCTGCGAGGTGATCATGTCATATAAATGAACAAAGCTGCGTCCATCACCTCTACCCTTGAAGTGTATCGGTCGGGTAATCGACATATGCTCGTAAGCCCAAACCTGCAGTAGTGTCACCCCACAGCCCAATCCAACTGACCCATGGTATACAAACTGGTGAAGCTCATAATATAAGTGGGACAACACACGTGGTCCCCAAGCATATCTGGTGTGCTGCATCACCAGTGTCTCCAGTGCTCCGCCCCAGCCCACTGCCAATCCCCGTGTCACCCTGTCTGGACACAAGAACCCACTAATAGCCCCTCCGATCACTGTCGGCAATGCTAACCCTGTGGCTGTCATGGTGTCCCATGCCACATGACCAGCCCTCATCTCTAGGCCGAGATCCTGAAACACCCGTCTCAATGCCTCCCTATCTCTGTCACGATCATATGGAATCAAATCTCCATCAATCGGTATATGCAGGATCCTGTAGACATCCTCAAGGGTGACTGTCATCTCACCCATCGGCAAATGGAAAGTGCATGTCTCAGAATGCCATCTCTCGGCAAGTGCAGTCAACAGTCCCATGTTTGCCCGAAACTCAGGCACATATAGCACATGTCTCAAGCCCATCTCCTCGATGGAAACTCGCTCCTCAGTTGTCAGCTCAGGTCGCAATCTCTGAGTCAACGGGAATCTCTCCCGTGACTCCAACATAGGCAAGTACTCCTGTAGTCAAGCAAATCAATCATGTCAGTCATGGTGGCATTCACTATTCATCACAAAATGCTACTTTTTTTGCATATGGCTATCTACCCTAGTGACACTCACTGTTCATCACAAAGTGTTGCTATTTATTCTAGTGGTACTCACTGTTCATCACAAAGTACTACGTGTGTGACATTCACTGTTCATCACAAAGTGTTACTCACATTTGCACTCCCTGTTCATCACAAAGTGCTGCTCATACTTTGGGTACTCCCTGTTCATCACAAAGTACTCTATCTTGGTGCTCACTGTTCATCACAAAGTGCCTTGATTTATCCTAGTCTTCCTAGAGGACCTGCTTGAGTGTATCCTCTTAGCAGCTTATCCAATCGACAACGTATGTTCATCACAGAACTGCCGATTTGACCTAGAAGACACAACCTTGCATTTTCAGACATAAACGTGCTTTTAACTCACAAACACGCCTACAGACTGCACAGATGCGCCTGAACAACACAGATGCACCTGTATAACATAAACGTGCCTATACTTTTCATAAACGCGACTTTGAAACACAAACGCCTTTGCATGACATAAACGTGCCCGCATTTGACATAGATGCGGTTCCAGACACAGACGTGCCTGGCACCGACACAGACGCGCCTGTCAGACACAGATGCGCCTGGCACCGACACAGACGCGATTACATGATTTTAGACTTTTTTGTACCCTATTCCTAAGCGCATTTATTGCTCTCACTAGCATGCATTAATGACAAAAATACATACGTCAAAGTACGAGGAGGTTTGGTGGTACTTACCAGCTCTCCTGCCTCTGCTGGCCTCTAGAATTGGCAAACACGGTCGAATCTATGCATGCAAGCCATTGCTTCTGACTGCTCCTGCTCTTTTCTCGCTCTGCACTTTGATCTCGTGAGGGTGTAGATGACAATGAGGATGTCTTTTTCCCGTGGTCTATCTTATAGCCTACCCTAGCCTTAGCCTTCATTTCCCAAGTTAGTCTTCCTCATCCCATGACTCTGTCACTCTATTCGGTCAGTCCATTCTAGCCATTCTTTCTTATTGAGAGATTGTCTGCAATCTTTTCAGACATTTTCATCCAATCTCTGGAGGGGGCATATCATTCCCATACTGGGGCAACTCTGTATCAGTTCATCTTATCTTCTTTGAAACAACGCGATAAGCCGCATTGTCTCAAAGAGGGGCAAAATGTAGACACCTAAAATTGTCCAGTCTAATTAAATAAATATTTTATTTATTTAATTATCTAAGCCTAATTCTTCTATTAATTAAATAAATCTTTATTTATTTAATTAATTCATTTATCCTCTTCTAGCCTTATTTCTCATTTAAATAAATACATTTATTTATTTAAATTATCCTTTTCCTAAATTAAATAAATATCTTATTTATTTAATTATCCTACTTCTTCTATTAATTAAATAAATCTTTATTTATTTAATTAATTCATTAGCCTTTTCTACCTATGACACATGTCACTCATCTCTTAATTCCTACACTACCTACCCCTCTCATTATTTTTATTATTTCTTCTACCTACCCTCTAATCATAGCCGACCTCCTTTTACACCTCTCAATCTTATCCCTCCATTTCATATTGTGTCTTCTATTTAAGGAGATGCCTTCTTCATTATCAAACCCTAATCAACAATTTGGAGGACTTGACTACACTACGATCCTACTTGCAACCACATTCCGTTCTTTGTTGAGCTCTTGTGCACATTAAATCTGAGAGCAAATATATCAAGCAAGATCAATGGAGATAGGAAGAATGGAGATCAAAACCCTAGTGGACATGTGATGGTATAATCTTTGTGATTTCATGTGATTTGCATTGTCTTAGGTAATCTTCATATGTTATGGTGGATCTTTGTTGTTGTTAGGCTAGGGTTTTGTGGTTGAATTCATTTAGCCTTTCAATATTGTTATTATTGTTATCCATTTTCACCATATACACTTACTAGCCAGCAGCGATGAGAAGAGAGTTTGATTTGGGAGGTAGCATATTATAGGGGTCTGTGTCATGAGACAGTGCCAGCAAAGTAGAGAGAAGCATCGTATACTAAGAGTATGTGATCACATAGGACATAGAGCCAACAAAGAACACAAAGCCAGTAGACTGGTAGATCAGTGGCTATGGGGCCACTGAGGGGGGATGTCGGACCATCTAGAGGTACAATTGGGAGAGGAGATGGAGATGAGGAGGTAGGGAGTGTGGGGTAGCCCTAATATATGTGACATTGTATTATGACCCTTCGGGGATTTATATTATTGTACCATGATTGACACATTCATTGTTTATATATATATATATATATGAGATATGATTTTGGCGGCGTATATGCATGTATGGACTTTATTATGGACTTTGATTATTATTTTATTATGCAATGGATGATGATGCTATGATTATTGATATGACGAGATGCATGTGATGGATATTTTTTGACTTACGTGTGATGTAGGATGGATGCCTATATATTTATGTGATGTTGATGAGATGTTTGTGGATGCAGGATGCATGTGGATGATATGATGTGAATATTTTTGGACTTTTATGTGATGAGATCTAAAGAAGATATCCTTGAGGCTACACCTTTTGGGACCAAATTCATAATATGAAAAAAAATGAATACTAACCCAAGACGTCTAATCATCTCATTACAAGTACAGATTGTTGGGGACAGGGTGACAAATTAGTATGGAATAACAATACTTTTTGTATTTTAATTTGACACACTGATCAAATATGTCTTTAACGATTTGATCTAGACTTATTCAGTTTCCATTATATTTGATTTTCTTTGCTCATAGATCATGGATTTGATAGCGGATGTGACTTGGTACGGTTGGTGTGAACTTTACTTTTTTAGGCTGTTAAATTTCTTGTCATTTGTAAAGTGTCCCAAAATGAATGATTGTGGGATTCCGATGCATTATGTGTTGAATAAGATGACCAAAATGCGATTATTTTTAAATGTGTCATATTGAATTATGTGATCATTAATGCTATACGAGATACTACTAATGTTTGAATGGGCTTTAATTAACCTTATATTATAATGAACCTACGATGTGTGATTGTGAACATGCATGACATATACATTTCGATAGATATTCAAGATTGTATGTACCAGTTTACATGTTTGTAATGAATGATGCAACTTAAATGCTACTAAATTAAACAAAATGATTATGACAATAATAAAGTCATAATGCAACTAATGATTATGCAACTTAAATGGACAATGCAATTGATATTAGATGATAATGCATAGTGAAGTGATTTTTTTTTGGAATGTGCCAACGATAGTACAACAACATAGGATTAGAATAAATTAAGAAAATGATTAAATTAAGGTCTCCAAAATGAATAGTGATAGGATGAAATATAGATGAGTGAATGGAAGGAATTTCTTGTGCAAAATGTGGATAGTAAACCTAGTTTTGATTTTTCCAAGGATAGTCTACACCACTGATTATAGGAACCAGGAAGTTATGAAAAATCCAAGGCATGGACTGACTCTCAAACAAATAGGAATCTCTAGTACGAAACCATGTAAACACCATATAGATGTAGGTACAGGGTTGCAGGTTTGTATGAGAGAGACCTTCAACTACATCATACCATAAAACATGCCCCAATATGCCCCTTTTCATAACATACCAAGATATAGATTGATCTTGGTAGTTGTGGGTAGGAACAATCATAGGACAAAGTGATGCAAATCAAAGCAAACAAACCAAATTATGCAAACAAAATGCACAAGGCCAAGTGACATCTCTTGCCAAAAGTAGGACTTAGGATTTGTAGATATACTTCCGAATAGGGGAAGGATGCATCTCAATGGGTAGTAGTGGCTAATGGATCTGAATAGTCAAATAGAGCAGATAACATGGACACATGAGTGCAGATGTGATACTTGACTATTGAGACTTGATGGAGTATATGTGAATGAAATTTTGACTAATGTGCAATTCAAGAAGAAGTATAAGCTCAAGACTGGGGATTAAGCTCAATTTACTAGGATGGAAGATTGGGTTGATGGGATGGAAGCTCAGTTGGATGGGATGGAAGCTTAGTTGAATGGGATGGAAGCTCAGTTGGATGGGATGATCTTTATTCATGATTCAGTCAAAGACTCATCATCATATGCTGGGGGAGAATGGATAACCAGCCTGATTAGGATATTTTAGTGGGAGAAATGGGTAGGGTTGTTATGGAGGATGGTTAGGACCACCTTGTTCCTTTTCCTTTTGTTGGGAGGGGGATGACAGGGTCATTGGATTGGTTTTTCTTGATAGAATGAAGGAGACAACTGACAACAAGTAAGGTGATGGATGTCATGGGAGAAGGTTTATGTAGTGGCATGGATTAAATAATGAAGGAGACAAGCGACTGCAGGTAAGAAGGTGGGATGTGGAGAAGTGTGGAAGGTCATGTAATGACTCGTGTGATGTTAGAGTATATTGACTAAATATGACTGCTTGAGTCATATCAATTAATTTTTTACACTTAAATTGATCATCTCCACGTATATAAATTGACCACCTTCAATTTAAAGCATAGGGAAACATCATTTACAGATGGCCATTTAAATAGACTTTTACAATCCTCCTCATTGGTAAAGGGGCGAGGAAGTGGAAAAAGATGTCAGAATATTTGATTTAAGGAATATGGATAATGGGTAGGTGGGTGGGGAAGATAGAGTATGACCTGATAGAGGATGGATCCAAATTATTTACCTTGACACCTGTAAACAGGTTTTCACCAAGGTACTTTCCCATAGCGCCACAAAGTGGTTTTCATTAATGGATGAATTGATTTTTCTTTACTTTTTTGTTTCTTTTTTTTTTGTATTTTTCCTGATTAAATTTGATTTTTTTTGTATTTTTGTGCTTTTTAGACAACCGGTGACCTTCTAAGTACTTAGGCATAGAATCTCTTCATGTGCATGATATTCATAGGCTCATCCAAGGGATCTCCTTCAGGAGTAGACATCCGATATGCCCCTGATCCATATTTTGTTGTGATCACATAGGGTCCAAGCCAATTAGGCTCGGACTTTCCTTTGTTTTCTCTTTCTTGAAGGTTTCTCTGATTTTCCATAAGGACAAGATCACCAACCTCAAATTATTGGGTTCTAACTTTCTTGTTGTAGCTCAAGCATAGGCAATTTTGATATACCCGGAGGTGGTTTAAGGCATTGAGGTTCCTTTCATCTAGCAATTCTAGCTCTTGCAACCTGACAACTCTGTATTCCTCATCCAAAAGAATATTCTGCAGCGATACCCTTAGGGGGGATTTTGATCTCAAGGGGAAGGACAACTTCAAAACCAAAGACAAGATAATATGGAGTGGTACTTGTAGGTGTACGAATGGAGGTGCAGTAAGCCTACAAAGCGGGACGGAGTTGGAGGTGCCAATCGCAGCCAGCTTCATTAACTGTCTTTTTAAGGATTTTGATCAAGATTTTATTATAAGCCTCATCTTGACCTTTGCCTTGTGGGTAATACAGGGTGGAGAAGCAGTGTTGGATATCAAACTTCTAACAGAGTTCTTTAACATCCTGATTCTTGAAAGGTCTTCCATTATTCATGATGATAACCATGGGAATTCCATAGCGGTAGATTAAATAGTTCATAATGAATTTAGATATTTGCTTCCCAGTGGTGAAGGTAAGAGGGATTGCCTCCACCCACTTGGTAAAGCATTCGATGGTGGTGATGATGAATTTGTGACCATTGGAGGATGCAGGGTGGATTTTCCCAATGAGATTGAGCCCCTATTGTGAAAAGGGCCAAGGTGTGATAAAAGGTTGCAAATTCTGTAATGGTGCATGAATCTTATCACCATGCTTCTGATAAGGAATACATTTCTTCACATAATTATATGCATCTCCTTTCATTGTAGGCTAGTAGTATCCTGTTCATAGAAGCTTTTTAGCCAAAGTGATTCCACTTGAGTGTGCCCCATAGGATACCCTTGCACACTTCACGCAATGCCCATTTAGCCTCTTGTTTGTCTAGACACCTTAGGAGGGAACCATCAAAATTCCTTCTGAATAGGGTGTCTCGAAGGATGGTGTAACAAGAACAGTGGTAGATGAAGGTTTGTTGTTGGTTTTTGGTGAGGTGGGGAGGGATGGTGTTGTCTCTTAGGTAGATGAAGGTCTCTTGATACCAAGGTGATTCATGATCAACAAGTACACACACCATTTCAGACTCAAGTAGATCATATGCCGATATGAAAAGTCGCTTGACCAAAAACACATTTTTTACTATGTGTCGACATCTGAAGGAGAGAACCAATAGTGGCCATTGCATCTGCAGCTCTATTGTTTGTGCATGGGATTTGATCAAACTTGATTGATGTTAAGTGTTGCTTGAGATCTTCAACCATACTATGATAAGGAAGAAGCTTGTCATCTTTTGTTTGATACTCATCGTCGACTTTCTTAATGACAAGTTGGGAATCACCATAGACATGTAATTCCAATATCTTCCATTGGATAGCCAAGCAGAGTCCAGTGATTAGTGCTTCATATTCTGCAATGTTGTTGGTGCATGAAAAGGCTATCTTGTATGATTTAGGGATGCAATCTCCTTGAGGTGTGACCAACAATATACCTTCCCTCAATCTGTTCTGCGTGCAAGAACCATCAAAATACAACTGCCATGTGGAAGACATAGTGATAGTCATTATGGATCCATCTCAGAATTCTGTGAGAATAGGGTGGTCACCTTGAAGTGGAGTATCTGCCAGTTGATATGCTATCACTTGTCCTTTGATTCTTTTCTACCTATATACTCAATTTCAAACTCACTTAGTAACATGACCCATTTAGCAGTTCTCCTTGTGATAGCAGCCTTTGATAAGAGATACTTAAGAGGTTCAATCTTAGGAATCAATTTTTTTTATTGTTAAGCATGTAATGCCAAAGTTTCTATGTATTCAACATAAGTGCTAAGCATTCTCTTTCAATAGGGGTATAATTAAGCTCATACCTGACTAATGTGCGACTGATATAGTATATGGTATGCTCTTTTCCCTGATCATCTATTTGTGCCAACAATGCCCCTAGTGCCACTGCGGTTGGTGATATATACAAAAACAGTGGTTGTCCTAGAATAGGAGGCATAAGTATGGGAGGTGATGTTAGGTATTCCTTAAGTTTCTCAAAAGCCTTCTGACATAAGTAGTCCCGTTTGAATTTGGTTTCCTTGCGTAGTAAGTGTGCAAATGGGTGACATTTATTTGCGAGCTTTGAAATGAAGCGCTTGATGGATTCAAGCTTTCCTTGAAGGCTGCATAGTTGTTTGAGAGCCTTTGGGTGTCGCATTTCCATAATAGCTTTCACCTTTGTGGGATCAACCTCTATGCCTCTGCAGAAAACAATGAGACCCAGTAGCTTCCCAGATGTAATACCAAAGACGCACTTCTTGGGATCTAGGGGCAACTTATACTTTTTTAGTCTCTCAAAGATCTGCCTTAGGATAGGGATATGTTCATCTCTTGTCTTAGATTTTCCTAGGAGATCATCAACATAATCTTCCATGATTTTGTGCAAGAGGTCATGAAAGATGGTTGTCATCACCCACTGATATGTTGTTCCAACGGTTTTGAGACCAAAAGGAATGACTTGGTAACAAAATGTGCCCCATGGCATTGTAAATATTGTTTTGTGGTTGCCCTCTTCTGCTATCCTGAACTGATTGTATCCAGAAAATCCATCCATAAGTGACATCATTACATGTCCCACTGTGAGGTCTACGATCATGTTTATATTGGGAAGCGAGAATTCATCCTTAGGGTATGCTTTATTCAAATCTTAGAAATCTGTGCAAATGAGGATGCCCCCAGTATCTTTTCTGATAGGGACAATGTTGGACACCCACTCAGGATAATCTATTAGTTTTATAAATCAAGCACCCAACATCTTTTGAAGTTTTGTCTTGACAAGGAGTACAATATGTGGATGCATCTTGTGTAATTTCTTCTTTACAGGCTTGGCATCTAGATGGACAACAAGATTATAGACTGCTAAGTCTAGATCAAGGTCTAGCATGTCAGCATATGAATGGGAAAGTTGATTTTTGTTTTTGTGAGAAAATCGATGAAATTCTATTTTTCTTTATCCGATAGGGACTTAGCAATGAGCATGTTCTTTAGGGTGTCTTCAATTCCCATGTTGATAGTGTTTGTTTCCTCTATAAGTAAAGTTGACCTATCTTGTTGTGAGGGAACAATGGTAGGGAGGTCAAGTCCCTCATCCTCAAGCACCTAGTCCAGGTTTTCACTTGAGGATATGCCCTTTATTTTTACTTTTTCCTCATATATAGGTGCATCAAAAAGGTTTTCATCTAAGGAATAATGACTTTTCTTTTTATTGTCTTTTTTTTGCGACAAAGGGCATTGACCTAACTACCAAAGTATCCATTCTCATGTAGTTGGATCCGATTAACTCAGTTGCAATCTTTCAAATTGTGCATAGTCAGGAGAGTCATGAGAGTATTATCATTGACATATATGTCCAAAGTAGGTTTATCTCATTGGTCTCAGTCTATAAGCTCAAGGTGGACAAGTTGTAGCTCATATGGAGTGGAAGGGATTATGAGGGTGATAGTGTCGACATGGGTGTCAAAGAAGATGTCATCTTGGTATTCAAAAGGCATTTCATGAAATTCCTCTTCATCAAAGTCTTTGACATCCAAAGAGGAATATGAAGGGGTACCAACAACAGTGATCTTAGGTACTAGAGTGTAAACCCAAGCCCCTGTTATACTTGTATGAGATGGGATTTATTGGTGCTTTGATTCCTTTTTCTTTCGGCCCCAAACTGTGTCCTTTATAACCCATCTTATCCACTATGGTTGATGTTTTTGGATACATCATTTTGGGGATCTTTGCTGGTTCATCATCCTCTTCTTGATACAACCAAGAGGAAACATATGTTTCTAAGATTTCTTCGTCAAGTGGGCCCCATTGCTTGAAGGTGGTATCTTTACATTGTATGGTGGGTTTCTGATCTATTTTGATTTCTTTGGACTTGCCAAATAACTTGGGAGATAAGGGGAGTTTTCCCACAAGTAGGACATCCTCAATTTTGTATTCTCCTTAGCCATTGTCTATGATCTTGACCTTAGATTCTACTTCAGATGAGATGGATGCAACTTTAGATGCGTTAGATGGAGGAGGTGGAGCGGGTCTGTTTAACGGGCAATAGTATGGATGTTTCCCCTCTAAGATCTTTCAATATTGAAAAGGTTGTGGATCACCTCTGATAGTGATCTCTCTACCATTGAAGGGAAATTTAAGGCATTGGTGATAAGTGGAGGGGATGGCTTGAAGGGAATGAATCCATGGATGGCCAAGGAGAATGTTATAAGGGAGGTCAAGATCTAAGACTTGGTAAGGAGTCTTGACTATAACAGGGCCCACTTGAAGAGGTAAGGTGATCATGCCTTTGGAAACCCTTTTTGAATCATCGTAGGCCTTGATTGTGATTTTTCCTGATGGGTCAACCAAGTCCTAAGAAATTCCCAATTACTTTATTAACTTGTATATACAAAGATTGAGTCCAGATCCACCGTCGATCAAGATGCATTTAACCTTGTGTTTCTGGATAAGAGCTTCAATTTGTAATGGTTTATTATCATCATCATTAGAGGGGAAATCATTGGAGGTGAAAAAAAGGTGGTGTTGGGAAGTGAGGTTTCCAATGAGGGCTTGGAACTTAGAAGCATCGATGTTGTCAAGGACATATGATTCAAGGAGGGCTTGTTCCAAAATCTCCTTGTGAACGAGGTAGGTCTTGAGGAGCTCTAGGATGGAAATATGTGCAGGAGTCTTCCCAAGGTGATCAAGGAGGTCATATCGGTGGGTGGATGACATGGGGGGAGGATTGGGTGGAGGGGGAACTCCTTAGACAGTTACTTTCACGGCAGGTGGTTACATTACAGTCATTCTAAGAATGGGAAGTGAAAGGTGTGCTGCCTTGAATGACTATTTTGGTAAGGCTAGGCCTGCTTGCCAGTTGTGGAGGAGGAGGACAACCTTGAATAGTGACCCTAGGTCTATTTTGGGAAGAGGGAGGGTTAGCTCCCTGGATAGTGATGATGTTGATGTGATTGTCTGCAGGCTCTTTACAACCCACCAAGGAGTCAAAGTTGGATATATAATTGGTGTAATCATAGTTCACTATATTAGATGATGAGGCTTTTCCTTTATCATTATTTTGGAAGAGTTCCTAGTACATCTTGAGTTTGTCATTATTATTACCAAGTTTTGTTGCTGCTACCTCAATATCACCCTTATCAATAAGATCTTGGATGTAGTTCTTCAGTTTCATACACTTTCGTGTATCATGCCCATTAATGTGGTGATAGTCACAGTACTTGTTTTCATTATATCACCTAGGTTTGGGTTGGTTAGGATCAAACGGGAAAGATATCAGAAAGACAACTGCACTAGCCTGAACAAGCTTTTGGAACAC
Source organism: Cryptomeria japonica (assembly GCF_030272615.1). Lineage (NCBI taxonomy): Eukaryota > Viridiplantae > Streptophyta > Pinopsida > Cupressales > Cupressaceae > Cryptomeria > Cryptomeria japonica. The sequence goes on from NC_081405.1 coordinate 584,204,225, forward strand.
AACCTCAATGGGCTTAGCAAGGGGAGTATACTCCCTTGGAGTCTGATTGTTCGATTGGGGTGGTCGCCCTTGGATTAAGGCATTGTTGGGGGGCCTTTGAGATTGACTTTTATTATTTTGACGATTTTTAAATTGATTGTTAGTGGTGGTGGATTTTGGAGGAGCGGCCACATTTTGGACCCGCTTTGCATCTGTGACACCGTCGTTGATGATGTTCTTGTTTTTACACCAAAATTTTAAGAGGAAGTTTTCTGATTTGATTTATGATAATTATGTAGAGTTCTATCCTCTAACAAGACATGTTCAAGGGCTAAGCCTATATTAGTCAACTTTTGGAAATATTTTATACACTGAGTTGTCGAGGGTTTTGATAGTTTGGGTACCAGATTCTTTTGAAATAATTTAATTTGGTGTTCCTCTGACATATCCCACTGAAATTTTTTGATGAGATGTCACCACCTTTGCAAGAAGTTGGCAAAGGTTTCTCCAGGCCTTTGTTTTGTGTTACAAAGGTCCATCATGGAAACATCATTGACGATGTTGTAAGCATAGTGAGCCATGAACTTTTCTGATAAGTCGGGGAAGCAGGTGATAGAACCTTGAGGCAGGGACAAGAACCATGTGAGACGTCTCCTCTAGGACTCTTAGGGAAGAGTCTATGAAGATATAAATCACTATAGGAGACCTCTTGACATAAGATGTGGAACTCACGGATGTGGTCTCGGGGGTCAACCTAGCCTTCGTACTTCATGAACTTAGGCATCTCAAACCCTAGCGAGTAAGGTATGACTGATATTGATGAATCATAAGGACAAGGACAAAATTCCTCAAATGAATAAGGTTTTCTTTTGTTAGTCCCTTCCTTCATGTTTTTGATGATGTTATTCATATCCTGAATTTCCTTGATTATATCATGTTGTGGGTTTTGGACATGATGGACCATGTTTTCCTTGAGCATTTGGTGAGTCATGGATGAAATACCACCACCACTAATATATTGGTAAGGCAAAGAAATGAGGACATGAGATGTGATGACCAATGTGACAGGGACTTGAGAGGTGATGATTGGTCATGACCCTAGGGTTGTGGCAGCATGAGATAGAGAAGTATTAATGAAATTAGTGGTATTATTGAGGGGAATAGAAGATTGGAGAATAGAGACATGTGGGCAAGTAGAAGAGGATGACATAGAAGCATGTTGGAGAATAGATGTGATCAGGTTGGATAATGGTATAGATGCTAAAAAGGAAGAAGGTTGGATGGAAACCATGGGGATGGATACCGCGGATGCTATGAATTGAGGATGAATAATAGGAGAAACGATGTGACTAGTAGAAAATTCTCCCTATGGTTGTTGATCAAGAATGGATCTATCAAAATCAGGGGGAAGGTGAGCTCCATTTTCAATCAGGATCCTTAAGACACCACTAGGATTGTTTTGGATGAATTTCTCCATCATTTATTGATTGTATGAATCCTCTAGGAATGTTCATACTTCTGGGGAGAGGTTGTCTTGATCAACCATGTTAGGGTCCACTTGTGATTGTGGATCTTGAATGTCGGGTTGTAAATTTTGCCCTTGTGTGGGATCTTGTGTAGGATCTTGATATAGGACACTAATGTTTGGTATGCCATATTGTTGTTTGGCCATCTTCTTCTTTTGAGATCGAGTTGTGACCATACAAGAATAATCTTCGGGAAGATTTATTGGAAGAAAAGTTTGATGAAAGGACTTAGCAAAAAATTTGGATTTTGATTTGATTTTGATGAAGTTGGATTGAATGATTGATTGGGTCCTTAGATTAGGAAAAAAATTGATTAAGATTGCACCTTAGTCCTTGGATGAGGATTTTAGGTAGGGGATGTTGATGACGAAAACCACAAATAAGGTGATAACCAAGTTGGGTGAAATTTAGACTCTAGGATAATGATAAAATTCTCTTTCTACTAAGGATTGACTAATGATCCTAAGAAAAATAAAGACGTAGGATTGGGGTCTTGATAAACCCAAAAGATGAGGAAAAGGTACTTAGGGGAGATTCTTTCCCAACCAAAAAATCCAAATGATTAATTGATTAAAGATGAGGTCTAAATAAAATTTTATAAGGTATAAAACCTTAGAGTGAGGTTGATTTGATTTGGATGATTGATTGATTTGATTAAGGTTTGATTGTTGGATTGATTGATGTGCTAAGTCCTTAGAAAAGGTGGATGATGAAAGATCAAATGGGGATGATAGTGATGAATAGAACAAGGTGATGATTAGAGTATTCTTGGGATGGAAATGATTCAATAAGTGATAGGTTTGAACGATAAATTGTGTGAAGGGATGCGACCACCCTAATTTTGACGATAATTGGTATTGAAAGACAAGCCCGATCCTTGGAGTAGGGCTTGGACTCTTATTTAATCACAGGCATCAAATTCATTTCTATGACCATGAGTATAATCGTGATATTGGTCCAAGAAGGTCATATGTTTGAGCAAAAGTTTGCAATTGGTGTACCAAAACTTTTGACATCTAATGAGTTGGGCTTGGGCGAGTTTCTTCTTCTTGACTTAACGATGGATAGACCTATTGGGATGCTTGTACAACTTAGGCTTATGGAACATGAGGTGTAAAGTGAGGTGGACTAGGTTTGGACCTTTTTTATGCAAGTACGGATTTGGGATTTGGAATGTTTGTCGATTATGGAAGGTAAAGGGGTGTTTGTCAACCTACTCTTGGCAAGAAAACATCATGCATAGAAAACAAATTGGCCAAGTGTATCACTCAATAATGAGTGTGCAAGTGATGTGGGGCCTAGATTATCCCCAAATTGATTTTATGGGTATAGCGCAAATGAAGGCACTTGAAGACAACACAACTTAGGATAGAAAGTGTAAACCACTTGATAGGCTCCTCACATAAGCAATACCTCACTCAGGTAGACAAATAGAGATTTTGGTAGCACTGGCTCCACTCCACGACACTCACTTCTCAGGCATACCAGATTCTCTTACCCCAAAGACCCAAGGATCTATCACATGGGGAATTTATGCCTCATCCTAAGCAAATACATGAGGAGTAACTTTGGGGTACGATCTGCATCCCCTGCACTATCAAATGTAGGATTTTGGCTACTAAAACTAGTGTCTAGTGTAATTTCTAAGGGATCACCAATCCTATGTTAGATTCTCAAAGCAAGCCACTTAAGGCTCTGACTAAGCTTATCAGTGCAGGAAAGGCCCCCACGTACATCGAATTCACTCAGCACTCCATCCGCCTGTCCAACTTATTTAATAGCAACTCGGAAAACCCACTCGAGATCGCGTCGGGAGAGTCAATATCCTTGACGTGTCCCAATTTGAGATACCCTTGTGGAGTGATGAAATCCCCAATCAAGAAATACCCCTCAACTACTAAAATAAAAAAGAGACTGTTGTTGATCACTCGTTCTCTTATACCCAAGATCCGCGAAGGCGAGGAGAGAGGATACTAGAGTGCAATGGTGAGTCCACTCAACATGAAGTGTGCAAGAACACAAGACACAAAAGACAATGGTTTATTTTAGTCCCATATGAATAAGGTTTTCCATCTAGAAAGCACAAAATAAAACTAAACTAGTGGAAAAAAATGATCCTTTGACATGCGCGCTGCAAGAAAATATAATTAGTAGTTTAATTTTTGACCTTGGAAAAATGAAAAAAGTGCCTGCAAAACTCAAAATCGATTAGTAACCAAAAACCCCTAAGGATACAACGCAGACGCTAATCTACAAGCGGATGTGCTGCAGCGCCTACGTAGGTGCTGAAGTGAGTCCACAACCCTAAAAACAAAAATAGCGAGAAAAACTCTTTTTTTTTTTTTCAAAAATTTGAATGACTTATACCTGAATGGACGCATTGAGTTATGAGGAAGGCGTTGATGCGTGTGTGTAGGTGCCAAAGGACAAAAACTTGACACTAGTAGTTAGTCGTATTTTGAAATTTTCAAATTTAAAAAGTGGTGGGCTTTTGGGTTTAGTATAGGCACTGATCCGTCTGCGCAAGCGCTGATTTGCCTGTAAGCCTAAAAAATTTGACTAATTGCTTAAATTGATAAAAACAGAATAAGAAAACCTATCCTACAATTGTTTTGGATTCCTTTTTAGGTATTTTTAATGTTTTTATGATTTTTTGATTAGTAGAAAGCAAGAAATTCAAAATCTATCTCTAAAAATAAGTGTCAAAAGACACTATGGCACACACACTTATGCGGGGACGGTCACGCTAATCTGTAAAACCTGCAAAATGACAGTCAAAATTTGAAACGCAAGTGCTGAACCGCGATAGACGCGCTGAAGCAAGGGGGAGGACATGCTGAAGTGCAAACGGACGTGCTAAAGCGACAACTTGTGAGCTAAAAACACTAAAACACACAAAAAAGGTTAGAAAATGGGACATGGGTCCCACCGGGTGTGCCAAAATGAACCAAGCGAAAATCTATGTGAGGGTTAATGGTTAGTTTAATCTATAAAAACATTCAAATAACATTCAAAACAAGATAAAACACCATTATACCTTCACAAACATTCTCTTGCCCCTCAGATTGAACCTTTGATGAAGTGGAATGCACCCAAATTCTCCACTTGATTGGATTGGCCCCTAGATGGGATGTGGATTTCTCTCAAATGTTGCAAAACAATGGTGGATAAAAGGGGATTGGATGAAGGAGGTTCAAGTGATAGATATGGATGCAATGGATTTGATAGTCCTAACAATCACTATACAAAAGATCTTCATGCCTTGGTCAAATTTATGATCATTCTGGGTTAATGTTTCTCTTTGTTCCCGCCCTCAGGGTTTAGGGTTTATGATTTTTTTGGTTTAATCTTGTGGAAAAACCCTAAGCCTGCTATATTTTTGCAATACCTTTTTTCCTTCAAGCTTAAGCTTCGTGTCGTCGTCGGTGGGGCCATTTTATCCCCTAAGTTGTGCTTACCTATATTATCCTAGGCAGGTCCCGTTTAACATTTCATCTGAGCCCTTTGTATTTTCCTATGTTAAGTGTATTAATATTTCAGTCGGCAGGTAAACCACGAGCAGATCCTACAATCCGCGCTCGCTCACGATCGAAGGTGCAAGGGAGATAAGGACCACGACATCATGAGATGATGCCATGTGTCCTTGATGAGGAGGTTAAGCCGATAGTTTGACCTTTCAACCCTTTGATGTTACTGTTCCCTGCATATAAGGTCAGAGTTACTAATGGTTCATCAATTTGCACGTGCTTATAATGGACGAAGATGTTTTAAACTAGGCAAAAAGGTGCTTCATGTTTAATCTACAAAGGTTGGTGGGCATTGTGGCTGCAAGGTAAAGAGAAAATAGATCCAACAGTCCTCACAGCCCCGTGAAGGGAGATGCAAGAAGGTTATGGACCGCGGTATCATAAGATGATGCCACATGTCCCAAGTTGATCGAAAAGTCAATGGTGGGGGCCGATGACTGAGATGAGATGGTGGTGAGTTGGAGGTGTCGCGTCATAGCTTTGACGGGCCTGCTTTCCACATGTGATGGTCAATATCAGATTGACCAGTATGGATTGTGTTGTTACGTTCAACAATGAAAGCTAATGTACTGAGAGGGGAGGGGTGAATCAGTACTTCAAAACTTTTCTTCAAAAAACAATCTTACTGATAAACATAAAATGTATATAGTTGATCTCATAATATATAAAGCCAAAACACAATCATAGAAATTACATCCATACACATTTCACTCCTTATTTTGTGCTCTTCATTCCTAAGTTCTAAATGTTGAGCCATAAAAGTTTGTAGCTTGGTATAAAAATTCTGAGTAGAATTTGGCTCGGTAGTTAGTTTATTTGAGAGATCGGTAATCTCTTTTTCAATGGCTTCAGTCTTCTGCTTGATATCTTTAATAAAGAATGAAAATGTACATACTTTCTGGAATAAATAAATAATGTGCTTGAGTTGAGGGGACAACTCAACAATGAATCCAACAAGCTTGATTTTACCTATAACAATGGCTTTCTACACTTCTTCAATCATTTTGGCAGTTATCTCTTTGTCTTTTAATTTGCTAAGGTATTTTGATGCCTCTACTCCTAATGATTCCAATTGAGTGAGTAGTTCATCCAATTGCATATGGATGGCTGCATCTTTACTTACGGTAGCTTCAGGTAGCATGTCTGTCAATAATGCTTTAACCTTTTGAAGTACTCGGTTCTTCTTTTGAATGGCTATCTATTTTTCTTTTTCTGCTTTGGCTTTGCACAGCTCACCAAATTCAATAAGTGCTTGCCCTTTGAGTTTGGAAATGTCAGCATTTGGCAGCACAATAGGCTCTGACAAATCTATCTTGAAACTGTGCTTCTTTTCTTTCTTCTCCTTTGATGATGATGCCTTCACCGGTTGAATGAGTACAATGGATTTGGAGGCTTGATCTTCCTCAATATGTTGCTCGGTGGGAGCAACAATTTTGTTGGTTTCTATAGCCTCTATTGTAGCCTTCAGTGATTCCTTGCTTGGGGTCTCAATGGTAGCAGTTTCAGTGCTTGCAGGAGCTTGAGAAGTTTTCTCACCTATGGCCTAAGAGGTAGATTCACCTTGTGTAGCCTTATGATCCTCTTTTCCTTATTTTGTGTCCTGAGGTATCTCGATTGTCACTTGTTGAGTTACCAGAGGATAGGACTTAACCTGTTCCAAGATTGATTCACTGGTTACCAGTTTGGGATAGGCATTTCCTTCTATCATTTCGTCTTCCTGTGCCTCAGTGTCCATGACATCCTCATCTTGTTGAATAGTTGAAGCATGATCTTGCTCGGTAATGTCAACTATTTCTACTTCACCTTGAGGTTCTTCAGTCTCAATTCTGAAGATTTCTTGCCATTTTTCTTTGGTTTCCTTTTTGACTTCAAGATAAAGTCCATTGAACATTTTCAAGGCTCTATGCTTCACTTGAAAATTTGTCTGGTAGTTTTTCAAATGATTTCTAATATCATCTACCGACATGTCTGGAAAGAGATGTACTAAAACTCTTTCTCTTATCTGCTTCTTCGAGTCCATAGCATATTTCCATTTGTTATCAATGTGATAGTATAATGCATTTGGAAGAAAGTTACTTACTTCCAATGGGACTACTCGGAATTTGAGAAGTGTACATACAACTGACTCTTCTATTTGTCTCTTTTCTTCTTCTGTCTGGGAGTCATATTTAACATACCTGAATGACCCAAATCCTCCATATTATTTCAATTTGGCACAAAAGTTGTCAACACTGTGTACATCTTCCTTTGTGCTTTTAACAATCTAAAATTTATTTTTGTCTTTAGATTCTATGTCACTTGACTCCTTATTCAAAATGAGTCTCCTGGTCGACTTTCTATAAGTCTTTGTAACTTTAGGCAATTCAATATTTTTTTTCCTCTTACCAGGTGACACTGCAGATGATCTAGTGTTAGGTCATTTCACTGGTGGAGTCGGTGATACCTTAGATGTATCTTGTTTCTTCCTTTTCAATATTTTACCCTTTGGCAACTCAGTACTCAGAGTGATGGCTGCTTCCTGAGCTTCAGATTCTTCCTCAATTGAAAGTTGATCATCTTTCCTACCTGTTGGTTTAGTAGGTGTGGAGGTAGAACCTTCTCCAAATTTCTCAGTTAAGTCTTTTATCATTTTAGTGGCTTTTCTGGTAGCCTTTGGTACAACTTTGCTCATTTTTACCTTCTCTTTTACCTCCTCATAGGTACCATATATGATCTCAATTGAGTGCCTTGGAAGTGTCAGAAAAGAATCTATCTGCTATTGAGTGATCTCAAAATCAATCTCATAACCCATAGGCAGTAAAGATTGAGTTCTGGGCTCTACTGCATTGACATAACAGTAGTCAGTGTCCACTTCAAAACATATAGTATCCTTATATTTCTCCACTAGTTGAGGTGGGATCCTGTACCTCTTATGCATCTTTTCCTAAAATTTATTAAAGTAGTCATCCATTATCTCATTGAAGTTATCACCTAGCTGATTGATAAAATCATTTATCTGATGGGTGATCAGTCGATGTAGTTCCCAAACAATGTTACCAACTGAGGGAAAGAACTTCTGAATATAGAAGAACATGCACACTAAGAGTGACCCAAAATTTAGTGTGTTAGCAGAGTTATTCTTCTTAGGTTTCCTTATTGTGTTGAGATTATCAAAAATATTCTTCAACAATACTTCACATAGATCAATTTTCGTACCCTTTTTCACAATTTTATAGGCCAAATCCATAGCTTCACATGGTACACTATTCTCTCTCGCCGACTGAAAGAAACAATAACCGATGACTCTAATTGAAAACTTTAGTTCTGCATCTGTTATATTATTCAACTTAAGACCTTTGCAATCAGACTCAACTCCGGTTAAGGTTATCAGTTCCTTCTGTGAAATCATCTTTTGTGCTCAGGCATGGTCGTATATAGGGTATCTAGTGATTATGTGAATAATCTCCTTGGTGATCTTGAATGGTTGGTCTTCTAACCACATAAAGTCATCATGCACTCTGCTCAAAACAAATTTGACCCATTAGGGTTTGAAAACTCGAGGATAGGTTAGAGCTTCGGTCAATCCCTTAACCTTGATATGCTCATACTTACTATCCAGGATTCCATCGGTGCAAAGTTCATCATACATGTCCTTAATTTTGGTATGACCTATCTCTTCTACATGACACTTAGTATAAAATCTGACATCTTCAACCAATAGAACCCTATTTGGAATAAGAGAAAATGCAGTTTTCTCATCAGGTTCAGATGCCACTTTGGGAGGTAAGGTATACTTCAGTGAGGGCTTCTTAATAGTCTCAACTACAACTGGTTTCTGTATCTTGGGAGCCATTTCAAACTTTGGATTTCTACTAATAAAATAGCTTAGGGTTTTCAACTAATCAAAAAATGCTTTTGACTTAGTAAATATAATGCAAATATTCACAACTGATATTGATCGGTTAACTTGCTTGAAAATGCGTTTAAGATTGTGTGAAAATACCTTGAATTCGCTCTGAAATGTTTCATCGCCTTTGATTCGCTTAGCTCTTCTCTTTGAAAACTGGTAAGTGTAAAATGACCGCACAAAGAACTTTGAATACACCCTTTACCTTATCGGGCTTCATGCAGTTAGGTAAGATAAGCATTAAATGCACTTGTTTACACTTTACCGACTAACTTCCTTAAATGCTTTTACCGACTAGACAGGTTTACTATATTTACCGACTTCACTAGTAAATCATAGGACTAGATACAATTTCAAAAATGTTAATACATCTTAGCTATGCAAATTTTGGAGTTACTTCCATGATTAAAATAGGAACTGTTAAGATCTAACCTTGTGAAGACGCAGTCCCTTCATACATTTATTGATTAATTGGAAGTAGATGCACCTAACTCGGTAGGTAAGGTGCTTTCTTCATTATTTGATCCATTTTCCTTCTTTTTCCAGATTTTCTGTAATTTGATTCTTATCTCTTTAGTATCTCCTCTAGGTTGATCTCTGCAATCTTTAGCCAAGTGTCCAACTTTATGACAATGAATGCATGTCATTCCAAGATTTCTCCATGATCTTCGATTGTTCATTCCAAACCTTATCATACAGTTTGCACTTATATGTCCATACCTTCCACAGCATTCACACCATATTCTTGTATTGTAATCCCATGGTACTGCAGTATATTGTCGATTGAGATCTATGTAAGTTTGGTAGCTTCTATGATTTGCTCAGTGTGGAGACCACATGTAGTTTTTCTTCTTAAACCAGTACTTCTCGGTATTGTGTCCATATCTATTGCAGTTTTTGCAAAATCCCTTCAAATTTTGCCTTCTGATAATTGCTAATAGACTTTGTCCTACATTTTTTAGATGTGTGACCATACTTATTGCAATTGTAACAATAACTATCATACCTAGTGACATTCAATAGCTTACCTTTTCTGATTCAGCACATGTTGGCAGTATGTCCTTGTTTTCCACAGTAGTTGCAAATAGGCTTGTTATATTTCAACTTATCTTTGTTTCCAGCCTTCCTTGATGATTCTCCTTTCTCAGTGGTGTTGATTCCTTTGTTGATAGAGTTGTTTCTTTTGTAACCGAGTCTGGTAGATTTGTTGGGTGATCTTGTGTTTAATTGCTCATCCAACATTCTTGATGCTTCATAACTTTTCTTCATTGTTTCTTTTGACTTCTTTTTTGCTTCAAGTTCATCAGTCAATCTTGATAATTCAAGTTTCAATGCTTGGTTCTCATTTTCATTCAGAGTTGCTTCATGATGTACATGACCCAATTGATTAGATAGATTATGTTGAATTCCAATCATCCTTGTGATTTCATCATTCTTTTCAGATACCAATGCTTCCAGCTGTTGTTTTTATCTTTCTATACCTTTTATGTTATCTTCAATTGTTCTCAATGCATCAAGATTTTCAGTCATCTGTGTGCTGAAATACTCATGTTCCCTTCTCATTGCTTTAAGTTGATCATTCAGTGCTTTGTTCTTTTCTTTCAATTCTATAATCATTTCTTCAGACTCTTCTGATATGTTGTTCTTAGATGATGTCTCAATTTGTTCTACCAACTCTTGTGAGTCCTGTAAATCATCAGACAATCTTCTTCTTACTTTCAGTGATTTTTGCATTTGTCTCTGCATGTCCGCAATCACTTGATTAGCATGATCCAATTCTTCTTGAAGATTCACAATTCTGCATGATTGTTTATAGCCTTCCATTGATGGGATCTTTCTCTTTAGGCTATAAAACCCTTTTCCAAGAGTATAGCTTTGATACCAATTTTTAGGTTCAACAATGAAAGATAATGTACAGAGAGGGGAGGGGTGAATCAGTACTTCAAAACTTTTCTTCAAAAAACAATCTTACTGATAAACATAAACTGTATATAGTTGATCTCATAATATATAAAGCCAAAACACAATCATAAAAATTACATCCATACACATTTCACTCCATAACACAAAGATTTTGGTTATGCAGAAACTCTTGGTTAGAGAGAAAAACTACGGTGGGGATGGCACCCACAACTTCACTACTGCAATAATAAAGGTTGCTTGGTTAGAGCTACATGTTTAGCTATTTTAGATAGCTTACCCTATTAGGAGTATCAAGATCTTTATATCTACCTTGCTAAAGGATTTTTACAAACACTTTTACAAAATGTTGTACCTGGTTAGAGGCTTTACAATTTATAGACCTTGTTAGAGTCTTTTACCCTGTTAAAGGTTTCTAACACAACTCAAAATAATTAAATCAAAATCTTTTACAAAATATCTGCAACTTTACATCTGAAATGTTATAGCAGACTCTATGTGCTCAATATGAAATTACCATGCTCATAGCATACCTCGTTAATTGCTAGATCAACTCGGTGACCTCTTCTGTATTCTTTGTCCCTTAAACTATTTTCTGAAAATCTTCTCGGTGACTTCTGAATACCTCTATTCAATCATCACATCTTATCTTTTCACAAGATTTTATCTTCAACTCATCATCTCTCTTCTTTTAGATACTCAAATCACTCTTTATATAGATCTATAAGGCAGTGATCTTGATCATACATCGATTATACAAACATGCTTTATCAAATGAATAAACATAAAAATTATTTCATTGGATAAACTTCCTCAAAACCATACAAAATCTTTAAGTGCAATTCCCTATGAAATAACGGTTCCCTATTCTCGAATCTTGTAACACATTTCCACACATGTGTCCAGGTTCATTGAATCTGGTAACATGTTTCCACTCGGTTTAGATTAACTCGGTGTACCTTCTTTGCTACTCAGTGGACACAGGAAATTTACTCGATAGATAGCTCGGTATATATCATCTCGGTGACTAGCCTTTCTTCTATAACCGACACCCTTAGTGCTTACCGACTGAATCTTTCTATAGTATTAACCGACTAGGGTATATAGGATGACTTTGAACATAAAACTAATGACAACTTAGTAAATAGTAACGTGTGATGTACCAAAATGGAGGAAGATCAACGACTGAGATTCAAAATTTCTTTCAATGCAGTTTGGTGTCGTTTCTTTGCACGCGAGAACAAAATGGTGGACAGGAATTGGTCTGCTAACATAGAGGGGTATTATAAAGAGTATTTTCTCCTCTTTTCTAATTACCAATTTTTTTCAATAGAGGGCAGAGAGTTTTTGAGAACCAGAAAAGATTGAAATGGGCCTTCAAAGCATAGGGTTAGGATTTTCTAGTGTGTTTGAAACATTTTGGCATCTGGCAAGTTGTTTTCTTTTCTTGCAGTGGTTATTTCCTCAGGCAGAGAACTCGGTATGTTGTGAGCCCATATCAATTTTTTTAATTGACAACAATAAGGATGGTAAAGAGCATAAAGAATATTTGCAAATAGTTGGGATATTTTGAAAAACTATGGAATATTTTGTGACAAAATTGGGTCTGCTTGATCATTTTGATGACAGGTGTCTCCTCTAGCCCATAGCTTGTTTTCTCCCTTGTTTCCATAAAAGGGATTTGAAGGCCATGAGACAGGGTTCCTTTTGGGGTCCTTTTAGGTTCCAAATTATGGTTCCTTTTGGTTTTCTTTTCTAGTTCCAATAGTGAGTCTAGGTGAAATGAGCAAGTTGTAAAGTCATTTACAGAGAAATGAAAAGCATTTAGTGTCAATCTTTGTGCAGGTTCTTGAAGGAGTTATATGTAAATTGTTTTGTGACAAAAGATAGTTGATCAAGTCAATAAAATATAATTCAAATCCATCTCTCCAGTGTATAAATCTATCATATTTTTAATGAGTAGAATCAAGGGTTTTTTCATTTGTTGCACTGTTGTGGTGTATGTATTTTCTATTCATTCTTTGATCTAAGGGGTCGATTAAATGCTTGAGTGGAATTGCAGAGTGGTAGGGCTTATGAAGGGATTTCGATAAGTAGTTTGGGTTGGGTTTGCAAATGAGATAAATTGTAAGGCAATATTATCTTAGATCCTATGCTATTAGCTAAAATTCTATCATATTTTCATTTTACATCTTGTAAATTCAGGTACCCAATGGAGTAAGCATTGATCACAGCTTGTAACTATCTTTAATATTAGTTTTGTGTTCAAACTCACCAATAACTTGCTATAATTTGCTGAATATCAAAATATTTTTCAATATGTGTCGGTTATTATGTATTCTACCCATCTCATGCTCCAATTAGGTTGAGCATCACTGAAGGATTTGTCATCCTTGAGCATTCTCCTTGTTGTTGAGCCTATATATGAGATTGTCTGCTTTGTTTTAGTGAAATTTTGAGTATAGTGCAGAGATCATAAAATTCAATAAGGGATCACCCTCTCAGGTTTTACAGAGCCCAAAGTGTAGAAGGATTTGCATATCCTTGTCGCAGTTGGTCCAATTCTAAAGGATATTGATAGTTGGAAGTGGCTTTCCATAGGTATTTTGAGGAATCGACTTGGTTTCTATCTTGTAGCAGTGTAAACCCGTTTTTGGGAACCAACAAAATGGTGACTCTGTTTGGGATAGTTGTCTACAATCTCTGGTTAGAAACATTTGCATCATCATATAGTTGAGACCACCCCATTTTTATCTTATGGAGTCATGATCTTGTTAAGTCCATCCCCTTGTCAATTGAGTCAGTTCTCATGAATGTTACCTGAAAATTTGTCGTAATTCATCTTTCAATGTAACTTTTGTCTAGATTTGTCCCTATTTCATGATTATTTCATAATACCTCACAAATTGTGAGTGGTGACTCTGAGGTCCTTGCACCAGTGTGTATTATTTGGAGAAGAACTAAGAACAACCAAAGAATTTGCAGTAGAGATTAAGCAAATTTGAGCTCTTATGACGAAGTACCCTGACAAGTAAGGAAGGAATCCATATGATGATAAGGAGGTGTTGTAGTGTTGGTTTTTGAACAAATTTGATCTATGAAGAATTTCCAGTTGTTCAAGAATATTTGTCCTCTACAAAGAGGTGGTGACTCTACCTTAGAATCTAATGAAGATGTGAAGTTAGCTTCAGATCTATCACTGTTGCAAGCCAGGAAGTTGATTTCCAGTCATTACAACATTTCCAGGTATTTTGATTTTCATAAGTCAAATACATTTCCATGAAAATCAGTTGCAGAAAATTGTTTCCCTATTAAATGAGTTAAGCACTAAGGAAGGGAATGGTAGTAATTAATCCACATACTTCTGAGATATAATTTTTAGACTTTGTATTAAGTTAAATGAAGTATGTTCTGAGCTATGAATTGTAATATTTTGAGATTGTGATAAAAGAAAGAGGTAGGCAAATGAGGAGAAATTAGTAAGAAGGTGTATTGGTTGCCTATACATTTCCATAAGATACCAAATGTCAATATGAAAGACTTTCAGCCTCTGTCAAGTCATAGCAGGATGTTCTCTATGGAAATATATAAACCATTAAGTTTTAATGGTATTCAAGGTTTCCCAAATATTGTTCCTACTAAGGTTAGGGAACATTTACCAGAGTTCAATGGGGAAAGATCATAATCATCACGTCAACATTTGCAAGAGTTTTATGATTTGATGGGAGATTTTGAGATAAGTCAAGAAGATGTTCTCATGAAGTTTTTTGTTCAATCTTTGAAGGAGGATGCCAAAGATTGGTTTTCTTATTTGCCAGCATACTATGTCTCTTCATGGGATGAATTTAGTGTAGCTTTCATGGAACAATTTGGTGAAAGAGTTTATCCAGGTTCAGTTATAAAAAGATTCATGGATATTCAAAAGAAAGAAGATGAGTTAGTCCCTGTTTTTAATCTTAGATTTGCAAGAACATTAGATGATATTCCTAGTACCTATAGGCCAGATCATGTAGTGTGTTTAGTTGTTTACCTAGTTGCATTTGATGAAGAAATGAGTTATTTATTAAGAGACAAAGATCCTAGAACTTTGCATCAAGCTATAGGATAGCAATGGATATTGAGAATAACTTGAAATATGGAATCCCTAAGGGTTATCTATCTGCAAGAATATGTTGTCCTAAGATGCTAGATGTCGAAGAAAGGTGTGAGTCAAGAAGTGAAGACCAATGTCAAAGCATTTGTATCCCTACTGATCACACTAACCATGTTGTGAATTATGATTCAAACAAAAATATGAGCGAAGAGAACTTGTCTCAGACAATGGTTATTCCTCGTGTTAATGAAGAAAAGGTTAGTGATAAATTATGTGACACAACTGATATAGAGATGGAGATAATTTCAGTTACTACACCATATGACAACAACATTAGTTGTTCTAGCAAGGAGATCCCACAAGAGGTTCATCCACAGTCTTATGTTTCAGATGAATTTAACACTGTGTATGAAGAATTGAAAAGTTGTACATCTGATGAAGACAATGCTAGTGTGCAAGATTTCTATGACATAGATTCATTCTCTCAGGAATCAGTTATGTGTGATGATGAGAATTTGAATGATGAGATGCCACCATTTTTGGTTGATAATATTTTTGAGCTAGAAAGCTGCATGGTGTGTTCCAATGAAGAAAGTATTTTTCAGCTTGTATTTGTGCCACATGAATTTATCCAAAATAATGTACATGAAGAGTTAGTTGAGGTATGTGTGCTTGAAAATAATATTACAAGTAGTTGTGCACCAGCTATCCCATTACAAACAACTCTTCATGTAGTGGATCAGATTGAGTCTCAGATTTTGAATCATCAGTTAGTAGCCCTTGTTGATTCCATAATGCATACACAAGGATTAATTGGAGAAAAGACAAAGAGGGTTACAAATAATGAAGAAGGTAAGTCTTAGTCTATGCATATGTCACATGATTCTATTCAAAGTGAAAATAAAAAATTAATCAGGGTATGTGTCCTTAAAAATAATGTTTTAAATAATTGCATACCAGTTGTTCTGTTACAAACAACTATGCATGAAGAGACTCAGAAGTTTATGAATAATAAAGAGATTACATCCGACAAATCTATGGATCAACCATATAGTGAGTCTTCTTTATGTGAAGAGTTGGTTTCATGTGAAGAATTTGAAAGTGAAGAGGATGAAATGGGGTGTGATGAAACCTGTTCTCCTGATGATTTTGAGGATTTCTTTAAATCTGATTTAGAAACATTTGTAACTAGTGAATATGAGGGTGATATTTCTTTTGATGTTACAAATGCTGACATTGAATATGAGAGTGTGGATTTCATTGATATTGTCCAAGGTTGTGATGTGGATTGAAAAGATTGTTGCCTTGTTTCTCCACATGACACTTTGGAATCAGATTTGGAATCTTTTGTTGTGCATGAGGATAGTTTTGTTGAGAAGGTGAATGACGATGCTTCTTCATCATACAATGATCCGAATGTATGAAATGTTGATCAAGAACCAATGACTATGTCAATAGGAAACATAAGTGAATTAGAATGGTTTTCAAATGTTGACTATTCAGATATGGATATTTGTAAACCAGATGCTATGTTGGATGGACCAATATATGAGAGCACTTCCTTTGACATCTGTAATGAATTTGTATTATGTTTGCAAGAGTGCTTCAATGATGAATATGTTATGGAGGCGCAAACAAATGAAGAGACCAATTTTCATGATGCCAATTGTAGAACAGAGTATGAAGTGTTTCACTTCCCTTTTCAACTTGATGGGGCTATCATGAAACTTGATGAATGTTGTTTTCAACATGTTTTAATTTCAGACGTTGAGAATGGGTATTGTCTGTTTCAAGTAATGTCTGGTGATAAAGTTCAGATTAGTGAAGAGTTTGTTGAGATAAAGGGTTTTTATAACATGTTGAAGGATGAAGAGCTTGTTGATCTTGAACATGTATATGTTAGCGATACTCCTAGATTGTTTATGATGCAATGTGATCACAACTACATATTTGACCGAGGAAAGCATTGGTTGATCTTTTTAGATGGCCTTGGGCCATTACATGTGGTTTGACCTTCACACCACAAGAAGCTTGGGGTAGAGTAAGCCTTTTTTACTCTATGCCCAATGGATTAGTTATCATTTTATTCTTGAATTGCCTGTTCATGGACAATTCTTGAAGCTCTACTTTTCTTAAAGTAGCCTTTTTCCATGAACATTAGATTAGGTCTTGTACATAAGTAGAGTAGTTTATTTTCTATTTGAGCCACCTTGTCCAGGCTGCTTACTTTTGGTCTGCTTCACTTGAGATTCTGGATTCTCGCATCATTCCTGAGTAATGATCGTCCCCAACCAGAGCCACTGATAGTCCTAAAAATCACTACACAAAATATCTTCATGCCTTAGTCAAAATTTTGATCATTTTGGGTTAATGTTTGTAGTACCCCTACCCTAGTCAGCTTTGTAAAACTGGTTTGACCTTGGTTGACTTTTTATGTGGCAATCTTGAATGGTTGAATTGCCATGAGGTAATGTTTAGTTAGATATTATGATTATTGTGTGTATCTGTTAATGTGCTTTCGCATTGATTCTTATGTAAGTTTAAACTGTCCTCCTGATTCTTGTTATTAATCTCGAGCTAACATCTTCAATAAATATATATATATGTATGCTTGTCTGGCTCTTGGTTGCAGGAGATTGCAGGCACAGTATCGCCTAGGTGTAAGGTTCGTCTTCACCTAGATTCGCAGGGTTGAGTATACCTCTTTCGTCCTTAGAATTTGGGTTAGGTGGTTGTAAAACCTTCAGTTTACCCTAGTCATACTCAAATGAGCATCACTTGTGTTCCATCAGTTTTCTTTTCATTTGGGTTTGCGGGTCGAGTAATTGGTTGGCTTACTTGGTTTGCGTGCTTGGCCTATGGTAAATAGAGTATTTAACCCTAAGTATTTATTTTGATTTAATGTGTTCATTTACGTATTAGTAATTAAGGAATTAAAATAAATAGGTTTCTTTTATGTGATTAATCATTAATTAAAAAGATCACCCTATTTATGTTTGTAGCGAGTTTAATTTAATAGTTAATTTTAAATAACGAATCTATTCAGTTTATGCATTTTAAAAAGGAAAGATTTAAATTCATTCGAAATAGAAATAATTTAATCTCTTTTGCTTTTTGGAATAGAAAGATTAATTTTAATTATTTAAGAAAATCAATTTTGATTAGAAAAGTGAGTTTTATTCATATTTATTTTATATAGTGTGTAAGATTGATTTTGAGAATTTAATTTAATTAAAAATAATTTAACCTCATTAATATTGTGAAATGCAACTATTAGCTTTGTTAATTAAAAATTAAATGAGGGAGAAAAGCATTTCTTTTAATTAACTAAATTTATAATCTCAATGCATAAACAATTCAAGTATGAGATAATTCCATAAAGTTAATTAATTAATTAATTAAATTAAGTTGCAAGCTGCATGATATTAGAAATATATTTTTATTTAAATTTTAGTGGAAAAATAAATTAGATTAATTATATTTATTGTTCCTAGAATTTTAAATAAATAAATAAAAGAATAAATTAAAAAAAAATGAATAAAAGAATTAATTGGAATTAAAGTATTGTTTTAATTCTTTATTTAGAAAATTAATTAATTTGCATGAGAAAAGAAAAGAAAGAATAATGATTTTTAATTATTGCATGTTAGCTTATCTTTTGTTATAAAATTAGAAAATAAAATAAAATTACTTTTATTCTAAATTTAGGTTTTTTGAGAATAAGCTATTGAACCTAGAATTTTAGTTTAAATAGGGAATAGGTCTTTATTTTAGATACACAGGAAAGAGGTCAGGAATTTAGGTGAAGAAATTTATTGGAAGCTTATTGAAAAGATTAGGGCTCTTCTACAGATTTCTTCTACGAAAGCTATACCAGGTTGGGTGGCTTCTTTGATTTGTTGGTTTTTAAGAAAATAATTATATTTTTCTCTGAATGATGTGTGTGTAAATTATTTGTCAGATCCAAAACCCTCTTCTGATTAATTCAGATTTTGATTTAAAATTCTTGCCTGATGTTAATTTTCTAGTTAATGGGAGTAATTTAATTTTGAGAAAATTAGGGAAATTATTATGAAAAAAATTATTCTCTCTTGTTGATTTGTTTTGATAGTCCTTTAAATAAATCTCTGTGAAATTAGTTGATTTCTTTAGAAATAAATTTAATTGTGAATTAAATTTATTGGTTTATCTAGTTTAAAGAAAAAGTAATTGGAATAAAATTCTGTGAATGAATTTTATTGAGTTGGGAATTTTATTTCTATGTAAATTCTGTCAAAGGGGTTTTAATGAATTTGGAAATTATTTACATGTTTTTTAAAAAATAATAATAATAATAATTAAAAAAAATAAATTATTAAAAAGTAAATAAATAAATAAATAATAATAATAATAATAATAAATATATATTATTACATATTAAATTTAAAGTGGGTTTTAAAATGTTTAATTGTTTTATTAAATATTAATTAATATATTTGATTATTATATGTTAATTATTAATTATTAATTAATATATATTTTAAATATATGTTAATCATGATAATTTATATATTAATATATATATATATATATATATTAATTAATACTTAATTCGTTCATATTGTGTATTATTAAATTATTAATTGTTTATATTTTTAGGGATAAATAAATATATAATAATTAATATTTAATTTTGGTATCTGTTTTATTGAGGAAGTATCTTTTTGGGATAAAGATAAAATATTATTTTATTTGGAATATTGTTGAAATGAAATATATTTATTAAATTGATAATTTTTAAATAATATTTTATTCAGGAATATATTATACGATATGCTATTGGAATTATTGGAAATTTAATAATGTATCATTTGGAAAATTGGTAAGTTAATGAGATTTTCATTTAGTAAAATAAATGGTTAGTTTATATTTTTCCTCTGTATTGAGACATAGACAAATGAACTATTGCAATTGTGGTATTGTATTCTCCTCGTTATGGTGATTTTTCTGTTAATGTATTTTGAAAACTTAGATCATTTAGAAAACTTGATCGACTTTTATTGTTTAAACCAATAGGAAAGAAGATTGTCCTTTTTTGGTTATTGCCTATGCAAGTTTAATTTATGTATTCGCTTTTGTTTAAAGTAATGGAAAGGCCTTGATATGTTTGTTTGGACCCTGTCATTTGCTTGATTTGGGGTACCTGTTTATGTCTTCGGTTTCTAGTTTGGTTGTTGCCTTGTGATGGTGTTTTAACTGGTCTTGTCCTTTATGTGGGTGTCAAATGGTGATTTGTGGTTGGCCATAGCGGGTCGAGTCTCTAGTTAGAGTACTGTCGGGCAATGGACCTTGTATTAGCTTTTGATATGTTCAGTTGGATCCGTTTCTTTGTAGGGATCATTTATGTAATTATTGACCGATGTGGTTGGTTGTTTGTTGGTATGATTCGCCTTGATGGCAGGAATGTAATTGATATGAAACTTATGTACCCTTAACTTATTTAATTATCAGAGGGGTCTTGCAGTTGAGCAAACCCAGAGATGTAGCCCTCTAGGGGTAAACTCCAAGATCATTTTGCTATTATGTGTTGCTTTTGTTCTTATGTTTCATGTTTTAGTGTTAGCATGTATGGATGGCATTTTGATACAATGTGTAAGTGGATTAGATGAAATTAATTGTAATGCATGTTTTCAGTCATCTCATTATGCAGTAATGTGGTTCATGAAAGAGTGTAGTTGATTTGTAGAATGTATTCTATAATTGTTAAGGAAATTAAGTATGCATGGAAAGATCTTGTTAGTTTATGATGAAATTCAAGTGTGTTATTAAATTGGATGCATGATTAAAATTTTAATGAAAAGTATGGACGAAGGGTATGAATAAACCTTAATGGATGAACTTTATCTTGTGATCTATATTTTGTCTTGCTGAAAGAAATTATCCTTGTTTAAGAATTTTCTTGTTATTAAGACAATCGGCTTATTGGATTAATTAGTGTAACTTAAGTTAAATGTGGAATTAAGTAATCGCGTTGGGAAACTCTTTAGGTGATAGTTGATGTCTTCCGTTGTGTAATGTGTTCTTTGATATCTTATTGTATCTTTATGTTGTGTCTTATTTTAAAAAATAAAATTATTGCACTCCATTCGTGTGCTTTAGCTTTATCCCTTCGGGGTTTCCTGGTGGGGTATTACAATATTGCTCTTTATTCCTGCCCTCAAGGTTTAGGGTTTATGATTTTTTTGGTTTAATCTTGTGGAAAAACCCTAAAACTGTTATATTTTTGCATTACCTTTTTTTCTTAAGGCCCGAGGGTCGTGTCATCGGCGGCGGGGCTATTTTATCCCCTAAGTTGTTCTTACCTATATTATCCTAGGCGGGTGTCTTTTAACATTTCAGTCGGCCCCTTTGTATTTTCCTATGTCAAATGTTTTAATATTCCAACTGATAGTTAAACCGCGAGCAGATCCTACAATCTGCGCTCCCCCACGGTCGAAGGTGCAAGGGAGATAAGGACCGCGGTATCACGAGATGATGTCACGAGTCCTCAGCGGGGAGGTTAAGCCGATGGTTTGACCTTTCAAACCTTTGATGTTATCGTTCCTTGCAAATAAGGTCTGAGTTACTAATGGTTCATTAATCTTCACGTACTTATAATAGATGAAGATGTTTTAATCTAGGCAAAAAGGTGCTTTACGTTTAATCTACAAAGGTTGGTGGGCACCATGGATGCAAGGTAAAGAGCGAATAGATCTGATGATCCTCGCAACCCCGTGAAGGAAGATGCAAGAAGGTTATGAATTGCGACATCATGAGATGATGCCACATGTCCCGGGCTGACCGAAAAAGCCCATGGTGGGGGCCGCTGACTGAGATGAGGTGGTGGTGAGTTGGAGGTTCTGTGTCATAGCTTTGACGAGACTGCTTGCCACATGTGATGATCAATATCAGATTGAATAGTATGGATTATGTGATGGGCCAATATGGAGGAAGATCAATGAC
This sequence comes from Cryptomeria japonica, assembly GCF_030272615.1. NCBI lineage: Eukaryota > Viridiplantae > Streptophyta > Pinopsida > Cupressales > Cupressaceae > Cryptomeria > Cryptomeria japonica. Next base: position 584,226,137 of record NC_081405.1, read on the forward strand.
TGAGATTCAAAATTTCTTTCAAATGCAGTTTGGTTTCATTTCTTTGCACGCGAGAACAAAATGGCAGATGGGGATTGGTCTGCTAAAACCAAGGGGTGGTAAAAGAGTATTTTATACTCTTTTCTAATTACCAAATGTTTTCAATTGAGGGCAAAGAGTTTTTGAGAACCAGAAAATATTAAAATAGGCCTTCAAAGCACAGTGTTAGGGTTTTCTGGTGTGTGTGAAATGTTTTGGCATCTAGTAGGTAGTTTTGTTTTCTTGTAGTAGTTGTTTCCTCAAGGACTGAACCCGGTATGTTGTGAGCCCATATCAGATTTTTCAATCGACACAAATAAGGATGGTAAAGAGCATAAAGAATATTTGCAAGCAATTGGGATATTTAAAAAAATTATGGAATATTTTGTAACAGAATTGGATCTGCTTGATCATTCTGATGACAGGTGTCTCCTCTGGCCCATAGCTTGTTTGCTCCCTTGTTTCTATAAAAGGGATTTCAAGGCCATCAGATAGGGTTCCTTTCGAGGTCCTTTTAGGTTCCAAATTATGGTTCCTTTTCTGGTTCTAGTAGTGAGTCTAGGTGAAATGAGCAAGTTGTAAAGCCATTTACAAAGCAATAAAAGCATTTAGTGTCAAGCTTTGTGCAGGTTCTTGAAGGAGTTATATGTAAATTGTTTTGTGACAGAAGATAGCTGATCAAGTCAATAAAATATAATTCAAATCCATTTCTCCAGTGTATAATTCTATTATATTTTGAATGAGTAGAATCAAGGGTTTTTCATTCATTGCACTATTGTAGTGTATGTTCATGCTTCGATCTAAGGGGTCAATTAAATGCTTGAGTGTAATTACAGAGTGGTAGGGCTTATGCAAGGATTTCGATAAGTAGTTTGGGTTGGGATTGTAGATGAGATATATTGTAAGGTAATATTATCATAGATCCTATGTTATTAGATAAAATTTTGTCATATTTTCATTTTAAATCTTGTAAATTTAGGTACCCACTGGAGTAAGGCACTAATCACAGCTTGTAATTGTCTTTAATATTTGTTTTGTGTTCAAACTCACCGACAACTTGCTATAATTTGTTGAATATCAAAATATTTTTCAATTCATGTTTGTTATTGTGTGTTCTACCCATCTCATGCTCCAATTAGGTTGAGGATCACTGAAGGATTTTCCATCCTTGAGCATTCTCCCTGTTGTTGAGCCTGTATATGAGATTATCTGCTTTGTTTTAGTGAACTTTTGATTATGGTGCAAAGATCATAAAATTCACTAAGGGATCAGCCTCCCAGGTATTACAGAGCCTAAAGTGCAGAAGGATTTGCAGATCCTTGTCGTAGTTGGTCCAAGTCTAAAGGATATTGATAGTTGGAAGTGACTTTCCATAGGTATTTTGAGGAATCAACTTGGTTTCTACCTTGTAGCAGTGTAAACCCATTTTTTGGAACCAACGGGATTTTTACCTATAATGATGATGCTTTTTGATGGATTTCTTGAGCTATGTGGACAACATGAGATTACTTGATTGGAAATGGGAAATGAAGGGGAGGATACCCCAATTTATGGATTTGAGGGAGGATGAATGGACGGTTGAGATTGAAGATGAATCAAGGGTGGAGATTGAAGGAAAGGGGAGCACATGGATTGAGAGGACATGAGGTGACAAGTGTGGAGACCAAGAGATTTGCCATAAAGACATTTCTTGTCTCCATACTCCATAATGTACATGGGGAAGAGATCCCCAAGTACATAGGGAAGATAAAAAGGATTTAAAAATTCCTTGGGGATGAAGAGGGAATTAAAAATTCCTAAAATATTGGATGCATGGGGGGATGAGACAAGAAAAGGAATTTAAAATTCTTAAGAAGGTGAAAGGCATGAGAGAATGTAATAGTTTTGAAATTATTTAAATGACCCAATTGGGTGCATTTAAGGTGGAAGGTGAGGAGGGGAAAAGTGGATTTTAGTCATAAATGGCTATGAGTTGACTTGGTGGCTAATCATGGGGATTAGCCACTACCAAATGATTAAGAGGGTAATTAGGTGAGATAATAAGATATTAGAGGGAAATTTGGATTTGACAAGAGGAGAGAGAATGAGTGGGGGAACTTAAAATTGAAGAATAATGTTAAGCATGATTATGAGGGATTCTAGAAGAATTAATTAGGCTAGTTAGAGTTTAGAGAGAGTAATTTGTAGGAATCACTTGATTTAGTTAATTAATTTAGATTAATTAACTAAGGGTTTTTTATAAATAAATAACTAGATAACCTTAGAAGAATAGGAAATAATTGAATAAATTAATTATCTAGACTATAGTGATAGGATTAAATTTAATTAATACTAAGAAGAATAAAGGCTAGCATAATTAAACAAATTAATAATGTAGAAAGGATAAAATTAATTAAATAGTTAATTTATTTAATTTTGGATGTCTACAGACAACAATAGGGACAATAAATAGAAGAAGAGGGAAACAAATAGAAGAATGTCACAAATAAGCAAGAGAGGAGAGAGAGAGAGAGACTCTATGGTGCTAATGAAGTTAATCAAGCATGTCATCCTCCCCTCGATCTTGTTGATCATTATTTTGTGAAGGTGGAAAACACATAAGAGGAGCCACATCAAGCACAGTAGATGGAACTATCACAAGTTCCAAACAAGGACCATGCTCTAATGATGACTCACATTGTTCATTGCTAGGAGCTAAGATTAATGCTTTTGAAAATTTGGCAAATAAATCATTATCAACATCAACATATTCATATTCATCATCAGAAATATTAGGATCAACATTTTCATCATTAACAACATTTTTACCTATTTCTTCATCAAGAATAATAATAATAGGATCTCTATTAGGAATAGAACTTGTATCGTCATTTGTTTTAAGCATTTTGTGTCTTGGAGAATTAGGTTGAACATATTCTTTAGGAGAAAATGGAATCATGTCAACAGTTGGTGTTTTAGGAGAATAAATGGTTTGGGAAGCAACTTCATGAGCTCTAGCATGGCGTCTCCATCAGCGTTCTCTCGCTCAATGGTTTCGTCTAGTTTTGGTTGAAGGTTCGGGAGGTTTAGGTTCATCTTGTATAGGCTTCATCTCTTCTTTTAGGGAAGGATGAATGGGTTGAGGTATTTTAGGTTGGACAATAGGAGAAGTCATTCATTTATCTCTATAAGATGAAGGAGGAGGAACCGCACCACATAAAGGAGGTATGGGAGGTGTAGGAAGGAGATCGAGTCCATCATGAGGAGGAGGGATAGGTCTATCCTTAGGAGGAATAGATTGATGTTTAGGAGGAATAATTTTTCTACCTTTGGGATGAAGAGTAGGCTCATCCATAGGAGAAGGAATATATTCTTCTTTAGGAAGAAGAATATATCTTTGCTTAGGAGAAAGGATACTTTTCTCTTTAGGAGAAGGAATAGGTGCTTTTTTGGGAAGAAGATTATTTCTTTCCCTAGGAGGAAGAATAATCTTATCCTCGAGAAGGGGTATATGATCGTCAAGGGGAATGCTAAGTGCTAGATTTCTAGGTTTACTCAATGAAAAAATCATTTCATTTTTCCAGTTTTGATATGATCTAAAGAGGGCATCACTTCTAGGTTGAAGAGGTTGGAATCATTCGGGCAAAAAGTAATCAAGACAAACATCTTCATGTGTCATTGTAGGTTGATACATGCTATGATTAACAGTTGTGATTTTATCATTATGAGGAAATTTCAAACATTTATGAATAGTAGAAGCAATCGCTTTCATGGAAGATAGCCAAGGATATTCTAACTTTACATGAAATTGATTGGATGTAGGAATGATAGCAAATTGAACATCTAAGGATTTAGCATTGACATCAATAGGAAGTGTGATAGAACCAATAGTAGGACAAGAAAGGTCATCAAAGACTCTAACTACCACATCGGTATCATCATATATCACTTGATGTAATTGAAAAGTATAAAGAAATTCTTCATTTATCACATTAACCATGCAAGAAGGATCAATAAGTACTCCTCTAGAACGTATACCTTTGATTTTTGCACATGTATAATGGGCCATCAAGTGCTTTAATAGTCTCACTTGGATCAAATGTGATGCACAAATAATTAAGAGGTTCTTGTTGATCTACAAGGTTCACCACATTATTAGATTCAAGGCCAACATCATTGGGAGAGAAAGCAAGATGAGAAGTCTCAATAACATTAGTGGAATGGGATAATAAAGGGTCAGTGAAAAGATGAATATTTTTATTAGGAGGAGCTACGAATTTGTTTCTTTTATAATTCACACCTGCCATAGATATTTTATTATTAGCAATCAATTCTTGAATCCTACTTCTCAATGAAAAATATTTTTCTGTATCATGAACAGGCTGATGATTATATTGACAAAAGGATTTAGCATCAAAGTGATAACTTAATGATGAATGAATAGTACCAAACCGGTACTGAGAGGGGGGGGTGAATCAATACAGGCAAAATCTCAACCTTAAACTGGTTTGTCAACTAACACTTATGCACTGACAGACAAACAGTAGCATCGGTCCTTCAACAGAGTTCAATTGGCAGAACCCAGTGTAAATAAGATGAGCAAAGACCAGTTGACACTTATCTTCTCATATAATCTAACTCTTCATTCCCATTTCACTATAATGCATGAACATGCAATCTACCATCAAAGATGTACATATTACAGCAAGATCAGCATGCATCACCACTTAATCAGAAAACAATCATAACATCACACATCACACACATATTTTTCACGTGGAAACCCAACTGGGAAAAACCATGGTGGGGATGAATACCCACAAGCTTGTTTTTGAACTCTTTGGAAGTCCGCTCTATTAGGAGCCTTGTCCGGTTAAAGACAGATACAATAGGTTCTGTTAGGAACCGATCCTGTTAGGGATCACCCAGTTAAGGGATGGCTACAATACTTGGATAAGGGTTAAACCCTGTTAAGGGTACCTTGTTAGAGGATTTCAAGAACTCAATAGCTAAAGGATATCAATGACTCAATAGCTTCAATTTACCTTCTTAGAGGATTTTCAACAAGTCGGTTAAGGCTACCCTATTAGGGGATTTCACAACTGTTGAAGTAGTTAAAGATCAACAGGTATATCAATGACCTGATAATAGCACTCAATGCCAATGCAGATCCGCTTAAGCTCCTCTTCACCTTCTGCACTTACACTCTGTAGATATGACTTCTCTCCTCTAGTCTGGCAAGAATCACGCATCTCTTCTCTTAGATACACACATGCAACTTTTTCCAACAAACTCTAAAAGAATCACAACATCGACCTTATAGAAAACAATTAGGTCAGAAGCATAAACCCTAAACCCTAAACCTAATAGGTTAAGGAATTCAAACGGTTCAATCCTGATCGTTGATCATACTTTATTGAATACAATAGTCTTGATCCAATCTCAAGACATTCTCCATTGTTCATTTTCCACTGATTTCATGGTAGCTGATAACCCATCACACGTTATCACCGTTTATTGACTTTGCACATTCCCAAGGTAGATAGGAACACTCTTCTTTATGCAAGATCCTTCACACGCACAAGGCTTACGTAGCAACACTATTTGTTCTCCGTTATCATGCTAACTTCATCACATAAAGATCACCGATTGAGTCACATAGGCTTAAGATACTCCAACCAGAAATCCTGAAGTGGAAACTACCTACCAACCGGTAGTCATACAATGCTTCCATGTGCCGGTTCCCATGACTACATGTCGGTTCACCTTGAACAAATATACTGCTTTACTTTGGCATATATACCAGTTCTCACATATGCCGGTTCTCTCTTCATATCACATATTGACATCAATGACAACATACAATATCATTATGTCCTCATACTAGTTCACATAATGCCAACACAAAGTAAGGTGAATTCTTAGATGGATCAATTGGCTTAATTTGGAGAAGTTTTAACACAAACCTTTGTATGAACTTAGACATAATGCTATGCAAAGATTCATTCAAAGGAGTAAATTATTTTTCTCTTTTAAAGTATTTAGACAAAGAAGGTACACCTATAGTGGCTACCAGTTGATTGTTGTTGTTGTTGTCATTAAATTTGATGAATTCTTTGTTTGGTTTGAACTTTAATTACAAATGGTTGTTGAGCACTATCACCCTTATCACGTGGGGCCATGGAAGGAGATGATTTATCCAATTGACTCACAATCAATTGATAGTTGTGAAGTATTGCGCACAACTGCAGAAAGGAAGTAAACTTAGTAAAGAGAAGTTTCTCACTAATGCATTTTTGTAAATTAGCAATAAAAATATTTTGAATATCTTGATCAGGCATAGGAAAAGAAATCTAAGAATAGAAATGCTTATATCTACCAATAAAATCAGTTGCTTTTTCTTTAACACCTTGTTTACAATGCATCAAATCACTCAAAGTAACTTTAGGACCAATTTTATTGTGAATAAAGGCATTAGCCAGTTATCGAAAAGAAGTAATAGAGCAAGGAGGCAAAGAACAATACCATTCCAAAGCTCTATCCCTTAATGTTCTAGTAAACAATTTTGCTAACAATCTTTGATCATGAAAAATTCACTACACAAAGTTTGGAATGTTTTAACATGAGTTGAGGGATCACATTTTCCATTATAAAGTTCCAATTGAGGGACATCTACATGTTTAGGAGGGACGACTCTAACAATGTCATTGGATAATGGGCTTGCTACATCAAATGTGGGCACATTATACTTGGATTGATTCATAGAAGCTATTTGTTGTTGTAAGGAGGACATTGTTTGGGATAGACTATTGATTGTAGTTTTGGTGGAAGGGTTGAAATCAGACATGTTAGATTGAGAGGGAGGAGTAACGTTGTTGAATGAAGGAAGATATTGAGAATAAGGAGGTGGTACACTATGATAAGTAGGTAATGGAGAAGGTTGGGTAACACATGAAAGACTCATAGGAGGAATGAAGGAATTGTGATTGAAGGATTTTCCCCCTTGGCTGGCATTTATAGGTGGTGAGTGTGATTGGGTAAGAAGGGGAGAACTCATGGTAGGATAAATGAAAGAAGAGGTATTTCCCCCATGACTAACATTTGTAGGTATGACATTTTGTGTAGAGGTAGCCATGATGTTTTATGTGAAGGTAGGAACACTATTCATAGGATTTGTTGAAGGAATTGAATGATTAACGTGACTAGGAGGTTGTGTATAGCCTAGGTTTTCAACACAACTCTTCATAGGCATGATATTAGATTAACAATATGAGAAATACCACGCAAGATATCAACACCATGTTTATCACTTTGAATCATTCTTTTTAATCCTTCAATTAATGGGAGAGCTTCACTTTTCGGGTATTCTTGTCTCATCCATTGTTGAAGATTGTCAAACTGATTGTCCATCTTCGCCAATTGGTCAAAGGATACCCTAGTTAGTGACTCGTCCTTATCATGAGAATTATCAAGAGGATAAACAAGAATTTTTGTAGGATTGGAAGAACCACCAATATCCTCATTGAAAAAGCTAACCAAATTAGGCTCCATTTCCTCGGTATTTAAAACTTGGGTGGCCTTAATTATACAACTTCTCCTTAGAGGGATACTATAGGTAGGACTAATAGTAGTAAAACTCATGCACTAAGGGAGGGAAATTGGAAATTTGAATTTTAGAATGCAAAATGAGTGAAAGAATAATGCAATCTCCTAGGAATTTGAAATTTAAAATTAGGGCTTTGCCAAAATAACCTCTTAATTTAAATTTGAAATTATCCCTTAGAAGATAGAAAGTGAAATTTAAAATTAGGGTTGAAAATGACCTTTTAATTTTTAAAATTTGAAAGGAGGGAAGATCAAAATTAAAATTAGGGTTTTCCAAATCTAACCTCTTAATTTTAAAATTTTTAAAATTTTGGAATGTTGAAATATTGAAGAAATCAATTTAATTTTAAAAATTAGGGTATATGTAATTAACCACTTAATTTTAAAATTTAAATTGAAAATTGAAATGTTGAAATTCATTTTTGTTTTCGACCTTAGGGCGACCTAAAATCAATAAAATTTCACATATCTTTGGAATTGAGCAATAAAATACAGTCAAAACAAGCTCCAAAAATTTGAGGAGAAAAAGTCGGGACCAAGTAGGTACCTACTTGGTCCGACCAAATTTTTACCAAATTTTCAAGGAAGCAATATATTGTGATTTTAATGCAAATTCCAGAAGGATATGGGAATTAGAGATGTTTAGATATGCAAAAATAAGCCTTGAGGTTTGAAATGGGAAACACTTAGGATGTTCAAGAAGATGATTAATTCAAAGAATAAAACAAAAAAAAGGGCACACTTAAGGGCCAACTAATTGAGTCAATTAAATGCTTAAAGGAAAATTTGAAATTGCACAAGATTAATTTAATTTTAAAAATTAGGGTTTGTTGCATAAACCGCTTAATTTTAAAAATTTAAATTTGAATGTTGTAAGGAGGGAAAGTGAATTTTGAAATTGAATCAAGGACTCAAATTTGAAAATTAATTCAAGATCTACACAACCTAGAAGTTCAATTTTAAAATTAAAAATTAGGGTTTTTTATATAACCACGTGATTTAAAAAAAAATGAAAATTGAACATGTAAATTAAAAATTGAATTTGTAAGATTGGAGAGCTCTTAAATCTGAAACAATCAATCCAATTTAGACAAATCACAAGCTCAATTTTGAAACTAAAGATTAGGGTTTTTGTGAATTTAACCTCTAAACTTTTGAAAATTGCAAGGAAATTAAGCTTGTAATTGAAAATTTGAATTGTAAATTGTATACACTCAAATTTAAAAACAAAAATAATAAAAGGGTTTAAGGAGTCGGGTTCACCAGAATGTAAAGTGGAAAATTTGAGGCTTAGTAAATTCACCACATGGAAGGGGGAAATCACTAAGACAATTTTCACTTGGAGGACTTTACATTCAAAAGAGGGGATGAGTCTACTAGATCCAATCCTAAAATGATACAAGGACTAAATACTAAGTAGATTGGTTTTGTTTCAAATGTTTTTGACCCACTTTTGTAAGTTGACTACTTGAATTAAGACTAAGTGTTGGAAATGAAGACAAATATGGTAAAACAACGAGCTACGGATTCGGGATTCAGTTGTGCACCTGGATTGAAGCTTCTTTGTGAAATCTACGAAAAGTTACAGGGACCATGTGTTCGGACCAGGTCACCCTCCTATCGATCCTCTGAACTTTTCACGCATCGAAAAGGGTTTTTTCATCTCTACAAATAAAGCTTAACTCTAGAAGAACAATTAAACACATTCTTCCTGCACATAGAAGGAAAGAGAAATGTGTTAGGAATAGGGGTTTGCCTATAGGTCAAACCCTGGTTTTGGAATTAACCAAGTGGTTGAAATAATGTAATTGAAATGACTGAAAGTAGAAATCCTCCTCTTTGAGGCGATGTTGAATTTATTGAAAATGAAATGCTTATACCTCCTTGTGAATTTTTTCTTGCCTCCACATGGAATTATGATTTCAAGAATTAGAATGATGATCTCCTCTTAAATGCTTGAAATCTTGACTCTATTGTTGCTCCAAATCTTGAAGGAAGACTGAAAATTCTCAATTTCTCTTGAATGCTTGAATGCTTGATCTCTTGAATACTCAGATGCTTGATTGAATTTCATGTTCTTATCAAATGAGGGGGGAAATCCCTCTTATATATTTGCCCATAAAATTAATTGATTAATTTTCCGATATGAGCCGACATAGAGGGGATTTTCCCACTTCAAATTTGATACAGGTCAGGGGGAGGATCAAGGTGCAGGCAGGGTGCATTACTGAGTTGAATGGATTTTTTGACATGTGTGAGCATAATCAGGTCTTCGATCAGGCCGAGGGGCACAAACACTAAGGTGAAGAACCAAATGCAGTCAAAAATTGCAAGGGTTGCGATTTTAGGATGTTACAGAAGTCCTCTCTTATCACTCCACACATTATTAAATTGGGCCCTTAACCCTAAGTGTGCTTCATTTTATTTTATCTTCTTTAATCAATTAATTTATTAAAATCTAATAAGGTCCTATTTTGACCTTCAAGGCCCAATTTCACATATTTAAACACCTTGAATCTTCACACCCATTTGGGGATCACCTTATAATCATGATACCTTGCATCCCTAGAAATTTGGAAAAAGGTTGATAGGACCAGTGTGAATCACACCGATCCCAACTTTTTCTCTCTGAATTTTGGGATCATGTTTTGGCGGTATTATAATGTTGAAATCTAGTTTTTTTCAAAAATATATCAATTCTAATTCAGCCTTATGGTGATTTCAATTATGAAATCGCTATATAAGGCATCCCTCTCAATTTATTTTCATCATAGTCTAATCATATGCAAGCATTATCATCAATTTGAGAGCAAATCTGATTCAAGGAGCAACAAACTACATCAAGGCATCTTCAACTTATGTTTCAATTATGATTTCATGATGCATTTTGTGTGATTTATCATGTTATTGCATCAACACATGAAGGACTTATCCTAAGACAATTGCATCACCTATTGAAGGTATAATCATCTACATTCAAGCATTTAAATCCCTTGCCCTGAAAAGGCAATATTTTCCATTACACTTCAATTAAATTTCCATTTCTATGTCAAGTAGGGTTGATTCCAAACTCGGGGTTTCACCTAAGGCAAACCCCTATCCACAACACAATTTCCCTTATTTTTGGTGTGTAGGTGGTAGATTCGGAGTCGTGCAAGTGGGAAAAGATGAAGGAGACTAAGACAAAGTGAGTTGCCTTTTGTAGAAATTCTAAAGACCTCTGGACTAGGGTGTTATAGAGGGACCAAAGTGTTGGATGAGGACCAGGGCGCTTCATCCTGGTCCTTCTAAGACTAGAGTGCCCAACACTCACTCTGGTCCCATCAAATTTTCCCCAATTTTTAGGTAGAGGCTCTAATATTCTTCTTCTTCTTATGCTCAGATCCTAGTTTATAGCTCTATTTGATTTTTGCAACATTCTATTTTCATCATTTCATTTCAATAGATTTAGTATTTGTAATTCTAAACCTAATTCAAGTTACACGATTTCAACTCAAACAAAAGGGGAATTAGGACCTCAATCAACATTCAACCCTCTTCTTAATATAATTGAGGTTGGATCTATTAAGGATTCATCCTCCTTTTAATGTATTAGTTAATTCAGCTAATTAGTGGTCTTATCCTACTTGGTGAGACCCTAGTTCCAAATTACCCCATTACAGGCACAATAACACAGAATCATCTAAAAGATGAATTAAAAGAAGAATAATTGAAGATCTTATAAATCTCAACCGCCAACAAATCTATATCATCTTGTGCCAATAGAAGGAAATTTCAATAAATATTTTTGATAGACAAGGAGACCCAAAATAAATTCGTCCAAAACTCCAAAGGATTTTCAAAATGAATGTAGTACATGGTTTATGCCCTTTGCCACCAACTCAAGGTAATCACCTCGCCAACCCATGAAGACATACGACAAGAGAATCTTTTGAGGATCTACCCACCTCGATTTCGAATCAACCCCCTTCAAGCTAATATCACTTCTAACAAAAAATATTACATTCTCTTTATTTCCTTAAATTTTAAGAAATCTTCCCACCTTGACATCCTTTGTCAACGCCACCCTTTCCACCATGGCTAACAATCCCCAACACCAATTTGAGCATTGATGGAATTATTGAACCATCTTATCTCGCTAACTTGAAGTCCAAAGGCCAAATTTGTCTACACACATCAACCTTAGTATTTCCATCCTTTTCACATGTGACACTTTATAGCATTGAAAATTTGATAAAAGGTGTTTGATTCTTTGAACATCTTTATCCAATTTCAAACTCTCTACCTTTCCTTTTAATATAGCATACACTATGATCGGTGAATCACCTTCTAGGTGTAGATTTTGCACTCCTAGCTTAATCACCTCTTGAATTGCTAGTAGAGCTGCACTAGCCTCTGCTTCATTATTAGTGCCCACTCCTAAGAATTGACTACACTTAGCAATAATTTTCCCCAGACAATCTCTAACTATGCATCCCACTCTTGATGGGCCTTCATTACGTCTTGCAATACCATCAAACTTTACCTTGATCCATCCTTGCTCTAGAGGAAACCAAGTCACCTAACTAATCACTCAATTTAAAGGATGAACCCTTTTCAACCCATTAACAAGCAAGATCAATTTCTATTGGTTTGATGTTTGTTAACCTCTATTATGATTGGGCATGTTCCTAATTGGTTCATGACATCATCTTTCAAGGTCATGGTGACACACATGAGTATATTTGAGAGACATCATCATTCTTCATCTGGACTCTACCTCCTAATCCCTATCTAGAATGGGAAGCATTCTTCATTTGGACTCTACCTCCTAATCCCTATCTAGAATGGGAAGAATTCTTGCATTTGTACTTGGTTTATCTTCTTCCTAACAAGAGAAATATTGTTTGTAGGCATTGGACTATGTTTTGTCTTCAAGCACTCACCATTTCTACTAGACATTATTCATTATGAGGGGGCTATGTAGTCTCCTTTCTTCCTTCCTATGGGGTGATGTTTTATTGTCTATACATGATGTACATGTACTTCTTGGGGGGTGTGATTGAGTCTTCCATCCATGTTTTATCTCTTTTGGAGAGGAGTTTTCTCTTACAAGGTTTTGTCCTTTGATCTTCTTTGTGAGAGATTGCATTGCATTGTACATGGGTACCTAACATGGAATAGTTGTCGGGACCTGTTTTGCATCTTGCTCATATTGCATAATAATTTTCTCCCTAAGTTACACTTAGGGGGGTGTTGGAGGGAATTAATATTTACTCATTATTCTTAAGTTCGACTTAGGCATTTATCATTTTCTAGGTGCATAGGCATTTGCACTCAAATAGTCGTCAATAGTTTTCAATAGCTATTTCCTACCTACATTAATATTGGTGCCAATAGTTGGTAGGTAGTTCTACCTACCTCGCACTTCATTGGTGCTCTCATAACTACTCTTCACTTTATAAGAAGAGCCTATTGTACATTCTAACCATCTCAATACATTCATCCATTGGTGAAGTATTATTTCTCTCCAATGTGAAGGTTTATAGTTGTTTGAAGGTCATGGAAGTTGATCACTCCAACACATTTTTCCTTATCTTGATTGTTGTTGTGTTATGTAATTTTGAGTTAATTTTAAAGCTATTTTGATTACGGTAAAATCACATTTTGTTTCAAACTAAGTATACAGAGGAATAATAGAAAGTAGTGAAGACGAGAAAGTGAAAAATGATGAAAATACAATGTCGAAATTTTTTAATTTCTTTAAAATAAATGATGTTGATAATTGTATAGGTATGATGATGAGTTTGTTGGATATTGGTTGATATGTTGTCATTGATGTTAACATATGTGACATTTGTGGAGATTGTTGGAAAGTTTTATGTGTATTCCAGTGTTACAGTTTGATTGGATGAGTTGCTTTAGCATGTGTATTGTAGATGAGTTGAAGCGGTGAAAGGGTTTCTGTAGACACCTAAAAATGTCTCATTAATCATGTACTAATTATTCCTCTAATTAATTAAGTAATTTTTTAATTATTTAATTAAGTTAATTAGTCTTATTCTTCTAAATTCATATTTCTTCATTTTACTAATTATTCTATTTTTTTCTAATCATTTAATCATCAACCCTTTTCTAAATATTAATTAAATATTTATTATTTAATTAATTGTGATTTTAATCCTTTAATTGAATAATCTTTATTATTTAATTAAATTCAATTTCTAAATAATTAAATAGTTTATTTAAATTATTTAATTAACTAATTAATTCTTCAAATTCTAATTCCAAATCCCCAAATTCTAATCTCATTTTATTTCATTTAATTTTATTTAATTTCATTAATTCTTCTAAATTCATTTAATTTTATTAATTCCCCAAATTCATATTCTTCCAATTTCTTCTAATTTCAAATACATGTGCATGATTTCAAAAATCAAATTGAATTTCATAGTCAAGTTCTAAATATATTCAAATAACAAATTGAATTTAAAATAAATTCAATATTTGAATTAAATCTCATGCAAAGATTAAATTGAAAATCTAAATCAAAGTGCAAGCACATGATAAATTAATTCAATTATCTTTTCAATCTCTATTTCTATCTTCCACTTTGCTTTTTTCCAAAAAGCTCTCAATCAGTTAACTATTTCAGTTTCTTTAATTCTCTCCAATCATTTGTTTTCTATCTTCTAGTTAGCTTTTTCTAAATAAAGCTTTCTTTGGCATCAGTCAATTATCCTCCAATCATTCTTTTTCATCTTTCAATCATCTTTTTTCTCAATCAGTTAACTCAATTAACAATTCAATCTATTCTATTCCTCCTCTAAATCAACAGCTCAACTATCAATCAACATGTGAGCTCACCTGAGTTCCACCTCTTGATCAATCTATTCCACCTCTTATTCAATCTCACCCAAAATTCTATAAATTGAGCATTCAATCTTCATTTTCAACAATCACGAACTTTGAATATTTGTGTCAATTGTAGGTTGTCAGCGTGATATCAAAGAGCCACCATACCACAAAGAAGAGAAGAACAATGGAAGCTACATGTGATCATGGAATAGGGAGTTTTTATTGATAGATTTTATATTCCTATTGCTTGATTGTGTTATTTCATTGGTTTTGTTTAGAATTCTTTGATTAGATAGGGATTCGTGATTTCCCTTTATTTCTAATTGAATTAATGATGAATTTTAGCATATACATTTTGGTGAACCCGACGTGAAGCAATAGCTAATTAACCCTCTATGTTTTCTGTGTGATTTTTGCAAGTCATGCAACTTTTCTTCTTTTTTGCAGGTTTTGTATGGATTGCAAAGCGGATTCAATCATCACACAATCGAGTATACAAAATTATGTAATCGCATAGACAGGTTCACGCAATCGAAAATGCAGGGTGACGCATTAATGCAGACCCTATCACGCATTCACCTAGATCTTATCACACATTCACCTAGATCTTATTACGCATTCGACAGACCTGTTTATGCATTATGTTCATCTTATTTTTCTCATTTTCTATCCTCTGTTGTATCTTGATTCTGTATTAAATTCTTTAAATTTGAACATTGTTTACCCTTATCTGATGCTTTAATTATGACATCTTATGGCACATAAGGTACAATTTAATATTTCAGGTGCTAGAAGGACAAAAGAACAAAGGAGACAAGCTAGACGTTATCAGCAAATCCTAAAGGCAAAAAAGAAGATACAAGATATGGAGGACCAACCAGCCATTGACAGATACAATAGCCTAGTTCTCTCATATAGAGTGAAATATGATTTGCTTAATATAGAATGGTTGATAAGAGATCTTACTAGGGTATCACAATCTGTTTTGCATGTTTCAGATCAAATTTAGTTTTTTTTTGTTTTCTTTATCTGTCCTTCACCCATTCGCCCTGTTCTTTTTATGCAATCAATCTATCAGTATACCACATTTGTTCTATTAGAATTATGCAATTGATCTGTTAGAATCACACAATCGCCCATACAAAATCATGCATTCACTTAGGTATAATAACGCATTCGTTTAATAGAGAGTTGGGTTTTCCATTTTCTATGTGTTTCTTTGGTTACTAATTCCCTATTTGCAACATGTGGTGAAATCACAGAGAAGGCCAGATCATTACAAGGGCATTTTAGAAATCATGAACATGCATGTTTTCACACTTCAATTTTGTGCTTAAAACAAATCTAGTTAAAAATGAACATGCATGCTTTCACACTTCAATTGGGTGCTTAAAACAAATCTGGTTAAAATTGACATGCATGCTTTCACACTTCAATTTGGTGCTTAAAACAAATTTGGTTAAAATTGACATGCATGTTTTCATACTTCAATTTGGTGTTCTAAAATTGACATGCACATGCATATCTCACACCTAAGTTTGGGTCTTTAAAATGAACGTGAATCAGGCTTATCAACAGAATAAATTACACTTTGCAATTTTTTAAGAGAATGAACTTTTTATTGTATTTGGGATGGACCTATTGTTGCATTAACTACCTTTCCACCTGCCTCCGGGTCTTGGGAGAAAGGGAAAGGTGATAACGACACCCAATTTTTCATTTAAGTAGTGAGGGATATCTTTGACTGGGGATTTCATCACCCCACAGAGGTACTTTGAATTGGGATGTGTTGGGGATATCATCTCTCCCAACGTACTCTCAAGCGGGTTTTTCGAGTCGCTATATAATTATACTAGACAGGCAGCTAGAGTGTTGGGTGAATTTGACGTATGTGGGGGCCTTCCCTACACCGATAAGCTTAACTAAAGCCATAACTGGCTTTCTCTAAGAATCCGTCATTGGATAGGGATCCCTCAAAATTTACTATAAGAACTAACTTAGTAGCCCAAATCCCACTTTCATTGATTCAGGGAGTGTGGATTGTACCCCTAGATACCCTTCATGTACCTTACATTATGGGACAGAAATCCCTCAGTGATAAGATCTCAGGATCTTCGAGGTAAGAGAGACTGGCATGCTCGAGAAGTATGTGTCATGGAGTGGAGCCAGTGCTGCCAGACTCTCTAGATGTTCATCTTGTTTTGGTATTTTATTATAAGGGCCTCTTTGAATGTTTTCCAATATCCAGCCTAAGATTGTCTTCTGTGCTTTTATATGTATCATTGTGCTAGACTAGTATTGAGTCAGTATTTGGGCTATTTCAGGCCCTACCTTGCGTATCTATGAATTCTCAGAGTTTGTTAGAACATAGTTCAGTTAGCTATATTTATCTTCAAACATGTTCTCAGATTTGAAAAATAATAGACTTATCCTATCAACAGAGTTATTTGAAATAAAATTTACCTTGAAACATACTTGTGACCATAGGCGTCCTTGCATAGTCCTCATTTATGTCCTTAGAATTTGCATAAGTCCATGCATAGTCCTCATTTACATCCTCAAAATTTGCATAAATCCTTACATTGTCATATTTTACGTCCTCATAATCTTCGCATAGGTCCTTATTTATGTCCCATTAACCTCCTTGTTCATTTTAGGGTCATTATAATCTTCATAATTAGTCCTTGTTTAGACCTCATATACGTTTGTCTTAGTTCGTTATCATTTGCACAATCATCCTAGAAAGTCATAGCATGTGTCCTAATGGCTCTCCCATGTGATGGTTTTCTCCCCTTCGAGTAACCTAATCTAGTGCCAAATGGCGATCAATGAGAAATCATTGACAGTTTAGATAACTTAGCTTGGCAATTAAAGACAAGCCCACCTCAGTACATGGGAGTTGAGTATGAGCTAGATAGAGAGTATAAAATTGCCCATAGAATTGATAGGGAGATTGCTGCAGAACTTCTTAGGCAAGAACTTGAAAAAATTGCATTGCAAAAATCTCAAAGTACTCAACAAGTCCTACGTCCAAATCCCTAATAGAGAGTTTGGTCTAGTGTTGCATACTTCACTTTTAGGTCTAGAGTCTTGCATTCATAATCCAGGTTTATCATCGCCTTGCATTAGGTTCTAAAGCATCCTCATATAGAAGTCTTAAATGCTCGTCACAAGGTCACAAAAGGCAAAGAATAAAATGGACCCAAATAGTGATCCATCAGTTAATCCAAATTAGAACATGGACATATCAAGTAGTCAAAATTCTCATCAATGAAATTCCTATGCCATGTCAACAATACATGAACTACAACAAAACTTAGCACGTGAAGAGATTGAGTCATCTCAACAAGACTGACATGTCCTTATGATTCTAAATGCTCTTATACATAATGACAGGGATAGATATCTCTCGTTGTTATTACAAATTGGTGCCAAGTTACCTAAAGATTTTGATGTCACAATAATCTTACCATTAGGAATCACTTTAGGTCCAAATAGCAGTCAAATACCAAATGTAACACAAACACAAGCCATGACCTCAAGTTTCTCCCATAATGCATCAACCTCATCTACACAAACAAATGTGGCGTCAAATGTGAGTTCTCAAGAAAGTGCATCGTCCTCAACAATGAATGTTAGTGCACAAACACAGGCTATCATAGCCTCTCAAACTACACCAGTAATGTCAAGTGTTTTGGCACCAATTCAAACACAAACCTCACATATTTCTCATACAACAAGTTCCACTCAACCTTCGGTTTCCTATTCCATAGGTTTTACATATAGTCATCAGAATACAGACCCAGGTTCCACTAATACAATGAGTACAACCCAATCAAACATGGGTTCACAATTCACTTATTTCACAATACCTAGCAAAACCCATAACATCCAGAAATATAGTTATGGTACCTTTCAACAACCTCCTAGTTATACTACCATGAATCCTTAATTTTGTGGGAAATATACATGTGCAAAGTGTACCACTGACTCCGATGGATATTTTGACCCAACAAGTACAGAATCTGCAACAACAAATGATGACTATGCAAACCGGTAACAATAAAAAGAGCTATACAATGCAGGACTTACGTCCTTATCCTTTTGATCACACAATATACATGTTTCCTTTCCCACCATATTTTGAAACACCGAAATTTGACAGATACTGAGGGAAACGTGATCCTAGAGATCATATCAGTGAATTTTTCACTGCATGTATAGAGGTTGCAACTGAAGACACATATCTAATGAGATTGTTCCCAAAAAGTCTCAAAGATTCGGCCTTGGAGTGGTTTTCACATCTCCCACCAACGATCACATCATGGGGCAAATTAGTTGAACATTTCATTTCTAACTTCTCACATAACATTGAAACCCCAGTTACATTGATGGACCTATGTGTCGCAAAACAATATGCAAATGAAACATTTTCGTCCTTCATATAAAGATGGAGATCTCTCTACAGAAGGTGCAAGACTATTATTCCCGAAACTAAGCAAGTTGACATGTTTGCAAAAAACTTAATACCAAAAATTAAGTACCTGATACAAATGCAATGTTTGCTACATTTAAACAAATCACTAAAAAAGCCTTGAAGTGTGAGAAAGGACTAGTAGAACAAGGTATCATAAAATATGGGAATAACAACAACAATGATAAATCCAAGTTTTGGTCAAGAAATAAGAATGTGACCAATGATGGTGGTGTAGATGCCCGTACAGTGAACAAAGCTCAACTGGTTATATCTTTACAAGGACCAAGTCAATCACTTAGTCCATATACAGAGAATAACACAGTGTCGGCAAACGTAAACATTGTGCAAGCTACAAACACAAAACTCCCAAGGGTAAATACTCCAAAAAGGAACTACACACCTCTAGGGGAGCCTATTTATTTAGCATTAAAGAAATTAATATAGAAAAATATGATTACTTTGCCAGAGGTTAGAGTATATGAACTGGGTCCTTTCAAACCTACATGGTGGAATGATAACGATTTATGTGACTATCATCGTATAAAAGGGCATAAAACTACGAGTTGCTATAAATTGAAGAACTTAATTCAGGACTTGATAGATCAAGGTGGCATCATAGCTAATACCATTAAAACTTTGATGAACAATCACACCATCTTTAAGGATCCTTTTATCAAACATGATAAAGGGAAGGCATCAACATCAGGAACACAATACAATACTACCAACTATATAAAAGTCTCATATGACTATACTATTCATGCTATTAGCTCTGGAGATGTAGTAAATGTTGAGTCACAAGAAGACCATGATGATAAGCAAAGTGAAGAGACTGGTAAATATGATAACCAAGTTTGTATGATGTCAGAAGCACCAAAATATGATAAAGACGTAAATCTTTGTCTTATGGACTGGGGCTAGGAAGTACCATTTTATTCAGGATGGTTTGAAGATGAAATTATAGCACAAATCATGTATATCAGACTTGCACATGATGATGATTATAGGACGGGATATGAAATAAACCTTGAAAACACAACATATGTTGCAGAAATGTTGTTCATAAGAGATAATATAGTGGCCACCATCACAATTAATCCAAGAGATAGAGACTATAAAGTAGTTACCCACATATCCAAAGTAACCTTACAAGGAGTACCATCCAACCCGTCACCAGTAGTAGGGACCTATAATGTGGTTGAACAACTGAAGAAAATCCCAGCCTGGATATCAAACTTTGAGCTATTTCGTATATTACCAAATCACAAAGCTATCCTGGATATAGCACTTCAAGATTCAGTAGTTGACAGAGATATAGATGAAAATTATTTCCAATCCATGGTGGGGAATTTAGTTGATGGTACCCACATTGCTTTCACAGAATGAGATGTTCCCAATGATAGATTTCTACATAATGAGCTGCTACATCTAGAAGCTTATATACATAAGAAAAAAATCAAAAGAGTACTTATAGATGGAGGAGATGGTCTTAACATTTGTACACTAAATTGGGTCAAGGCATTGGGTTATTTTGAGCTTCATATTGATCCTTCAAAGAAAATAAATATCAAAGTGTATGATGATGAAGAGCGCCCTTCAAAAGGTGTAGTCACACTACCAATACAAATAGGACCTATCACAACATAGGTTACCTTTCAAGTGTTGGACAGAGAAATATGGTATAACATGCTATTAGGTCGCCCATGGATTCATGCCATGTAGGTCGTACCTTCAACATTCCACCAATGTGTTAAGTTTCCACACAATGGCATTGAAATTGCCATACAAGATGATCCAAACCCATTTCAACACTGTAATCACTTAAAGGCAAGTGTAGATATCCAGGTACCCATTAATAAAGAAGCACCGCTCGCTACACAAATGGAGTCATTAACAATGACATAAATAAACAAAAATACACCTATCGCATCTTCTTTACAGATTAAGGATGTTGGTTGTGGGGAATATTCCATTTTGAGCACCTTGAATGGCAGACAATTATCTCTTTCTCCTGGGTCTTTTGGGAAGCCTCAGAACACAATGATGAAACAACATAAAGGAAAAGAGATAGTAAAGTACTCAGATTCATGCTTTTTAATTAGATGGGGAGACTTACAAGAAGAATCTCTAAATGAAGATGTCAATCACTGGATATATAGAGAAGAAGATGACATGACAATACCTAGGTTACCTTTAGATTAGTATGGCAATGGTTTCAAGATGCTACAAAAACATGGGTATGATGGTACCACGGGCTTGGGACTACAGAAGCAAGGAAGATTAGAACCTGCTTTACTGAATGAAAACCCAATCAAGGGTTAGGATATAAACATGTACCAAATATAATAGAGGCAAGACAACGTACACTAGATATACTGAACAAACCTAGACTACCATCAAAGTACATACCTCAAAGTTAGTTATCAGCATGACTATTTCCCTGTTCATCTTAGAGAAGCAAGAGAGCACCAGCATCTCCTAGTATGGAATCAAATGGTGAGGATATGAGGCAACTTCTACAAGAACCTAACACAAAATCACCTAGCAATACAATATCTGAAACATCTACACAAGCAAATATGGTAACAGACACAGGCTTAGCACCAACAAATGAGCCTAATCCTTGGTTGTTGTCAATACTTTTGCCAAGGGAAACAACTAAAGCTCCTCCAAATGAGTCAGATGAAGAAAGACTACAATGACTTATACCAGGCTTAAGAAGGGTGTCCACCACACAAAGGAGGTCCACAAATCTACAACAAACTTAGCTACAAGAACAAGAGGAGATAAGTGATACAACCTCAAAAATTGAAACATACGTAGAAAGTGTGATTGATTCTCACAAATATGAATTCCTATCTGATCATGATGATAGCCCACAATCAATAGATACGACAGATGACAACCAATCACCCATTGATGATGAAGATATATCAGGTCATCCAAACAACCAGGTATGCATGTTATCGAGATCTTTTACAAAAGAAGGAAACAATAACTTACCCCTTATACATTCATATTTGATTGATTGGGGTGAGAAGGAAAACCAACTCTAGACTGGTTTGAGAATGATGAAGCTATTGCAGAATTTCTCAGGGTCAGAGAAAGATTTCCATAAGGTGATCACAAGGCAGAATTTTTTATAGACTTGGATAGAATGACATACTTTGGAGAGGCAAGTGCCTCTGTGACAGAAGCTATAGATGAAAGTGATCACAATGGCAAGAGAAAGTTAGACAACCTCCCTATTGAACAAAAGATTTTAGAATTACTTATGGAAGAGAATGAAGAAGTCAATATAGAAGAAGGAGAAGTTGTACATAATATTCACTTAGCAAAATCATTAAACCAGTAAAAAAAGGACAAGTTCATACAGATCTTCAAGCAATATCCGATCAATTTCTCTTGGTCCTTGTAGTGTCATAAAATTGTGACCCTAGCAATTTTCGACTGCATTAGGGTCCTCACGCATGCGAGATGAAATCCTCTAGCCTGATTAGAGACCGGAGACTGCTCAACCCTCGGAATCAGCTTCTTCCTTGGCCTCTGCATCACCCTGTTCGCATTCTGCCCAGAAGAAAGGGGTAGGATAGGGGCGTGGTGCCCCTTTCCCCCCTAGGACAAGGAAATGGTGCCCTTGTCCTCCCAGGATAGGAGCGTGGCACCTCTATCCTTGCCCTATTTTGGGGCAGGACCCTTCCTAGAGCATGCATTATGGGTTGTGTTGTGAGCGAGAAACTCCCCCAATGTCGGCTCGTGATGAAAATCAAATCCGCTAACATGTATTTAAGGGGAATTCGTCCTCTCATTTGCATAAGTGGGAAAAAGGGTAGAATTTTGATAAGTTCAAGTTGCATAAGCGATCAAGCATTCAAGATCATTCAAGCATTCTTTTCCACCATTGAGCATTCTCAAGTCTCCCTTAAAGGCTAGGTGTTGCATTCAAGTCAAGGATTCAACCATTGAAGAGGATATTGATTAAAACATTCAATTCCAAACAAGAATTACTACCACAACCTCCCTTGAGGTGATTTAGAATTCAGACTTTCATTTACATCTACTTGCAAGTACTTTCTTTCATTACTTGGTTAATTCCAAAATTGGGGTTTGACCTAAAGGCAAACCCCCAATCCCAACCCATTTTTCTCTCTTTTCTATGTAGGTTGTAGGTGTGTAGCTGTACTTTCAAATTCGGGCTCAATTTGTAGAGGTGGAAAAACCCTTTTCATTTCACGGATTTTTTGGGGGACCGTCTGCATTCCCGCCACGGTCTGGGCAACTTTTCCTCAAATTCGCAGGGCGACTTTGTTTCGACATATTACTACTAGATCCAATTGCACAACTTCATCCCATATCCCAATTTAAGTTATAATTAGTTCTTTGTCACTTTTGCATTACATATTTCAATCAATTCCTTTCCATTTCAAATAGGAAGAGGGGATTAGCTTATCATTCCCATTTCACTCAAAATTCTATCTTCTTGTTGGGAGATTGAAACTAGTCAATTCTCCTCTCCTCTTCTAATGTAATTGGGTGAAAAGAGTTTGAAGGGAATCCGTAGTGAAACTCTCATCTCTCCTTGGAGGGAAAGAGTAGTTTCCTCTTGATCTGCATCATTCACCATTTCACCACATTACACTTTGGTGAACCTGATGTCTTGCATTCTCTCCTTTGAACAAAATTGCATATTTTTCATTTGCAAGTTTAAATTTTCTGCAAACATAGTGGTTAAATCACTCAAACCCCTAGTTTTTAAAATTAAAACTGAACTTGTGATTTGTAAAAATTGCTTGCGGTTATCTTAGATCTGAAAGTTTTCTTGTTTATCAAATTCAATTTCCTCATTGTCTTGTTCAATTTACAAATCAAATTTACAAAATTAAGAGGTTACTTGTTAAAACCCTAGTTTTCCAAAATCATCTTGAACTTGTGCAAAAATTGGATTTTCATTTAATTTTCAGATTTCTAATTGTTCTCAGACTTGTTTTCATTCCTACAATTCAAATTTTCAATTTCCCTCCTTTTTCCCAAAATTCAAATTTCAAAATTAAGCGGTTAGGTCAGAAAACCCTAATTTTTAGATTTAATTGGATTTTGTGCAAAATTCAAATCAATTTCATTCACATTCATATTTCTAAACATTCTCTAAGGTGTCCCTATCCATTAGGTTTGACCTTTTTCAAATTTGCAATTCAATTCCTCTTTTTCTTCAAAGCCCTAATAGGGTCCTATTTTTACATTTGAACCTTCATTTTGCCCATCTAGAGGTTGTAAAATTCGTCAATTGTTGGCGTTAGCTTTAAAATCATCGTAATATTCATCCCTGAAAATTTTGAAAAAAGTTGGTCGCACCATGTGCGTTCCCACTACGATCCTTGACTTTTTTCCCAAAATTTTGGGAGACTATTATGACTGTATTTAATAGCTTAAATCCAGAAGATTGGCTGATTTTGTCAGTTTTTTATCCCTCTAGAATCGTAAATACCTCCAAAATTCAACATTTCAAATTTCAAGAAAAATTTTAAAATTATGAGGTTAATTATAGTCTGCCCTGATTTTAAAAATTCTGATTTTAAAATTAAGTGGTATTCCCTTGGCCCTAATTTTAGAATTTCGATTTCCTTACATTTTTGTAAATTGTGTCATCCTCTTCTTCCAACAAAGTTCAAATTGTGTAATCATTATTTTCTTAAATTTGGCATTAATCAATTTTGTAAGCTTTGTTCCAAAATTCAAAATTCAAATTTTCCCTCTAGTGCATGAGTTTTACCACTATTAATCCTACCTACCCAATCCCCTTTAGATGAAGCATTAGAATTAAGGATTCCCAAGGTTTAATTACCGAGGAGATGGAGCCTAATTTAGGTGACTTCTTTAAGGAGGATCATGATAATTCTTCCCATCCTAATCATGTGCCTATTCACCCCATTGATGAATCCCATGATGAAGAAGAAGCTTTAACTAGGGTTTCTTTAGATCAACTTTCCACATTGGATAATCAATTTGATAACTTTCAACAATGGATATCCCAGGAATACCCTAATAGTGAAGCTCTTCCATTAATTGAAGGCCTTAAGCACATGATTTAAAGTGATAAGAATGGAATTGATATATTACGTGGCATTGCACATATTGTTGATTCTAATGTCATTCCTATCAAGAGTTGTGTCGAAACCCTAGGTTATTCACAACCTTCAACACACGTCAATCCTTCTATTCCTTTGACTACTCTTATGACTAGTATTCCTACTTTTACTTCCAACATCATGGCTACTTCAACTCAAGGTGTCATTCCTACAAACATTGGTCATGGGGGAAAACCCTCTTCTTCATTTAATCCTCCTTCTTTACCAATGTCTTCCATAAGTATTCATATTATTCCTCAACCAATCAATGTGACACAAGGGGGCAATTCCTTCAACAACTTTGTTCCTCCTTGAAGTGTCCCTTTTCCTACCCAATCATCACCTATGCCTACTTATCATAATGTCCCACCACCTTATTCTCATTACATGTCTTATTTCGATAACATCACACCACCTTCTCAATCAACTATGTCTAACATCAATTCTTCCACTGAAATGACAATTAACAATCTTTCTCAAACCATGTCTTCCTTACAACAACAAATTTCTTCTATGAGTCAATCCAAGTTTAGTGTGCCCATCTTTGATGTTGCGAGCCCCCACTTTCTCTTGATATTGTTAGTCGTGCCACCTAAACATGTTGAGATCCCTCAATTAGAACTCTATAATGGAAAAGGTGATCCTCTTACGCATGTCAAAACATTTCAAACCTTGTGTACTGATTTTGCTTATGGTCAAAGATTTCTTGCAAAATTGTTTATAAGAACACTAAGAGATAAGGCTTTACAATGATATTTCTCTTTTCCTTCTTATTCTATCACTTCCTTTCAACAACTGGCAAATGCTTTCATCCAACAATTTCAAAACAACATTGTTCCTAAAATCAGTTTGACTGATTTAATGCATTGTAAACAAGGTGTTAAAGAAAAAGTGACTGATTTCATTGGTAGATATAAGAATTTGTGTGCTCAAATTTCTTTTCATGTACCTGCTAATGATATTCAAAGAATTTTCATTTCTAATTTACAAAAAGATATCAGGGAAAAAATTCTTTTGTCTGTGTTTACTTCCTTTCCACAGTTGTGTGCAACACTCCACAATTATCAACTGGTTATGAGTCAAATGGAGCAATCGACTCCAATAACTCTGAGTGATAAGGGGGAGAATGTTTAACAACTGTTTGCAAAGTTCAAACCAACAAAAAGTTTCATCAAGTTCAATGATACAATCAACAACCACAATGTGAATGCTACAACAGGTGTGCCTCCTATTTCTAAATTTTTCAACAGAGAAAAATAGTTTACTCATTTGAATGAATCTTTACATAGTGTTATGACTCAGTTGTTGCACATAAATTTTATCAAACTTCCTCCTATAAAACAAATTGATCCTTCAAAACTTGCATCCCCTTATTTTGATAACAATTCCTTGTCAATTTCATCATCGGCCTGGTCATGATACTAAGAAATGTTTCGCATTGAAGAATAAGATTCAAGATTTGATTGATAATAACACTATATGATGAATACTAAGAGGGGGGGGTGAATTAGTATGCCAAAAATCTCTGCACTTAAACACTTTGCAAGACTAACAGTAAACCGGTAAAATAGTTTAGCAGACAAACCGGTTAGCACACATGCAAACCAAATAGAAAATAATGCATTCACCCACAAAAGAACAAACACCATAACATGAGATTTTGATGTGGAAACCCAAATGGGAAAAACCACGGTGAGATGGAACTCACAAGTAACTATCTACAGAATAGGAACCAGATTGGTTAAGGTCAGACCAATTAAGGTCTTACAATGTTCTTTACTAGAATAGATCCTGTTAGGAATCTCAATCTCTGTTAGGAGATAAGTCCGATTAAAGACTACCTTGCTAAAGGATTTTAGATCCACATATGTGAACCACCTTGTTAGAGGATTTACAAAAGGCTTTTGGGCCTACCTGGTTAAGGGCTACAGACTTGTCAAAGATGTGAGTGATCAACAAGTGAGTGATCTAGCAAATAGCACAGATTGCTTGATTAGATCATTGATAGCTCGTTCCTAATGCATTCCAGCACTACTTCAGTCTTCTACACATTCATACTCTCTCTGACTCCACAACCACCTTAAACCCTAGCAACAATATCAACTTCACCAACAACAACAACCTAAAACCCTAGACATGATGTCCTTATAAAGGAATCTGATTTCATGTCGGTCCAATAGGATTATAATCCAATTCCCTAGGTTTAATGAACCTAGACATACTTGGTAACATGACACAAAAAGCACCATTAAAGTGTCAGCACCGTCAAACAATGGGTGGATGGTAACTCATCACAAAATGTCAGTTGGTAACTCATCACAGAGTATTACCGGTTCATACAAAATACCAATTGCCAGTTTGACAAAAATGAAGACTGGCAAAAATGTGTTATGCTACTTTAATCCCTCATACCGCTTAGGATCCATGAACCGCTTGGGGTCGACATGTTGCTTCAGACCGGTAAACACATTTGCAAAACACCAATAGTCTAACGACTATAATACAACATACCGGTTGCAACATATTTCTGTTGAGCTTAAGCTCATACATATAAAGGAGATCTCAATGCAAGTGTGTGTCCATCAATGACAATCACATCATAAACATCAAAAATGCCAACAATCTCCCCCTTTGGCATTGATGGCAACACTTAGGAAAATAAAATTTTGACATCTAAGTGTTTTACAACAAAATCATGCCATTAGCAAAATTGCACCCCCTAAGCATATACACTATCCCTTTAAAAATACAATGTATAACTATTTTGTACATAGAGATATCAAAGCATACATCAAAATTTTAAATACCAGATACTTCTCCCCCTTTGCCAACAATGACAAAGTACAACTGAACAACCCCTGTTTTCATTTGGTATTAAAATAATAAAAGTTTATGACAATAAGGAATAAAACTTGTCAAAAACAGATTTAAAGTCCTGCAAGAATTGTTTCATAGATAAAGACCAAGACTCAAGTAGGGAGGTGGCTACTTCTTTCTCTGTCTACATCTAGGAGACTTGCTTTTCCATGGTGTCAATTGTGCTCATCTCCTATGTCATTGTTAAGGCATCCAGATTTAGATAGCACTTCTGAAGAATTTGCAGACGTGGGCGTAGAACAAGTTGTAGCTCCTACAAATCTCGAGATCGGGTGTTGATCTCATGCTCCATTTTTGCTATCTGGATGTGAAACCAATGAACAGTTTGCCCATAGGCTATAAAGGAGTCATAGGGAGGATTGAATGTGCTCATGTAGGACTACAAGTCAAATTGAAGCTTTTGCTTCTATGCAAGCACATCATCACAGAACAGATGGGGTTGGCAAATCTTGCTGTGTAGAAGATTCCCCTCATCCAGAGCGTCCCTTATATCCTTTTGTGCTTTTTGGAGTTCAGTCCGGAGCTCATTTAACTTCTTCACTAGAGCAATATTTAGAGCCTTTTGATGCTCTTTCTTAGCATTTGCCTATGCTACCTCTTCTAAGCTCTGCACTTGATCATCTACTACTGTGCATAGGAGCTTTAGTTGTGCCAATGATGAGTCGGTACTGGGGAGGTTTGTACCAGGTAACAAACCGGTAAGAGTGTCCACCGCAGCTTGGATCACATCTTTCTCCTTCTTCCTCCTTAACACCTCAAGGAATTCTTGAGCAACCTTGATGCTCTGCAGTAGCTCCATTTCACTTGCAGACTGGAGGTCAATGGGACTAGTAAGGTCAGCTGGTTTGGCTTGACTACCAGTTGCCTTAAGTGTCTCCATCTATGTGCTCTTTGCCGCTTCTCCTGCCTTGTCCTCCTCTATTTTCTTCTTTGCCACTTCTCTTCTCTTATCTTCTTCCTTCTCTTCCTCTTCCTTCTTCCTTTTCTTTGTTTCCTTCCGCTTCTCCTCTTCCTTATCTTCTTCTTATTTGCATCTTCTTGTTTCTTTTTCTCTTCTTCCTCTTCTTTTCTTTTCTTCTCTTCTTCTTTTCTCTTTTCTTCCTATTTCCGTTTCTCCTCATCTTCTTCCTTCTTCTTCTTGTCCTCTTCCTTTTTCTTCTTCTTCTTGTCCTCTTCCTTTTTCTTCTTCTCCTCTTCATCTTTCTTCTTCTGCTCCTCTTCATCCTTCTTCTTCTTCTCCTCTTTATCCTTCTTCTTCTACTCCTCTTCATCCTTCTTCTTCTTCTCTTCTTCATCCTTCTTCTTCTACTCCTCTTCATCCTTCTTATTCTTCTCCTCTTCTGCTTTCTTCTTCTCTGCTTCATCCTTTGCTTCCTCCTTTTTATCCTTAGTTTCCTTTTGCTTTATTTCTTGTTCTATCTACTTCTCTTGTCCTGTAGCTTCTAATGGTGTACCCTAAGCAATATATTCTCCATCCAGAGCATCGACATCAATAGTGTCGATCGGTTCAGAAAACGGATTTCCTTCATCATCAAACACTTCATCCAGTTTAGTTATTGTCGGTTCTTGCTTAGCCTTCCTATTGGCTTCAACCACTCTATGCATCTTCAAGGCTTCTAGAGCAAGGGTGTGTGTATTCTTGAGCACTTCTTTACCTTTCCCTTCAAGTAACAGGAGTCTTCTTCTTCTCATGAAGAAGAGGCCTTTGTATTTATTCATTACTTCAAACAGTTCTGAGTTTGATACATCAGGAAAGTGTTCTGGAAAAACTTTTTCTCTCATTTCCTATTCCTGCTCTATGGTAATGCGCCATTTATTGTCTAAGGACTTATACAAAGAATCTGGTGTCTTAGATCTAATTTCTGAAGGTGGCCGGTCATTAACACATAAATACTGAATTATTTCTTTATCAACTACTTCCTTTTCATCATCATTAAAGTCATCAAAACATTCAATCAAATCATTCAACACTTTTCTCCTAATGTTTTTGATAGTTCTTTGACAATGTGTCAAAGGTTTGTAGGAGGAGATGTCAATATTTAATGGTGCCGATGATGCCGATTCATTCTTTGCCTTTTTCTTTACTTGACATGTCTTCTTTGGTTTTTCCTCAGACACAGTTTCTTCTGAGTCTAGAGAGGTATTCCTTGTCTTCCTCTTTCTCTCGAACACTTTAGCAAGTGCTGCTTTAGGTTTCTTTTTAGCTGGTGACCGCTTGGTCACTATAGGACTGGTTGTAGCAGCTGGTGCCCATGCTGAAGGCACTACTTTTGCCTTCTTCACTGAAGGTTCTTTTCCTTTCTTTGTTGAGGGTTCCTCAACTGATGTTATCCTTTCTAGGTAGGTGCCAATTCTTTTTGCCTTTGGATCAAGCGGTGAGGCAATAAGGGTAGAGGCATATCCTTCCAGCATATCATTCATTACCTCATAGCCCATAGGCTCCACTTCCTCCTGTCTGGGCTCAACAGCCTCCATTATGCATTGATCCACTTTAATGGTGAAACAGATATCATCTTCATATTTGTTGACAATATCACCTAATATTCTCACCCTCTGACTCATTTTGCATCTGAACTCATCAAAGTACTTGTTCAAAACTTCAGGGTAACCGGTTCCAACTACTTGAATGCTTTCCTTGATTTGCTTGGTTACCATTTGGTCAGCAGACCACTGGACATCACCTACTCCTAGAAAGTAGCCTTGGAAGTAAAAGAACAACCCAACCAGTAGTTGTCCAAACTTGAACCTCAATGCATTATCATGTTTCATCGATTTAAGATTCAATAGGAGTTGCCTTTGCATACCGATACATAGGTCAAATAATGCATCCTCCTTGATCATCTGGTAAGCGGCATTTACCGCTGCAGCAGATACAGAGTTAATTTTGCTGGCTGAGAACATCCGGTATCCAATCACCATAC
Source organism: Cryptomeria japonica (assembly GCF_030272615.1). Lineage (NCBI taxonomy): Eukaryota > Viridiplantae > Streptophyta > Pinopsida > Cupressales > Cupressaceae > Cryptomeria > Cryptomeria japonica. The sequence goes on from NC_081405.1 coordinate 584,256,976, forward strand.
ATGCATATTTCACCAGATCGTCCTTGATAGAATTGATGGTCATACCTCATGAGTCACTCACTGAACCGGTGAGCTTATACATTTTAGTTTTTCTTACCGTCCTTAGGGCTGGCACTTCCCCTGTATTGCAGAAACCGGTGATGGCATGAATTGCTTGTGGTGTTATATCATGCGTTCTTTCTAGGTACATTTTGTCACCATGAACTCTACTTAGAATGATCCTAATGTGATCATCTATGAAATCCTCCAGAAAATAAATAGAATTGTGGAGCTTTTTCTTTTCCAAAATACTATACTCCGGTTTGATCTTTTTATCTTGTCCACAAAATAAACCTAGTTGCGAGTGAATTGCTAGAGACCCTAGGTCTTTGATTTTACAATCTATGTAATCTAAGATTCCCTCTTCTACTATCACACCAGCTAGAACTTGTGATAGGGCATTATATCTAGACTTGCGTTGAATAAAGCTTGCTGAATCTACAGATGTACTAGAGCTAGTATGGGATGTAGAAGCCATGATAGAAACTGAAAACTCAAAAAATACCTTTCAAAAATCATGAATTTAGGGCTTTCAAATTCTTCTCCACCTCACACTCCATCGGTTGCAATCACCGCTTTGCATTCTTCACTTGACCGTTTGTAATTCGAATTTGAATCTCCTTCAAGGTTCCTTAAATTTCACAAAATCGCAACACAAATCACCTTTCTTCGCTCTGCACTTGAAAACCTTCTTCGCTCAAAAATTGATAGTGAGAAATGATTTGAAAAATCCTTTTAAACATATTCCTCACCTACCACTATTAATGCTCCACAATTAGGGCTAAAACCCTAATTTGCCTTTTACCATTTTTGGTCTTCTGCCAAATGACAGCTATCACATACCAGTTAAGGTCTTTTACCGGTGTAAACCAGGGGTTTGAAACATTTCACCGTTTGCTCCCCCTAAGCTTTTCTGAAGCTTAGTTTGTCGGTTCTGTGATTTCCACACTAGGTGCAGAAACCAGTTCTTCTTGTAACACCTTTGGTTTCTTCTTCCAGGTCTTGTTCATATCTGCTTGAATAGTGTCAACATCAATCTTTCCTTTCGGGGTGACCGGTATATCATCTGATATACTCTTTCTTGATCTACAAAATCTGGCAATGTGACCCAGTTTGTTGCAATGATAACAGACCAATCCAGGTGCTCTCCAAGGTCCATTGTTCATGTTTCCAATCTTCCTTCTGCATGTTGCAGCAGTGTGAGCATGACCATGACAAATCCAACAGTTTTTTCTCTATCCGGTTGCTGCTTGATAGCCACCACTTCTTGGCTGATGATTGAAGGCATTAAACCGGTTGTGATTCTGGTTCACAAAAGGTTCAGGACCAACTCCTTGGGTCCTCTGAGGATATCTTCTAGTGTTATTCATAACAGACCTGCATTCAGATGCTCTATGCCCAAATTTGTTGCATTCATAACAATTACCATTGAATTTATAGGATCTAGGCTTATCATTTAGAAAATAGGGAAAATTATTGTAAGCCTTACTCCTACACACATTGGCAGTATGTCCTTCTTTAAGACAATTAAAGCAAACAGTTTTAAACTTTTGCTTACCTTTATCCTTTGATGTTGGTTGATTCTTTGATGTTCCAGCATTTTTACCAGAGGTCCCACCTTCCTCATGATCGGAATAACCAAGTCCATTAGTATTCTTAACCGGTTTGGCAGATTCAAGCTTTTGCTCTAGCTTGACAGTACTCTTGTTGAACTTAGCAAGTATTTCCTTTGACTTAGTGAGTTCTTTGGAAATAGCAGCGTTTGTTTCCATCAAGTTTTCATTCTCAGAGATGGCAATGTTCAGTTCTCCTTGCATGTCTTCCTTTTCCACTTTGCTCGCATGGAGTTGAGCAGTTAGGGCACTGATCTCTTGCTTCATCTTGGAGATTTCATGATCCTTGTCTTTGACTAGATCTTCAGCTTTCCTCCGGTTCTCAAGCTCTTGGCACATTCAAATAGTCAGTCCTTCCAATTCTTTTCTCAGGTTGGAATTGGATTCATTCATCTTTTCTACTTCTTGAATCAGGGCTTCCATGTTCGCTTCATCAGAGGAACTATTTTCAGATAGCTCCATCAATTTTTCTGCATGTTCTCTCCTTTTTGCTTGAGATGCCTTGTATTTGACCATAAGATCATCATAGGCTTGCTCAGACTGAGTGAGTCGATGAGTAAGTTCCCTCGATGTGTATTCCCCCATATCTCTTTCCAAGTGGTAAAACTTATAGAAAGGTAGGCTCTGATACCAATTGATGAATACTAAGAGGGGGGGGGGTGAATTAGTATGCCAAAAATCTCTGCACTTAAACACTTTGCAAGACTAACAGTAAACCAGTAAAATAGTTTAGAAGACAAACCGGTTAGCACACATGCAAACCAAATAGAAAATAATGCATTCACCCACAAAAGCACAAACACCATAACACAAGAGATTTTGACGTGGAAACCCAAAGGGAAAAAACCACAGTGAGATGGAACTCACAAGTAATTATCTGCAAAATAGGAACCAAACCGGTTAAGGTCAGACTGGTTAAGGTCTTACAATGTTCTTTACCAGAAAAGATCCTATTAGGAATCTCAATCTCTGTTAGGAGATAAGTCCGATTAAAGACTACCTTGCTAAAGGATTTTAGATCCATAGATGTGAACCACCTTGTTAGAGGATTTACAAAAGGCTTTTGGGCCTACCTGGTTAAGGGCTATAGACTTGTCGAAGATGTGAGTAATCAACAAGTGAGTGATCTAGCAAATAGCACAGATTGCTTGATTAGATCATTGATAGCTCGTTCCTAATGCATTCTAGCACTACTTCAGTCTTCTACACATTCATACTCTCTCTGACTCCACAACCACCTTAAACCCTAGCAACAATATCAACTTCACCAAAAGAAACAACCTAAAACCCTAGACATGATGTCCTTATAAAGGAATCTAATTTCATGTCGGTCCAATAGGATTACAATCCAATTCCCTAGGTTCAATGAACTTGGACATACTTGGTAACATGACACAAAAAGCACCGTTAAAGTGTCGGCACTGTCAAACAATCGGTGGATGGTAACTCATCACAAAATGTCAGTTGGTAAGTCATCACAGAGTATTATCGGTTCATAGAAAATACCGATTGTCGGTTTGACAAAAATGAAGATTGGCAAAAATGTGTTATGCTGCTTTAATCCCTCGTACCGCTTGGGGTCGACATGCCGCTTCAGACCGATAAACACATTCTGCAAAACACCAATAGTTTAACGACTATAATACAACATACCGGTTGCAACATATTCCGATTGAGCTTAAGCTCATACATATAAATGAGATCTCAATGCAAGTGTGTGTCCATCAATGACAATCATATCGTAAACATCAAAAATGCTAACACTATATATGTGGTAGGTGTGAATGATAAAGGGAATAAATCTGACGCTCCTCCTAACCAAAATCTTAAGATTTTCACTGATCCCTTGCCTTCTCATACCTCTAACGTTATTGATATTTTGCCTAATTCTTTTTCTTCTAAAGAATTCACCTCTATGGCTCCAAACTTGGTTAATATGGTAGAAACACAAGATACGCCTAAGGATCCTTGTATTACATTTGACCCTAATGAGACCATTAGAGCACCTGATGGCCCTTTATACATAGTTGTGAAGGTTAAGGTTATCCCTTGCCTTCGTGCCCTGATTGATCCCTCTTGCATGGTTAATATCATAAATGAAGAGTATCTTTTCACTTTATGATTTCATAAACCAATATATGATGCTTCTAATGTAGTGATGAAGTTATTTGATGGATTCTCTTGTCCTAACATTGGCTCTATCATCCTTACTATTGAAGTTCATACTAAATCCATAGATGTTTACTTTATTATCATACCCTCTTCTCATCAATTCCATGTGAAGTTGGGCTATCCTTGGCTATCTTCCATGAAGGCTATTTCTTCTCCAATCCACAAGTGTCTAAAATTTCCTCACAATGGAGAAATCATAACAGTGAACCATAACCTATTTCGTCCATCTGAAAGAAGCCTCGGTGTTCCTATTGATTTCTTTTTACCTAAACAATTTCAAACTCTTCCATCATGGAGCGATGCTCTTTTTCAGTCTTATCAAAAATAGAAGAAATATATGATCTTATCCTTAATTCAACCTAGATCTCCAACACTTGACATTCCCATTTTTTTTCAAGATGAGGTTCTTCCCCTCATGGATAGAACTAATCTCCCTCCTCAAGACGATCGTCAACCTATTCCTATGGATGTGACTTTATCTTCTCTTAAAGAGGACAACAATATTTCTCCTAAGGTTAGACTTATACCTCCTCCTCATGATGGACATGTTCTCCTTCCTACACCTAATATTCCTCTTTTCTATGGCGCAGTTCCACCTCCTTCCTCTTATCGAGAGAAGAGGCCTTCTTCTCCTCTTGTTCAACCTAAACCTTCAACTATCAAGGAGAGAAACATTCCTACTTGTTCAAATATTCCTCCTCCTTCTCATCCTTCCACTAAGACTCGACGGAATCGTTGTGCGAGAGAACGCGGATGAAGAATTCATGTTAAAGCTCATGAAGCTATCTCTCAAAATACTCAATCTCCTCAAACTCTGATAATTGACATGATTCCCTTTTATCCTAAGAAAGATTTTCAACCTACATCTCCAAATCATAAGTTGCACACAACATGTGATGGTTTTACTCCTATTTGTGTTCTTGATCCTCTTTCTCTAAACTTTGATGAAGAGGGGGGTGAAAATTTTATACATGATGGCAATACAACTCCTAATGCTTCTGATAGTGAGTATGAGTATGTTGATGTGGACAAGCATTTATCAACTGAGTTTTCACAAACCCTGATCCTAGCTCCTAGAATCAAACAAAGTGACTTACAACATGTGCATAGTCCTTGTTTGGATCTTGTGATAGCTCCATCTGTTGTGCTTGATGTTGCTCCTCTAGCATGTTGCTCGCCTTCCTAAAATAGTGATCAGCAAGACCAGGAGGCAGATTTCGTGCCAGATTAGCAATATTATCATTATAGATCTTTTCTCTCTCTCCTTTCTTTCTCTTTTTGGACCATTCTTCTATGTGTCTCCCTGTTCTTCTATTATCCTCTTAATGTCTACTTGAGGACGATGCAAAGTATTGAGATATTTTCTTGGTCTCTTTCATGTTGACTCAAAAGACATCCTCTCTTCCTTTTCTTCCAAGGTAGTGTCCTTCTTTGGGGAATGATGATTATTATTTGCACATACATATATGATATACATGAGTTATCATACAGCATACTGACCCCGAGGAAAGTGAAACTACCTCGTGTTTTGTGTTCATTATCCTTGGGTTTATTCCTCAATTGGGGACTAAATCCTTGTCATAACGTGCTCCCACTCTTCTCTATCTCTTGGTTGTATCCTACCTTAAATAAATCACTCCTGATAAGGTGCACGTGATCTCTTTAACATGGGGGCATACACTCCGCTCATATTTTCCTTCTTGATACTTAGAATTACTTAGTGAACTTTGTTTCGCTTTGTAATCTTTAGTATCCTTTCTTTCATGACTCATAGTAAGGGGAACTTTGCTACTTGTAGTAATGGTTCTCCCCTTCTTGATCTTCCCTTCTACTTTGTCAATCGAAGTCGTAAGATCCTAAGTCCACTGGGGGCTTGGCACATCTTGCCTCCTTGACGTGGTAAAAGTCTTTCAATCTTGTTTCCTTGTACTTTACCGATAGTATTGGCGTACGCTCAAACTCTTGCTAAAGTGGGGGCTAAATGTTGTGTCATAAAATTGTGAACCTAGCAATTTTCGACTGCATTAGGGTCCTCACGCACGCGAGATCAAATCCTCTAACCTGATCAGAGACTGGAGACTGCTCAACCCTTGGAATCAGCTTCTTCCTTGGCCTCTACATCATCTTGTCCGCACTCTTCCCTAGAGAAAAGGGTAGGACAGGGGCATGGTTCCTCTTTCCCTCCTAGGACAGGGGCATGGTGCCCTTGTCCTCCCAAGATAGGGGTGTGGTGCCCCTATCCCTGCCCTATTTTGGGGCAGGACCCTTCCTAGAGCATGCATTGTGGGTTGTGTTGTCAGCAGGAAACTCCCCCGATGTCATCCCGTGACAAAAATCAAATCCACTAACATGTATTTAAGGGGAATATGTCCTCTCATTTGCATAAGTGGGAAAAAAGCTAGAATTTAGATAAGGTCAAGTTGCATAAGTGATCGAGCATTCAAGAGAATTCAAGCATTTTTTTCCAGCATTGAGCATTCTCAAGTCTCCCTTCAAGGCTAGGTGTTGCATTCAAGTCAAGGATTCAACCATTGAAGAGGAGATTGATTACAACATTTAATTCCACACAAGCATTTCTACCACAACCTCCATTGAGGTGATTTCCAATGTAGTCTTTCATTTACATCTACTTGCAAGTACTTTCTTTCATTACTTGGTTAATTCCAAAACTGGGGTTTGACCTAAAGGCAAACCCCCAATCCTAAACCATTTTCCTCTCTTTTTTGTGTGTAGGTTGCAGGTGCATAGCTGTACTTTCAGATTCAGGCTCCATTTGCAGAGGTGGAAAAACCCTTTTCATTTCACGGATTTTTCAAGGGACCGTGTACATTCTCGCCACGGTCTGGACAACTTCTCCTCAAATTCACAGGGTGACTTCATTTCAACATATTACTACCAGATCTAGGTGCACAACTTCATCCCATATCCCAATCTTAAGTTTTAATCAGTTCTTTGTCAATTTTCCATTACATAGTTCAATAAATTCATTTCCATTTCAAATAGGAAGAGGGGATTATCTTATCATTCCCGTTTCACTCATAATTCTATCTTCTTGTTGGGAGATTGAATCTAGTGAATTCTCCTCTACTCTTATAATGTCATTAGGTGAAAAGTGTTTGAAGGTAATCCCTAGTGAAACTCTCATCTCTCCTTGGAGGGAAAGAGTAGTTTCCTCTTGATCTCCATCATTAACCATTTCACCATATTATAGTCCTATGCAGATATGCCAGGTCTAGATCCAAAATTGGTGTTACATCATTTACCATTGCTACCAGGAATCAAAACGTACAAACAAAATCTAAGAAATATACATCCACAGATTGCATTACTGGTCAAAGTAGAACTCCAAAAGCTCTTGGATGTGGGCTTCATTAGACCTATTGACTTTGTAGAGTGGATATCCAATCTAGTTTTTGTGACTAAGCCCACTAGGGGCATAAGAATCTGCATAGAATTCTGAGATCTAAACAAAGCATGTCCCAAAGATGATTTCCCATTACCTAACATAGACATGATAGTTGACATAACTGTTGGGAATGAAATTCTTTCATTAATGAATGGTTTTTCAGGATACAACCAGATCAGGATTTCACCAAAAGATCAACACAAGATGACATTTACCTATCCATGGGGAACATATTGCTAGAACATCATGCCATTTGGTCTTAAGAATGCAGGCGCAACATATTAAAGGGCTACGACAACATTATTTCATGACATGATCCACAATATCATGGAAGATTATGTGGATGAACTATTGGCTAAATCACAAACAAGAGAAGGTCACCTTGAAGTCCTTGCTAAGATATTTGATCGATTAGAACAATACAATGTCATATTAAACCCACAAAAGTGTGTGTTTGGTGTAACAATAGGCAAACTTTTAGGCTTTATCATTTCTAATAGAGGAATTGAGGTAGATCTAGCAAAGGTCAAAGCAATCATGGATATGCAACCTCTATCAATACTCAAAAAGTTATGAGGGTTGCAAGGAAGATTGCAATCTATAAGAAGGTTCATAGCACAGTTAGCAAATAAATGTCATCCATTTCACTATTTACTCAGTAAAGGAGTCGCCTTTGAATGGACAGAACAGTGCCAAGAAGATTTTCAAGCTTTAAAAGATTATCTTTTGAATACTCTAGTATTAGTTCCACCTACTCAAGGAAAGCCCCTATTACTATATATATCAGCAACAAACTCATCTTTGGGAGCCTTGTTGGCACAACATGATGTTCAAGGAAAGTAAAGAGAAATCTACTATATAAGTAGAACCCTAATTGGATATGAGCTTAATTACACTCCTATAGAATGAGCATGTCTAGCAGTGATCTTCACATTTCAGAAGCTTAGACATTATATGCTGAGTCACAAAGTTCAACTCATAACACAATTTGATCCACTTAAATATTTCTTAAGAAGAGCAACATTAACTGGAAGATTGGCTAAGTGGGTCATGATTTTAAGTGAGTTTGATATAGAATATGCGGACAGAAAGGCAAACAAAGGTCAGATTATAGCAGATCAATTAGCAGATGCTCCCTTGCAATACAATCACCCCCTATGAATTGATTTTCTCAATAAATCTGTGTTTACATTGACAACATCCACCATGTGGAAATTTTACTTTGATAGATCTTACACAAATCATGGAGCTAGAGTCGGGATTCTATTCATCACCCCTCAAGGTGATTCTATCCCTAAGTCATTCAGAATCAATTTTCCCTATACGAAAAATATAGTTGAATATGAAGCTCTCATCAGAGGACTTCGTACCACTATACAATGGAGGATAAAAGAAATTACAAGTCTACGGTGACTCACAACTGATTGTAAATCAATTTAATGATGACTATAACACAAAAGATGATAAACTAATGCCTTATAAACAAATGGTAGAAGATTACAAAGAACACTTCAGTAACATCACTTTTGAACAGATTCCAAGGGTACAGAACAAGGCAGCTAACGCCAAGGCTAAAATAGGGTCTCTACTAAACATGCCTAATAATGAAACTTAGTTTGAGTTTGTTGTAGAACGATTGATGGTATCGATTGTTCGCATGATTGGCATAAATGATGATGATGTTGGCATACCGGTATAAGGACTATTGGTGATGATATATTTGATATGATAAGGAGAATGGTGGCATGGTGATGTATGACCGGTATAGATTGAGATATTGATTGGTGACTTGGTGATCAGTTATTTGTGTTGTCATTGATGGCAAAAAAAATTGTTTTATTCTTGATTACTTTGTCATCTAGGTTTACTGGTATAACCTAACCAGTAATGGAATAAGTTGGTGAGATGAACTGTGCAGCTGAAAGAAAAACTAGCAAATAGGACTTTAACCAGTAAACATGAAATAGTGTTATACTTAAGCAATTGGTTCTGAAGATTGATGAGGAATTAGATGTTGCAGTTTGAAACATGTGTTTATATCATTGCAATAAGCCTATGACCAGAACCACGTCATGTTTTGATAATCGAAAGTCATGTTTGTGATTTACTATTGTATTTTCAGTAGGGTTTTAGTAGGGTTTTAGAATCAGTAACAAGATTTCTTAACGGGTGATGCTTTATGGTTTGGCAGTAAATTTCATTATATCCATAACTTGATGGTGACGTGTCACAATCCGTGTGAGAAATTAAAATATTATTTTGGCGGCATTAAGGATGGAATTTCTCAGGAAGTAGCGAAGTGCTTAGCAGAATGTTTTAAGGGTGTGACTCCTTATTAGATCGATGTGCGGTGATGTGTTATGATCATTCAATGGTTGTAATTGTCTTGAAATTTTTTGTAATGATCCGTATGATGATTTGTAATGATCTATGATGATCTACGATGTAAATTCATTTGAATCTTGATGTATCTAGGGTTTTGTAATGGTCAAAGATGTAAAGTGTATTTAGGTCAGTTTTGATGAAGTTTATTGTGTCAATAATATGAGAAAGAGTGTGTAGTCAAACCAGAGGTGTGTGTCTGCAAGAGTGAAGTAGATTGGAGCTAAAGTGGATTTGAACAAGCAAGAAAAAAGTGTTATTTCCAAATTGTTCATCTGTTGTTCCCTAACAACTGTAGCAAGTTCAAAAGCCCTTAACTGGGTAGGTCCTAACAGGCCTTGTTCATGTAAATCCCTTAACCAGGTAGCTCAACAACTTGAGTTTAAATCCTCTTGTGAGGTTGCTTCTAACAAGGAAAATATCCTAACAGAGCTCATATTATAAATCCCTTGACTGGGTGACTCCTAACAGGGTATGCTCCTAACTAGGCATCATTGTAAGCTCTTAACTGGGCTAGGCTCCTAACATGGTGCATTCCGAAAGAGTGCATTATTTTGTGGGTACCAATTCCCACCTTGGTTTTTCCCATTTGGATTTCCACGTGAAAATCCTGGTGTTCATATGGTGATTGATTTGTATTTGTGTTAAGTTGATATCCTTCTATTGCATGCATGATATGGAATACTTAAATGAGTAGTTTGGTAAATCTGATTAGTAGATTGATTTATGTGGCTATCGGTACTGGTTATGATCTATTTTGGTGAAGTATTGATTTGTTTGGTTTAAGATTTCAGTTTCTTGTTAATACTAATTCATCCCCCCCCTCTTAGTATTAATCGGATCCTCTAAATAACAATTGGTATTAGAGCTTTAGCTCCTTTGTATGTAGGAAGCTTAACAACTTGAGGAAAAGATCCAAAAGAAAATGGTGATGGAGTGTCTGAAATTTACTAAGGACAACTACACAATATGGAAAGACAAAATGAAGATTTATATCAAAGGTATGGGTTCTCAGTTTTGGCAACATGTTACTACTAAATATGTACCCCCTACCATTCCTCTAACTCCATATCAGCTTAAGGAGCAACAGAAAAACACTTGAAGCCATTGTAAGTGCACTGTTTGATATTGAATACATTGATGTACATGGATTACAAACTGCATTTGAATTTTGGGAGAAATTAGAACTAATCTATGGTGGTGATAAACATGTTCAAAAAGATAAGGAAGAGAGTCTTAGAGGTAACTTTCATGATATGAGAATGGTAGAAGGTGAAAATATATCTCAGTATGGACAAAGGATCAAAGAGGTTGTCGATGGTATTAAAAGTGATGGAGGAAAGATTGAAGATGACACTATTGTAAGTAAGATTCTTATAACTCTTTTACCTGCTTATGCAATCAGAGTTTCTGCTATTCAAGAGTTAAGGTTAGTGAGTAGTGATAAGGTTGGTGTTGATTCATTTATTGGTAAACTGACTGCATTTGAATTGAGTAGTTTTGATAATAGTGTTTCTAAGTCATCTGAATCAGATTTTAAGGCATCTGTAACCGGTACACCTATGAGAAAAGGAAAAGGTGTATGTCATAGTTATGATTGTAGATCAAGTCATGGTGTCAGCAGGGCAGATGTGGATGATGAAAACAACTTGATGGAGTTTGAAGCTCTTCTCGCTAAGAGACTTCCAAGAGGCACTGGTAAATATTAAGGTAAAGTACCTCTTACGTGTTTCTCTTGCAATAAGATTGGACATATAGCTGCAAACTATCCTAACAGTGATAGAAAGGAGAAGTTTAGGAAATATAAAGGAAAAGGGAACAAACAATGCTATGTTGTAGTTGATGGAGTGAGTGATGAGGAATCTGAAGAAGATGACAATGAGGAGATTGTCTTTGTTGCTGTAAAAGAAGATTTGTCTGATGAAAAGGCTTTGGTATCTCAGTTTGACTCTATTGATGAATGGATAATTGATAGTGGTTTTTCACACCACATGACCGGTGATAAAAGCAAATTTATATCACTTGAAGAATTTGATGGCAATGTGGTAAGATTTGGTAACAACTCACCCTGTATGGTTAAAGGTAAAGCATCTATCTCTCTGAATGGTAAAAGTAATATAGATGATGTTTATTGGGTAGAAGGATTAAAAAATAACTTATTGAGTGTTGGACAATTGAATGACAAAGGATATCACCTTGAATATAAGAGTGGAGTATGCAGGACCATGGGATGCAAAGGAGATTTGATTGCTACTGGAAAACAAACTAGAGGTAATCTATTTCATCTGAATGCTAATGTGAATAGTTGTTTGGTGGCTAGAATTGAGGATAGTTGGTTACAATACAAAAGGATTTTTCATGTGAACTTTGATAACTTGATAAGGGTCAGCAAATCTAGTATGGTGAGAGGTATGCCACAACTTGTGAAACCAGACAATGTCTTATGTAAAGAATGTCAAATGGGTAAGATGACATCTACATCTTTTAATAGTAAATCCTTTTCTTCTGAGAATATTCTTGATTTAGTGTATACTGACTTATGTGGTCCTATGAGGACTAGGAGCTTTTATGGTGATAAGTATTTTATGATTTTTACTGATGATTTTTCAAGGATGATGTGAGTCACTTTTCTAAAAGAAAAGTCTAAAGCTTTCTGTAAATTTAAGGCCTTTAAAGCCTTAGTAGAAAAGGAAACCAGGAAGAGTCTGAAATGTCTAAGTTCTGACCAGGGTGGTGAATTCACTTTTGATGAGTTTGTAAAGTATTGTGATAAGCCGGGAATAAAGAGGCAAATGTCTACACCTAGGACTCCACAACAAAATGGAATTGTTGAGAGAAGAAACAGGACAATTGTGGAAGTAGCTAGGACCATGCTGATACAAGGAGATGTACCGAAGATGTTTTGGAGAGAAGCAGTTAGCACTATTGTTTACACTTTGAATCAAGTTCTTGTGAAGAAAGCTAATGATAAAACACCTTATGAGCTTTGGTATGGAAAAACTCCTAATGTCAGTTATTTTAAAGTTTTTGGGAGCAGATGTTTTATTAAAAGAGATGATTTTACTAGTAAATTTGATGCAAAGAATGATGAAGGAACATTTCTTGGCTATTCCACCAAGAGAAAAGCTTTTAAGTGTTACAACAAACGGACAAAGAAAATAGTTGAGAGTGTGAATGTTAAGGTTTATTAATTCTTTGACAAACCTGATGAGATCAGCAGATTTGAGCCTGCAGATGATGAAGAAAAACTAGTGTTTATTGAACTGGAAGTGCAAAAAAATGATGAACAGAACAATGCAGAAATAGGTGCTCAACCAGTAGATGATGAGGAAGATGATGAACATGAAGAAGAATTCATTGCATTAGAATTGGTAATCCCAAGATATGTAATTCTAAATCATTCAAAAGACTAGATTATAGGTGACAAGAATGCTGGTGTGTTAACTAGAAGAAAGATAAGAGAAAATTCCTGTCTGATTTCAACTGTTGAATCAAAGAAAGTTAGAAAAGCATTAAAAGGTGATGATTGGATTAATGCAATGACGAGAGAACTAGATCAGATTGAGAAAAATAATACATGGTCTCTTGTTCCTAGACCATAAGACAAAAATGTGATTGGTACAAAGTGAGTCTTTAAAAACAAGTTAAATGAAGATGATGAGGTTGTGAGGATTAAGGAAAGAATTGTATGCAAAGGATATGCACAAGAAGAAGGTGAAGACTATGGTGAAACCTTTGCACCGGTGGAAAGACTTGAAGGTGTTATAATGTTACTTGCCTTTGCATCTTTTAAAGGTTTTAAGGTCTATCAAATGGACGTTAAATCAGCTTTCTTGAATGGTATTCTTGAAGAATAAGTGTATATAGAACAACCAGATGGGTTTTATTTGATAGAGGATAAAGATATGGTATGCAGGTTATACAAGGCATTATATGGATTGAAACAAGAATCGAGAGCATGGTATGAGAGACTGCATGCACATCTGATTAAGATAGGATTCCAGTGAACTAGTGAGGACAATAATATCTATTTAAAATCTGAAGGAGACAAAATGTTAATTGTAGAAGTTTTTGTTGATGACATAATATTTGGTGGAGATGATGATTTGTGTATGGCTTTTGTTGATGAAATGAAGAAAGAGTTTGAGATGTCTCTGATAGGTGAGATAAAGTTTTTCATTGAGTTATAGGTCCAACAGATAGAAGGCAAAAAATTTATCTGTCAGACTGAGTATATGAAAGAAGTTTTGAAGACTTTTGGGATAGAAAACTGCAAACCGGTTGGTACTTCAATGGTGATAGGTTTCAAATTATCAAAAGAGGATGATTTTCCCTCTCTAGATGAGAAATAATACAGGTCTACGATTGGAAAATTGCATTATGTTGTTCACAGTAGACCGGATATTGCACATGTTGTTGGTTTAGTTGCTAGATTTCAAAAGAGTCCCAAGGAGACACACTTGGTAGTAGTAAAAAGGATATTTAGGTATATGAAAGAAACAGTTGATTATGGTTTATGGTATCCTTACAAAGGTAACTTTTCTTTAAAAGTTTTCACAGATGCAGACTGGGCTGGAAATGCTAATGACCGAAAAAGTACAACCAGTGGAGATTTTCTTATTAGAGGTAGATTGGTATCTTGGACCAATAAAAAGAAAACTTGTGTATCATAGTCAACTGCAGAAGTAGAATATGTGGCTGCATTCAATGAATTATACATAGGCTATTTGGATGAGACATGTTTTGGAAGGTTTTATGCATAATTTGACTGAACCGGTGATTATTTATTGCGACAACACTAGTGCTATAAATATTTCTGAAAATTTGGTCTTACATGCAAGGACTAAACATATTGAGTTGAAATATCACTTGCTAAGTGAGAGAGTATAGGAGAAGCAAGTGAGAATGGAACATGTGTCTAGCAAAGAATAGATAGTAGATATATTCACAAAACCTATTCCTAAGGCGACCTTTGAATATTGCAGAGGTAAATTAGGGGTTAGACCCCTACACAAGATCAACTAAGATGCAAGTGATGCATCAATCCAATGGACTTATTGAATATTTTTTACTATGAATTGATGAGATGTGGGCTACTCCTCAGGGGGGGGGAGCTAAGATGAAGTTAGTAGAGATGATGAAGACTGTAGCAACAATGATGATGTTATAAGATGCATTTGCACCTTTGGCATTGTTGTCAAAGGAGGAGAAGTAATATGACTGGGAGAAGAAATGTAGTAGACTAGACATGGGATAAAGTAATAACCGACAAGAGATCATAAAGAGGAGAAGAGAAAGTAAAGCATGATGAGTTTGAAGATGATTCTTTTAGTGTTAACATCAATGCCAAAGGGGGAGAATGTTGGCATGATTGGCATAACTGATGATAATATTAAAATACTGGTATAAGGACTGTTGGTGATGATATGTTGAAGGGCTATTGGTGATAAAATAGTTGATATGATAAGGAGAATGATGGCATGGTGATGTATGACCGATATAGATTGAGATATTGGTTGGTGACTTGGTGATCAATTATTTGTGTTGTCATTGATGGCAACTACAACAATTGTTTTATTCTTGATTACTTTGTCATTTAGGTTTACTTGTGTAATCTAACCGGTAATGGATTAAGTTGGTGAGATGAACTATACAACTAATAGACAAACTGGCAAATAGGACTTTAACTGGTAAACATGAAATAGTGTTATACTTAAGCAATTGGTTCTGAAGATTGATGAGGAATCAGGTGTTTCAATTTGAAACATGTGCTTATATCATTGTAATAAGTGTATGACCAGAACCACATCATGTTTTGATAACCAGAAGTCATGTTTGTGATTTACTGTTGTATTTTCAGTAGGGTTTTAGCAGGATTTTAGAACCGGTAACAAGATTTCTTAATCGGTGATGCTTTATGGTTTGGCGATAAATTTCATTAAGTCCATAACTTGATGGTGATGTATCACAACCCGTGTGAGAAATTAAAATACTATTTTGGCATGATTAAGGATGGAATTTCTTGGGAAGCAGTGAAGTGCTTAGCAAAATGTTTTAAGGGTGTGACTTCTTATCAGATCGATGTGCGGTGATGTGTTATGATCATTCAATGATTGTAATTGTCTTGAATTTTTTTTGTAATGATCTGTATGATGATTTGTAATGATCTATGATTTTCTATGATGTAAATTCATTTGAATCTTGATGTATCTAGGGTTTTGTAACTGACAAATATGTAATGTGTATTTAGGTCAATTTTGATGAAGTTTATTGTGTCAGTAATCTGAGAAAAGAGTGTGTAGTCAAACCAGAGTTGTGTGTCTGCAAGATTGAAGCATATTGGAGCTAAGGTGGATCTGAATAAGCAAGTAGGAAGTGTTATTTCCAAATCATCCATTTGTTGTTCCCTAAAAGTTGCAGCAGGTTCAAAATCCCTTAACCGGGTAGGTCCTAATAGGCCTTGTTCATGTAAATCACTTAACCGGGTAGGTCAACAACTTGAGTTTAAATCCTCCTACGTGGTTCCTTCTAATAGGGCAAAGCTCCTAACAGGGCTCATATTATAAATCCCTTTACTGGGTGACTCCTAACAGGGTTTACTCCTAACTAGGCATCATTGTAAGCTCCTAACCAGGCTAGGCTCCTAACATGGTGCATTCTGAAAGAGTGCATTATTTTGTGGGTACCAATTCCCACTGTGGTTTTTCCCATTTGGGTTTCCACATGAAAATCCTGGTGTTCATATGGTGATTGATTTGTGTTTGTGTTAAGTTGATATCTTTCTATTGCATGCATGATATGGAACACTTAAATGAGCAGTTTGGTAAATCTGATTAGTAGATTGATTTATGTGGCTACCGATAGTGGTTATGATCTATTTTGGTGAAGTATTGATCAGTTTGGTTTAAGATTTTAGTTTCTTTTTAATACTGATCAGATCCTCTAAATAAAACTGTCATATGAGATTCCCTCATCAAAATATGTATGTGTAATTGTGGGTCATGAATCCCCATGGTATAATGAGATATACGCATACTTACATACTCAGTATATGTCTCCTGATATGTCCTAAAATCAAAAGAAAACTCTTATTCATCAGGCATCCAGACACACTATTATTGTTGAAACATTATATAGAAAGAGCCTTGATGGAACACTTCTCCGATGTCTTGATGTTGAAGAAGCACAACTTGCCTTAAAATAGGTACATGATGGGATGTGTGGTGCACATCCAAGTGGCCCGACACTATCAAAGAAGTTATTAAGAAATTGATACTATTGGCCAACTATGGAAAAGGATACCTATAAATATGTACAAAAATGTAGACAATGTCAACTGCATGGAGACCTCATTCATGCACCAGCACAGGATCTACAACCTATCACATCACCCTGGCCATTTTCACAATGGGGGTTGGATCTTGTTGGTAAAGTTTTTCCTACTTCTTCCAATGGGCACAAATTCATCTTAACGACTACTGAGTATTTTACTAAATGGGTAGAGGCAATCCCTCTTACATACACCATAGGTAAGAAAATAGTGAAGTTCATGCTTAATTACATCATCTGTCGGTATGGGATTCCAATGTGCATAGTGACTAACAATGGATGTCCATTCAAGAATCAAGAAATGAGAGAATTGTGTGAACAATTCCAAATATAACAAAGATTTTTGATGCCATATTATCCACAAAGTAATGGACAAGCAAAGGTAACAAATAAGACAATATTAAAAATCCTAAAGAAAGTTGTCACTGATGCAGGACGAGATTGCCATCTCCAGTTATATCTCGCTCTTTGGGCTTATAAAATAGGGGTACACACACCTACAAGAGCAACACCCTAATCATTGGTCTATGGTATAGAAGCAATATTACCTATTGAAATAGAACTACCATCTCCAAGAGTCTCCTTAAAACACATCATATCAGAGGAAGACTATCAAGTTGCAAGATTAAAAGAGCTCGAAATGCTAGATAAAAAGAGACAAACTTCTTTAAATAATTTCCAAGGTTACCATAACAGACTGAGAAGGAGTTGCAATAAATGAGTACGCCCAAGAAATTTTGAAGTGGGAGATATAGTTCTCAAAGAGAACCAAAGGAACCTAGCAGAACATGAAAAGCCAGGGAAGTTTGAACCTAACTAGCTCAGTCCTTTTATCATAACAAGGGTTGTAGGAAATGGAGAATATAATTTGGCTACCATGGAGGGAGATCCACTCCCTGACCCTATGAACAACATGCACCTCAAATGATATTATATCTAATATTTGGGTTAGTTTAGGTTTAACTTTTTGCATTGCATCTCATTTTATTCAAAGCACTGCATCACATATAGTTTCTTTTCAAGCACATCATATTCACAATTTTCATAGCATATAGTTTCTGCATTTACATGTAGTAGCATCAATAAAACAAGGCAATTGTCCAAGTTTATCATTTGTTTGCATTCAAGAGAAACAAGGGTTGTCTCCCTTCTTAGATATTTGGACATGATGTCTTTGAGGTCCTAAGGTCATTCATTTTCAACATTACCCTATGACGACGCTTTACTTATGGTTGGGTAGTGATTTCATTATTTGAGACTTGTTACCCCAAAATCTATCAATTGCTATATCTCAAACACATTAACAAAATCTCTAATTCATTTGAGACACCTAGTTGATCATATGACTAGTGAAAAATATAACATTCTACTTCAGCGTCGTTATAATTGTCACACCCAAGTAAGTTTCATTACTTACAAGTCAAGGCAAGAAAATAAAAAATAGAAAAAGTGTTATGCCAAATATTCATCTCAAGGCAAAAGAGCAATGATATATAACTAAAATATCATGCATACAAAGTGCGATAAAAAGATTGACTATGTGAACATGCAAGTAACTCCATTAGGGCTATGAACGCCTGTTGGCGATGGAGCAATATTTGAGAAATTACAATCTATAACCTCGTCAGAGCTCTACAAGCTTGTTGGTAGCGAGGCTCTATTCGGGATGCTTTTGAAGTTAGGATAATCCACATATCTAGTCATATAGGATGCTAAGGATCTTTAGTGAACACGAGAGCGGTAATTAACTCTTTTGCACACACATGGGCAAAAGAAGATCAAAGTTTCAAGAACCAATGGGGAAGTTTTTCGTGCCTCCATTTGTAAATCCTAGTAACTAAGTGTGTTAATTTGTATGTTCCAAGGGACCTTAAGGATCGATTGACTGCTTATCTATAAAATGTTTTGTACCTCCAATTCAATTGGTGTATTCCAAAATGCTAAACAAACGCAGTCATCCTTGTTCGAATAGGAAATGCATATTTATCATGCATACTGCATTAGCATAGGTCATGTCAAAAATTCATTGTCTCCACATGCATTCTATAGATCATCATGTCAAATAGGTTTGCATACTGGGGGCATAGCAGGAAAAATCATAAAAAGTCTTGAAAAAATCATAAAAATCATAAAAAGTTCTGAAAAATAATTCAAAAAACAGTGAAAAACATAAAATTCAAAAGCATTAAAAATTCAACCAAAAACATTCAAATATCGATCCTGAAAAAAATTAACCAAAAACATCCAAATATCGATCCACAAAATCCAAAAATAATCAAAATCAATTAAAAAACTTGCAATAATATGTCTCACAAGAATCAAATGCCATGATGGGCATTATATTTTTATGCTACTCAAGGATGTCGACAAGTGACTAGAGGAGCCATGATGGGCATTATATTTGTCTTTGTTTGTTGTGTGTGGTGTCAACCAATGTAGTTCTAGGGAAATTTCTCTAGTGGGTATCTGTGATAGGAGCATTCAGCTTGTGAATGTCACACATACCTCGACCCCTAGTGTAATTCCCAGAATGGAGGGTTTCACTCCTCGTTTGCTACATGTTTGTTTCTTCAATGAGATATCTTTACATCTTGGTTCCTTATACCCTGATGTGATAAGATCCATTGTTCCATAATAAGGCTCAGTGATGAATATATATTGTGCAATAAAAAATGATATAGGTTTGTGAATCAATCATTCTCATTTTTATTTCATTTGCTTATTGCTAGTTTGTTGATTATTTTCCTCATCATCTCTTTCTAAATCATTTTCTCTCATCTAACATTATTCTTTCATCAATCTCTTCTTCCTTTTATCTTACTAACATTTCTTTGAGGTACATCTGATTCAAAAAGGGATAAATCAATATTATGACATTATGATACAAAAACAAATTGCATTCATATAGTTTAGATTCCATTTGCATTGTTAAAATTGCATTCATATAGTTGAATTGCATTCTATAGTATAGTTGCATTAATATCATATAAGATTGCATTAAGTTAATCATTATATCATAAACCATATAGAATTCATTGCATTCATAAAAATCATTTATATATCATATAGACATGCATCACATGAAACATAAAATCATATAGTATACATAGAACACAAAGCATAATAGATCGCCACCAAAAAATTGCATATCATATATATAAATAAAAAATGGTAATGTGTCAGAATACAATCATCATAAAACAAGCCCAAAGGCTCAGATAACATGATCTCAATGTCTCAACCCATACTGCCTCTATCTCCAGGTGGATCCTGCCTACTAGATCCTGCCCCAGGATGTCTCGAAGATGCCCAAGGTGGACCCTTAACACCACCACTGCTGGTCCTCCACGTAGAAGTCTACTAGAACCAAAATGATCTCTAACCTCACTAAAGCTTGGAGCTCTCTATGCCTTAGGTACATCATCATGGTAGAGTTGTCTATAATAAAAGGCCTCCTGTGCAGCATAGTAAAGTCTATCAAAATGTCTGTGTGCATCGATACCTGGATAAAAATGTTGGTCATTAGAGGCCCGACCCATCTACATTCACCTCACTATATCATCCCTCTCACCAGCAATCTGATCCCTCTTGCTCTCTAGCACACCATAATCTCTTTGAAATAAATTTCGCTCAGCATCCCATCACTCCCTAAATCTGGCCACCTCATCCTCTAGACTCTGAATCTGCACTCTGAGAATCTATGGATCATCATCATCTTTGTCACCACCATGTCTTCCATCTCCACCCCCCTCTGATGCAAGTGCATCCTCCAACTCAATAATGTCATCATCATCCCCATCCTCATTGCTCGATGACTCTGAAGAATCATCCTCATCTCCACTGCTCCTAGACTTTGTGTCTCCACCGATGTCTACATCCTCCTCCCCCCCCAATCTCCTCCTCCACCCTCCTCTCCTCCATATCAATCCTCATCTATTGTCTCGCATGACGTATCTGCTGAGCTATGATAGGAACCATCAAATTAGTCAGTGGAACAAGCCTGTATCTAGCCCACCATGCATCATACTGAGTTGTAGTCCCTGGATCTGTGACACCTATACTCCAACCCCACTGTAATTCCTGAAGAGCATCAAACTCTACATCAACCACATGTGGTTGTATGCAAGCACCCCAATCAGAAAACTCATGACTAACACAAGCAAAGTAAGTTGTAACAACGGGTACTACTTGTACCTCTCCAAATTGCCTAAGTACCCGTCTTGGTAAGTACATCTCAACAATCCTCTGCGTATCCATGATCCTCCCAATGAGATATCTATGTTGTCTATAGAAAGGCAAGTGTTGATCATCATCTGCCCAACTGAGGTAATCCAAATAAGGTCTTGAAATGAAATGTTGCAGGATATCAATCTGATGTCACCAGTAAAATGTGTTACCCACGCCCCTGTGTCTAATCCCAGGTGTATATCTATAATCATATGGCTCCTCAGGCTGTAAGTCAACATGAATCACTGGACTCGAAATAGAAATGTGCTCCCAAGCCCAAGCATGGAGCAATGTCACACCACAACTGACCAATCGGTATCTCAAGTAAACAATGTTGTGCATTTGATAGTAAACAATCGCTAACAGACAAGGACCCCAAGCATACACTTGTCGATGAATAATCATATCATGGAGCTCTCTACCCCATCTGTTGGTGTAAATAATTATTCATCATGAATATTATTACACCTTACTTAAGTTTACTTAGGAAATGCATTTCATAGTAGTTTGGGTATGAGACACTTGGGTGTTTGTGCAACATTGGGATAGTGTGTGTAGGAGAATTTCCACCTTTTATGTTGTTGATCTTGTTACTACTCTATCATATCCACTTATTGTGGAGTGATAATTCCACCTTCGGTAGTTGATCCACCTCATGTAGAATATTTTATTGTTTCTCCTACCTACCACACCTATTTCCTACCAACCCTTGTTTCTTATTGAGCCACATGTCATGTTTGTGTGCTCACATATCCATATAGCCTTGCCTATATATGCAGGCTCATCTACATTGTATGTAATAACTATTGATCATTTATCTATTGATGAGAATACAATTTATTCATGTCCTATATTTTGTCTCTATTTTGTACTTTTCATTGAGCTCTTGATCTTGGCAAAATCTCACATGGTATCAGAGCCATTAGAGTGTCATTGATTCGTCTTTGAGAGGCATTATTACGACGTCAAGAGGCAGATCTAAGGAGGAGCATCTTTTGGAGGGGTCCTAGATAAGATCTAACCTCGTCATTACGTCCGAGTGGCTGTTTCCATGAATTTTGAGTATAAATTCGGCCTATTTTGGTGAAAGTCAAATTTCGGGCTTGGAGGAAAAAATTTGCCCAATTTGGGTAGTACGGTACGAATTTTGAAAAAAAAAAATCATTTTTTTTTTGTTACGGGGGGAGTTCCCCCCCCCCCCCCCCCCGGCGACCTCCATACTCTATAGGCTTTGTACCTATCACTTCCAAACCGTGATCATCGTGCAACTGCTCGTGACCGACATACTCCCGCCAATCTGCACCACCGGCGACCCTCTGTTCACCTTCCTGCCTATTGGCGAAGCCCTCCCACCAGCGACCCTCGTCACCTGCCTTGCTACCTCCGACTATCGGCCTTCAACTTTTGGCAACCCACTGGTCCCACTGTCATGATCTGCTCCCGGCCAGCTCCACTGGCTCTCTGCCTCGTCGGTTGCCGTCGGCCCCTCCGTCCATCGTCTCCTGGTGGCTCTCTCCAGTGAACCTATTGGGCCCCTCCGCCACGTGGACCTCATCGATATGTCAGCGGCCGCCATGCTGCCACCTCGGCATCCATGCTGACAACCACATCAACGACCGTACAACCACATAGACCTATTTGTACCTTCCACGTCAACATCCACATCAGATTTTGTACTGACACATCATCCGTACGGACGAATCATTTTTTACCACGTCATCCGTCTGTATAGTACGGATGCCCAGTCAACAGGGAGGTGAATTTTTTTGCAACGGCTAGATGGCCATCAAATTTAGGCTTGTGAATTGCTAACGTCATCATTTAAAAAAAATATTGTAGACCCCCTCCATTGAGCTTTTTTATTTTGCAGTTCAACTTCAAATGGCCATATCGTGCTCATTTTTGCTCCTTTTTTGGTGCAATTGTTTTTTAAATGGGCTAGAATTTCGTGTACTTTCTCGTGGTGGTATTATTTTCTGATTTTGATGGATAGATTTTTCAAAAATATCTGGTTTTGGTGACTGTACCTATCCAATCCTCATTTCTGCAACTTCCGAGACTCCATTTGAGCTCATACAAACTCCTTTTCAGGTGTCATTTTTTTTTAAAGTGCATAATTTTTTGTCTACTCTCATAATATACTATCAGTTTGTAGTGATTTTCGGTAGAAATTGTACTTTTAGCATATGGTCTTTTTTTTACCAATTTGACACTTGTATTGCATAGATCTATCTTGTTGGTCTTTTGCATTGTATTTCTCAGCCTATTGGGGCAGTTGTAAAACAAAATTAGAAGTCCACCTTGCCATTGTTTGCAAGTGGCCTATTGTACACGCGCTACATATAAAGTGCCAAAATCATCATTTTGGGGGGGGATACTTTGATTGATTGAATTTGGGGGGGTGTTCTTGTGCTTTTGTGCTCTTGTTATCCTTCCTTTTTTCTGCTATGGGTTCTCCTAAGTTTCCTCTCTTAACTCCTCATAATTATGCTACTTGGAAAATTGATGCATGGAGTAAACTTATGGAAAAAGGACTAACTCATTATATTGATGGAACTATTGTTGCTCTCAATGATCTTGTTGATCACTTGGATTGGCTCACTAAAAATATCATGGCAATTGGTACCTTAAGAAAGTATGTATCAAAGGATCTCATTTTTCATATTGAGAAATGTACTCTAATCAAGGATGCTTGGAAAAAGTTTCAAGACTTGTATGGTCAGGTTGATGAGATAATTAGGGGATATCATATTGATAGTGATCTCACCATATCAGATCCCAAGAACTTTGATACTAAACAAGATTATGTCACTAAGGCAAAAGAGTTGAGGGCACAACTCAAGGATTGTGGCATTGATAAGAAGGATACTCAATTGATCTTCAATTTGATGGGCAACCTTCCACAAGAATATGCAGCATTTGTTTCTAGTTTCCAAACCCATAGGATGAAAATGGGTTCAAGCTACAGAATGCCTACATTTGATGCTTTCGCTGAAATGTTGATGATGGAACAAACTAATTTGATAAGCATGGGCATTCTTAAGACTTCTAAGTCTCAAGCATTAGTGGTAAATCAAGGGAACAAAGGAAATCAAGGAAAGGACAAATCAAACAAGAAGAAATGGCAATCAAAGCCTAAGGACAAAGCACCATCTTCTCCAGAACAAGGAGATTCATCCTCTTCCAAGAGGGACAATTCACCTAAGAGGGAGAGACCTACTTGTTCCTATTGTAAAAATTTTGGTCATGAGGAGCGTCATTGTCATTCTAAGAAGATTGATGAGCTCACACATATATTCAAAAAGCACAACATTGATTTGCCTAATGCCTACAAGAAGGAGGATTCATCAATTTCCACTTCCTCACATTCATACGAAAAAGGGCAAGCATTCATGGCTTCTACAAGTGGGAAGGCTCACTCTTTTGGAACAAGAAAAGGAAAATCTCTTTGTGCTACTACAAGTCATGATTCAGGGAGATGGCTTCTAGATTCAGGGGCTTCTCATCATATGGCATCTTTGCAGTCTATGTTCTCTACATTTGAGCCTTGCACCATGCCGCAAATTTTGATGGGCAATCATACATACATGGATGTGATTGGGAAAGGATCTATTGCCATTTGGGATAACTCCTTCAATGATGTGTTGTGTGTACCCCATTTGACAAACAATCTCCTTTCCATCTATCAAATCACACATGGAGAAACTAAGAGAATTGTGGAGTTCACACCTGAGTCAATTTTCAATAGCAACTTGGAGACTAGAGCTATCATTGCAATTGGGGTGGTTGATCATGCATCTCGGTTATATTCCTTTTCAGATTTTGTTGATGATGATGATTTCATATATGATGATACTACACATGATAATCACACTTCTTGTGATGATTCAGATTTTGAGGAGAGTTTTGGGTACTTGAACTTGGGGATTCTCACATGTGACCTCGTTCTTGAGCCTTGTATTTCATCTCCTCCTATTGATATCACATCACCTATTGCACCTGATGATGTAGATAGTGTGACAATTTTTCCTTCATGTGATTCAGTGCAATAGGATATTCATTGTCTTCCAGCTTCAGTTTCATAGGATGAGTACTTGATAGACATTGCAGGTTTATTTGTGGAATCCTACATTGCAGATTTGGGAGACATCATTGATGACATTCATCTTCTCTTTGATGAAGATGATCCTTCTTCGATTGTTGCGAGGGAACACTCTGGCCCTCATGTTCATTCTCTAGATGATCATTCTTTTGAGGTTGGCATGATTGTGGATTCTTATGTACAGCAGTTGGAGGAGGTCTCTTTATGTTTTGAGGAGACATGTGAGTCTTTGGGACATGTTCAACATTCATCTCCACTAGATCTTGGAGTACCTTTTTCAGCAGTGTGGAGCAGTTCACCACCTTTGGAGGGGGTACCTTTCAGCATCGACATGGGGACACTTGAGCAGTTTTCAGAGATTCCTTTCATTGTGAGTTTTTTCATACATCTTCCATTCATGATTGGGGAGAATTCATGGATACACCTTTGGTTTTGTTTCTTCCTAAGAGGAGGAATGTTGTTTGACGTTTGTGGAGCAGTTTCTTCATACATCATCGAGCTTCTATCATTCGTACAAATTCTACATTGAGGGGGGGCTTCCTAGCTTCTCTTCTTCTCTCATATGGGGGGGACTTTTCCTCACATGGGGTTTTGTTCCTCACATGCTTCTATGAGAGTTCTCTTATATAGTTTTCATCTCTCTTTTGGGGGAGGGTTTTTTCCCATTGGGTTTTTCTCTCTTTCCCCATTTTATGAGAGATATCATTGCATTGGTCTGCATGTATTTGCATTTGTACATGGGTACCTAACATGGCCTTGTAGCTGGGACCCATCTTGCATTGCTTAGTTGCATTGTAGACTTAAGTGCATTCCCGTAAGTTGAACTTAAGGGGGGGTGTTGGTGTAAATAATTATTCATCATGGATATTATTACACCTTACTTAAGTTTGCTTAGGAAATACATTTCA
Organism: Cryptomeria japonica; assembly: GCF_030272615.1. Taxonomy (NCBI): domain Eukaryota; kingdom Viridiplantae; phylum Streptophyta; class Pinopsida; order Cupressales; family Cupressaceae; genus Cryptomeria; species Cryptomeria japonica. Next base: position 584,283,154 of record NC_081405.1, read on the forward strand.
TAGTAGTTTGGGTATGAGACACTTGGGTGTTTGTGCAACATTGGGATAGTGTGTGTAGGAGAATTTCCACCTTTTATGGTGTTGATCTTGTTACTACTCTATCATATCCACTTATTGTGGAGTGATAATTCCACCTTCGGTAGGTGATCCACCTCATGTGAAATATTTTATTGTTTCTCCTACCCACCACACCTATTTCCTACCAACCCTTGTTTCTTATTGAGCCACATATCATGTTTGTGTGCTCACATATCCATATAGCCTTGCCTATATATGCAAGCTCATCTACATTGTATGTAATCACTATTGATCATTTATCTATTGATGAGAATACAATTTATTCGTGTCCTATATTTTGTCTCTATTTTGTACTTTTCATTGAGCTCTTGATCTAGGCAAAATATCACACCATCCAACTGGAAGTCCATGACCTCGCCTGTCAGGGATAAGAAAACCACCTACAATACTGCACAATACTATAGTGAGATCATCATAGTCCAAATGAGCCCATGGGATATCATAATGACCACTGATCTGGAAATCCTGCTCCTCACACTCAAAAAGGGCACACAATCCGGCATTGCCATCATCATGATCATATATAACTCTCTCTCCATGGATGGGAATATGCAGTATCCACCAAACATCCTCTAAGGTAATAGATGCCTCATCGGTAGGAAGATGGAAGGTACACCTCTCTGAATGCCACCGCTCCACCAACGTAGTGATCAAGGCCCTGTTGGTCGTAATCTCTGGCAAATGTAATACATGATACAATCCTAGATGTCGAATGTGTGCAACCTCCTCATCAAGTAACTGGTCTCGAAGATCAAGACCATTGGGTCTACTCTGTCGGTAGTATAGTACTCCAATATTTTTCTACACAGTGAACATATTGAAAATGCCAGGTCTCATACAATGCAATAAAAAATGATCATACGCATGACAGAACACAACAATTTTACAACTAGTGCATAATACTTAATACTTATGCATAGCATTTGTTACTAATGCGTTACAATAAACACTTCTGTGTAACAGTTAACAGCAATGCGTGAAGAAATGAACTAATGCGAAAAAAGACAAATGCATGCATAACACTTGTGACCTATGTGTAACACTTATGCTAATGCGGTATGTTTATGGCTTATGCATAAATATTGACAGGAGAATGCGTAATGCTTAATAAAACATGGCTCTGGAAAAAATTGAAAAAAATAACAAAATCAAGCAAGAAATAGAGAAAAATTTTAGAAACATACCATGCCGCCCATCCCCGGTGGTCTCTGGTAAGAACATACTCGCTCAGACAAGTGCAGACATGCCCTAAAGCTAGCCATGATGATCAAACACTCACAGGGAAGCACTAGACTTGCAATAATCTCCAAGAACTCAAAACAATGCAAATAAGCAAATGAAAGGGCAAAATCACTATTTATAGCTCAAAATTAGGGTTTTTTCACTCCAATGGTCATGGTCCCCCTAAACTTCAACGAACTTGTACGCTAGTCAAATGATCTCGAAATCGCATGAAACTTCACACGATTTCTCACTATAATAATATCGAAAATACGGTATCAATTCCCGAAATTTTTGACCACTTTTTCCGAGGGGGCATATTTACACCCTAAGTGTTACCAATGCATATTGGGGCAGAAATTTTTCATTTTCTTTGAATCAATGTTGTTCCAACATTTTCTTTGAATCAATGTTGTTCCAACATTTTCTCAAAGAGGGGCAAATGTAGACACCTAAAAATGTCTCATTAATCATGTACTAATTATTCCTCTAATTAATTAAATAATTCTTTAATAATTTAATTAAGTTAATTAATCGTATTCTTCTAAATTCATATTTCCTCATTTTACTAATTATTCTATTTTTATTTCTAATCATTTAATCATCAGCCCTTTTCTAAATATTAATTAAATATTTATTATTTAATTAATTGTGGTTTTAATCCTTTAATTGAATAATCTATATTATTTAATTAAATTCAATTTCTAAATAATTAAATAGTTTCTTTAAATTATTTAATTCTCCAAATTCTAATTCCAAATCCCCAAATTCTAATCTCATTTAATTTCATTAATTCTTTTAATTTCATTAATTCTTCTAATTTCATTAATTCTTCTAAATTCATTTAATTTCATTAATTCCCCAAATTCACATTCTTCCAATTTCTTCTAATTTCAAATACATGTGCATGATTTCAAAAATCAAATTGAATTTCAAAGTCAAGTTCTAAAAATATTCAAATAACAAATTGAATTTAAAATAAATTCAATATTTGAATTAAATCTCATGCAAAGATTAAATTGAAAATATAAATCAAAGTGCAAGCACATGCTAAATTAATTAATTTAATTATCTTTTCAATCTCTATTTTTATCTTCCACTTTGTTTTTTTTCAAAAAGCTCTCAATCAACCTTCAATCAGTTAACTATTTCAGTTTCTTTAATTCTCTCCAATCATTCTTTTTCTATCTTCTAGTTAGCTTTTTCTAAATAAAGCTTTCTTTGTCATCAATCAATTATCCTCCAATCATTCATTTTCATCTTTCAATCAGCTTTTTTCTCAATCAGTTAATTCAATTAACAATTCAATCTATTTTATTCCTCCTCTAAATCAGCAGTTCAAATCAACATGTGAGCTCACCTGAGTTCCACCTCTTGATCAATCTGTTCCATCTCTTATTCAAGCTCACCCAAAATTCTATAAAATGGGCATTCAGTCTTCATTTTCAACAATCGCAAACTTTGAATCTTTGTGCCAATTGCAGGTTGTCAGCGCAATATCTGAGAGCCATCATACCACAAAGAAGAGAAGAACAATGGAAGCTAGATGCAATCATGGAATAGGGAGTTTTTATTGATAGATTTTATATTCCTATTGCTTGATTGTGTTATTTCATTGGATTTGTTTAGAATTATTTGATTACATAAGGATTCGTGATTTCCCTTTATTTCTAATTGAATTAATCATGAATTTTAGCATATACAGTTTCTTGTATGTTATCTATAGATGGTCCATTCCCATTTGCAGAGGTCCACATGATGTTTTGATCGAGTTATGAGATCTAGTATTGGATGTTATGCAATTGTTCATGTTATTCGGTATTCTGGTTTGTGCTCTATATTGCTCCAAAATTGCTAAATCTTTGGTTGCAGATGTATGGAATGTGTTCTAGACATTGATGTTTGTACTTAGTTAGCTCGGTTCATGATTTGGATATCCACAAGTGAATCTTTTAAGTTGACAATAAGCTATGTTGATGTTCTTGAGCTTCGGTAGAGAAATGATGATGATTCTGATGATCCGAGTTGTTGTGGTTGTTGTGATGCAATTCACATTGCTTGTAAATGTCTCTAGATCGTGTTCTATGCATATTGGTGGTTCGCATTGATTATTATGCATGGTATTGAAGATTTTCCTCGTCGGGTGATGTTCTTCATGTTATGCGATATTCTTGGTGGTTGTAGCATGTTGCGTGTTTGTAATATTGATTTGGGTCCAGACTATGTCTTAGCCGACATTGTTTTGGTATGTATGTATTGTTATAGCATGTGAGGATATTATTTTGTAATTTGTATTGAGGGTTTAGCCGACCTTGAAATATAGGTTGAAGGGTTTGTATAAATAGATGAAATAATCATTGTAAGTGATCATGCTATGTGCGAATATTGTATCAATCATTCAGTAACAGGGAAGTTGTGCGAAGTTATGCGAAGAAGTGTGTTGCAAAGAAGAATTTACAGTGATCTTAACCAGAACTGTACTCAAGCATATGGAGATGCTATTTTCACAGTTCATATGATTCGAATTGTAGTCTAATTTTTTTGTAAGTCAATGAGACTTCTTGTAAGGTAGTGAGCCTTCCCTTAAGGCTGTAGCCTTTCTGGGTTTCTTATTTTGAGCAGTGAGCTCTAGGTAGAGTGCATGAATGCATGTGCATTCCCATTGTAATATTCATATTTACTCCTAACAAGGTTTATCTCATTGTGGGTAGGTTCCCATTGTGGTTTTTCCCTTAACCGAATTTTCCATGTCAAAAATCTTGGTGTTATGTGTGCTATTGATGTGGTGTTGTTTAATGCTTTAACTGTTCATTATCATATTTGTTTTGTGGTTTAAGTTGCAATAGTTTTTGGTGCAAACTGATTCACCCCCCCCCCCCCCTCAATTTGTTACATTATTGCCAACAGAGTTAGGATTAGAGAAGTGCAACAAAAGAAAGCATGAAAAAGCTAAAATTTGTGATGCATAAAAGCATTGAAGAAGAAGAGGTAGGTATACATGATAAGATGATGGAACACTTTAATTTTTTAATGTTGGTATTGCTACGTGTGCAAGTGTATTGGTGAGTGAAATTTGGGAAGAATAATCTTTGTGGAGTAGGATGGGTTATAGTGGGGTAATTTTGACAAAAGAGGAAGATGATAGAAGAACTTGGTGCCTATAGTTAAAATATGGTGGGATTAATCCCACAAGTGAAGAGAAGGACATAACCATTAAGAGAAGTTGGACGATTTGTGGTGGGTTGAACCCCATAGAAAGATGGAAAAAAAGGATAATATTTAGGAGGAGGTCAAAATATAGTGGACAAACATCCATTAATGATGAAAAGGGAGGACAACAAATTTGGTAGAGGAAGAGAGGATTTATTCTTGCCAAATGTTGCAAAAGGAGAAAGAAGAAAGATTAAATTTAAAGGTGCATATCACAATATTGGAGTATGTTGCAAGTGCAAATCTCAAAATAATGAGTCCCGCTTTTTGGCTAAAGTATGGCATTCAAATCAATATTTTCAACTAAATCTTCACTTTTTGACACTTATAGTAGATAAATTAAATTCTAAATTTTTCACGTAACTTTCAATAACTTTTTTTTTATAGTAAACAACATTTTTTTTAAGTGACGTTTATGTCGCAACACAACTTTTTTTATGCAAAGGATAGAATTTAAAATTTTTTAAACATAGATTTGTAACCAATATATAACACTTGCATTTTGTTTCATAATATTTCATTACATTTTTCTTAATTATGTTTTCAAGTCAAAGAAATATAATTTAGACATATATGTATGTTAAAACACAAATTGTTTTGTGTGTATCAAAAATCAATTTTTATTGAACAAGGACATTAATACCTAATGTGTAGAAAATTTTAGATTTTTTTCACTAATTTACTATTTAATTGAACCTCTCTCTTCAATGTATTTTCATCGCCTTTACTTACTCCTAATATTATTTCATCTCACATGATGGTCTTTCTTCCACATATAATGATGGTCTTCCATCCATAGAGTCGTGCATTTTCTAGACCACATATCCCCTCTCATTCATGATGTGATGCACAATGATCAATATTTTTACATCTCATGTTTGGTTGGCTCATGTTTCCTATGACAACGTTATACCCTATGATTATACATGTTGTTAGCTATTCATGTGGATGATTATAATATGGCTACACCTTCTCATTCATTGTACATGGTGAAATTATGAACATTAATAGCTTAACATTTTCATATAATAATTATGATTGTTCTATAGATGAATCTTTATATATGTGATGCAGAGTCGGCAACTAGAAGGTAAGAAGACCCAAAACCACACCTCTATGCCTTGTCTAAGGCCTATTACAACCTCACAACTAGGGTTTTACACACACAAATGCAACCAGTCACTTACTGCACTTCCTAAGGAGGGTTTGGACTATTTGACAACCAAGTTTGGAAGTCTCCTTTTTATACTCAGGTCAAGAAACCCCTATTTAGGCCTAATCCTAGTAGCCCTACCAAACCAGTATTTTCTAAATCATTCATAATTATCCCAAAAAATGTGAAGAAAAAATTACAGATTTGAATACCCTTTTGGTCTTTACATCCAATCCCAAGAGATTGAGGTTTGACTATGCTCCAGCACCTACTGAGTTTGCAGACCTAATAGGCATAATTAGGCCCATTTTCCAAAGCAACTACTTGAAGATGGGGTTGCAGGACCAGAATCACCACTTGAACATGTTCCTTAGGCTTCTAATAGATCAAATCCATCATTAGACTGATCACCAAACACTCCCTAGGTGATTGTTTGTTCATTCCTCCTTGTACGCTAGACTAAACACATTGTCTTCTTTAGCCTAGGTTTTGGTGGTAACCACACCAATGCTCACTCCCAGATTCTACCCTTTGGAAATTTTATTTTACACACCCTCAACCTACATTTCCTAAAACGTTGTTGAACTCCTCAATGGGATTTGCAAGTTAGGGCCATATCTTTGATGAAACCCTATGAACCGGGTCTTAGAATGAGAGTTTTTGGCAAACTGCCCACAACTCGCTCCAAACTCTATCAATTGGAGTCAAATAACTTGAATTTGAGCCTTCACTCACACCACAATCCAACAAATTCAAACTTCCATGCAAGTAAATCTTCTGTCAGATCGTGCAGTACGGAAAACAATAGAAATTGGGTAAAATCTGAGTTTTTCTTGTTATTCAAACCACCAAATCTTTACATGCTTCATCTCACATCAATATGGATGATCTCATAGGCACAAATAGACCTTTCCCCAATGGCTACAACTTTTTTCCAACTGTTTATGGCCATTGGAACCTCTTTTCCCAATCGGTGGAAAATGTTGCTTAGCAACTTTTGACAATTTTGCATATTTTTGACATTTTTGACATGCCAACGTCCCTAATGGACTTTTTAGACCTATCCTAGGCCTAAAACAACTCAAGACAAATTATCAGTATGCCTCCTAAACTACATGAGCCTCATGGCCTAATTTGGTCTCTAGGTTTATAAATGACCTTAGAGCCAATTGACCTTACAATAGGTTCTTTATTACATTCACAGGATTGAAACTGATCCAAAACACCATCCTAGGGTCTAAGACCACCTATCCAACACAAAAAAACAAAATAAATCCAAAACTTAGAGGGTGCCCTGCACCATACTCCTAGGGCTAGAAAAACTCAAGTCTCTTGAGTTGGCAAATCTAGAACCTTGCTTCCAATCTTCTCCAAAGCCTGCTCTGTCATCCAGGTTACATCTTCTAAGGGATTGTCCTTCCATTGGACCAGGTACTCATAGTAGGTATGCCTCCTATTTTCTTACTCACCCTCTTGTCAAGCACATTCTCAACTTCAAGCTTGGGCTTCTTAGGTAGGTCTTGTAACATCTCTTTCCTTCTAGAATCATTATGACCTACATCACACACATCAGTAACAGGGCCTTTATATGCATATATATCTGAAACATTGAAAGTGTTACAGAGACCAATATCTAGTGGGAGATCAATCTTGTAGGCATTGTTGCCACATTTTTGAATGATTTTGAAAGGACCTATCTTCTTCATCATCAACTTGGTGTATTTCTCCTTAGGGAGTCTCTCCCTCTTGAGATGAATCACCACCATATCTCCAACCTAAATTGTAAATCTCTCATTTTAATATTTGTTGCATGCTTGCACTTGTCTGAGGTTTGTTCTAACCTATCCTTTACTTGTTGATGGATATCCCTCATCACTTCTGCAAAGTCCTCTTCTTGTGCACTTATTCTATCCAAATCCTTCACATATCTTAACTCCAATACACCTCTAGGGTGTGACCCATACATTATTTCAAAGGGACTATGACCAGTACTCCTATTCACTGATTTATTATAAGCAAATTTTGCTTAAGAAAGTATTGAATCCCATGAATCTCCTTGACCCTTGGTTAGACACCTTAATAGGTTTCCAAGTGACCTATTGATGACCTCGGTCTATCCATCAAATTGGGGATGATAAGCTGATGTGATTGACAAATTGGTACCCAGCCTCCTCCAAAGAGTTTGCCAAAAATACCCAATAAACTTAGAATCTCTGTCTGAGATTATTGAGAGTGGTAAACCATGTAACCTTACAACCTCCTACAAAAATATACCTGCTATGTGAGATGCATCATGTGTGGTTTTACAAGGTAGAAAGTGAGCCATTTTTTAAAACTTGTCAACAACTACATAGATGTTGTCATAACCCTGTTTAGTCTTTGGGAGTCCTAGTACAAAGTCCATGCTAACTGAATCCCATGACATGTTTGGTATGGGCAAAGGAGTATACAAACCTTCATTTGAACTGCTACCCTTGGCCTTTTGACAAATCATACAACCTTCCACATACTTTCTGATCTCAGTCTGCATCTTAGGCAAGAAGTAGAATCTTCAAACCAACTCAAGGGTTTTATCAATCCCAAAATGACCTGCCAATCCCCCACAATGCTTCTCTTTCACAATTTTTTCTCATATGGGGCCTTTAGGGATGCAAAGTTAGCTTCCCTTGAAAATAAGACCTTCCTGCAGAATAAAATCTGAGAACTCCTTATGGTACTTGTCACCCATTTCCTTACATACTGGTGTAGGAGAACCCTTCCAAGCTCTCCCTCCTCCTTGTTTTGTTGGTTTTATGCTTCTTTTGAAGCCTTTGTATATAAAATAATGAGCCATGTGCTCATAGGTCCTAGTTAGGGTCCTAGTTGAGGTTTTAAGGGTTATAAGTCAAGATTGTGATTTTCTTGAAATTGGAGGGTATGTGTGTCTTTGTGGTGTTTAGGGGTCCTTCATGACTTGGTGGTGTCCTTAGGTTGGCCCAATGTGGGTTTAGGAGACATGAAAAGCAACATTGAGAAAGTTTCTCAAAAGTTGCAAAAGTTGCATGACAACTTTTAAAAGTTGTCAAGCAACTTTTCCACCAAGAGGTCTAAATCCTTAATTTGGCACAACGCTAATATGGGTACACAGATCAAGGAAAAGCTGGTATAATTATTTTCAAACCCTAAGTTAATGGGTTGGATGTCAGAGATTGTACGGCCCAAGCAAGAAAAGCTTGACTGTGACTGTTTGTTGGTTACCAGACAGTTTGAATGAAGCTACCGAGCAAGTTAATGGATTGATTTGCATGTAAGATTGTGTGGAGTGTCTTATATGGTGTAAATATCTTCATTGTGAGCAATTAGATTAGGTTTTTATTTGCAAGTTGAGTGTGTTTGTAAATAGTTTGTAAACTATCTTTTCTCTGTCTAGTTTTAGACTGGTTTGGGCAAATGAAGTCATAACTCCATTCCCCATTGTGTAATCACCATGGGGAATGGAAGTGAAGACCCTATACTATAGTCCCATGCAAGAAGGGGCCTTGAAAATGAAAGGAGGCCAAACAAAGCCCCACTCCTAGGCAAGACTAGATAGTGCCCAGCTAGGAGAGGTCAAGTTGCAGAGGTCTTGAAGAGCAAGGTTGGTCAGAGGAGGGTGCACCCTTTGGAGGAGGTGTAGAGGAGTGAGTGAAGCATCATTGGTTTGAAGGAGGAGCCTCCACCAATCCAAACAAGGTGGTTAAAACTCAAAACACTCACTATGACCCAGGCAGACCCTAAAAACCCTCACAAAAACCCTTGAAAACCTTAAAATCCACCTAGGACAGTGTACGGACACTTGGAGGCCTAAAACCTCAAAAATCCTTGAGTCCTTGCCAAATGAATGGTAGTCCATTTTGGGAGTTTGGGTTGTGTGTGCATCATTTGTGAGAGGGAGCCCTAAAGGTTCGGGTAGGAGGCCTAATTGGTCCTAATCCTTGTAGCCCTATTTGAAGGCAAAAACACAAAATAGTGAAATCGATAAGGGGTTGGAATCTTGAAACCTCTTGGGGGCACATGAATGGGTGAAAAAACCATGAAGTTGACCTGAAATAACCTTGCTAAGACCTTCGAAGGTGTGGAAAAAGCTTAGCCCTTATTAGCCATAGTAAGGGGTTTTGAGTCTCATGAGTAGGTGAGACCTTAGGAGAAGCATTTCAACTCATTGGTGGGTGGATTGGGAAAGGTCAGGGGATTCCACAAGCAAAGGAAGTCCTAGAGACCCTAGGGTGTGAAGAGAACAATAGGTGATCCAAGGGAAGGATCCAAGAGCATAGACTAGGCTAGTCTATCCCAAACCCCATCCCATCAGATTGGTATCAGAGCCTAGTAAAAGACTTGGAGGACTGTGTATGTCTCTATATACTTTTGAATCAGTAGGGGAGAGTAGAATGATCACTAATGTAGAGCTGGCTAGGGAAGTAGAAGAGCAGAAGGAGAAAAATAGACTCCTTGAAGAAGCTATGAGTGAGATAAGGGATAAACTACATGAAGTGGTGGATCAAAGGACACAAGGACCTTGGGATGAAGACACCAAGGGTAAAGGCAAGAAAACTATAGACATAGACGATATTATACCTGAACCAGATCCCCTATTAAGGCTTTGAACACCAAGGTTTTTGAAGGATTGCCACATTTCAATGGAAGAATGGACATAAACACTATTATGGAATGGATTGAGGGCATGGAAAACCACTTTGAGTGTGAGGGAGTGCTAGAGGCTCAAAAGGTTAAATTTGCCAAATCAAGATTAAGGGGAGCAGCTTTAACATGGTGGAAGTACCTGCAAGAAGAAAGAGTTAGTATGGGGAAGCTACCTATTGCGAATTGGAAAGCTATGGTGAGTAAGATTAAGGAGAACTACTTACCAGAGGATTATGAAGTTCAACTTCATAAGAAGAGATAGGGTTTGAAGCAAAAATATCTTGATGTAACCTCCTACATCGAAGAATTTCAAAAACTGTCTTAGATCCAAAGTCCAAGAAGATGAATCTATTAAGGTGGCTAGGTATCTAAGCAGCCTAAAGTGGAACATTCAAGAGGAGATAAGCCTATGGACTCCTACTACTATTCAAAAATGTCATCAGCTTGCTACCAAAGTAGAAGAGAGGAACAAAAGGAAAGGAGACTCCAATAACAGGGGTAGAGGCAGAGGTAGAGACCAAATGAACCACCGAGGTGGTTACCAAAGCAAGTCAAATGAGCAAAGGAACCAAGGAGAAGCCAAGTTGACTGAGCATGGTAGTGAAACTAATCTCAGAGGAGGACTTTCTAGAGGAAGAGGTGCACAAGGTGGTCCAAGTACGGGTAGAGGTACTGGCAGAGGTAACTCCTACTTTGCAACAATGAAGTGTTACAATTATGGTCAATTGGGACACCCGGTATATAGATGCCCTGACAAGCCTACCTCATCAAATAGTGGAAAGAGGGTTGCCTATGCTCATGAAGACTCTTCAAGCAGCAAGACACCGGATGTGGACCAGATTGAATCAGAGATTGGAAAAAATCTGATGTTCAATAGGATTTTGATCAGACAGTCGGTTAAGGAGGAACCCAAACATAGGAGAGCATTGTTTAGGGTGAGATGCAAAGTGCTTGGTAAAGTGTGCAAGATGATAGTTGATTCAGGCTCAACTGACAATATCATATCAGAAGAGGCAATTAGGAAGTTGAAACTCACAAGGATACCCCACACTAATCCATACAAGGTGACTTGGTTGAACAAAGGACAGAATGTGCTAGTCAATGAATAGACTTGGGTAGAGTTTTCTATTGGAGGATATAAGGATAAGATCCTTTGTGATGTGTTGCCTATGGATGCTTGTCATATGCTGCTAGGAAGACCCTAGAAATTTGATAGGAAGGTGATCTATGATGGAGAGGAGAACTCCATTTCCTTTAAGAAGGACAGCAAGACCTTCAAAATTCAGTCCTTGACAGAGAATGAAGAGGGAACTTCAAGAACACCTAGTGTCTTATTGGCTACTAGTAAAGAGTTCTTAAACTTGCTACATGAGGAGGAGATAGTGATGTGTGCCATCTTTGTGAAACCAAAGGAGGAAGAAGACAAGTTGCAGGCAGAGATACCCAAGGCGGTGAAGCAAATGTTGCAAGAGTATAAGGATATAGTGAGTGATGGAGCACCTGCAACACTCCCACCAAGAAGGTCTATAAGCCATTAAATAGACTTTGTTCTCGATGCATCCTTACCTAACAAGGCTGCATATAAGCTCACACCTGATCAGAACAAGGAGGTAGCAAGGCAAGTGCAGGAGTTATTGGAACAAGGACTGATTAAGAAGAGCATCAGCCCATGTGCAGTCCCGGTAGTGCTAGCATCAAAGAAGGGAGGCAAGTGGAGACTTTGCACTGACTCAAGAGAAATCAATAGGATCACCATAAGGTATAGGTTTCCTATTCCTAGAATAGAGGATCTAATGGACTGTTTAGGATAGGCTATGTATTTTACCAAGCTAGACCTTAAAAGTGGTTATCACCAGATAAGAATTAAGGAGGGTGATGAGTGGAAGACTGCTTTCAAAACCACTGAGGGATTGTATGAATGGCTTGTCATGCCATTTGGACTCACCAATGCTCCAAGCACCTTCATGAGGTTGATGAATGAGGTGTTGAAAGACTTCACATGTAGATTTGTGGTGGTGTACCTAGATGACATTCTCATCTATAGCAGAACCAAAGAGGAGCACCTTGAGCATTTGAGGTTAGTCTTAGAGAGGTTGCATGAGGAGAAGTTATCCATCAACCTAGAGAAGTCTGACTTCTTGAAGCAAGAGCTGGTCTACTTAGGATTTGTGGTGTCTAAGGGAAACTTGAAGATGGATCCAAGCAAAGTGGAGGCAATCTTGAATTGGCCTGCACCTAGAAAAGGGACTGAAGTTAGGAGTTTCCATGGATTAGCTCAATTCTATAGGAATTTTGTGAGGAACTTCAGTGGCATATGTGCACCAGTCCTTGACACCATTAAAGGAGGCCTTAAAACTAAATTTAAATGGACTGAGCAGGCTGACAAAACATTTCAAATGTTGAAGCAAGAAGTAGCCACAAAACCTATCCTACTCCTACCTACGTTTGATAAGCTATTCACCTTGGAGTGTGATACAAGTGGAATTGCAGTAGGTGGTGTATTGAGTCAAGAGGGAAGACCTGTGGCATTTTTCAGTGAGAAGCTTAATGAATCAAAGAAGAAGTACTCAGCCTATGACCTAGAGTTGTATGCATTAGTGCAGTCTCTAAAGAAATGGAGGCATTACCTACTCCCAAAAGAATTTGTGGTGTTCACAGACAACTAGGCATTGAGTTACATTAATACTCAAGAGAAGCTTAGCAATAGACATCTGAAATGGATGGAATACCTCCAATCCTTCACCTTCACCATCAAGCATAAGAAGGGGCAACTTAACAAGGTGGCAGATGCATTCAGCAGGAAGTTGTTGACAGTTCAAGAACTACAGTTGTAGAGCATAGGAATAGAAGGTTTCAAAGACCTCTATGAAGGAGATGAAGACTTCTCATCAGCTTACAAGGTTTGCAAGGAGTTTGAGAACCATTTCCATGGTGAGTATGCAGATTACACTCTCCAAAATGGTCTCTTGTTCAAAGGTAACCAATTGTGTGTACCAAGGGGATCCATGAGGGAGAACATCATCCAAGAGAAACATAATGGCAGTTTAAGTGGACACTTTGGAGTCAACAAAACCTTGGATTTAGTGTAGAGGTACTACTATTGGCCTAAGTTGCCAAGAGATGTGAAAAGGTATGTAGAGAAATGTGGCATATGCCAAAGAGAAAAAGGAGGATCAAGCAATGCTGGTCTCTGTCAACCATTGCGGGTCCCAAATAGACCTTGGGAATGTATAAGCATGGGACTTTGTAGTAGTACTTCCCAAGACTAAAACAGGTATGGACAGCATCTATGTGGTAGTAGATAGATTTTCCAAGATGATTCATTTCATACCATGTAGGACTACACATGATGCTAGCTATGTTGCACATCTCTTCTTCAAAGAGATTGTCAGGATTCATGGACTCCCTTTAAGCATTGTTTCAGACAGGGACAGCAAGTTCATGGGTCATTTTTGGCAAACATTATGGAGGAGACTTGGAACTAATCTCTCATTTAGCTCAGCTTACTATCCACAAACAGATGGTCAAACTGAAGTCATCAATAGAGTGTTAGGCAACTTGTTGAGGTGTCTAACTAAGGAGTATGGATAGACATGGGACCTTGTCATTCCTCAAGTAGAGTATGCATATAATGACAGTGTGAATAGGACCACTGGTAGAAGTCCTTTTGAGGTTGTCTATGGTAGACATCCAAGAGGAGTATGTGAGTTGAGAGACCTTGGTGCTTTGGAGATGAAGAGTGGGCAAGCAGAGGACTTCACTCAAACCATCAAGGAAGTCCAAGAGCAAGTTAATAAGGCCATCCTTGAATCCACTCAAAAACTGAAAGTCAAAATGGATGAGAAAAGGAGAGAGGTTCAGTTCAAGGTGGGTGACTATGTGATGGTCCATTTGAGCAAAGCTAGGATGCAAAGTGGTAAGCCTACCAAACTGCAAATGAAGAGGGTAGGACCTTGTCAAATTCTAGCAAAATATGGTGAGAATGCCTATAAGGTTGATTTACCTTTAGACTTAGCCATTTCAGCAGTCTTCAATGTTGCTGATTTGGTCATGTACAAGGGTGAGGTAGCAGGGTAGACTGAGAACCAAGCCAAGTTTCTACAAGACTTGGATGTGAATAACTTACCTCAAGTGAAGAAGCCTATAGAAAAGGAGATTTTGGAGTCAAGAGTGAAGAAGTCTACCAGACACCAGGTCTACATGGAGCGCTTAGTGAAATGGGCAGATCAACCAGTATCTGAAGCTACTTGGGTGGAGGAGAGCAGGTTCAAGACACTTGGAATAGACCCGGCTCTCATTTCTTCTTCTATTTTCTAATTGTGTGTAGAGGGGGAGTATGGTGCAGGAGAACCCTTCCAAGCTCTCCCTCCTCCTTGTTTTGTTGGTTTTATGCTTCTTTTGAAGCCTTTGTATATAAAATAATGAGCCATGTGCTCATAGGTCCTAGTTAGGGTCCTAGTTGAGGTTTTAAGGGTTATAAGTCAAGATTGTGATTTTCTTGAAATTGGAGGGTATGTGTGTCTTTGTGGTGTTTAGGGGTCCTTCATGACTTGGTGGTGTCCTTAGGTTGTCTCAATGTGGGTTTAGGAGACATGAAAAGCAACATTGAGAAAGTTGCTCAAAAGTTGCAAAAGTTGCATGACAACTTTTAAAAGTTGTCAAGCAACTTTTCCACCAAGAGGTCTAAATCCTTAATTTGGCACAACGCTAATATGGTTACACAGATCAAGGCAAAGCTGGTATAATTATTTTCAAACCCTAAGTTAATGGGTTGGATGTCAGAGATTGTACGGCCCAAGCAAGAAAAGCTTGACTGTGACTGTTTGTTGGTTACTAGACAGTTTGAATGAAGCTACCGAGCAAGTTAATGGATTGATTTGCATGTAAGATTGTGTGGAGTGTCTTATATGGTGTAAATATCTTCATTGTGAGCAATTAGATTAGGTTTTTATTTGCAAGTTGAGTGTGTTTGTAAATAGTTTGTAAACTATCTTTTCTCTGTCTAGTTTTAGACTGGTTTGGGCAAATGAAGTCATAACTCCATTCCCCATTGTGTAATCACCATGGGGAATGGAAGTGAAGACCCTATACTATAGTCCCATGCAAGCAGGGCCCTTGAAAATGTGAGGCCAAACAAAGACCCACTCCTAGGTGAGACTGGACAGTGCCCGGCTAGGAGAGGTCAAGTTGCAGAGGTCTTGAAGAGAAAGGTTGGTCAGAGGAGGGTGCACCCTTTGGAGGAGGTGTAGAGGAGTGAGTGAAGCATCATTGGTGTGAAGGAGGAGCCTCCACCAATCCAAACAAGGTGGTTAAAACTCAAAACACTCACTGTGACCCAGGCAGACCCTAAAAACCCTCACAAAAACCTTGAAAACCTTAAAATCCACCTAGGACAGTGTACGGACACTTGGAGGCCTAAAACCTCAAAAATCCTTGAGTCCTTGCCAAATGAGTGGTAGTCCATTTTGGGAGTTTTGGTTGTGTGTGCATCATTTGTGAGAGGGAGCCCTAAAGGTCCGGGTAGGAGGCCTAATTGGTCCTAATCCTTGTAGCCCTATTTGAAGGCAAAAACACAAAATAGTGAAATCGGTAAGGGGTTGGAATCTTGAAACCTCTTGGGGGCACATGAATTGGTGAAAAAACCATGAAGTTGACCTGAAATAACCTTTCTAAGACCTTGGAAGGTGTGGAACAAGCTTAGCCCTTATTAGCCATAGTAAGGGGTTTTGAGTCTCATGAGTAGGTGAGACCTTAGGAGAAGGATTTCAACTCATTGGTGGGTGAATTGGGCAAGGTCAGGGGATTCCACAAGCAAAGGAAGTCCTAGAGACCCTAGGGTGTGAAGAGAACACCAGGTGATCCAAGGGAAGGATCCAAGAGCATAGACTAGGCTAGTCTATCCCAAACCCCATCCCATCACATACTTGGTATGCTTCTTTGAAATGCTCATCTCTTTGGTACATATCCTTCATGGAATTGATTCCTATGCTCTCCAACTGAATCTCCTTCATTGTCAAGTTCCTCCTACTAAGGGCGTCAACTACCTTATTTCCCACTCCTTTCTTGTGCTTGATGGTGAAAGTGAATGCTTGAAGGTATTCCATCCACTTCATATGTCGGTGATTCAACTTGTCCTTCCTATTCAAGAAACTAAGAGCATGGTTATCAGTATAGACTACAAACTCTTTTGGCAACAAATAATGCCTCCATTTCCTCAAGGATTGAACCATTGCATACATCTCTAAGTCATAGGTTGGGTAATTTTGTTTGGCTTCATTCAATTTTTCACTAAAGAAGGCTACTGGTATACCTTCTTGACTCAAGACTCCTCCTACTGTCGTGTTACTAGCATCACATTCTATGGTGAAAACCTTATGGAAATCAGGTAGAACCAATATAGGTTGCTCTATTACACTTCTTTTCAAATACTCAAAGGACTTATCTACTTCACTAGTCCATACAAACTGACATTTTCTACCTCCCTTTATAGTTTCAATCATAGGTGCACATACACCACTAAAATTCTTAATAAACTTCCTATAGAAGCTTGCAAGACCATGAAAAAATTTTACCTCACTTGCATTTCTAGGTGTAGGCCAATTGATTTTTTCTTCCACCTTTGATGGATCCATCTTGAGGCTGCTCTTGGAGATCACAAAACCAAGAAATCCTAACTCCTCCTACAAGAAGACACATTTTTCCAAATTGATCTTCAACTGCTCTTCATTCAACCTTTTCAACACCAAATCCAAGTGTATTAGATGCTCATACATATTCTTGCTAAAATCAAGATATCATCTAAGTAAACAACAACAAAATGATTGATAAAAGGTTTCAAAACTTCATTCATGAGTCTCATGAACGTACTAGGAGCATTTGAGAGGCAAAATGGCATAACCAGCCATTCATAAAGTCCTTCATTTATTTTGAAGGCTATCTTCCACTCATCTCCCTCTCTTATCCTGATTTGATGGTAGCTTCTCTTCAAATCCACCTTAGAATAGTACTTGGCTACTGCTAGACAATCCATCAAATCTTTTATTTGAGGCATAGGGAACCTATACCTGATTGTGATCTTGTTTATGGCTCTTGGTTCCATACATAATCTCCATGTACCTTCCTTCTTTGGGGCCAATACTGCAGGGACAGCACAAGGGCTAACACTCTTCCTTATACATCCTTTCTCTAACAACTCATGTACTTGTCTTGCAAGTTCTTCATTTTGATCAGGGATCAATTTATATGTTGCTTTGTTGGGAAATTTTGAGCTTGGTATGAGGTCAATACAGTGAATTACATCTCTGAAAGATGGTAGGGTCTCTGGTTTACTTCCTGCAACTATACCCTTGTATCTTTCCAACAACTCTTTCACTTCTCTAGGACCTGTAGTCCTTTTTGCACCTTGTCTTCCTCTTTCTTCCTCACTTCTTCTCTTGGCTTCACCACTAGGTCAAAGCATGTGGTATCCTTCTCTTTGATTGTCTACATAAACTCCTCTCTACATACTAACATGACACTAGTCACAACATGATCATCCTTACCATCGTCTGATAGTGGGGTCATAGTGTATTGCACACCATCTTTGGTCAATTTGTAGACATTTTTCTTCCCATCATGCCTTGAGTCTATATCATATTTCCATGGTCTTCCAAGGAGTAAATGGCAAGCATCCATCTCTGCAACATCACACAAAATCTTGTCTCTATATTCACCTATTTGAAAATCAACCCAAACTTGTTCACTTACCAAGGCTTTCTACTCTTTGCTCAACCAGGAGACTTTGTAGGGGTAGGAGTGAGTAATTTTCTTCAATCCAAGATTGTTGACCATCTCAGTTGAAGCAATATTATAAGTTGACCCTGAGTCCACAATGACTCTACATACCTTTCCACCTAACTTGCAAGTAGTTCTAAACAATGACTTCCTCTTTGGTGGCTCCTTGACAGTTGGTACCTTTAAGAGGGTCCTTTTGAACATCAAACACTCCCTTCCTCTGGATATGCATGCCTTGAAGGTGAGTTCACACTTTGGGTGTCCTCCTCTTGTGCCAAATGAACTCTTCTTTCTCCACCTTGACTATTAGAACCTTTCTTTTCCAGACATCTAAATGAATGATGGCCAACTTGATTACATGTGAAACACCTTCCGGTGAACACATTGGTTCCTCTACCTACAAATCTACCTTGGCCATTTGGTCTCCTTCCTTTGAAACTACCCTTGTGACTTGGTTCTCCTTCTGATTCCTGATTACTTGACTCTCCTTGTGGTTTAGGAGATGTTCCTCTTCCACCAAATCTGCCTCTTCCTCTAAAGTTTCCCCATCTTACTCTACCTTGCTGATCTACCTTTCTTCTAAACTTTTCTTCAATTCTTAATGTCATTTGATAGAATTTATGAATTGTCTTAGGATTAAAGAGACTTAGATCATCTTGAATGGCATACTTGAGGCCATTCATGTATCTTGCTAACTTTTGCTACTCATTCTCTGGCACCTTTTCTCTTAAGGACAGTTTGTGAAACTCCTCTGTGTGTCCACTCACATCTAAATCCTTTTGTCTTAGGATATGCAACTTCATGTGCATTGTCACTTCATAATCGTTGGGTACAAATTGCCTTTTCACCTCTGCAACCATCCTCTTCCATGATGAGATGGGGTTCTTCCCTTCTTCTATTCTCTCATTTTGCAAGAAGTTCCACCAACTAAGGGCGGATCCCTTCATCTTAGACTTAGCAGTCTTCATCTTTTGATTCTCAGGAACATCTTCACACTCAAAGTGGTTCTCTAAGGCCTTCAACCAATCCATGACCTCCTATGGGTTCATCTTCCCAGTGAACATAGGTAGGCTTTTTTTGTCATCTCTTCTACCTACTCTCAAGGGCTTCAAGGAAACTTCTCTGATCTGCAGGTATCCTCTCTCTTTCCTACAAAAGGGCATCATCATCATTACCTTCTTCTTCTTCATCAGAGTCTCCTTGCTTCTTTTCCATCTTACCCTTCAACTTATCCAATTCTTTTCTCATCTATTTGTTTGTTGTTGCTTGCTCTCTTACCAACTCAGCCAATTCAATGTTGGTCATCCTTCTCCCATCACTAGTGTCTTCTCCTTCTGACATCTTATTGATCTTATTCTTCCACCCTCAAGAACCTTTAAGACTCTAATACCACCTGATGCAGAGTGGGCAACTAGAAGATAAGAAGACCCAAAACCACACCTCTATGCCTTGTCTAAGGCCTATTACAACCTCACAACTAGGGTTCTACACACACAAATGCAACTAGTCACTTACTGCACTTCCTAAGGAGGTTTTTGACTATTTTACAACCAATTTCACTCACCCTAGCCTTCCAACCAGGTTTGGAAGTCTGCTTTTTACACTCGGGTCAAGAAACCCCTATTTAGGCCTAGTCCTAGTAGCCCTGCTAGACCAATATTTTCCAAATCATTCAAAATTATCCCAAAAACCTCTATGAAAAAATTATAGATTTGAATACCCTTCTAGGCTTTACATCCAATCCCAAGAGATTGAGGTTTGACTCTACTCTAGCACCCCTAAGCACCTACTGAGTTTGCAGACCTAATAGGCCTAATTAGGCCTATTTTCCAAAGCAACTACTTGAAGATGGGGTTGCAGAACCAGACTCAAGACTTGGACATGTTCCTTAGGCTTCTAATAGATCAAATCCATCATTAGACCAGTCGTCAAACACTCCCTAGGTGACTGTTTGTTCATTCCTCCTTGTAGGCTAAACTAACACATTGTCTTGTTCAGCATAGGTTTTGGTGGTAACCACACCAACTCTCACTCCCAGATTCCACCCTTTGTAAATCTCAGTGTACACACCCTCAACCTGCATTTCCCAATAGGCCATTGAACTCCTCAATGGGATTTGCAAGTTAGGGCCATATCTTTGATGAAACCCTATGGATCGGGTCTTAGAATGATAGTTTTTGGCAAATTGCCCACAACTCGCTTCAAACTCTATCAATTGGAGTTAGATCACTTGCATTCAAGCCTACACTCACACCACAATCTCACAAATTCAAACTTCCATACAAGTAAATCCTTTGTCAGATCGTGCAGTATGGAAAACATTGGAAATTGGGTAAAATGTGAGTTTTTCTTGTTATTCAAACCACCAAATCTTTACATGCTTCATCCCACAACAACATGGATGATATCATAGGCACAAATAGACCTTTCCCCAATGGCTACAATTTTTTTCTAATTGGTTATGACCGTTGGAACCTCTTTTCCCAATCGGTGGAAAATGTTGCTTAGCAACTTTGAAAAGTTGCTAAGCAACTTTTGACAATTTTGCATTTTTTTTACATTTTTGACATGCCAACGTCCCTAATGGTCTTTTTAGACCTATCCTAGGCCTAAAACAACTCAAGACAACTTATCAATATGCCTCCTACACTACTTGAACCTCATGGCCTAATTTGGTCTCCAGGTTTATAAATGACCTTAGAGCCAATTGACCTTACAATAGGTTATTTATTCCATTCACATGATTCAAACTGATCCAAAACACCATCCTAGGGTCTAAGACCACCTATCCAACACAAAAACACAAAATAAATCCAAAACCAAGAGGGTGTCCTACACCAATATGCAACACCATTTTTAATTGCTAACTATGAACATTTACATGGTGATAAATTATTGATTAGAAAATTTAGAATAACCTTAAGGGATAGAGATTTTTAATGGTTTTATGAATATTTTGTTTTCTTTACATTTTCTTGTCACAAAATTTTCTTTCCTATATTTTAATCATAGTTCATATGTGCATATATAGCTCATGGACTTAGATAAATAATTTGTCTTTTGATCCCAAATCTTCTTCTATCAATGTGGCTTATGCCTATAGATTATAACTATCTTTTATGCACAAAACCTTAGATCTCAAATGATTATAATCTCATGGCATATGCTCATCAAAGATTAGGAAAACCTAACATTGAGAAATTTAATCTACCACCACTCATCCTAAACCAAATTATGTACTCAACTCAAAACTCTCGCACCTCAATCAACATCTAAAAAAAAAGTGTGTACATGACATTATTCAATTAATGCAAAACTCACTTAAGCTAAAATATGTACATACATGAGACTTGGTATAAACACTATCTCATCATAGAAACATAATAAAAAAACCCTTATAAAATATCTAAGTTGGTTTTAACACCACTTTACAATTTTAACTTTACATCTTTGATCAAATATGTTAGACACAAGGAACATTGAAACTATACGAGGATTCAATGTGGCATGACATATATATTAAAGGTAATAATGGCATGGCTCAACAAGGACCTCCCAACCTCCAAATATAGATTAGGTCATTTAAAGTAGTAATGTAACAATTGTAAAGCGGAAAATCGCGATCGAACCCTAGTTGCTCTCCCCTCTTCCAACTCCAAGGAGAGAGAAGGGAGATTCACTAGGGTTGATGGTTTTCACTTAGGGGAGAGACTTTACATTCAAAAGAGGCGTTGAAACCCACAAGATCCAATCCCACACAATGCAAGATTGGATGCTAAATGTGTTTCAAGGGTTAAGAAAGCAAGGCTACCCTCTTTTGTAAAGAATGTTGATAGAAGAATTAAGCTAGGAATGCATAGAAAGTGAGAAAAATTCGCTTATAAACTGAGTTAGGGATATAGGATGAAGCTGCGGACCTGGAATTAGCAGTAAAATGTCGATACGGCGCTGTCCTGCAAATTTGAGCAAAAGTTGACAGGACGATGGCGCCCGGCGTGCACACGGTCCTCCGAAAAATCCGCGAAACGAAGGGGGATCTGTTCGTCTCTGCACAAGGATTCCAGATCTTCAATTTCAGCCGCGTACCTGCAACCTACACACAGAAAAGCGAAGACGATTGGGGGGTTAGGGATTAGGGGTTTGCCTTTAGGTCAAACCCCGATTTTGGAATTAACCAAGAAATGAGAAATTGCTGTAAATGTCAATGTATGTAATGTAAAACAAGTACTAATACCTTGTTGTAAGGATGTTTGTATCCTTATGTGCGAAGGTATAGATGTTGTTGTTTGTTGTATGTTGTATGTTGTATGTTGTATGTAGCATGTAGTAAGTGATCTCCTCTTCAATGGTTGAATCCTTGTCTTGAATGCAACACTTAGCCTTGAATGGAGACTTAGAATGATCAATTGCTTGAAAGAATGCTTGAATGCTTGAATGCTTGAGTATAGTTTCCACGCTTTTTCCCCCATATCGAATGAAAGAGGAAAATGTAGTTTATATACTTGTCAATTAGGGCTGATAGACTGATTTTCCCGACCTTAGGCCGACCAGGAAATGTTAATTTTCCAATTTGCAAACAAAAAGGCCCGAAGTCCCATAGGAGACCGGGCCCAAAATAGGGCCAGGGACCAGGGCGCTGGGCGCCATGGTCCTGGAGGACCAGGGCGCTGGGCGCTCTGGTCCCACCTCCCGGGACAGCAGGGTGCAAAGGAGGTTCAGGCCAGGGTGCAAGAAAATGCAGTTTTTGGTGTCATAATCAGGTTTCGGGGTCTCCATTCAGGTTCAGTGTTGCGTCGCCATCGTGAAGACCGAAATGCAGTCGAAATTGCAAGTGTCACAATTTTAGGACGCTACAACAATATTGTATGCAAATTTGAAAATATTTCCTAAGTTTTTTGAATAAACCATCATGGTAATATTAGATTTCATAAACAATAGATGATTCCTAAGGAAGGAAGAACCTATAGATGAATGTGTTTCTAGACATATTTTGGAATTTAATGTTAAAGTTTTCTAACATTTTCATTAGATCCCTCTTTATGTATAGAAGAAAATTACTCTAACAATGAGACTTGTGGCATCTATACCTTTTACTTGAAAATCATTTATTTGTTCATCGGTTCTAGTACTAGAGTAAATTTAAATTGTCAAATTCATTTTCAAATTTCCTAGATCTAACTTGTTCAGAGACTTGAATAGGTCCATCATAGAAATTTTATGGAGGTTTTGTTCTTCCACATGTCTAAGTGTGTCTTATCTATTTTTTTCTACATGGAATTCATTAATATGTACATAGATTGTTATGTATCTATTTAAATAAAATATTTTTCAATTTAATGACAAAGTTGCCTCAAATTAGCATGCTACATATAATTTATGCTACCATTATGCTTGAGTACATTGTATATAAATAGAAGGAAATGAATTTACACACGTTAGAAAAAATTTACATTTTTAATTTATTTTATATAGTGATTTAGTTCATAAATAAAAAATGTAATTTTCTATATACATGTTCAATTTTGCCTATAATAGAGAATGATTTAAAATAAAATGAAATACCTTAAAATTTTATACATGTCTAGTTTTTTTGTTTTTTTAATTAGAACTATACATGAAAACATCCATGTTTCCCTTATTTATATATTCTAATTTTTCTCTTTTATTTATTGAATGTGTAGGGTCTTAACATACAAAAATTAGAGTGGAAGTTAAGCTTAATTTAGAACATAGAGCAAAGAAGGTTGAAGAACACATAGTGGATGTCAGGGAGGTTTCCCAAGCACAGACAATGGATGACAAAGAGAAATTTCATCCACACTTTGATTTTGGAGATAGGTTAGGATCGCTTCCTTCTACCATGGATATGCATATGAATCTAATTAAAGAGGTGAAGAAAAAAATTCTTACAAAAATATAGATCATTTACTTGAAAGGTATATAAAGAAATTGAAAATTTATGGTGAACAATATAGTCATGCTACTAAGAGGTCATTACATAGAACTACAAAGGAAATATTTGAGGCTCATTCAAAAATTGTGATACACTTGGTCAAGCCCAACTATTATCAAATATAGTTCTTCTTAATGAAATAAAAGAGCCATTACAATTGTTGGTTGTAGATTACAGAAAGGTTAAAAAAAAAAAAAAAGATATTGTTGAAAATGTTAAAAAAAGGTTTGGGTTCCATTCGAAAACAATCTTGATCAGTGGATAAGAGAATTTCAAGAAAAGTGATGAAATGCCAAGAAAACAACAAATCTCTTCACTTTGAACTGAAATTGACTTAAGTAGAAAGACACTAACATGATATGTGAAAATGAGAGATTTTGGATGATAGTATTGCAGAAGACATTTGGGTAATGATATGTAGGGATCCTCATTTTGACAAGAGTGAAGATGGTGTTAGGAAGTAGATCTCAATTTTTTGGCATTATGATACCCATCCTTCATAAAATAGAAGAGGTGTTATAAAAAAAAGGATTAGGCCCAAAAGTTATGGGTTGTATACAAAACACTAGTTAGACTTAACACAACATCAAATGTATATGATGTTTTGTTGTGCAAATTCTCACATAAATATTGGGCAGACAATGTTTGAAATGTTAAGTCCATATTTTGTGAAGGCATACGAGGTGTTTGAAACTTTTTGTTGTCGTTGTCATATTGAAATTAATCTTTACTATCAGATGTTTCAAAATATTAGAAAAGAACGTGATGTTTTTCAAAATGCACCTCCTAAACAGTAAGTCAATTCATAGCATACATATTATTATGATACATTAGATGATAATGAGGCAAATAGTCCAATAAAATACATAAATTGACTTTGTCAAACATGTGAAAATTTGGCTATAATGTCATTGAGATATGAAAATACTATCATGATGAAGATAATAAATTGTAAGAGTTACAAGTACATAAATTTTGAAACAAAAATTTGTAAAGAATCCACAAGGTTAGATTATCTAGGTGAATAGGTACCTATTGGAACATATACGGAAAATTTATTTAAATTGATACAACCATACATACATCATGTTTTTTAAATCTTAAGTGGCAATCAAAATAGTTTCAATTGCTATGGGATACTTTCTCACCTAGAACAGTTTTATCGATAGTTGAATTTGCTGAAAATTACTCTTTTACCCATCAAAAGAGATTCAAACACAATATTACTATTTGGATCGGGTTACTATTACGATGCATGTGTGTTATCGACATGTACAATTGGATTTCGATGGTGTTGACATTACATTTGAAGAATGAGTTATTAAGAAAGAATATCACTTTTATATTAGTGATGATAAAGAGCATGACACACATTTTGTAGAAAATTGCTTCAAAAAGTTTTTTAAAGATTTGGCAAGAAGGGGTGTGAAAATTGAAAAACCTTTTGTATTTTTTTTTATTAAATAAACAACAAAACAAGGGTGTTGGCCTTTTTAACAAATAGCCCATAGGCCGAAAAAGAAAGCTTGTGAAACAAGGTTGTAGGCCCAAAAAACCTCAAGTTAGACAGGCCTTTAATAGCAAGTCACCACTGTTAAAAGTATGTAGAACTAGTAACAACCCCAAAAGGACTCAACTCAAGAAGGAGGAGAAAAACCCAAAGCTTGATTCAAAGGAGTTTGGGGCAGAGAGGACTTCCCTTTCTGCTTGTGACAAACAATAGTCCAAGCAATACTATTATTAAGGGCATCAAAAGAAGGATCAAGTTGGGAAATCCCCTCAACATTATTGTATGTACCAGGACGTTGTTGCAGAACAACACTTGGAGTAAACTCATTAGGAGAAAATCATTTTTCTATAATAGGAGCAACAAGAGAGAATCCTCAAGATCAGAGGAGGCCACAATAGGAGTGACCAAGGGGTCAACATAGGCCACATTAGTAGTCAAAGGTATAGCATCATTCGTGGAGGGGTCCTCAACCACATGTGAAGAGACATCATCATCAATAGAAGCCATGATAGTCAAATGATTAGTAGTAGTGTCTTTCCACCAAGTAGAAGAACCGTTATGGTGAGAGAGAGAAGTTAAATGACCCATTGAGAAGAATCTTTGACAATGAAAGCAGAGGCCCTCATAATCCAAAGATTGAGTACATGGCCTATCCCCAACCATGAGAACTACATCCCCAGAGAGACGCGTAGATATGCCAATATTTATTAAAAGGCGATCAAATTTAGAATGACCCATGGATAACGTGGCATCATCTACCTTCCAAAATCAGCCAATAGTGTTACCAATGGCCTTATAACAAGAGTGCTCCTAGAAATGAAGGGAAAGGTTGGAAGACACACCTATACTGGATGCAAGTTGAGTTATTTGATAAGAGGGTTAAAAGAAGGTGTCTAGGGATTGATTGAGAGAGATTTAACTCCTCATGCCCACAACTTACCCAACACCAAGTCATGATCATCAAGGGAAGCAATGAAAAAAACTTTAGCACAAGGGTAAATCTCAATGAGCTACCCGCAACCAAAGGCTTCCAAGAATCACTCACCCAATGATGAAACTTGACAGAATTCCATAACAAAAAAAAAAATTGTCACAAGAGATGCGAAGCTAAAGTAGAGAGATGTTATTGAGATTTGCAAAGGGGGAAGCAAAATTCATTGATTGAACGAAGTTACCCCCAGTGAGATGAACTTGAGAGAGAATTAGATTTTGCTAAGTTGTTTCATAACAAACACATCAGCTAAGGTCCAATGTGTTAGACAAAAAATAAATCATACACATAATAGATAAGATGTCATAATAGAAACAAACCCTTCTTAATGGAGGAAAACCCCTATTATGAAAGATACAAGATAACAGCTACTAAGATTTGCAAGATAGCCATATGATAGGGAGACAATTTACAAGATTTTGTTGCTATGGATAGAAAGTTGTGTTATGATAGATAGTCATATGATAGGGAGAGATTTTGCCAGCATGGATAGCAAAATGATAGATAGTTATGCCATTGGATGAGCATAGATTGATTTGATAAGCAGTGGATTGGCCCCCACAAAAAGCGACAAGGTAAATAGATTAAGTGGTTTGTCCCTCAGTAGGGGAACTAGATAAATAAATCAAGTGGTTTGTCCCCCACCAAGGCAAACAAGAATGATAAGATAAACAGATAAGAATGCTAGATGTAGATTATGTAGATATGAAAGCCCTCACTTAGAATGGTATGCACAAAAGGCATGTCATTCTAAGGAGAAGAAATAAATAATAGATAGAAGGTGTATGACAAAAAATCCCCTATTCCTGAGCACCTACGAAGTAATTAAGTTCTTCCAGGAGAGCACAATAGATAAATATAGCAACCTCCTATTTTCAAGCACCTATGGAGTATCTTGGGTCCTCTGGGAGAGAAAAAACATGTAAAGAAAGCACGGGGAACACAATCATACATATAATCTAAGTGACAAGATAAATAAAGGTACTGTCCTACAACCCTTCAACAATTAGGTCATCATTCTCCCAATCTTGATCATATAGGGAAGGAGGATGAGACTGTAGCAATGGAAGTACAAGGTGCCTCACTAGCAGCGAGGGCAAGGGAAGAGGTAGTGTCAACATCTGCATCCACAAGCTTAGAAGACTAAAGTGTCAATGAATGCGTAAAGATCATAGACAACGCGGGGACATCCTCTAGAGATTTGAACAAGCATGCCTCTATAGAAGTAGTGATAGTTCTGATACTTAATGTTAAGTACAGATGCCAAGCTAATAAGATGAGAGGGGGGGGTGAATCATACAAACTTAATCTTCCATAAAAACAACAGATTCAACCTCGGTAACATATACTTCAGCAATATAACCAAAACTGCTAAAACATGCAAACTCATAAGCACATAAACATCATAACACTCATAACACCAGATTTAACATGGAAACCCAAATAGGGAAAAACCACTATGGGATTTCGGACCCACTAAGAAATATACTCTGCTAGAGTATGCTCGGTTAAAAGCAAATCTTGTTAAAGATTACAAACACATTGCTAGATGTAACCCGGTTAAGGGATTTCCCTCAAATCTGTTAGGATCTTCACCTTGTTCAAAGTGACCTTGTTAAAGGATTTCAAACACTCAGTCAGAATGTCACCTTGCTAGAGGGTTTTACAAATAAGACTGTTAAGTCCACTCGGTTAAAAGATTTTCTGTCACTTTACAAAATAACAGTAATAAAAATCTATTTGCAACTTCACATCTAAAATGCTAAAGCAGATTCTTATTTGCTCAATACAATTTAGTCATAGGACTCATCTTGTCCATCTGTTGGGCTCAATACTCTGTTATTCAAACAGGTCTTCAAGATTCTATGCTCGGTAATCACTATGTAGCATCCTTGTGCATACACTTGCCCGCATTCATTGTTTATCAATAGTTCCTTATTTATAAACAATTTGCCAAAGGCTTAATCTCCTTGATCACATATCCCATGATCAATCATAGCCATCAGATCTTCAAACTTGACCAGGTTCAATGTATCCTTCGATCTGAAAATGTTTTACCCCGCCTTGGAACTTGCATACATTTCTTGGAACTTGTGCTAGGGTATTGCGGTTCAATCTGAGTTGTAGATCTTCCTGTCGATATTCCTTTGCCATAGATTCTTTAACAAACTTCATGCATGGCATACTAATCATTTAATCATAACCAGCTCACAAGCTTCCTTCATTAAATAATGTTTTTATTCATTCAATGCATTATGTTATTACTCGGTTGCAACTCGATAAATACTAATCTTCACTCGATAGACATTCTGCCTTCATTAACCAATAGCGATAACCTTAGGGTTTACCGACTAGGTTCCTTAGGGTTTACTGACTAGGTTCTTTGCTCGGTAACATAGTATAGTATTAATCTTACAATCAATAACATATGTAGGATATCAAAACAATCTAAACATCATGATCTCATCATTGTCTAACTCGGTAATAGTTGCCCATTGAATAACTTATTCCTCCCCTTATTCATCACATTATTTCTGTGTCTTTTACCGACATCTTTATACTCATCAAATCATACTTCTTAAGATATGGCAACATCATACTGAATTAGAAAATCAATTTCTTGACATCAATGACAAAATAATAATATTAAGATAGTAAACATCCTTTAGCAATTATATCCATAATCATCAACAACCTTCTCAATATCCTTATTGAAATGTCAATAATCTCCCTTGTCTGTTATAATGCCAACAATCTCTCTTTGTTTGTTATAATGCCAACAATCTCCCCCTTTGGCATTGATGGAAAAACCAATTGATATGACCTAATTGATTCGGATTGTTGTGAGATTTTGAAATGCTGAAATGCTCTCCTCCTGTCATCAGTCTTCTCCCCCATACATTATTCTTCTCCCCTTTTCTTCAGTCTTCTCCCCCTTTGACAACAATGCCAAAAAGTAAAGAACTAAAACATAATTCCTTCTTGTATGAAGTGATTTCTTGCTGTTATGTGTTAACTTAGTCTCGGTCAGAGCATTTTGTCTTCAATTCCTATTTCATGTATTTGTTTCCTGCACACCTTTAGAAAACATCCTAAAGTGTGTAAATCAACGTCAACTCTTAAAAGATATTCTGTAGAGTCATTGAATTGATGCTTTCACCGAACTCGGTCAGTGAATGGAAGATAGGGGTAGGACCCCTAACTTACTTCTAAGATACTCAAAAGTGTCCCTTGGTAGTGGCTTGGTGAAGATATCTGTTATTTGTTCCTTTGTGCTAACATACTCCAACACCACTTTCTTCTCTTGAGCTTCTTCTCTAAGATAATGATATTTGATAGAGATGTGCTTTGTCTTAGAGTGCATAACAGGATTCTTTGAAATGTTTATGGCACTAGTATTTTCACAGAATATAGTTACTGGCTCAGTAACTTGCTCGTTTATACCTTCCAACAGTTGTTTGATCCATGCTATGTTTGTACAATTCAATGCTGCAGCAACGTATTCAGCTTATGTTTTTTACTGTGAAACACATCCTTGTTTCTTGCTAAGCCAACTCACTAGTCTTTCTCCTAAAAAGAAAGCTCCTCCACTTGTGCTTTTTCTGTCATCAATGTTGCCTGCCCAATCAGCATCAGTATAAACTTTTAAATCAAAAACATTTCCTTTCTGATATACTAAGCCATAATCCTCAGTGCCTTTCAAGTATCTGAAAATTCTCTTGATTGTTGTCATGTGTGTTTCCTTAGGATCTGTAGAGAATCTTGCAACTATACCTACTACATGTGCCATATCTGGCCTGTTGTGAACAACATATTGTAGCTTTCCAATCATAGATCGGTAAAGTGTCTCATCAACAGATGCAGATTCATCATTCTTTGATAATTTACAGTTGGTAGTCATAGGAGTACTTACTAGTTTTGAATCCTCCATTCCAAATTTCTTCAAGATTTCCTTTATGTACTTGGATTGAGTAATGAAAATCTCATCTTTCATTTGCAGTATTTGTAAACCTATAAAATACTTTATCTCACTGATTAATGACATCTCAAATTCTTTGCTCATTTCATTTCCAAAGTTCTTGCATACAAAGTCATTTCCACAAAAGATAATATCATCAACAAATATGGCTGAGATCAGTATTCCATTTTCATCATTCTTCATGTACATGTTACTGTTTTCACCTTTTCTTATAAAACCAATCTTGATTAAATAAGAGTGCAATCTTTCATACCATGCTCTAGGTGCTTGTTTCAAACCATATAAAGCTTTGTTCAATTTTACATATCTGATCTTTATTCTTGTCTTCAACAAATCCTTTAGGTTGTTCAATAAAAACTTCTTCTAATATACCATTCAGAAATGCAGATTTGACATCCATTTGATATACCTTGAAATTCTTGTAAGCAGCATATGCCAACAATGTTCTTACTCCTTCAAGTCTTGCCACATGTGCAAAAGTCTCACCACAATCAATTCCTTCTTCTTGGGCATAACCTTTGCAAACTAGTCTTGCTTTATTTCGAATGACCTTACCTTTTTCATTCAGCTTGTTTTTGAAAATCCACTTTGTACCGATTACATTTTTGTCCTTCGGTCTTGGGACCAATGTCCATGTGTCATTCTTCTTGATTTGATCAATCTCTTATGTCATAGCATTTATCCAATCTTCACTGTTAAATGCCTCTTTCACTATCCTCGATTCAAATTCAGATATCAGACATGTGTTCTATTTCAGTTTGTTCCTTATCATCACTGGATCATCCTTATCTCCTATAATCTGACATGATGCATGATGTCTTCTGACATACTTGGCTAATATAGGCTTGGTAGGCTCTGTATGATCTTCTTCATCACTCAGTAACTGGATATTCTCTTCATTTTCTTCACCGGTTCTTTCGGTAAGACTTGTCGGTTGAACATAGACAAATTCATCATAATCTTCTGGTTCCTTGGAATTTCCTTCATCATTTCTTTCTGCAAATTCATCAATTTTCACATTTGCACTTTCTACTATTTTGTTAGATTATTTGATCAGACATTTAAATGCTTTACTTCTAGAAGAATAACCAAGAAATGTTCCTTCTTCACTTTTCTGATCAAATTTGCCATTTCTATCATCTTTGTGAACATAGCATCTACTTCCAAAGATTTTGAAGTAACTTACATTAGGTTTCTTGTCATACCAGATCTCATATGGTGTCTTCAAAGTTCCTTTCGTCAGTTGTACTCGGTTCAGGGTGTAAACTGTTGTGCTTATTGCTTCTCTCCAAAATGTTTGTGACACTTTCTTTTCAATCATCAGGGTTCTGGCACAATCCACAATAGATCTATTTCTTCTCTCAGCTATCCCATTTTGTTGTGGAGTTCTCAGTGCAGAGACTTGTCTTTTTATACCATGATCATTGCAGAATAAGTTGAACTCGTCAGATGTGAACTCTCCTCCTTTATCTGATCTAAGACATTTCAGTTGTCTTCTTGTTTCATTTTCAACTCTTGCCTTGTACCACTTAAACATTTGAAAAGCTTCTGATTTTTCTTTTAAAAACATAACTGACATCATCCTTGAGTAATCATCCACAAATAATATGAAATATTTATAACCATAATAACTTTGAACTTTCATAGGACCACAAAGATCAGTGTGCACAAGATCTAAAATTCCCTTAGAAGTGTAGGACTTACTTGTAAAGTTTGATCTTGTCATCTTACCCATATGGCATCCTCGGCACATAGCATTCTCAGGTTTTTCAAGACTCGGTAGACCTCTTACTAGATGCTTCTTGCTTATTTTGATCAGATTATCAAAATTTACATGACAAAACCTTTTATGCCATAACCAGGTATCATCTATCTTTGCATACAAACACTTGTTCTGAGTTGAGTCAAGGTGAAATGTGTTACCTTTTGTTTGTGTCCTAGTGGCAGCTAACTTTCCATGCTTGTCATGAACTTTGATAATTCCTTTCTGAAATTCTATTCGGTAGCCTGTATTGTTTAGCTGTGCTACACTCAACCAATTGTATTTCAAACCTTCAACCCAATAAACATCATTGCATCTTGCATTGTCAAGAAGTGTTATAGATCCTTTACCTCTTATCGGACATGGTGCATCATTACCAAATCTTACATAGCCTCCATCATAATCTTCTAATGTAACAAATTTGTGTTTATCACCTGTCTCGTGATGTGAGCATCCACTATCTATGATCCAAGAATCATTAGTATTTATGTGAGATATTAGGGATTTTTCTTCATACCTTTCTTCATCTGATCCATCTTTGATAGCCACATAAACTACTTCCTCTGTATCAGTTTCATCTGATTTATCATCATTTGATTCCTCATCAGCTATTAGGCATGACTTTCTATCTCTTCTTTTGAAGTCTCGGTGTCCTCTATAATGATTATCTTTTTGTCTGTCATCTCGGTAATCTCTCCTTTCAGTAGAATCTTTGTCAGGATAGTTAGAAGCCATATGTCCTATCTTATCACAATTGAAACATTTCAAAGGTAGTTTTCCTTTATACTTACCTTTGCCTCTCGGTAACCTCCTGGCTAATAGTGCTTCAAACTCTTCTTGCTTTCTGATTTCCTCATACAGTTTGTGCACTTTTTCCATGTTCTTGTGAAATCTTTCACTTGCTCCACTGTGATCCCCTTCAGTGTACTTACTCATTCTATCATTGTAATCATCAGATTCACCAATATGAAAAGAACTAAATGCAGATTCAACTTTATTTACCGAAGACCCACTGTTATCAAAATTACTTAACTCAAATGCATGTAGCTTACCAATAGTAGCATCTAAAGAAATTGGCATATTGGGTACAGACCTCAATTCATTGATTGCAGAGACTCAGATTGCATAAGCTGGTAGAAGGGTTCTTAACAACTTACTTGTTATATCCTTCTCTTCAATAGTTCCAACTGCTCCTTTGATTTGATTGACAATCTCCTTTAGTCTTGTACTGTACTGGGTTATGTTCTCACCTTCATTCATCCTCATAGATTCAATTTGTCCTCTTAAACTATCCACTTTTTCTCTTTGAACATGTTCATCTCCACCATACACAGATATGAGCTTGTCCCACATTGCCTTTGCATCATTGCAGCCTTCTAGATCATTAAACTCTAAGTCAGTCGATGCAGATGTTATTTCAATCATTGCTTGAATATGTTCTTGCTTTGCCTTTATCTCTTCCATTGTCAATAGATAGGTGCTCGGTGTAATGAAATCATTCTCTAGATAATATACAACATATTCTCCAACTCCTGATAGGTGCAGCTTCATCATTTTTTGCCATGTAGAGAAACTTGACTTGTTCAGCTTCGGTGCATCTCTCTTATACATCTTTGGATCTTTGCCTCAAGTACCTTTAAACTTTTCTTCCAAAGTCTAAGGATCTGATACCAATTGATAGTTATGATACTTAATGTTAAGAATAGATGCCAAGCTAATAAGATGAGAGGGGGGGGTGAATCATACAAACTTAATCTTCCATAAAAACAACAGATTCAACCTCGGTAACATATACTTTAGCAATATAACTAAAACTGCTAAAACATGCAAACTCATAAGCACGTAAACATCATAACACTCATAACACCAGATTTAATGTGAAAAACCACTATGGGATTTCGGACCCACTAAGAAATATACTCTGCTAGAGTATGCTCGGTTAAAAGCAAATCTTGTCAAAGATTACAAACACATTGCTAGATGTGACCCAGTTAAGGGATTTCCCTCAAATTTGTTAGGATCTTCACCTTGTTAGAAGTGACCTTGTTAAAGGATTTCAAACACTCAATCAGAATGTCACCTTGCTAGAGGGTTTTACAAATAAGACTGTTAAGTCCACTCGGTTAAGAGATTTTCTGTCACTTTACAAAATAACAGTAATAAAAATCTATCTGCAACTTCACATCTAAAATGCTAAAGCGGATTCTTATTTGCTCAATACAATTTAGTCATAGGACTTATCTTGTCCATCTGTTGGGCTCAATACTCTGTTATTCAAACAGGTCTTCAAGATTTTGTGCTTGGTAATCACTATGTAGCATCCTTGTGCATACACTTGCCCGCATTCATTGTTTATCAATAGTTCCTTATTTATAAACAATTTGCCAATCGCTTAATCTCCTTGATCACATATCCCATGATCAATCATAGCCATCAGATCTTCAAACTTGACCAGGTTCAATGTATCCTTCAATCTGAAAATGTTTTACCCTGCCTTGGAACTTGCATACATTTCTTGGAACTTGTGCTAGGGTATTGCGGTTCAATCTGAGCTGTAGATCTTCCTGCTGATTTTCCTTTGCCATAGATTCTTTAACAATCTTCATGCATGGCATACTAATCATTTAATCATAACCATCTCATCAGCTTCCTTCATTAAATAATGCTTTTATTCATTCAATGCATTCTGTTATTACTCGGTTACAACTCGGTAAATACTAATCTTCACTCGGTAGACATTCTGCCTTCATTAACCGATAGCGATAACCTTAGGGTTTACCGACTAGGTTCCTTAGGGTTTACCGACTAGGTTCCTTAGGGTTTACCGACTAGGTTCTTTTCTCGGTAACATAGTATAGTATTAACCTTACAATCAATAACATATGTAGGATATCAAAACAATCTAAACATCATGATCTCATCATTGTCTAACTCGGTAATAGTTTCCCATTGAATAACTTATTCCTCCCCTTATTCATCACATTATTTCTGTGTCTTTTACCGACATCTTTATACTCATCAAATTATACTTATTAAGATATGGCAACATCATACTGAATTAGAAAATCAATTTCTTGACATCAATGACAAAATAATAATATTAAGATAATAAACATCCTTTAGCAGTTATATCCATAATCATCAACAACCTTCTCAATATCCTTATTGAAATGTCAACAATCTCCCTTGTCTATTATAATGCCAA
The DNA here is from genome assembly GCF_030272615.1 of Cryptomeria japonica. Taxonomy (NCBI): domain Eukaryota; kingdom Viridiplantae; phylum Streptophyta; class Pinopsida; order Cupressales; family Cupressaceae; genus Cryptomeria; species Cryptomeria japonica. The sequence goes on from NC_081405.1 coordinate 584,318,648, forward strand.
CAATCTCTCTTTGTCTGTTATAATGCCAACAAGTAGATGATTCATTCCAAGGAGGCAATAAAAGAGTTGGACTATCGGCCTCCGCAAGAGGGGAAATGACAAACTCAAGAGAAGGCAAGGCCTTCTCACCAACAAAAACAAAAACAAGCACTGAAGAAGATAAAGAGAAAGGCGAGGAGCATACCTGAGATTTGCGTCAACAAAACTTTGAAATGGGGCCCTTCTCAAACTTGTGCTTGGATTGTGCAGGAGGAGCATGTTGGTTGTCAACTATAGTAGGTTGGAGGACTCTGTTCCAAAGCTCTGATGAAGAATTGGCTACAAAATAGAAGGATTAAACAAAGTGGTGCTAGACATCACTTGCATGTGCAACATATCCAATGGGCAAGACAATAGAGGTATGTCTGACAACAAGGTGATAAGGGGCAAGTCCAAGGAAGAAGAAATAAAGACCTACACCCTTTTAGGGGGAGGTTCATTGGTAGGCCCTGAAACAATTGGAAGTAATACCAAAGATGATGCAGAGATTGGAGCATCTGAAGAGACATCAACAGATGCGACAAGAACGAGTGTCGAAGGTGTGCCGATAAACTACAAAGTTGCATCATGTTCCTGATCCATCACCCGTCGATGGCACTTACACTCATGTGTACACTGATTATGAAGAAGATGAGGACCACGAGTCAAAGCTCGGGAAGAGTCAGGAGAATTATGCTCCATAGGAGAGGCCTCTAAAACCTCGTTTGAGACAAGAGAAGGCCCAATCAATAGAGCAAGAGGTGCACCCAAGATAGGCACTACATTCACAACAATGGGTGCCCTAACTAGCTTTACTTGAGGAGCAAATAGAGGAATAGAGGGTTCTTGTACAGACTATTAAGCAAGAGCAAGCAATGACAAACGAGTACAAGAGGAACACTTCCCCTTTTCATATCAATAAGGTCAAGGGATATCAGCCAGGATCGGGACCTCGAATGGAGGACGGACCACAAACTTTGACAACACAGGTGCCTTTCCCTTGTTTGCACTAAGTGTAGTCGCGAGAACAAAAGACACCACTAGAGGCTACATAGTCCTAGGTGGATGAGGAGGTCTATTTAGAGGAATGAGCTTAACTTCAGCCCCCAATGATGAAGGGGCATAAGGCACTACCTGCTCTAACACAGGAATAGACAGAGAAAAGGTTGATACAGGAAGAGGAAATGAATAGCTAGGCTAAGTCCACTTAGGATTTGACTCCCCTATCTTATATTGATAATATGCCTGATACATCAAGCCACCATGGAGAAGCATGAGCCCCATCAGATCATGCTAGAATTGGTCTAATGAAAAATCCCCACGAGCTACCAAGGGTCGTCCAGTATCTTGGATGACATGCATTGAACCCTCATAAGGAAACTTTAAGCACTTATGGATCATTGAAGGGACCACATTCATAGAAATTAACCAGGGAATACCTAGCTTAACTTGAAAAAGATCGGTTTTAGGGATGATAACAAATATGGATGAAACAACCTTGGGTTCCACAAGGACTATCAAGGTGATACTACCCAAAGGAGAAAGAGATACCCCATTATACATTCTCAAAGTAGCACAACACTCGTCATATTTTGACCTATGCCATCTATTTATGAACAAATTATCCTCCATGATAACATCAACTCTGTACGAAGTGTCAACCATAACACCTATAACAATTTGACCATTTAGCTTTGCAAGGATGTACAGAGGAGCAGGCTCTCCATAGTATGTGGCATCCAAAAGGGTGAATGATATATCAAATATTTTCACATTCTAGCTAGGAGGCAAGATCAGAGTGATAGTGGCCATGTTAATATAAGGGCAATCATCTGACACTGAATTTGATGCAGAGATAAAATTAGATGAATGTGTCGAGAATGAATCTATGTAGATTTGTAACTCATTGTTGGTTTTATCAATAGACTTGTTAGATTTATGATTTTTGTCACCGACCTTTATATCTCCATTGTCGATGTGGTCTTGGACTATGTGTCTAAGATGATAATAATGATCAGTGTCATGAGCAGGCACACAATGATATTGACAAAATTTAGAACCATCGTACCAACGAGGGTATGGTATGTTGTCAAACAAAGGTCTAATCTCTAGAAGGGTTATGAGATTGTCTTTCAATAATCTTTGCATTATGCTCAAATAGGAGTTGTTCAACTTGGTGAAGACCCTATTGCATTGTACTTCATGTGCAGTAGCTATCAGAGGGGTAGCTACAACATTAGCCACAACTTTGTTCTTTTCGAACCCTTCTGTGGACATGCCTACAAAAGTACCAATACGAGGGTTCAAAGAAGATTCTCCAAACTAAGTCATCATATGTTGGTAATCAATGAGTGCAAAACATAGATTAGCAAAGTTCTAATAGTGATTAACAAATAAATTCTCCCTCAATGTCAGCTGTAGATTTTTTATAAAGATCTTTTGCAAGTCACTATCTAGCAGTGCAAAGGGGATCCTGGTAGAGATAGATTAATACTGAGAAATGAAATCTATAACTCTCTCATTTGGCTTTTGTTTACAATGAACAAGGTTTGCAATAGTGACCTTGCTGCCAATGTTAACTTGAAACTGTTTCAGGAACATATCCATAAGCTAATCAAATTTCTGGATGGAATGGTTAGGTAATGAACTATACCATTCCAACATAGTCCCTTTAATATAACACAAGAATAGCTTGAGAAAAACAAAATCTAGACTGTGATAATCGCTACACATGGTCATGAACGAATCAATGTGCACATTAGGATCTCCATCACCATTGAAATGATCAAACTTCAATGAATCAACCCTTTGGGGAATAATAGTATCTAGGATGGTAATATCAAGTGGGCTCTTGTGATAATAGGAAGGCATCGAAGATTGGCCAGAAGTAGACGCAAGGTTCATGAGATCCAACTACATTTTCCCATATTCTGTAATATGGTATCCGAGACAAGATTAGCAGGCGGAGGAAGAGTAGGAGCATGTGTGCCACCATCTCCACCAACATTAACATGAGGATCAGTACCACCACTAGAGATGGGAACTATACCCAGACCAGCACTGACATTAGGGGTATGTCTTGTAGCAGAAGTGGTGGTGGAATTGTTACCCATGCTAGTGTAATCCAAGGGAATGGTAGAAGAATTGATGCTAGGAATAGTGGAGTCAACCATATGCACTGTCATCCCAGGTATATCAGCACCAAGCTGAGAACCATAGGTGTTAGACTGATTGTCTTGAAGAGATGTACCAGCTAAGAGTACATGATTCTTAATGATCATAGACAATTATCTCAACATTTCGAGGCCTCTTCTGTTTGAGATCAACATGCATCTCAAAGTGTTCACAAAACTTCTAGCCTGGGGAATAAAATTCTCCCAGTTCAGAAAACCCTCAAAGTATCTCAAATTCTACTCTAACATGTTAATCTGGTCGAAGTCGATAGTGACAATAAAATCATGATCAACAACAAGAGGAGAAGATGGGGCAGAATTTCTCAGGGTATTATTCCTAGAATTTGATTGTGAATTAGGTGGAAGACCCCCTGTCAAAATGGTCCTAATAGGTTGAGAGGCAAGGAAGTCATTTAGATCAAGAAGTGGATCATTAAACATTGGACTTGACCGAGGAGGACTGTAGAGATTCATAGGAATACTCTTCCTAGCAATCCTTCTTACAACAACTCTTGTGGCAGTCTGGGCTGTAAATCTCATGGACAAGTTGTACAACACTTCAACCACACTACGAGGATGTTGCAAGTCTACAAGACTCAGTGATGGAGGAAGTTGATTCAAGGTTTGTTCGAAGTCAAAATGCGTTTATGTTTTCATTTCTCTTTTATTTCTTTTACTTTTACTTTAGATTTCAATTGTAATTATAAAATAAACACTAAAAGAAATGATGATGCAACTGACTTCACGTCAGGTTAACCAAAATGCAAAGGACAAGATTTGCTATCCTCAAGGTGATGAACCTCGAGGAAAAAACCTACCTTTTCTCTACCTCACTTAAACTAGCGCTAAAGGTGAGCCAGGGGATGCAAAGTACAAAACTAAACTAACACACTACGGATAAGACTTTCAGATGACTCTACTAAGCCTTTGTCTTTGGGACAAACATGCGAAATTGGGACACCAGTGTGGCTTGATACAATCCTATACGGATAGGGTATAGAGACTGTACAAAAGGCACAACCATGACCAAGAAAATGATATGGTAATAAGAAAAGTAAACAACACATATTGCGAGAAACTAGAATGAGATAGGAAAAGGTGGCTGGAAACTCACAAGTGGTCCACGATTGAAGCCTCCCGCTGAATGAACTTATTTCCTCAACTAGAAGCCTGCACACAAGCAACAAAGGAAAATATCGGGGGTTGTTTTTAGAGGCCTGCCTCAATCAGAACCATGATTCAGTGTTTCCACCTCCGCTGACAACCCAGATGATAGCAACGACTGAGAAATATATGATAAAGACAAATTCAAACAAGAAAGATAATAGATAAGCTAGATAGAAATGATGGACATGTGAATAAACAAGGAGAGATAAATCCCCTCCAGCACTCATGAGAACAGCACCACAGATTCTCCAAGAAGGTGTGATAATGGTGGTCATTCAATGTTGGAAAAACATGTGAAAGATGGAGGATTGGATGCCAAGAGCTCAAGAAGTCTCAAAAATGATCAAGAAGTCCCAAGAAAATATCAAAACACATGAGATATAGCCACTAGAAGGAATCTCGACATCGGTGGTTGCGAACAGAAGCATTACAAACTCTTTCAAGCATAGGCATAATGCTCAAACAACTACTTGTGAACTAACATATTAACAGGTTGCTAGAGTGGCGCATAGACATCTTCATGGTGCGCTAGAGTCCATCAGTCAATTGGTCAACATGTTCAATAAAATCCAAGTTCCAAGCTGACAAGGCAATCCATGTGGATAGAAGGAAAAATAGGATATGAATGACTTCAATTAGTCTAAAGCGAAGGCTCTTATGTGGCATGGGATTTCACTGGGTGCAATTTACAGCATTACACCATGATACCAACGTGTTGCCTAGAAAGAATGCACCACCACTAGTGATTTTCCTATCATCAATGCATCTTGCCTAGTCTACATTTGTATAAGCATGCTATTTGAAATATTGTCCTTTAGGGTACCATAAGCCATAATCTTTTGTCTGCTGCAAATATTTAAAAATCCTTGTAACTTCTTTGACATTTGTTTCTTTTGGAACAGCCTAAAATCTTGCAACCATGCATACTGCATGCATTATATCAGGTCTCGAAGTAATTAGAAACAATAAGCTTCTAATTATGGATTAGTAGTTTGTCTGATCAACCAATGGATACTCATCTTCTTTAGTAAGCTTACACCCTATGACCAAGGGTGTATCATCAAGTTTACAATCCTCCATTTTAAACTTCTTGACCATTTCCTTAACATACTTGGTTTGACGAATAAATATACCTTTGTCATATTGTGTGATCTGCAAACCAAGAAAAAATGATAACTCTCCAATCATGGACATCTCAAATTCATTCTGCATAGCATCAACAAAAACTTTGCACATGTTATCACTACTTCCTCCAAATATAATGTCATCAACATACACAACCTTTATCAGTTGATGATATTTTTCACCTTTTAATTTATAGATTTCTATTAGTAACACCCTTCTTAAATCCTTGTTGTTGCAAGTATGTATCTAATCTAGAGTAGCATGCTCTAAGATCTTGTTTTATTTCATACAAGGCTTTCTTTAACCTACATACAATACTTTGATCTTTTGTTGATGGTAGACCCTCTAGTTGCTCATTATAAACTTCCTCTTCAAGATTCCCATTCAGAAATGCAAATTTGACATCCATTTAATACACTTTGAAGTTCTTGTAAACTAAAAAAAGAAAAGAAACATTCTAATTGCTTCCAAACGTGCCACAGGTGCAAATGTTTATTCAAAGTCAATGCCTTCTACTTATGCATAACCTTTGCAAACAAGTCTTGCTTTGTTTCTAACAACTTTTCCATCTTCATTTAGTTTATTTCTAAATACCCATTTTTTTCCAGTAACATTCTTGTCCTTAGGTCTAGGGACAAGTTCCCATTTTTCATTCTTCTCAATTTGATTGAGTTCTTCTTGCATAGCTTCAACCCAATTCTCATCTTGGCTTGCCTTTGAGAAACTTTTGGGTTCAACCATGGAAAGTAAAGAAAAAAAATTTAGGTTCACTATCACTTTCAGATTGATCTTCTTGTGTATTCTTGGAAATATTTCTTCTAGTTTGTACCCTTTTATTTTTGTCACCTATAATTTGTTCTTTTGGATGATTTCTTTGTATAGCTTTTGAAGGAGTCTTGGTGTCTTTTCTTGCTAGCTCTATTTTCATTGGTTTAGTATGAATTAGTTTTTGTTCATTTGAATCATCATCATTTATTGAGGCAAAATGTATGTCTTCATCCAAATTGACATGTATCCTCTTAACAATCTTATGCAATCTCGTATTGTAGCACTTGTATGCTTTACTTCTTGAGCAATATCCAACAAAATAACCTTCATCTGATCTTGCATCAAATTTTCCAAGATGATCATCATCACGTTTGATATAACATTTTCTTCCAAATACTTTTAAGTGAATAACTCATAAGGGGTCTTAGAGTTGTTAGTTCTTAGTTTTTCTCTATTTAGGATGTCGATTGTTGTATGGACAACATATTTCTAGAATCTATCAGTCAACTTGGATTCATTTAACATGGCTCTTGTCATTTCCTACATTGTTCTGTTTTTTCTCTCAACCACCCCATTTTGTTAAGGTGTGCTTGTTGCACTCTTTATCCCATATCTTTCACAAAATTCTTCAAATTCATCTGATGTGAAATCTCCACCTCTATCAAACCTTGAGCATTTCATCAAGCCTGTTTCATTTCCACCATAGGTATGAAATATTTGAACTTCTCAAAGGCTTCTAATTCCTTTAGAAAGAATACCCAAGTCATTCTTGAGAAATCATCTATAAACAACATGAAATATCTTTCACCATTCCAAGCTTTTGTCCTCATAGGTCCACATAAAATCTGTATGTACTAATTCCAATGGTCTTGTGGTTAAATTTTCTTTAGTTTTGAAGCTCACTCTTATTTTCTTTCCAAGTTGACAATGCTTGCAAAAGGGGTTTGATGGTTTAGTAATTTTAGGCATTCCCGTTACAGACTTGTTGAACATAATTTGACCAAACTGTCAAATTTCATACGACCCATCCTTTTATACCATAACCAACTCTCATCCTTTTGACTCATGAAGCACTTGTGTCCTTTTTGTTCCTTTATCTCATTAAGTATATACGAGTTTCCATCTGTCCTATGAGCATCAACAATAACTTTGATAGCCTTCTTGATATCACAACCTTTCTTGTGAAAAATAACATTGTATCCATTCTCAAAAATAATTGAACCTTTGTTTATAATAGTTGTAGTGTCATCCGATCCAAATTTGACAATCCCTTTACCAGTCTCTGTCAATGAAAGAAACTTGCTCTAGTCTCCATTCATGTGGTCTGACCAACAACTATTAACATACCACGTGTTATTTTCATTATGAGCATACAACAATGGTTGCACAAGAAGAGAATTCTCTTCTTTCTTTTCCTATTTCATAACCTTCCATTCTTGCTCTATTTCTTTCTTCCGATTTGCATTTTTATCAAACTTCTTTTCTTCCTTTTTATATGCAGACCACTGCTTGCTTTTCTTTTAAAACAGTATATTACTTCTATAAAATTTTTCTATATGGCCAATGTTATTGCATTTATAACATACAGTGGTAAAATCAATAACAGGAGCAAATGGATTTTGACTAATGAAGTTAGTTCTTCTCATATTGAGTCTAAAATCAAATACCCTATGACTATACTTATTACATGTAAAACGGTAACTAGAAAAGGAGTGATTAAATCTGATTGCTTGTGGTTGTCTGGTGGGAGGTGATTTTCTAAATCTTCTTCTTTTATTATTGACAATTTTCATGAATCCATCATTTTTATTGTCTTCTTTTGTCTTGTCAGTAGGTTTGTCTTTCTTCCGTTCCAATGGTTGATCATTTTGTTCATCCATCTTTTCTCCGGCCTTTACAAAGATATCACTTATTGACTTATCTTTGTTTTTGTCCTTTTTTCTATTTGAACTTTGTCCCTTTTCACAACCAAGTCCAATTTTGATCTTCGTTGATCGTTGTATCTTCAACAAATTATCTAAAGCTTCTATGCTTTTGTCTAATTTCTTGAAACAAACTAACTTAGCTTCAAGCAATTCACATTCCTTCTTCTTGACCTACAATATTTCTATTAATACCTCTTCAATCCTCTTGGCCTCTTCAATATGAGTTTTGAGATCCAAAATCTATTTTTAGATTCATCAATATTTTGCTTGTACTTTTGATTATTTGTCCTCACACAATCTAATAAATTTAATGCAGAAATGAGTTCTCCTTCAAGATCCACTTCAACTTCTATCTCTTCATCAGAGGCATCAAACTCATTTTTCTTTTCTTCAGGCATGTCTTCAGCAATAGCCATGAATAAGTATCCTTCCTTTTCATTCTAAGTGGCAATTTTAGTTTCACTATCATCATCAGAGGTTCCACTATCTTCTATAGAGTATAAACTCTTCTTTTGATTTCCTTTCATAGACTTCAGACCTTTGAATTAATTATCATTGTTCTTTTTATTCTTGCATTGGGATGCATAATGGCCTACTTTTCCACATTCAAAACATTTGAATGGCAACTTTCCTTTATACTTTCTGAATCCTCTCTTTAATCTTCTCACAAAGTTTGCTTCTTCAAAGTCAACATTTACATCTTTTTCCTCAGAGGATTTAAAGGCAACCTCTCTCTTTGATGTGCCAGTGTTATTGATCCCATCTCATAAGCATTAAGTGAACCAAACAATTAATCCAAAGTAAATGTTTTTTAGATTTTTAGCCTCTTCAATAGCAGGGATTTTAGAATCATACCTAGAGGGTAGTGTCCTCGTAGCTTTCTTCACAATAACTTCATCTTTCATTTCTTCTCGTAGTCTTTTGATAGCACTTACAATCTCATCCACTCTAAGTAAGTAATCTACAATTTTCTCTTCTTCCTTCATCCTCAATTTTTCAAACTGTCTTATGTAGGTTTGCAGCTTAACTTGCTTGGCAGTGTCATCTCCTTCGTAGATCCTATGAAATTTCTCTCATATTTCTTTAACAAATTTGCAGCGCATGACTTTCACAAATTCAAATTTTGGTAGAGAATTTGACTGTCCACACCTCCATATACGTGGAAAACCCAAGATGGGAAAAACCATGGTGAGAAAATTTTGCTTGGAACTACTATCCAAATCCAACCTCACAAATAAAATGATTACAATAGATTTGAAGGACACAATTCCTTAAGAGACACCAATCCCCTTTGCTTTCAATTTTAGGACACCAATCCGAACATAAACACCAATTCCTTTACACAATTGTTTAGATCTAGGACACCAATCTTATCTGCCAAAATAGACTCAAAAAGGGCACACACCCTATTTACATAATGCGGGTTAATTATCCTAAAATCATAACTCTACTTGAAATTAAGATAAAGAAAAGGTTCACGCTTGAACCATTGTAATTCTACTTTGTCATTTACAGAATCATACTGCACACCCTTGATCTAAGAAACGTCTTCTCTGTAGCTCTACCTTCGCAATTCTCCTTCACTATAGCTCTAGTATGTTATGTTATCATCTCTTTTTCATACTACACTCTGTGTCGTTTTATCATATATATTGTGTGAACTTTCACCTCTACTGTGTTGGGAAAAACATAGATCATCACAGACAAACCCTAGTTTGTTACATAAGAAAAGAGAAATGAGCTATTCTGATCCATCATGGTCAAGCACTTCAATTCCGGCACGTTGATCTTCATAAAAATCAGAAGCAAATCTTCTCGATCCGATTTACAATTCCCTATGACGCATGGACCGTTCAAAAAGAATAACACAATTTGTTCGTAGCACCAAACATGATTTGTACGTTGACCAATATACACTGATTGAAGTAGAGCCTTCGATAAAATTAACTTTAAATTTTGACCATTTGATCTAGCCAAATGTGCATTAAAATTTTGATTTTTATGATCATGTCATAGACTTATCTTCTCATCAACATATTATTTTGTTCATTACTAATTGGGCCTACTAGGCCACGTCAACATCCACAATGACATCATCTTAGTGTTGATCCAGGGTCGTGGCCAAGTAGTGGTCATCTTCACTCATTCTGCCTTGGTTCCTTTCCTGCCAACCTGCAAGGCATTTTTGGGATGTGGGGTGCCTTGCTTACGTCGAGAAGAGATTCTTCAAGTCTCTTCAATGCCACACTAAAGTCCATAGATCAACAAGACATGACTGCATCAGAGTGCAACTTTTCAAGTCTCTTCGATGTGCGATGAAGAGTCTTGAATCCGAGTGAATCTTTTCAAGTCTCTTTCATGCGTGATAAATAATTCCATATCGGCAAGACATAACAGCATAAGGTGAGACTTTTCAGGTCTCTTCGATGCATGATGAGGGTAACGAATACAGTGTGGAACAAACCCATAGATGAGTGACAAAAACATGCACGTTTGTGCTCACACTACAAGAATCATGCATCGGGCTATATAAACACTTAAGGTCATATTTCACTAGCCAATGTGGGATAATGCATATGCATCAACCTACTTCAACTACCGTAAGACCTACTTCAACTACCGTAAGAAAACATGTCAACGGCATTATGCAGGCTTTCCATTGTTCCCTGCACCACCAACACACGCCTTTTGACATCAATGACAACACGTAATACTTGAGATTAACATAAAATAATTGTAGCCACATGGAAACATCTTTGCATTATTGGCCACACATAACTTACATGAGTATCTCTTATGGTTACAAACATCCTCTACTCTCACCAACATTTGATGTTTATGACAGCTTTTCATAGTCTACACCATAAGTATAATTAAGTATAATTGCCCATAAAAAATGAATGACATATTTATAGAAATAAGTTACCTAAACAAGTAGATTGTAACTACATAAGTCAAGAAATAAGTAATATGACATTATTGGTTCCTTCAATTAAAACATTATTATGATCAATACGTAGTTTGAAATGTTGCATAGTCTTCTATAAATGTGTACAATTGAGCTCTCTATTAATGTACATATATCATAAGAAAATGCAATCATAGTGTACTTATTTCCTTTCTCCTATGCGGATTGGAACAAGGCCTTCAAACTACTTGTACATTGAATATGAATTGAATTTGATTATTATTAGAAGATTTCTTGCAACTTATCTCTCTAAATGAAGCAGTCACCAATGAGGAGGGACCTCAAGGAGATCAGTCCAGACCGGTCAGCAAGAGTAAACACAACGGAATTACACAAATATGACGGAGGCAATGCAGAACGGATAGTTTTATTGCATGAAATTTGATTACATCCAACCAGTAACAACCGGGTTACAACATACCGGCACACAGGCCTGGTAGAATAGGTCACACCAGGACCTTGAATAAAAAAATCTATCTTCTAGGCACAGTTATCTCTGATTGATTCTAATTTATCTTCAATTGATTTCAATATAAAGCTTGATTACAAATATATATATCCATTCAAAGGATCCAGTCGGCCCAAAAGGATCAAAACCCGAAGAGCAAGACCTAACGTGCAAAATAAACAAGGTCAGCCCCTGCCAAGAGATTCCTCCAAAAAATCCAAAGGATGAAACATAGAAGGTCAACCACATGCCAAGAAACATCGAGATTAACGCTCAAGCCTCCGCAAGCTTCGAAATGGGTTCTGGTAGATCACCAGAATAGGTCTCAGGCAACTGGTAACAAAGGAACAATCGGTAACAAGAAACTATCATGGAAACCGGTAGCGATATCTTGTCGGTAAGTGATCCAAATGAGATGCGGTTTGAAAGCAAGAAAGATGATCAAGTATTCAAGTAGAATCCAACTCCACAGGATCCAGTGAACCAAAACTGGGACACACAAAAAGGAAAACTGAAAACTGCAAACAAAACAGAAAGAAAAATGTTTTTGGTTGATGCAAGATTGTTGTGAACCGAGGCTGCTCCTGCATCAAACATCCGGGGTTAATGAAAAAGTGAGCCTCTCACTTTGCTGGGGTCAGAGGGAAACCAAGGCGGTCTACCTCTTCCTGAGAAATCCAAGATGAAACTTCGACTGGTTTGCTCTTCCACTTCACAAGATATTCTTTGTACTGACTGTTTCGGGTACTATACCCAATCCTACTGTCCAAAATCTCTTCAATTTGATCTGGTTCCTTTCGAGGCAATTGTTTCTCCAAGTCTACAACATTGTCCACACTGAATTTTGGTTCATGGTACTCATGAAGATCTGTAATGTTGAATATAGGTGAAATACTTAGACTATCTGGTAGCTCCACTTCATATGCATTTCCAGAACTGAACTTTCTCAAAATCTTATAGGGTCCAAACTTCTTCATCTACAACTTATTATAAGTTCCAACCGGGAAACTCTCTTTTCTCAAGTATACCATCACTTCATCGCCAACTTCAAATTCCTTATGTCTCCTCTTCTCATCTGCCTTCTCCTTATATTTCTTGTTCATGTCTTCCAAATGTTGTTTAACCTGAATATGCAATGCTACCACGTGGTCTACAATATATTTTGCTTCTAAACTCTTTCGGTCTTCACTGCTAATGTCTCTCAATTCTTTTATTCCTCTAGGATACACTCTGGTAACAATCTCAAAAGGTGTTTTTCTGGTACTTCTATTCATTGAATTGTTATAGGCAAACTCTGCTTGTGCAAGGATCAAATCTCAACTTTCGGTTTTATCTCCCACTAAACATCTCAACACGTTTCCCAAACTCCGATTAACTACTTCTGTCTGTCCATCATTCTATGGATGAAAAGTAGAACTGAACTTCAAATATGTCTTCATATTCTTCCAAAGTGTTCTCCAAAAATAGCCAACAAACTTAGTGTCTTTGTCTGAAACTATGCTCTTAGGTAATTCATGCAATCTCACCACTTCCTTGAAAGATAGGTCTGCTACATGCAATGCATCTTATGTCTTCTTACAAGGTATGAAATGAGCCATCTTCAAAAATCTATCCACTACCACAATTATACAATCATTCCCTCCCAGTGTCTTAGGCAATCCAAGTACAAAATCCATGCTTATATCCTCTCAAGGTCTTACCAGTACTATCAAAGGTTTATACAATCCCACATTGTGACTACTACGTTTTGCAACTTGACAAACTCTACAACTTTGCACATATCTCTTAACATCCTTATGAATCTAGGGCCAAAAGTACTGCTCACTCACCAATGCAACTGTTTTGTCAATGCCAAATTGTCCAGCTAAACCTCCACTATGTTTCCCTTTGATTAGGTTCTCTCTCATGGAACTCTTAGGTATGCATAACTAAACTCCCGTGAATAACATCCCATCCTGAATGAAATAATCCAGCCATTTGCTCCTACAAACCATAACCGGTTCTCTACATGCTTTCCAAGGTTCTGCAAAATTCAGGTCTTCGTTAGACAAGGTCTTCAAATCTTCAAAACCTAATACTGTCACTCATTGTTGTTAGCAAATTCCTTCTACTCAATGCATCAGCAACTTTATTAGATTTCCCACTTATATGCTTCAACACAAAGGTGTAACTCTGCAAGAATTCTACCCATCTCATATGTCTCTGATTCAACTTACTCTGACTGTTCAAATACTGCAAATCTTGATGACCTATATACAACACAAACTCCTTAGGCCACAAGTAGTGTCTCCATTTCCTCAAGGCTTGAACTATGGCATAAAATTCCTGATCATACACTGAATATCTCTTCCAAGCATCATTCAATTTCTCACTGAAATATGCTACTACTCTCCCTTCTTGACTCAAAACTGCTCCTATTGTTGTTCCACTTGCATCACAATCCACTCGGAATACCTTATTGAACTCTGGTAAAGCTAACACAGGCTGCTCAGTCACTTTCTACTTCAACAATTCAAAATTTTTGTTTGCTCCGATGGTCCACTTGAATTCCTTTCGATCTCCCCTCATGGTCTCAGTCATAGGGTTACAAACTGAACTGAAATTTTTGATAAACTTCTGGTAAAAACTAGTCAATCCATGAAATGATCTTACCTCTCCAATGCTTCCTAGTGTAGGTCACTCAACAATGGCTTTCACTTTCTCAAGGTCCATCTTCAAACCATCCTCAGATATCACAAATCCTAAATAGACTAACTCATCCTTCATGAAAGTGCAGTTCTTGATATTGATCAACCACTTTTCTTCTCTCAACCTCTATAAAACTTGTCTTAACTGCAACAAATGCTCCTCTTTTGTTCTACTGAAAATCAAAATGTCATCCAAATACACAATAACAAACTTACCCAAGAATTTCTTCAATACCTCATTCATCAGCCTCATGAAAGTGCTCAGTGCATTAGTCAATCCAAAAGGCATCACCAACCATTCATATAGTCCTTCATTTGTCTTAAATGTTGTCTTCCACTCATCACCTTCTTTGATCCTGATCTGATGATATCCACTCTTCAAATCTATCTTTGTAAAGTATTTTGCTCCACTCAAACAGTCCATTATGTCATCCATCCTAGGCAAAGGAAACCAGTATTTCACCGTGATCTTCTTTATTGCTCTTGAATTGGTACACATCCTCCATTCTTCATTCTTCTTAGGTTCTAATACTGTCGGTACTGCACAAGGGCTCAGACTCTCCCTGATCAAGCCTATTTTCAACAGCTCCTGCACTTGTCTATTCAGTTCTTCATTCTCTATCAGTGTCAACCGGTGTGCTGCTTTGTTAGGAAAACTAGCTCCGAGAACCAAGTCCATGGAATGACTAATACTTCTAACATGTGGCAATCCATCAAGTACATTATCTGAAATGATATCCTCATATTCTGTCAGCAAATCTCTTATCTCTGTCGGGTGTTCTCCTTCTGGTTTCGGTCTCTCAGTCTTCTTAGGAATTAAGGCAAAACACACATTCTCATGTCTCAGTCCATCCATGAATTTCCTTCCATCTACTAAACAGATTTTGGCATTTGTACAGACTTCACCCTTCAAAGGTTCCTCCAAAGGTAACAAGGTTTGCTTCATCCCATTGGCCACAATAGTGTATGTATTCTTCCTCCCATCATGTATTGCTTGTCTATCAAACTGCCAAGGTATTCCTAACAAAAGATGACAAATATCCATAGGCATAGTATCACACAAAACTTCATCTTGATAATTCCCAATTTTTAATTTTACCAAACATTGTTCACTTACTAACAACTTATGTTCATCCTGAATCCAAGCTATTTGATAAGGCTTGGGGTGTTTCAATCTCTCCAATTTCAACTTTTTCACCATCTCTTCTAAAACAAGATTATTTGAACTACCACTATCAATAATAACTTTACAACACTTACCAGATACCTTACATCTAGTCTTGAACAGCTTCTTCCTCTGCAGGGGTTCTTCATCTCCTCTGGTATGACACAAAGTTCTCCTCATCATCAAGAGTTCTCCATCTTCCGATTTATTGTCTAATCCAATGGGGTTTTCTTCCACCACTGCTGCTCTTTCGGTAGCCTTTGTCTTCTTACATTCAAATGCACAGTGTCCTCCTCCACACTTAAAGCAAGTTCCTCTAAATTTCCTCTTGTCTTGTCTTCCAAAGATCTCATTCCGGTAACCATCCGGTTCTCTCCTCCGATAGAAATTTCTATCATCTTTCCGGTATGAATTACCTTCTTTGCTCACTTCTTTGTCCTTGTTTTGATCTGTATTGGTTCCTCTTCCTCCAGTACATCCTCTTCGTCCTTGAAATCTTCCTCTGGTAAACCTTCCACCTCTACCTCTTTGTCTATGCTCATGTATTTTGTTCAATTTCTCTTCAGTCTTTAGTGCATACTGGTAAGCCTCTTCAACACTCTCCAATTTTATCATATTGAGTTCATCTTGTATAGACATCTGCAATCCGTTCAAATATCTTGCATTTTGTTCAACTTCATCATCAACATGTCCGGATCTGATGTTCAACTTGTAAAATTCTTCGGTGTATTCCTTCACACTAGATTCCTTTTGTCTCAAGTTCTGCAATTCCCGAAACAAATCCACTTGATAATTTGCCAGGACAAACTTTGATTTTAACTTAGCAATCATCTGATCTCATGCCTTAATCTTTTCTTTACCTCTTATTTGTTTATCAACTTGCAAATGCTCCCACCAAAGAGATGCATGACCTTTCAACCGGGTATAGGCATATTTCACCTTCCTCTCTTCTGCAGTGTTTTCAAAATCAAAATACTTCTCCATCTCCAAGATCCAGTCCATCAATTCATTTGAATCTAACTTCCCATCATATTTCGGTGGGGTAAAATGAGGTTTAGTGTTTGCCCTCAAAACCCTTAAAAACATTTCTTCATCTGGATCAACTGTCGATAGGTTTACTTGTTTTTTCGGGGCTTCTTCTCCTTCATCTTCACTTACATCTTCAATATGTCAGCCTCTTCTCTGGGTTGTCTCCACAGCTTCTAACTGGGCTTCTATTCCTCGCAATATCTCCTTCACAGCAGGGTCTACATTCCCATGCTCTCCACCATTCCTAGTTCCTCTTCGCGCCATAGATTCACGCTAGTCCTCTGCAATTGCAGGTAGGATCCGCAATCCGTCACCCTACAACAAAATTCAGGACACGCAACCTCTGGAACGAAACTTCGCTCTGATACCACTTGAAGCAGTCACCAGTGAGGAGGGACCTCAAGGAGATCAGTCCAAACCGGTCAGCAAGAGTAAACACAATGGAAACACACAGATATGATGGAGGCAATGCAGAATAGATAGTTTTATTGCATGAAACTTGATTACATCCAACCGGTAACAACCGGGTTACAACATACCGGCACACATGCCTGGTAGAATAGGTCACGCCGGGACCTTGAATCGAAAGATCTATCTTCTAGGCACATTCTATCTCTGATTGATTCTAATTGATCTTCAATTGATTGCATTCTAAAGCATGATTACAAATATATATATATATATATATATATATATATATATATATATATCAATCTAAAGGATCCAGTCGGCCCAAAAGGATCAAAACCCGAAGAACGAGACCTAATGTGCAAAATGAACAAGGTCGGCCTCCGCCAAGAAATTCCTCTAGAAAATCCAAAGGATGAAACATAGAAGATCGGCCACATGCCAAGAAACATCGAGATCAATGCTCAAGGCTCCGCAAGCTTCGGAATGGGTTCTGGTAGATCACCAGAATAGGTCTCAGGCAACCGGTAACAAAGGAACAAGCGGTAACAAGAAACTGTCATGGAAACCGGTAGCGATATCTTGCTAGTAAGTGATCCAAATGAGATTCGGTTTGAAAGCAAGAAATATGATCAAGTCTTCAAGTAGAATCCAACTCCACAGGATCCGATGAGCCAAAACCAGGACACACAGAAAGGAAAATGTTTTTGGTTGATGCAAGATTGCTATGAACTGGGGATGCTCCTGCATCACTAAAGAATCTGAATAAAAAGGCCTCTAATTAAGGTATCATAACATACAAAATCAAAATATGTTTTATTAAGATTTGCAAAGAATTCTCACCAAATAATTTTGTTATATCCAATGCATGTCAATACCGATGTACTCTACTATAATTGACATCCTATGTTTTGAGGAAATTTATTTCCTACAAAAATAATTTACATTTATAACTTCCCATCTCCATAAAAAAATCTATAATTTATCATTTATTAAAAAAAATATCCATTGTGATTAGCAAGCTAAGAGAATATTCCATAATAAACAAATTTGCAAGATTTACACAAAACCAAGAATTATTAATAATATTGGCTTACAAATAAAAGACTATCTTTCACATGCTTGTATTATGCACTTGCACAAAAACTAATCCTAGTCGCACATTAAGTTAGTTTTGTTAAGAAACAATTAAGATCTTTTGTACATAAATAGTGAACAAGAATGATAAGACCTATTGCACAACAATTGAATACTATTTCAAAAAAACTAACATTTAACATGAAGAAGATTTACACAAAACCAAGCCTTATTAATAATATTGGCTTATAAATAAAAGACTATATTTCACATGCTTGTAGCATGCACTTGCACAAAAAACTAATCCTAGTTACACTTTAAGTAAGTTTTGTAAAGCAACAACTAAGATCTTTTGTACATAAACAATGAACAAGAACGATAGGACTGGTTGCACAATTGAATACTATTTTAAAAAACTAAAGACTTTACTTATTATGTAACAAGTCATCAATTACTACACAACTAAAATGAAAAATTATTAGGTAACATAAATACTAAGCATTATTATGTAATGTTGATTTGATTTGTATCAAAAGACCATCTAATGATGTAGACTAAGAGAGATTGAAATATTCATTTGTAATTATTGAATTCTTAGCATTTAGTGCGACCTCCAAAAATAGATACAACAATTATTATAATCACCATACAATCAAGGAAGTAGATATTGTAAAATATATTTATTTATGTGTGTTTATTTAATATTATGAGCAAAATATTAGAATAATGTGTATTATGAAATTATGATCTAAAAATTTAGATGACATTTGGGCCATCAAGCTCATGCCACTCTAGTTCTTTTTTAGAACACAAAGCATCATAGTTGTTGCATAACAAATCTCAATTATTGGTTGAGAGATCCAATGATATCTTGTTACTCTTTAAGTTAGTACACAACCTAAACCTAGTTTGATGACAATGGTTAACATGTTTTGGTTTTGGAGCTCTAGAATAAGGGGGGTTGCATGACAATTCAAATGTAATTGCATTAAGCAAAATATTTTTGTGATGTGATAATGAGGCCATGTCACACTTTTAATAATGACAATTAAGCCTTGTCAAATTGGGTCATTCAAACTCAATGTATTCAAGCATCAAATAGGTTGATATAGTTGTAATATTGATAAAAGTATGTTCATGTAGCATTGTACATTGTAACCCTATACAATTTACACTGCTTTGTGTGCCCCTACATTAGTCTAGCATGTTTTAGCTCTCATCCAAGCCTATTTTTGGTCTTTCACCTCGAAACTATTGTCATTTCTTCACATGGTGATCTGAACCTCTGTCTTGGGCTATGTGCACCCTTTGGCATGTTCACCTTATTTTGGCTGGACAATTGCACCCGAAGAGCTCTTGTCCTCCCAAAAAAAGCCTAATTTTGAATATCTTGGTGCATGTTTCATGCATGTTGGTTTTGAATCATGATATCTCAATTTGACCATTGGAGGTCGGCCTAATCGAGGAAATACCTTGAGAACCCTATATAAGAGCAATCTTCTTATTCACTTTCACATCCACAATTTATTATTGCAGTCATTCATTATCAAGCACTATCATCATCACCAAGCATTCATTGAGCATTAAGATGTCATTTCATTCCACCATATCCTTCAAGTGTTCTTCAAGATCTATACACTATGAAGTAGCAAATCACATCAATCTTCATGCAAGCATGTGTGTTTGATTGGGTCATTCATGTTTTGTCATGTTATGTCATGCTATTGCATACACTTGTGATCACATTCAAAGAGCATTGCATCATTGACCTACAATCATCTACAAAAAATCTGAGCTATATTATTGAGCATTTACTTTAGTATTTCAATTCATTTCAAGGTTTAATTCCAAACCTAGGGTTTGACCTAGGCAAACCCCTATTCCCAACATCTTTCTCTCTTTTGCAAGTGTAATGGTATAGGTTCAGGAGCTATAAATCTGGAATTAGGTAGAGAAGATAGATAATCACATCTAGCTTTTGCAAGTGCAAAAAGTAGAGGACAAGGTCACCCCTGTAAGGAAACCTATAGCCAATTATATGGCAATTTCCACATTACCCAATTGATATTTCAACAAACTAATCACATAGAATCCACATGCAAATAATAAATAGCATGCCCATCAAAGATGACACAAGATATATCCTAAGAAAACCCTCATGAGAGGAAAACCCAACCTCCAAAAGCATCCATCGTCATGTATTATTCAGCAATGCAACATTACAATACAACTAAGAAAGCTTTTAAAACCCTAGCCATCAACAAGCATGTAACCACACATCCCATGCCATGTTTCCAACTTCCACAAATGTTAAACTTGGCTAACCTGGCTAACTCAAACAACTACCCTTGTGGTTGCTTTTATAAACACTAGCTCCCACAAAACCACCAAGTGGTATTACATCAAAACCATTTGCTACAATACCATGTGCAAATACCATGGGCTACCTACCCCCTTGACCCCACACCTAATATTGGGTACTTTATTAAATTATTTTCCCAATATTAAATAAATACAATATGATATATCAATGTTACAATACAACTCATCAAGTGGTCCCGAGAATATTCCCAAGGAATCTCTACATGTTACATGTTCATGTGCAACATCAAATAAATAAACATTACATTACATGTCCATGGAAAACTCGCATAATAAATAAATATTACAATTGCAAACATTATTATGCAAGGTGTACAACACCTATTTTCCCAACAACTCCACACTCCTTTGTCCAACAAACTTCTCATGACACTACTGGAGTATCTTAGCAATATTCTAGTTCCAAAACAAATATTTTGTTAGCATCTGACATTTTGGTGACAAAGTTGTTCAAAGCTCCATTGTCTCGTTTTTTCAAGTCCAAACTCCAATCACAAGTTCCATTCATCTTCATCATCTCAAATCTATGCTTACAACTTCATATCAAATTTGCAACAACTTGTTTATGTTTATGCCAATTTTCCATCTTTAGCCCTACATCTAACTTTCAACTTTCATATTTTTAGTATCCAATTCAACCCTCACAAAGGAAGCCATATGAAGTCAATCAACATTCATCCTTTGGAGGTGAATCTATTGATTCCATTCTCCCTTTGAATGCAAGGATTCTGTGAAATAGGTTTATTCCTTGTTTACATAGCTCAACTAGTGAATCCCCATTTCACCACCATACAATTCATAAATAGTGAAATTGTGGCAATTGGTAAACTGAGGATATAAAATTCATGAGTGTTGATCAATCCAATTGATAAGGATTTTGTATTCAAACTTGGAATACCTAGTACATCAAAGTAAGGCTAGTAGCACAATTTATGAAATACGTGTTTCGAAAAACTTCATAATCCCTCTTTATATATCTTGGCACCAACCCATTAATGTTTTCCAATTTTTGTATCAACTCTTATAATTTAATTGTGATGATTAAGAATTTTATAACATACAATTTTGAAAACTAGTTGAGTTGCTAACATGGCTATGTTTTCTACCTTTTAATAGTCATTTGGTTGGCCTTATGTACCAACCAATATTTTTTTTTTAAATTGAAGAGAAAAACTAAAACAACAAACAAAATTCTCCAAAACCAAACTAGGTCTTATGTTTTATTTGAAATTGATATAAGAGGAAGGTAGTCAACTTATAAAAATAGTAAACTAGACAAAAAGAGCTTACAACCAATTTGTTTTTGAAACCCCAGAGCTAACTCTAGATTTCCTAAATGTTTACTACACCATAGAGTGATTCAACAAACCTAAACCATAAATGCTATGTTAAGACCTATAAATAAATAGTTGGCAATCACACCTTTATGTGAAATGGGTACACTGAATATGTGTGGAGAGTAAATTAGGGGTCTATATTTTGCAAATATTTGTGTTGTACATGAGGGGGTAAGGAGATGGAGATGGCGATAGAGGTGGAGAGGGATATGGAGATGTGAAGATAGAGGGAGATGGATAGGATGTGATGTGTGTGTGTGTGTGTGTGTGTGTGTGTGTGCCCCCCCCCCCACACACACACAGATATATATATATATATATATATATAGAGAGAGAGAGAGAGAGAGAGAGAGAGAGAGAGAGAGAGAGAGAGAGAGAGAGAGAGAGAGAGAGAGAGAGAGAGAGAGAGAGAGAGAGAGATGCTTTTGACATAGTGTAGAAAAAATCAAAATGAGAATTAGAAAACAAAAAAAAAAGATGATAATGAAAGACAAACCCCTTGTAATTCAATCAGTGAACCACCTAGTAAAAATTAATTGGCACTTTATAATTAGTGCAAGCATAAATTCTACAAGCAAGAAATGCACAATGGGCTTGATTCCAATGCTTTACAAATGCTAAAAATAGGCTATAATGTTGAAAGTATAACTTTGGAATAAATTCCAAAAAACCAACACCACTATAAGATATACAATAATCTGAAAAGGTGCTCAAATAGAGCCTCGTGAAACCCCAAAATAAAAACTAACTAGTGTCATCTATGAGAATCTACAAATTTTGGTCAAACTCATATATCAAAATCAAAGAATACCTACACCACAATGAAAAGTGCAAAAAAGAAAAAATGATACTAAAAAAATCACTCAAAAAAATGAGACTTGCATAGCTAAGAACAAAGCCTTTGAAGATGAACTACCAAAACCAAAAAAAAAAATGTGGAAGGGGTAAATAGGAGGGAGGTATTGCTGACATCCACCAAAACACTATATACTAATATTATATACTTTGATGCCACCTAAGATTCCAATATATACTATAATTTCAATAGAAAAAATACATAAACCCACTAATGGCAATATGGCGGTTTGCAAGCTACTTGTGGCAATGACGATGATAATATCAAATATTTCCACCACTACAATGCTATAAGCAATGCTTTAGTTTTTTTTAATTGCACAGTCCATAAACCTACATACAAGTTGTATAACTTTTCTAGGAATTTATTTTCCCCAAATGCCCTCAACACCAAATTTAATGAACTTTATATGATTTGAGTGTTTCAAATGCAATAATAGAGTTTGTTCGACCTCAAAATATTCACAAAATGAAAAGTTTCTTTGATGTCATGAATAAACCTTCATATGCATATTGATTTTGTTGAGTCTAATTCAAATTAAACAAAAGTCAATATTGACTTTCTTGAGCCTCTCAAATCATAATGGACAACTGAAAACACTACAAAGATTACCAAAAAAGCTTTAAACATTCAAAATCTATATAACACAATTGCAAAATTCAATTAATTTTCTCTGTTTAACCATTTTGATTCTCTGATTCATCCAAAGATTCAAGAAAAAAATACTGAGCTTTTAAAAAATGCACATGCAAAGTGATTTTCTACACCCTCTTAATGTCTCAAAAATAAGAAACCATAAATTCCAACTTTGAACCAAAGTTCTAATACCAAGTTAGGATCTTTAAAACAGATGATAATTTGTAAACTTGTGAAAAAAATAAAAACAACATACTAAAGTTAGTTTTGTAAAAAAAATTACGAATGCTCACAAAAAAAGTAATAGTAAAAAAAAAAAAAAATAGAATGAATCTATGAGATGACAAGTTCAAGATGTATGAGTTAACCCTAAATTACTTTCAATCAACAAGTAAATAACTCAATCTAATAAAGACAAAGTCAAGGGCTGATGAGATAGTGGTGACACTTGTGTACCACAAGTCAAGGTGTACACATTATTATTAGTGGCCTACAAAAAGATAATTAAATGTTCATATTATCCTAGCTTGCAAAATAGGATTGTAAAATATTACACCAACATATTTGTGCTTTGAGCCTTGAGCTTCACAACTCAAAATCAAAAACCAAAAACCCATCACTAATGCCGCTAGAAATTACTGACCTAATAGTATTAGAGCAAAATATCTTATTGAACATTAAAGCGAGCTTGCATAATTTTCATAGCATTACAAGTTTGACTCATCGGGTGTGGCAATGATACCAGAAAGGAAAAGTTGAAAGCTAAAAACTTCTATGCATCAACTGAATTTTCAGTCTTTCGGTTTTGATTGCCAACTGTTACAAATTTTATAAGTAAAATGTTAGGGAGCCATAACGGCCTTTCAAATACTTGACAAAGTTTAATTTGATTTGAGGATGGATCAATCCCCATTGGCTTTAGATGAAATGTTCCAAGGAATATCTCCATGCTAATTAAATGTGTTTCTAGCAAGTTAAGGACTGCAATCTGATAACCATATACATAATCCCCTTGCAACTTTAGAATAAAGGCTAGTTGTTTAGTACCATATGCTGTATTGTACTTAGGTTGTGATATTGTAGTTGTAACTAGTATTCACCATATAAAGATCTATATTACCCGTCTGACATGTTTAATAGATATCAATAATGAAGCCTAACCTGTTCTCCAGACAGGCTATCAAAAATATTAATTTTCACTAGAGTGTAAAATTGTTTGACTGGATATATTCTTTACAGCAACTCGAGTTATTAAGTAAATCTATTACTTCAACTCTCAAGATATTACTCTCTTGATATTAATGTTTTGGTTTGATCGCCCTGCATCACCATTATCTCAAAACCTTTATGCCTTAAAACGGTGTAATCCAAATAGATAGTCTTAAGCAAAAACTCAATATGCACCCTTTCATTGACAATGCATTTACTTGGTCAAAATGGGAACACTGCAATGCCAGATCCCTTGCTGTAGCTCAGTTGTTACTACATGCAATGTTGACTTCAGCAGCATTAAGTCCCATACTCACCAATCTGGGTTATCCGTGTCAGCAAAAAGTAAAACCCATAAATCACCCAGATGTATGGCTCTTAACATGTAACTCTACATTGCTTTTCACCTAATCAAACTAAAAACTTTCTCCCAATTGTTTTCCTTACATTGTAGTTCTTTCAGTCATAAGCCACGCCTGCTTCAGATGTTCTCGGCATCTCCAGAGTCTTCAGTAGTGGGCTGGAAGTTCTACATGAAGTCTACCACTATATATTATTTGAAATTTGTCATAAAACGAACACGTTTTGAAACATGTTGCAGAGATTTCAATAGTTCTGGAGACGGCTTCCTTGTTGCATGTACTAATAGTATCATCATTGTAAACAGCATTAGAGCCCCTGCTTGATGTGCAGTGCCAAGGGAAGGTGGGACATAAGATAGCAGGGTTGATATTCCTAATGTAACCTGCACAAGTATAAAAACAAACAGAAAGACAACGTTAATAATAGATTTCCTCATAATGATAAATCTAAAATAAAATTTACACCTTTATTACCCCTGTACTTTTACAGAGTACGACATTCCAGACTATTTTAGGGCAGAATAACAATTGATTTATTCCTGCATTGTCGTCAGTAAAACAGATATGCATAGGGATTAAAAAAAAGTATTGAAAAAGGTAAGTATTATATTAAAATGAAAGGTGGCATCGCAAACATCATTTGCCCGATAAAACAAAACCTGGGCAAAGAGAGGTGAATCAGAAGATGTTGGTTGGCATGATACATCATAGGGCTAAACATACTAGTACGATCAATACTATGACTTATCCTAGCACACTTAGATTTTCTACCAATGGCACATAGCCTGCACTACGTACATTTTTTAAAAATATTCAAGAGTAACATCAAAACTAGATTTTCTAAACATACTAGTAACATCAATACTATGACTTATCCTAGCACACTTAGTTTTTCTACCAATGGCACATAGCTTTTCTACCAATGGCACATAGCCTGCACTATGTACATTTTTTAAAGTATTCAAGAGTAATACTCTGGATATTACATCTCATATGGCCATTATGAGGCATCTAAAGCTGTTCAAAATTCGGACAGAAGGCTTGGCAGACATCAAACATTCTCCAAAATATTTTGCTTCATGTGGAGCATTTGACCAAACATATCTATCATTGTATCAATTTTCTTTTCAAATTTATACGTAAGAACTTTTCCCAAAGGATTTTTTCCCTTGCTATCTGCCATATTCACGTCTTTTGTCATTTTAAATGAAATAAGTATTCTGCATCTTAAGGTTGACTTATCTTTCGCATATCTATATCGATACCATTGTAATGCCCCCAATCAAAAATTCATAGTAATTTGCAAACTTAATAAAGATTGCTGGTTAGACCAACCGTCAATGTAAAATATATCTACCCAAATTCCAACCACTGAATGCTAGTAGTCATACTAACATTCAGAAATAACTACCTAAGTCTTATGTGAATCAAATCAGTCCATTACTTTGCTTAATTCTTTAAAATGCGCCCATATATATATAATGCTTTTTCCATGCACAGTAGATTAGGATTTGTACATATTTAAATAAATAAAGTTGAAATTGTGGATGTGGAAGAAGGAGAAGAAAATGGTCAAGAAGCCATCTTATCTTTCATTGATTTATCTTGTATCATGTTCCTATGTTGCTCAATGATGTCAGGCTCGGGACAGAGACCCAAATCACCATATGATCATATTTCTTTAGTTTAGTAGGCTTGGAAAAGAGCTAGGAGGGAACATACTAAGCCAAGGGCAAAAGGAGTGCAAAATTTTAAAGGGTTACAATTTATGACACTATAGTAGTAATCCACTTCAAGGGGTTGAACCACCAAATAACTCAAATGAGAATGCACTTCATATATATATATATATATATATATACCTGAACCCTTTCTTTCTCTCCTCCAACAGCAGCCTTCAAACTTTTGCAGTCTATTGTCTTTTGGCAGCGTATACTATTAAATCTTGTTTATGTGGGCAGATTTTTTTGCCAATTGCAAAATCTACAAATTCTTTTTTCTGCATATGGTCTTTGGTGGCGATTCCTTTACTTGGCCACGACTTCTTCAGACATTCAAACAGCTGCAGATAATATGAACGATCATCACTTTTTTGTGACCTCTTTCACAAGCTGGCAAGTTCCAGCTCTGATTACATTTTTAATGTCTCGTTCAATTTTCTTTAATTTTCAAACCTTTAAATCTACTTGAATCGGGGGTTTTCATCCACCAACTCTACAAAGAAAAGAAAAGGGTTCTTGTCCTTTAACTTTCAGGCCTGGAGAGGTTTTGTCCTCAAGCTCTTAGAAACTTTGAACACAGTCTATGATCTACAAGAGATAAAATTGAATATATAAGAATATATTCAATATCCTGGTTACTTCTGCTTGTTTGGTTTCTCTATCTATCTTTTTTCTTCAAAAGTCGTGATTCTTCACATGCCCCTTGACTTTTGATAAAATTACACTTTTTTGTTTTAATTTTTTGATAAAAGTGGCTAAGCCACTGAAATTTATTAAATTTTTAAAGTATTTACAAGAAACCTGGTTCAACAGAGCATATTGGTAGGAAAAAACCAAGAAGAAAACTTCCGGTTGTAGCTCAAATTCAAAAAAGGAAAAAAAACCACCCAATTACATCAGTTGGATAAAACCTATCCAAAGTGACGGACCAACACCCAACCCAGACCAGACCAAAAGAAGAGGTCTAAATACAATGATTGACAATGGTATAAAACACCATTTTTCAATAAGCCCATAGACACTAAAAATATCATGACCCAAAAAACCATGCACATGTACATTCATCAACTGCTTGAGAAAGGAGGAAACATCTGCAAAGGTTCAGCCACCTCAGGAGACCAAGATACAATCACCCGAATCACTAAAAGAGAGAGAATACCAGTGAAGATGTCAAGAGCAGCCGCAAAATAAGGAGGAGAAACATGGCCAATAAATCTCTCAAATTGTAGAATTGAATCATCATAACAATCACCAATTAGTCTTTACCTGACTACAAAAAACAATTCTCCATTCCATCCATTAGCAAGAAGCTCAATAAGAGGCATAAAACCACCAAAAGGGAGCATACCATAATCAAAATTGTAATAAGACAAAGCATAATCCTCATCACTTGCAAAATAAAATGATGAGACCAAGCAGATATCAGCCAAAGTCTGCAGAAATAAATAATCCACACAATCCACAGGGATACGACCAACCAAAGAGAAGCTAAATATGTCCAACACATTCTTACAAGTAAACATTTTAGAATAGCCATCCCAAGATAGCCGAACACAAGAAACAACAAATGAAAGCCTCTAGAATAAATGATGCACAAAGTAATCATTATAGTGTCCATCCAAAATGAAGAAAGCCCACACATCTAAAAACATGGGAGGCACCACCCCGAAGATTGCACATTTGAATGCCTTACATCAGAAAAATGCATACACATAGTCATGCTTAGCATGATGTATGTGAAGAGCACCATCCCAAATGCAAGACAAACCAATATACCACCTCAGAGGGGTGCCAACCGAACTGTTAATTGTAAATTACCCTCAAACAAGATGCCGAAATAACAAAGGGGGCTACCTCCAAATAATCCGACTAAACATCAATTGCAGTGTTGGCAAGGAAATCAGCAATAGAATTAATCTCTCTATAACAATGAGAAATAGTGTACGAGTTAAAAAGTTGTAATTGTTCAAGAATATGATCCAAGAGGTATTGCAGTTGCCATGAGGAGCACTTCTTGTTGGCAACAGCATGAAAAGTTATCATGGAGTCCCCTTCAATGATGATATCCCTTATATCTAGGGATAAAGCTAGATCCAACCCAAAAGATAAAGCACGAAATTCAGCTACATTATTAGATCCAATGCCAATAAACTTACAAGCAGCCTTAATGATGTTTGATTTTGTTAGCCGCATTATTGTATATGGGAATAAGACTAGTTAATTAAGTCGTAATTGGGTTGGTTAGTTGGCAGCCGAGGGGTGGTAGTTGCGGTGCGACGGTTGGCACTCGCACCCCCTCGATATCTTTATATACTTCAGAATGTAACTTGCAACAGACGAATTATGAATGGAATAACATATCTAATACTTGTCTGATATCTATGGCATTATTCTGCATTACGTACTTTATGCTTTAAGTATTCACCCGAGAGGGTAAACATTTGGCGCCGTTGCCGGGGACGTACTCGGGAACGGAAGACGCGGATGGCGTACGAACACGATGGGCCTACCCGTTGGTGAAATAAACCCAGAGTCCGACGACGCGTGAACAGAACTTCACACAGGAAAAGACATGGCAACGAGAGAATTTTCAATTCTGCTCCAGGTAGCCATCCAGACCTACGTCCGACAAGAGACGGCGGAGACGGAAATCCCACCAAGTGCCGTGCGGACAGCGCTGGAGGTTAGCCCGGCCGTAAACCGGTTGATGAACCACCTCCCCCAATTGCTTGCACAGGCATCGCTAGCACAATAGGCTCGCCTGGAGGAGATTGCCCAGGAAGAGCGACGCCAACAAATCCTTCAACACTACGAAGAAAACAGCCGACAGGAAACGGAACGTGATGGCGCCAGGCCAAGAGGGAATTGAACCGTGAACTTTTTATTTTCAAATAAAAGTGTCATTGACACGAGTTGTATTGGAGGAAATGAATTAATAAAAGACGTGTTTTGATTTATGTATTGTGAGTTATGGAAATGTGCGACAACTAATGCCCAACCTATTGAATAAAGATAGAAATAAAAAAGCAGAAACGGACGAGTGGGAGGCCGCGCAAAGGGCCTTGATTCTGGAACAGCAAGTAGAACGTAGACGAAGGCTGAGGCAACTTGCCGAAGGACTACCTGTCGAAGGGTGGCCCGAGGGTAACCAAGGAGGTGTCACGGAGGGTGCAGAAGCAGACGGAAATTTCTACATGTCGCCAGAGCATCGTAGGACGCGGAGCCACGAAGAGTTTCTGGAAGAAACAAGGTTACGGCAAAATCTAGTCGAGGAGACTCGGGATCAGTTTAGAAACTTATCCCTTACACCACGGAGTGAAGATCACCAACAAGAACCAGGAGTGGGCGCAGGTGAGAGCGAAGGGGAGGGCAACCGTACGGGTGTAGGTGCCACACACGACAGGCAAAACACCGTACCTCCAGTCACCCACGCAGGACACACCACCGGCGCCACCAGAGGAAGCAGCGCAGGGCCATAGACACAGGCGCAGCCACCCCCAGGAAGACGACCCGGGATGGCGAGTAAACAAAAATTGCCAAAGTTCACAGGGGACGGCAAGGAAGACCCCTTACGGCACTACCGTACATGTGAAACCATTTGGTCCGCCAACGGAGTGACAAACCAGGATGACTGGGTATAGCAGTTCCCAGCCACGTTACGTGGAGTTGCCATAGATTGGTACTCCGATGTGGACAAGCAAAAAGTGGCCACATGGGCCAATCTACAGAAGGAATTCACGGAGGAGTTTCGGTTGCTCCGTGATGACAATGAAATTGTAACGGAGATATATAGTACCAAACAAGGTACCAAGGAGACAGTACGGGCATACAGCAGGAGGCTGAAGGAATTGCTGGGTAAAATAGAAAGCCAACCAGCAGAGGTATTGAAGAAACGATGGTTCATTGAAGGATTGAAATCCTCCCTACGAAAAAAGATGAAAATTGTACCCCCGACGTCATATGACGACGCCTATAATAGGGCGATGGACCTAGAGAGCGAATACAAAACATCAAAGAAGAAGAAAAATAATAAATATTCATCTGATGATGATGAAGACTCTGACGGGGAAAGCAGCAGCAGTGGCGAATCGAGTAAAAAGGTGCACGCTCTCCAAAAGGACATGGAACGAATGCTAAAAGAATTCAAAGCCATGAAGGGGAGTACAAGTAAGACTAAAGAAAACGACGTGTGGTGTACCGACTGTAGGAGTGATGGACACACCAAGGGGTCCTGCCCCAAGAAGGCTTTTTGCGACATTTGTCAAATTGCAGGACATTTTACAAAGGAATGTCCCTACAATATGAAAACCAGGAGCCAACAAGTTCTCTTCACGCAAGAGCAGTCGGTCGTCGGAACTTCGCAAACCGCCAACAATAGTGCATCGTCTGGCGGATACCGAAACAACCGGCGAGGGGGGAAGACCAATAATAATAATAGGAGCCGGATCCAATATGATGCAAAGGGACGGCCAATGATCCAGTGCCAAGCCTGCAATCAATAGGGCCACTTTGCCAGGGAATGCACCTCAGAAGAAACTCCACAAAAACTATGCAAATGGTGTGGGCCTAGAGACCACGATGATGGAACTTGCCCAAAGTCAGGAGTGAACCTACTCAACATTGACAGGACGGAGGAACGGGTATTGGCAATCACACGGTCACAGGCAAAGAAGGCCACATACCCGGACCCTCGCACGGAGAAGCAACGGGTGCTGGAGGCCAAGGCTAAAGTGGCGAAGGAAATGTTGGCACAAGGGAGCACCCAGGAAGCAGTAAGTACTTTCTGCTCTGAGGCAGAGGAAAATATCCTGAAGCAAATGCTGCAGATTGAAGTACCCGTGAAGATGAAGGACCTCCTGGAAACGATGCCGCAATTACATACGGTGCAAGTAACTCTGCACAGTCAGGCGACCCAAAATACGGATGTTTCCGGCAGAACACCTACAGACCCATTGGTCCTGACACTATACAGTGGCCGGCACCCGACGGTGGTAGAAATGGGAATACTTGGCACCATTTTGACTGACACTATTGTCGACGGCGGGTTGGGAGTGAATGTGCTTCCGGAAGAAACCTGGAAGCAACTTGGCAAGCCGACACTATGGCCGTCAACCTTCAACTTACTGGGAGTGGATCAACATGGTATCAAACCCCTTGGAACGCTCATGGTGCAACAAGTGACCATCGGGACACAACCATTTGTCCTCGACTTCGTGGTGATTCCGCTCGCCAAGAAAGGATACGACGCCATTCTGGGCAGAGGGTGGTTGGTGGCAGCCAGAGTGAATCACAATTGGAAGCGTAACACGTTGTCAATGGAGAAAGCCGGGAGAAAATTTATTATCGACCTGAAAACACAACTTGTGAGTGAAGAACTCGCGTCAAAGCCGGAATCAGACGGCGAGGGCAGAGTTGACGGAGGAAAGTACGGAAGGGAACCAAACGAGGAAGGCGTCCTGGGAATCCAAGGATGTTCCGAGACGAGACCGATTCCCTTAATGGGCTCTTCCACTGGCAAATGGAGGACTACGAGCTGCTGTATGGGTGCAACATGTTGCAGGTTGACGAGGAACCGGACGAGAACGAATTTCCGCCAGCGTACGGGGAATACACCGAAGGGGATGCCCCGGTCAACGAAGTACCAGCGCACAGGTTTGACATGACGAAACCAATCCAGTACGAAGAGTCCGTAAAACCTACAAACCTCGGCACGGAAGCAGAGCCAAGGAACATCCTGGTTGGCGACGACTGGAATCCAGTCCTGAAAGCCGCCGCGTTTAAAATATTCATGGAATACAAGGATGTATTCGCTTGGACGTACAAGGACCTCAAAGGGGTGCCGCCAGAACTGTGCGTACACCAAATTTCACTCGTACCTGGGGCCGTACCTGTACGGAAGAGGCCGTACAGAATGAATAAAAACTATGCGGCGAGAGTGAATGATGAAATTGAACGTATGCTCGAAGCCGGGATTATTTTTAAAGTGCAGACCAACGAGTGGGTGTCGCCCATAGTGATATCCCTTAAAAAGGAGGCAAACCAGATCCGAATCTGTGTGGATTTCAGATGCCTTAACGCGGTCACCATAAAAGACCCGTTTCCAATACCATTTACGGATAGCATCTTGGAGGAAGTGGCCGGTCATGAAATTTATTCATTTATGGATGGATTTTCTGGGTATAACCAGATATCCATTGCCGAAGAGGACAAATTAAAAACCACCTTCATAGTGGAGGATGGCGTGTACGCGTATAATCGAATGTCGTTCGGATTATGCAACGCGCCAGCGACATTTCAACGGATAATCCTTCACATATTTGACAAAATGTCAGTAGGGAACTTCAAGGCGTTCCTTGACGATTGGTCCATCTACAGTAACCAAGATGCACATCTGGCCGCACTTGGCGAATGCATGGAGAGATGTAGGCGAGCCCGTCTAGCACTCAATCCTAAAAAATGTAGATTCATGGTGCCTCAAGGGAAGCTGTTAGGACACATAGTGTGTAAGGCTGGACTCAAGACTAACCCAGACAAGATTCGGGTGATAGTGGAAATGGAGGCACCGACAGATGTCACGGGAGTCAAATCCTTCCTAGGACACATAGGGTATTACAGGTGATTTATCAAAAATTTTGCTGGAGTATCCTGCCCTCTGGACAAGCTGACAATTGGTGGGTGCGACAATCCTAACATATCCTGACTGGGGCAAAGAGTTCCACGTACACGTTGACGCATCCAATTTTGCCATAGGGGCCACACTGGCGCAGGTTGGTGACCACGGGCTAGATCACCCGGTCTACTTTGCAAGCAAACTCCTGTCGAAGGCAGAGAAAAATTATAGCACCACAGAAAGGGAAGCCCTTGGGATGGTGTACTCCGTCCAGAAATTTCGACATTACTTGCTGGCCACCCCGTTCACATTTTATGTGGACCACCAGGTGTTAATGTACCTGGTAAACAAGCCAATTATCCAAGGACGAATCAGCCAATGGCTGCTATTGCTGCAGGAATTTACATTTAACATTATCGTATGACCTAGGAAGAGCCATGTGATAGCTGACCAGCTGTCGAGAATCCAGTCAGGAGAACCAGCCGAAGGAGTGAATGAAGATTTTCCAAACGCTCACTTATTTTGCATCGCGGTTCTCCCCGCCTAGTACACAAGCGTGGGGGAATACTTGTCGACATCACGGTTTCCGAGGGAGATGCCACCAGGAGAAAGAAGGAAATTGGTACTGAGGAGCAGGACATTCCAACTCATTAATGGCCTCTTGTATAAAATGGGACCCGACCAGATCCTACGGCGATGCGTCCTAGAAGAGGAAATTCAGGGCGTCCTAAGGGAAGCACATGAAGGGCCCGCAGGTGGACACATGGGGCCCGACACCACGGCGAGGAAAGTTCTGTTGGCAGGACTGTGGTGGCCGACACTACATAATGACGCCAGAGAGTGGGTGACGAGCTGTGATACATGCCAACGGGTCGGACGGCCATTAAAAAGGGATTTTATGCCCCTCAACCCATCGAATGCCCAGGAACTATTTGAGAGATGGGGAATGGATTTCATCGGACCATTAAAACCAAGTAGAGCCCGACAATGCAGATACATTGTAATGGCAACAGAATACTTGACCAAGTGGGTGGAGGCATGGGCCTTACCGGACAATTCGGCGGTCAATACAGCAAAGTCATCTATGAACACATCATTACGCGGTATGGGATTCCAATCCAACTGACGAGTGACAGAGGAGGACATTTTGTAAATCACATAATCCGATTGCTAACAACGGAGTTCAAAATTTTCCACTCCTTATCAAGCCCCTACTATCCGCGGGCGAACGGGCAGGCCGAGGCGACCAATAAAATAATCATGTTGGTGATTTATAAGTCTTGTGAAGTGGAGAAGGATGACTGGGAAGAGCGCCTACCGTCAGTACTTTGGGCATACCGAACAACTTACAAGGTAACTACTGGACAGACTCCCTTCCAACTAATGTATGGACAAGAAGCCGTGGTGCCAGTTGAATTCATGGTGCCGAGTCTCCGGATCGCCATCGATAATCGACTTGGCGACATGGAAAGCCTGAGAGAGAGACTGTACGCTTTGAACAAAT
The DNA here is from genome assembly GCF_030272615.1 of Cryptomeria japonica. NCBI lineage: Eukaryota > Viridiplantae > Streptophyta > Pinopsida > Cupressales > Cupressaceae > Cryptomeria > Cryptomeria japonica. Next base: position 584,353,223 of record NC_081405.1, read on the forward strand.
TGGATGAACGAAGGATGATGGCTCAGTGGGTGACAGAGAGCCCAGCAAAGACGGAAGGGTTGGCACGACAAGCATCTTCGGCAAATGAAGTTTACTCCTGGGCAATTGGTGTTGAAGTTCAATGCAAGGAACGAAATCAAACCTGGGAAATTCAAAGTGCAATGGCTAGGGCCCTTCAAGGTATGCGAGGTCAATACCAACGGGGCGATTAAGTTGTGGATGCTAGACGGGGAAGAGATACCAAACATTGTCAACGGGTCGAAATTAAAAGTTTACCACGAACGGAGGGAGCCTAGACCATCCAGTCAGGATGCTTGATAGACTAAATCTATTAAAAAAAAAAAAGAGTATCGTCCGTACGACAACCGTACCGTAGGGATTTTTAAAAAAGTACGGTCCATACGACAACCGTACCGTACGGATTTAAAAAAAAGGAGAAAGTGGGCCCACCATACGGTGGAACCACCGAAGGTAGAACCACCGTGCAATGGGACCACTGACGATGGGACCACCGTGCGGTGGGGCCACTGGCGGTGGATGCCACCATGCGGTGGTCACCCACAGACCGCCAACTGTGAATAAAACCCCCGCCTCACAGCGAAAAATAAAACAGCCCGCACACGCACAGCCCGCACAAGCCCGCACAGATACGCACAGCCCGCACAAGTCCGCAGCAACCGCACAAAGCTGCACAAGTCCACAGCAGCCGCACAAGGGAGCACCGTACGTTGGGGAAGGTTATTTGAAAAGTGGCAGACGGGTTTTTGTTTTTAAAAAGGTTATAAAAGCAAAATTGAAGAAGTAATCTAGGACTAATGGACATAAACAGGAACAAGGCAGATTAGCGGAAACGGTTGCAGCCGTTAGAAGACAAGTTGCAAGGAGGGCAAAAAGAAACCAGTGCAGACACAGGCAAAAGGATTTTGCCATTTGGGGTGCGTATTGCAGGTAGCCTCGGTATGAGCACCAGTCAAAAAAGCAAGAAGCATCGTCCCAAACCCTTGGCAACAAAAGACAAAGATGAAATAACGGTAGATAATATTATGTTCGAGGGTTTGAATGGAATAGACTGTTGGAACTGGTGGGCAAAGCCACCTCAGGATGATCTGATAAAGAAAAGCCTTCGCCAGGCACAGGTACACTGGGTCGTCCAGATGCTAGTTTTTTCAATAAAGGACTTTGAGGTGGTTTTGCGGGCCATGATTGGCAGCGATGACAGACATCGCCACCAGTCGGTATTTGATTATCAACACCAGAGGATAACAGTGTCATTCACAGCAGGCGAGTTCACTAGGGTATTTGGCATACCAGGGGTGAAAGGAAAAAAAATAGACACTTCACAAAAAATATCCCCAGAAAATCGTGCCACACTGCTGCAGTTGATGTTGCGCGATAACCTTACCCAGGGAGAAAAAGATAGCCTCAAGAGTGCAGGCAAGAGTCGAGGGGTGAAGAAATCATTTTTCGCCAAGGGAGTATGGTGATGCCTGTTGTCGGTGGTGAAGAGTCGCCTCACAAGTGCCAGCCGCGCGTCGGACATAGCCATTGCACAGATAGTGTCGATGAACGGGCTGCACAATGGAGTGGTATACGATTGGGCGTCACTATTGGCGGATAGGATGGACGAGTTCATGACGTTGCAATACAAAAAGTTCTACATGCCGCATCACGCCATCGGATTATTCCTCGACGCAGTCCGCACGCAGATCACACCGGGCTCACAGCCATTGGAGCCGTAGGGGCATGTTGCACCAGACCTGCTGCCCATATTCTATTGGTCACACTTGGACGTCTTGGCACATGGCACGGAGGCACGTTTGGGCACAAAAAGAAAGAAGGCGGCCATGTCCAATACGGAGTCCGACACAGAAGAGTCTGAGGCTGAGGATGCAGAAAGTGGCAGGGAGGAATCCGCAGACACCTCCCAGGTAAGCGGAGGAAGCTTCCGACTGACAGGGAGAAGAGGCGATCAGTTGCCTGAAGAGGGGGTAATGGAGTCGGCAGGTATAGTAGGGTCTACTTTAGCATCACAGGTGCAGGTCCACTTTACACCAGCCCGCTTACCGGAGACTTGTCAGTTGGCGGTGCCGCGGTCCTTCGGGACAGTGAGTGTAGTCACCACGGTACCAGTTCCTAGCTTCGGGCAGCCTCGGGCGACAATAGCCATGACACCACTACGGGTGGAGACCTTGGCGAGTGCAGGGACTTCCATGGCCCACGATGTGCCAGAGGCTTCCATGGTGCACGATGTGCCGGATGTGACAAGACAGGATGTGCCAGGGTTGCCCGGATATATGTAGGAGGCAATGACGGCAGCAGGCACTCTTCATGATGACCTCACTAACTGGTTGAGCCGTTACCAGATGGCACCCGTGGCACTGGGAGAGGCCACTCTATCCCCAGGGCGGACCATGTATTCCTTAGATGTCATTGATCTTGAGGAAGGGAGTTCTCTGAGCAGCAGGGTGGTTCCGAGGGTTGCCTCACCCCCTGCGGTGGTAGTCACCAGTCAGTACAAAGCAAAGGGGGTGCCTGTGGGGGTGGCTGTGGGAAGTCAGCAAGGTGCAGAGTTGGAGCAATTCATTACCGAGATGACTCTAGGAGCACAACGGCTTGTGTCATCTGCCACGCTCCAAGCCGATGCGACCATGGTTGAGCGGATGGAAGGGTTGTTGACCTTTGCCCGCACCGGATGCCGAGCTGAGTTTGAGAGGTGCTTTGAGTGTGCCAGGTGGCCGAACACGGAGAGCCTGGTGATGCTGGAGGCTTGGCGCCTCACTGAGGGGGTTGGCGAGACCCGGATGCATTCGTTGGTGAGAGAGGTAGAGAAGGCCTTCCGTGAAGGTTATCTGGAGCTTCAGAGGTCACAACAGACGGCAACCACAGTTGAGGCTTTGAGGGTGGCAGTAGTAACAACTCGGGAGGAGCTGGCTACCAGGTTTCGAGAGCTAGAGGCTACCATGGCACAGAACCAGACAGCGATGGACACTTTGGTAGCAAAGAAGTCTGCCTTGCTGATACAGTTGGAAGAGGAGAGGGCCTCGAGGGAGCTGTTGGAGACTCGGTTGGTCAGTGCACTGGAAAGTGTGGACAAGAAGGATAAGGAGGTGCTCGAGGCAGCCTATATGGTAAAGACTGCTATGGAGCGGCAGGTGGTCGCGGAACGGGATCTCAAGAGGAGGACGGAGCAGGTGTATGAGCTCCGTGGGCGCTTTGCGTCCACTGCTACACCACCATCGGCGCCTTCTTCATCAAGGACGCCTTCTGCACTTCCTTAGTTTTTTTTTTCTAGGTTTTTGCGAGCTCCATGTATTCTCCATTTTGTTGTAAGTCGCCTGGAGACGACTTTTCTTTTTGGGGGGGATGATGTTAGCCGCATTATTGTATACGGGAATAAGACTAGTTAATTAAGTCGTAATTGGGTTGGTTAGTTGGTAGCCGAGGGGTGGTAGTTGCGATGCGACGGTTGGCACTCGCACCCCCTCGGTATCTTTATATACTTCAGAATGTAACTTGCAACAGACGAATTATGAATGGAATAACATATCTGATACTTGTCTGATATCTATGGCATTATTCTGCATTACGTACTTTATGCTTTAAGTATTCACCCAAGAGGGTAAACAAATTTGTGGTCAACAATAACTGCACCAATCCCGGATTTCCCAGGATTACCTTTAGAAGCACCATCGTAGTGAAGTTTAAATTTACAAAGGGGGGGAGGAATCCATTTAGCATTCTTTCTTTTAATAACAGAGGATAACCCCATAGATATTGACCCATGAGAGGGGATAACATGGAGGGCCTTCCAATTCCTAGTCACCCTATTATCCCAATGGGAAAAGGAACGAAGATTATCCAAATTCTTATAAATGAAAGAGAGTGCAACTTCGGATATAGAAGATTCATTTTTACCCAATACATCTTCCAGATTGAAAGAAACCTTCTTGAAGATTCTATTATTTCTCTCAAGCCAAATATTCCAGATAATAATAGAAGGAGCTACCACCCAGAGACATGCATAAAACGAGGAAGAGAATAGTAATGGCCAAGACATGAATTGGGAAAGCAAATTAGGGCAGAGAACAGAACACCAACCAAGCTTGTTGAAGATCCAATACCAACACTCTGAGGCAAAGGAACAATGAACAAATAAATGATCCGAAGATTCCATAAAGAAACCACAAAACACACAAGGAAAGACAACTGTAATACCCAATCTATCAAGCCTCATCCCAGTAAGAACTCTATCTTGGACTGCAAGCCATGCTCTATCTTGGACTGCAAGCCATGCAAAAGCTCCAGCTTTTGGGAGAACATACGCATGCCAAAAAAGCTTTGAAGGCCACAACAGAGACAAAGAAGGGGGGGATAAAGACAAATAACCATCTTTAACTGTGTAAGATCCTGACACATTTTTAGTCCAAATTAACTCATCATCACAATCTTGAAAAACAATTTGTCTAACCTTAAGCTCATTAACAAAGGCCTCTTTTAAATTTTTAATCAATCAAAAAAAAAAAAAAAGGCCTCTTTAAGGTCCTGATCCACTAAAAAGGAATCAATGGATTTCCATTATACCACTGGGAAGGGGCTTGTTCTATCAATAAAAAAGGGGGCATTACACAAAAGCAACAGGCATTCCCATTAGATCCATATGTTTTAAATACTGGCTGTAGAAACCAGTCAACTACACATGATAAATTTCCATTAGACTTAGCTGATGACAATCCTATGTTCTGGGAGCAGCAGACAAAGGAACAAAATTATAAAAGACGTATGCTTCCTCATATGCCAATGTGCGGCAGATAAAAGGATTAAAGATATGTGCTTCATCATACATCAATACAGGCAACACCCCATCTTGAGGCCTTAGGGCAGGTGTAGGAAGGGGTCGTTGCAGTCCTCTATGAATGAAAGCCTGTGCCATTAGGGCTAAAAGAGATTGTGGGGCCTTGGCAGAGAAAAAGCACTAGCCCAAAAGTGTGCATATTTTGTGACCAATATAAAATGTATGTGGGAGGTGAAGAATTGAAAATCTTAAAATAAGGAATAAAAGTCCAGCAAAAGTCATGGCATTAACTTACATAGGTAGACTAAAAAGCAAGCATAAGTAAAAATGTGAGAGTTCTTGGGCGGTGACCTGGGAAGTGGAGATCACAGTTATCATAAATTAAGCTTCTTATGAAGCTGAATATTTTGTTAGTTACTTGTCAGCTTAGGGTAGTTGTTAAAAGTTATGAACTTATGAGATCGTTGTGAGTGGTTGCTAATGTTTGTGGAGTAACTAAAAACCAAGACACTATAAATAAGTTTCTCATAGTTAGGGAAGGGAGTCTGATTTGTGCACTCCTCCTTTTCTGCATTCATTGTATCAAGCACTACCTTACTCGTCTGTAATCAATCGGTAAATTTGTTATGTTTTATAATTTTATTTATATCATACAATTGGTAGTGTGACAATTTGGCAGTAAATATTTGGTGCTGTTGCCAATACTATGTTGGGTCAGATTTATAAAGAATCGGTGATCAGTCAATAATATTTATTGAGGACACTAATAAGATGCAAATATAAAAGGGTAGACCTATCAACAGAGCAGTAGAAACAAGCCAAGAACGAGAGAAGAATATCACGAGAATTTTTTATATTTATGGGATCTTTCCATACGAAAACTCATTCGCAAAGAATCTGAAAGAAATCAAGTACAGCAGGATACAATTTGAAACAACTTAGTGGTAATAGAAGATGTAGACACACTACCCAACTGCCTACACCAACTCGTTGGGAGGAAGAAGAGGATAATGAAGATTGATGCCATAACCCAATTAATTTACGCCATCAAGTCCAAATAAAGGCGGGAGAAAACAATGTGGTCAGGGGATGGACCAAGAAATCAAAAAATCTCTTAGATTGATGGAACAGCAAGAGCCAAGGAAACTATGAGAGGGAGCCAAGGAAAACATATTAGTACAGTTTAAAAGCCAAAATGAAAGTCAGAACTGAAGTACAAGCCAATGTAGAAGTGAAAATACATCAGTACATTTTCAGTGCCAAAATGAAAGTCAGAACCAAAGTACAAGCCGATGCAGAAGTGTGCATTAGAGTCCCCGACATGAAAAAAGAAATCTAAACAACCAACCAACTTTGAAGAATATAAAACAATTAACAAAAGGAAAGTCGGTAGAAGTTGTCAAGTAATTTCCCTTCCTAAATAAGAAAGTGACAATCTTTCTGACTAAACTAGGCCAAAGGTTCTGATAGAAGAGTTGACAGAGCCACAAAGCCACTTGAGCCCTCTCTGAGTGAGGGAAGAAATTCTAAAATGGAATAAAAGAACTTCACAAGAGCAAAGAGAGAAGTGCACAAACACAATATCTGCAATACTGAGGAATTGTTAACCAAAGAAAGTGAGCCAAAGATGCCAGCACTAAGGATTGGATTAGAGAGAAGAGAGCTCATGGCCAATATTGGAGGTGTGTGGATCAACAAGTAGGTGGTATTTTTTGCAATGTGTCAAATTATGATGTTTTTATCAGGATTTGACTACGTAGCTTTTTAGTGAAATTCATTGCCCATATTTCATGAGTAGTGGTTCACACGAACCCATCTCTCATGACCATGAATCCTCCGCTTGCATCTAGGTGATGCTCACAAGGGTGAAGCATTCAGAAATCCTGAGAGTTCACCCATCCCAATACTACTCCGACATGAGCATGCTTAACCATTGAATTTCCCCAGAGATGAAAGCCACTTAGCTTGCTACCTCAGTAGGAAAACCTTGAGCGAGTGTTGTGCCTTATGAAATATTCATTAAAGGGCCCCTTTAGCTCATCCATTGACAAGTAGGTGGTTTTTTTTGCGGTGTGTCAAATTATGATGTTTTTTATCAAGATTCAATTGCATAGCTTTTGAGTCAAACTTGTCGACCCAGATTTCACAAGTAGTGGTTCACACGAAGCCATGTCTCACGAGCATGAATGGTCCACTTAGCACTCATTGCACCTAGGTACTGCTCACTGAGGTCTCCGCAAGGGTTCACTTAGGATTCAGATGTGTCCAAGAATGTTGAGAAAGAAAAGGAACGGCTTAATCAAAACTTCTTGATGAGAAGATTCCAGTTGCTACAATCACATCAAGGACAACCAACAATGTTGACTAAAAGCAAAAGCTACCTAGATTTTCTCATGATGGATGTGAAGATCAAGTAAGGCATTATAAAACATGTGAAACCATTTAGATAGCTAATGGACAGACGTATTGGACCCATTGGTTGAATCATTTCCAGCCACCCTAAGGGGAGTGGCAATTGATTGGTACATAGATATTGAGCTAACTGATTAAAATACACTGTTACCCCACATTTCGGGAATGGGGTAGAGTGGGGACAGGGAGACGCATTCCGGGGAGGGGGAAGGAGACAGGAGGGAGCCATTTTTAGGGGACGGCTATTTAAAATTATAGGGAAATTTTAGAAAATATATAAAAATTTCAAATATCCATATGATAGCATTGATAAGGCAATGTACAACATAGAACCTTTAACACAAAATATTGGCGTTCATCTGATATTTTCACTTCATAGAAAATGACAAACAAATGAAGTTTTAACAATTTAATTGCATTCATTGACAAAACACATGACATATTGTATAAAAATTACATTAAAATTCCCAAAGGCTGCAAGTTTCAACTACAAAATGATAAATATGAAATATATAGAAATATTAATATGCATCTGTCCCTAATCAGCCTCTCCTAACACTGCATCAAAATCAGAGTCTGAGTCACTACCACTATGAGAGGCTGTCTCATCCAGCTGTGCTCTTCTTCCTTCAGCTGATCACAATTTGCATATCAACACAAATGAGATTTTTTGTTTTTGTTTTGAATATTTTACTGTTGTTTTTAGGTTTAGGGATTTATTTTTTATTATTTTTGAGTCTTTTTTTTAAGAAACCTAAAGTTGCCTGTGTTGTAGAGGACAGCTAGCCATCCCCGGGACAGTCAGTGGACATCCAAGTGTCCCCTGCCCATGCTGCGGATGGCTAGCTGTCCCTAGCCATTTCCACCTTTTTTTCCCATGTACAGGAAACACTTCCGAATTTTTCTATTTTTGGGGATGGTAGAGGACGTTTCCAAGGCATCCCCGAGTCCCTCAGACATTTCCAACAGGAAACAGCCTGCTTTTGGCCAGGAATGCATCCCTGGGTAACATAGGAAGTACATAGTATAAGCTAAGAACAACCTTTGAGAAAAAATTCAAGCTCCTTAGTGACAACAATGAAATTGTTGCGGAATATAACACTAAACAAGGGAAGCATGAGAATGTCAAACCATACAATCATAGGCTCAAAGACCTACTTGGTAAGCTAGAGAAAGAACCAACAGACAAACTGAAAATAAATTGTTTCATCAAAGGTCTCATACCATCATACCATCATTAATTACCATATTGAACCAACAATAGAGTTATGGCAACAAGGCTTGAAACATTTACATCTCTATAGACCTGATTAATGTAAGATTTTGCCTTTTGCTCTATCCTGGAAATTTAAATCTTTGATCATTCAACAATCCTCTTCAGACCCAGATCTAGGCAACAGAAGACCCCAGGCCAAGTATACTATATCATTTCATTTCACTTCAATATTATATATTGTCATAATAATCACACTATGATTGAATGTAATTAGTGGTGGGATGAAGACTGTCATCAAATTAGAAATCTTCCTTCAACCTATGATATGTGGCATTCAATAATATTCCTTATGGATATCCAAAATACTTTGAGATGATTTAGTATCCTATTCTTGACTAATCAGTGAAAGCATTCTTGAGGAGATTCAAGGATTACAGGGTGTGATACAGCAATTCAATGAAGTTCGGAATTTGTTAAGAGAGAAGATTATGTTGCAGGATACAGTTACTGGCATTTCTGCTCAGTGCTAATAGGATGGCTTAAACAGCCATTTCACATTCCCGTTTTCTGATCCAATTAACAGAAACGAATATAAAAGCATGTGCTGCATCAAGAAATTTGAAAAGTGTCCACAATATTAATATTTCCAGCACTTCCTTTCATTCGTGTTACTATTCTCACTCAGCTCCCTATAGAATATAATATAGTTTTAGAATATCAAAAGTGATTTTAACAAACAAAAATAAAAAATCATACCAGAATTGAAGTTCACAGATCTTGAATCCTTAAATTATTTAGATTTATAACCTTTTTAATGCATGTAGTGAATTCCAAAATATATTATATATGACGGATAATATGAAATTAATATACTATAGTGAATTCCAAAATATTATCAAAAGATGCAGAATTTCCAGACAAAAATCAGGCACAGAAGGTGCACTAGCCATGGTTTGTAGGAACCCCACTGGCTCTAACCGCAGATGCTGCTATTGTATTCGTTTTGATTTTTTTGTAACTTTGTGGTTTTTTGAGTTTTGCAAGGGTTCGATTTAAAAAGCAAAATGCATTTAACAGATTGAATTAATTTCAACTAGAAATTCTAAGATTGTTTCAAGAAATGACATCTACAATCACACCACTTCATCATTTATTGAAAGAATAGTCCTTTACATAGCATTCATACCCAGAAACTGAGAAATACTACTGCTGCTGAAAGTTTCTGTCAAAAAGCAGCCCTTTAGTTAATTCTAACCTCCTCAAAAGTGATGACTTTGCCTTCAAGTGTGCTGCTGTCAGCTTCTCCACTGCTGGGCCCCTCACTATGATTTTTCTTGGGTTTTTTGGCAGCCTCTTTGACCAAAATTGTCCCAACCTTAGATGATACGGCTGGGTGAAGAGTATGTCTGGGCTATGAAGAAGTTGTATGGCCTGCGGCTGCTGTAAATGACAACCAATACTTTTATTTTGGATCTGCTAATGATTCAGTATTCCCTTCTCCTTCAATCGATGTAATCCTGAAGAAATCCTTTGCAATTTAAGCACAATTAGGACCTCTGATGTGAAGCCCTCTTACAAACCAAATTCAGAAGATATTTCACTTCCTCAAATGGTTGCTCACTGAAGATTAACCATTCTCCAATGGCTGCTTGCACGCTGAAAACCTTGGCTTTCGCTTGCAGAGAGAAAGTCATGAAACACAAATGCAATAATAATGCCTTAGTTCGATTTCCAAAGGCATTTATATTTCTCTCACCAAAGGGTTGATTTTCCCCTTTTAATCATTAATTACATTAAATTCCATTAAATGATATTATAACTTTAACTTTGGCATTTAATATTTCACCTTGGGAAATACGCCCCCTTTTAATTTAATAATTGGCCCCCTTTAATGTTAATAGGACCCTCAAAATATAACATTAAGTTATAACATTATAATGACCCCTTTTAATATTTAATTATAATGTGGGCCAGTAAAACATTAATAGCTCCATTAAAACTCAATATTTCTGAATGCCGTTTGAACTGGGTACTAAGATGAGGAATCTGCATACGACCACATGCCTTACTAAAAATAGTAAGGGTCCCCCTCTATGTAACTCTGACTTACTATAAATAGTAAGTAATGCATACGGAGTCCTGGAGACCTCAAGCGAAAGCCAAAACTGCCAATCACTGAACACTGGAGATGATACAAGCCTCTGAAAACCCTCTAACCATCCTCATTAGCCTACGAGGGCCAGAATAATAGGCTAATCATTCAAGTCTGCTAAAATGGGGACATTACATAGTTTTCTACATTTCTGTCATTTTGTACTTATTATCTTTGGGCCTTTTGTTGTACTTGTTATATATGTGCATTGACAATAAAAATAATGAAATTTTATTGCATTGTGTGTCAACTCTAACATAAATTCTCAGTAAAACTCTAATGTTATATAATATGCTTCTTTAATGAATATGATCAATGCCTTAGATGAAACTTAAATTTCCTATATCATTTAATTGTCATCCCCTCCCGTCCCCTACCATTACCAAAATACATTCCCACGTTTCTTGTTATCCCCATCCTGACAACACTCTGGTACATAGAGAACCACCAATGAAATTTAACTCGTGGTGAGCTAGCAAAAAAAAGATTTTGAATTTCAACTCTCAATCATGTGAAGAATTTACAATGAGATTTGATTTTTTATCTAACAAATAATTTTAAAAACAATTGTTTGATTGAAACCCTCAAACTCAACACAAGGAGCCCTGTTGAAATATCAAAAACTGCCCCCCTCTTAATTGTGCACTATACATGTCACCATGTACAGTTGGTTATATTATTGTCAGTGTACGACAAACTGACAACATATTGTTGTATGGTAGCCAGCCTTTCATACATCCAGCCTACATGTACAGCAGGGTGATAGCATATATGGAAGCCTTGGAATTTGTGCACTTCACAAAATTTGCCAATTGTGATGATTCTCAAATCTCCACCCATTGAAATGAAAAATGAATCTCTACCAATTGAAATGACAAGAAAGTCTCCATCAACTCAAACCACATGTTTTCTTTGGTTTGTCCATCCTATTTGTTTTTTAATACAAATTTGTGTTTTTTATTCAATATACCAAAATTCAACTTATTCCTTTCTTGACTAAGGCTTTTGTTGAGTAAACCTCTTCTTTGCTACTCATTTACTAGTTCTCTTCTATGGCACTTACTTGGTTTTCTTCTATAGCACTCACTTGGGAGTCCTCTTAAACATCATTTTCTCACCCTCCATCTCAACTTTTCCTTCAGCTCATGCTTTGATGTCATATTGATATTTGAGTAAAATTGTGGTGTCTGGCTCATAACTACACCTTCAACTCCATGATAGGATTTTGGAAAAGATTCATCTTGCTTATAGATTTCTCCCAAGCCAGATATACTATATTTCTTATTTCTCACTCATGTGCTCATACTCTAGGTTGATTGAACTCATTATGAATGTATTGTCTCTCTTAGGTCTTACTCTTTGCTAGAGTAATCATTTCTTCTTGTGCTACTAAACTTGAATGGAAAATCAACTAAAAATTCTAAAAATGCATATATATTTCCATTGCTAACCTCCAATACTCTTATTTTTTGGAAAGCAACAAACTACATGCCCTGAAAGCAATTCTCCATCAGCATTGGTGGCCCTCACACAAGATTCCAATTACCAAACTCTTAGCAGCTAGCAATATTAATAAATTCGCTTTTATCATTTCAACTTTGTATGGCAGTGACCCAAGCACTCCTAGCATCTCAATGATCCTAATACAATGTTTCATGCTCGTTTGTTCAATTCCCTCCTAAGCGATACCAATATGTCATCACCCACTTCTTCTCAAAGCTATCCAACCCTTGCAAACTCACTCTACTCCTAGAAAGCCTTGGACATGGTTACTCTTCACTCTTGCTTGCTAAAACACCATCAAATTCAAGCTCAACAAACATTATAACACTTATTACAAAATCTACTTAAGAGAATACAAACTCCCTTTGTAGGCTTCCTATTCTTTCTAGTTGTGCACATATACCTATTGATATTTCTTTTCCCTAGAGTTTCCAATGTCATATTTGTTCTATGTTCATTAAAAAATTCTTCTCTTTCGTTTCTATCTATAAAAGTTTCTTGTGTTCTTTAGTCCTATGGTGTAAAAAGATACACTTAAACTCTTTATCCATACAAAATCATGATCAAACTTCGATTCTTTGTCAAACAATCTTCCACGACATAAATCACCTTACCCAACTTGGGCCTTATAGGCAACGGCACCAAAAATGTAGATTCCTTAACTAGAATATTCAAAAATATTAGAACACTGGTAGAATAATTAAGTGTTGTACTGCTGCCTCCCCCTTCCCCAAATGATGAAGTTGTTTATAAGGATTCAATTCAGCTAGTTTGGGACACCCTACTAGATAACCAGGTTAAAATAAATTTGAATGGTGTGTTGCATGCCAATGCTAGATTGTTAAGATCAGGCAGTCTCAAGCAACATCAAAGGTGGGAACTGATTTTCAGATTTTGTGCTTCAATTAGGGCCTGGAAATTCCAACCAACAACCATACAAAACCCTTAGCATCAAATGAATTCTAGAGAAAAGACATGCAGAAGAACATTGTGGGGGCAAAATCAAGGATCTTGGCAGCTATTTTGAATTCCTTGCATAAGAAGGATAGTTGATAGCTTATTAGATAGGGGTAGAGATAATGCAGCTCCTTCATTTCTTCAAATAATATAAACTTAAATATGCCTCGTGGGATAAGGACCGATTACTAGATTTATCAGCAAAGCATGCTTCCTCCCAATAACGGGGTTGTTAATAAAGATTCAAAACAACTTGTTTGGGATCCCCACTAGATGCTTGGGTTAAATTAACTTTGGGCTATGCCTCACATGGCAATCCTAGACTGTTGAGAACAAGTGATCTTGGGTAGGATTACAAGGTGACTATGATTTTCAGCTCTGTGGTGGTTTTGGAGTCCCAACCAACAACTATGTGGAAGCCTTAGCAATTAGGCATGGTTTCACAATGTAAAGGAAAAATGTCATGTGCATCATTATGGAGAATAACCTGAGGATTTCAACAGCTGATCTAAATTCCTCACATAACATTGATAATTGGTAGCTTAGGAGAATAGTGATGAGAAGTTAACGGGTCCTTCACACCTTTGAAGAATGCAAAGTGGAATATGCCCTAAGGATTAAGAACCATGGTTGTAGGCCAAGCATCCTTTCTCCCAATCCATGAATGTCCAAATCAAATTGGAATTCCCAACTCAAGGTTTGGAAAGGCTTAGAGCATGGCTGCAAATGATAGTCAATGAAGAGAAGAGATGATTATGCCATTGAACCTCAAGCTCCTAAAGACCGAAAGCATTGTGAAAGGTCTCGTTTCTCTTTTTACTTTCTTTTCATTTATTAAGATTGACAGTGATTTGACAATTCTCCCATAAGGGAAATATGGTTATGAAAACTAGGAATAATGATGAGGGTGGTGACCTCATAAAGCTTCCCCTCTTTCAATCTAACATCTCTTCGCATAGGCCTAATATTCACTTAAAGCATATGGGGTGGCATACAAGCCTTCAACCACATTCTACCAAGATTTGCATTCAATCCACCACATTGAACGGCTCATTTGACTTTTTCTTATCGATTCATGTTTTTCTTGATTCTACAATGATAGTCTTGCTAAGCTATTCTTTGTTTCTACAGTTGGATGCTAAAGCCTTGTATCTACACCCTTGATTACTTCCTTCTCTCAATCATCCAAGAGTTAGGTGGTGTTATGGCATCTTTTTAGTTCCTACATTTAAGATATCTATCGGTGAATTTTATCTTGCCTCTATAGGAACTTGACAAAAGGCAATTTTCTCTAGGTGACTCAATTGAAGAATATGAGCATTGTCTATGAAGAAGCTCGAGAGTTGGCTTGACCTAGCTTATGTGAGAAGTCTCTCTATGTTAGCTCTTCTATTCACACATGATACTTTCTTTGGGCCCCTAAGAGTTTTGTGCTTGGTGTTGCAGCTTGCTGACATCTCCCACTTTTAGGTTGTTCATATATGTATGTGGTTGTTAATTGTGTCCTTTCCTCTAGCTTCCAACATGGACGAATGCAATTCTATGTACATAAAACCTAAAAAAGTCAAGAACACAGTCACACAACCTTGTTATAATGGCACCAAGTCCTATTTGAAGTGAGCTAAAGTGATGCTAAAAATATCCCTTGTAGATGCTAATCAGTTTTTGAAAAATATGCAATCCTTGGGTTATGCTTCACCTGCTATGAAATTCTCTACAATCCAGGTGATTAATGCTCTTCTCCTACTAGACCCTTTGTACACTAGGATACGGCACATCACTTTTTAACAATGGAAGGTGTTGTGACCTAATCACACATCACCCCATTCCAAATGGGGACCTGTTGATGTGTCTTTTGTACACATGCGAACACAGAATAAAATACCTAAAGGTACCTTATCCTCTCTTGAACAAAGTTTCCCGATTGCTGAAGATTTCGCCGAAGGATCAATCGAGGCAACTCCAAGGTTCTTGTATGTAGGTTCTCTATGTCTAGATAAGCTTCTCGTGGTATGATGTGATTTTGCTGGAATCACAAGGGGACTTACGTTTGACTACCTGAACGTCTGATTTTCTTTGGATATTGCTGGAACGTGAGATTTTACTGGCCGTTGATTTTGAAAAAAAAGGGAAAAGGAGAAAGGTTGAAACAGGATCTATTTCTAATACTAAGGATGTAAGAGCAATGAATGACCTTTGATGAAATTCTAACTAAGTCTTGCTTTGACATCCCAGGACCATCTCCACAAGGTTAGTGCGATCTTCTGAGGAAAGCTTTATGATGTTCAGATCACCGCTACAAGCATGGACACCATCAGGCTGATGCATATCAATGAAGAAGCGACAATTAAAGTTAAGCTTAAGCTAAATGATTCCAGTTGACTACATAAGGCAAGTCTGCAATCAACAAACTACTAGTAGTATGGATATACATATTTCACCATCAATCATACACATTTCTTCCACTCATCTAATAACATGAAATCAAATTTGAGAAGTATAGAGACCATGCAAATTGTTGAATCGACCCATAGAATTCACCATTTCTTCAATGAAGTTTACAAGTCCTTTACAACAACATCTTGGCAACAATCTTTGCCTTCTCTTTCTACTCTACTCTAACTATTTCCTATTCTCTGACTATTCACTATTATCTATTCTCTATCAACCAACTATTAACTATTAACCCACTATTATCCACTATCAACTATTAACCTTTACAAATGAGGAGCCAGGGCTTATATAGAGAAACCCTTTACAAATAGACGGCTCTGATTGATTTAGAATCAATGGCTAGGATTACAAGATAGAAACCCTAATTAGGGTTTATTACAACAAACTTCCTTAGCCAATTAGAAAATTACATTCCAAGAGTGAGGACCAATAAGAAGCAGGGGTAGGTACATCGAAGTTTGTGCCGCCTCCAGTAAATTAGGTACATTGATTTTGGTCATGCTGAGGTGGACCAATCCAACTAGAAGAATGATGACTGGGATGCCACCTTGTCTAACACTTGTAACTTGGTTGATGTTCAATTTGATGAAGTTGAGAAGCTAACTTTAATTAACTCTTCTGAAACTATCTGCTTCTTCAACATACCTTGGTACCGACCTTGGTTGATTCTCCTCTGTCTTTGATGTGTTTGATGAATGGAGTACCTCTCCTTGAAATGCTGGCAACGCCTTTCATTGTCATCTTGTGGTTCCTTAGTGTGGCAAAGTGAAGGTTCTGGAGGTAGCTGGCAATTCTTTGAACACCTTGAGTCTTCCCTTTTGCCTGTGGACCGTCCTTAACGATGATGGACTGGAATTGGTCGTCCTTGATGATGTTGGATTGGAAGTGGTCGTCCTTGCCTTGATTTTCTCCATCTGCAAAATAAAACAAAAGGTGATTAAGTACATATGACATGTTCATTTCAACAAAGCATTTTCCACCTTAAATCATCAACAAGAAGACTTCAAAATAAAGTTCGCTCAAAATCCTTCCCAGGGACAGGCCCTATAAGAATTTCGCCCTGGATCCTTTGGAAGGGTCAAGAGCGAAATTTGCATTCCTGGCCAATTTAGACCTCATTTCATCATAATCGCACAACTAGCCCTTTGCTTGGCTCAAACAAGGTGAAAAAAATAGGAGTTTCAAAGGATTTCGCCCTGGACCCTTTGGAAGGGTCAAGAGCGATTTCCATGATTATGTCTCAATTGTCTCAATTCTTTACTTCGAATTGCTCTTAAAGGTGAGCATATGCTAGCTTTAGTTCAACAAAGGCCTAGGGATTCAACTTTTTAGCTTCCACCAAGGGCAAATTAGGTGATTATAAGAATTTCGCTCTGAACCCTTTGGAAGGGTCAAGAGCGAAATTCACTTTTTAGGTCAAAATTCACCCTTCTTTCACTCACAATCTCTTCTAAGGCAATCTCTAAGGCAAATCCACCTTGATCACTGTCTTGGCTCAACACCATCCTGGAGGAAAACATGACATTTTGTGAATTTCACTCTGGACCCTTTGGAAGGGTCAGGAGCGAAATTCACCTTTTAGGCTTAATTTTCAATCTCCTTCACTTCAACTCATCTTGCAAGGCTTAAATAACCTCACTCCAATCTCAACCACACTCTAGGAATCAAAATCCTGACTTGACACAAGGAGGAAATAGTGGATTTGAAGAATTTCGCTCTGGACCCTTTGGAAGGGTCAAGAGCGAAATTCACCTTTTGCTTGCTTATCCACACTCAATTTCATTTTCTTCACTTCAACTCATCTAGACTCCCTCATTTTGAATCCACTTCTCAACTTGGCAACATTTGTTTGATCCTCACAAGGCTTAAAAAGGAAAATTCGCTCAAAAACCTATCCAGGGACAGGACCTATCCAGAATTTCGCTCTGGACCCTTTGGAAGGGTTAGGAGCGAAATTCATGTTTAAACTCAAAATTTGCATTTTTGGTGATCAAAAGTCTTTCCAAGGCAATCCAAATGGCTTCTCTCACGCAGGTCTAGGCCTGACTTCACTCAAATTTTGGAGAAAAAGATGGTTTTTAGGGTTTTCGCTCTGGACCCTTTGGAAGGGTCAGGAGCGAAAATCTTGTTTTAGGCTTCTTCCTCCATCCTTTCAACTTGAATCAACCTCAAAAGGCAAGAAAACACTTCTTCACACTCATCCAAGCTATAAAAACACAAAGTTTGACTTGATTTTGCAAGGAAAATAAGTGATTTTAGGAATTTCGCTCTGGACCCTTTGGAAGGGTCAGGAGCGAAATTCATGATTTGGCTCAATTCCTTCAAATTTGATAATCATTGGCAAGTCAAAGTCGCACCCAAGGACTTCTCCTTCTTGAATTTACCTTAGCCCACACTTGATCTAGCACAAAGTTGAGAGAAAAGAGGGGTTTTGAGAAAATTCGCTCTGGACCCTTTGGAAGGGTCAGGAGCGAATTTCTCATTCTTGACTTGATTCTTCATCTTTTCAATCTCATTCTTCCTTACAAGATAAATTTCATCATTTCTCATCCAAGGAACAAAGTTTTAAACCCATGCAAGGTTAAAAGAATAGGTTTGTAAGGAATTTCGCTCTGGACCCTTTGGAAGGGTCAGGAGCGAAATTCACCTTCTAGGCTAAAATCCTTCACATTCTCACATCTCATCACTTCAATACTAGAATGTAGGTCCAAACAAAGAAGGAAATGAGGTTTATGGGAAATTTCGCTATGGACCCTTTGGAAGGGTCAGAAGCAAAATTTCCATTCCTGGACAAAATCCTCACTCTTCAATGCTTTCAAACATCCCCAAAGGCAAAAACACATCAATCCACCTTCCAACATGCCTTAGAGACCAACACTTAGCCAAAATTAGGAAGGAAATGAGGGTTATGAGGATTTTCGCTCTGGACCCTTTGGAAGGGTCAGGAGCGAAAATCTTGATTTATCCAATTCTCTCTCAAACTTGATCCATTTCAAGGTCCTTTCAAACTCTATTCATCATTTTAGGCAAGATAGAAGGTCAAATGGAAGATTTCGCTCTGGACGCTTTGTAAGGGTCAGGAGCGAAATTTCCATTCTAGGTTGATTTTTCCCATTTCATCGCCTCAAATCTCCTCTCAAAGACAAATGTGCATCATAACCTTCCCATCACGCCCTAGAAGTCAACAAACTTGGTCATATCAAAGAGCAAAGTGGAGAAAAATGAATTTCGCTCTGGACCCTTTGGAAGGGTCAGGAGCGAAATTCTTGTTTTGGTCAAAAATCCTTCATTCTATCACCTCAAAAGGCAAAGACACATCATTCTGCTTCCAACTGCGCCCAAGGAACAAGGTTTGCGTGCAAACAAAGAGGAAAAAATGTCTCTTCTAAGAATTTCGCTCTGGACCCTTTGGAAGGGTCAGGAGCGAAATTCTAGTTTTAGCTCAAAATCCACATTTTCCAATGCCTTCAATCACTTCCCTGAGCTAGAACATACCAATTTACCCCTACCATGACCAAGGAACAAGACTTTTAGTGCAAACAAGGTGTCTAGGGAGAATTTCGCTCTAGACCCTTTGGAAGGGTTAGGAGCGAAATTCACATTTAGGCTCAAATCTTGACTTCATTTCTCACATTTCTTCATCCAAACAAGTGCTTTGCCCTCAATAATGCCTGGGAATGCGTTAGTTCTAGGTTTTGGTCAAAGTAGAATGTCTTATGGAGAATTTCGCTCTGGACCCTTTGGAAGGGTCAAGAGCGAAATTTGACATTTTGGTCTCTCCGTCAGGATTCATGTATGGAATATAACATTTAAGTATAAGAAACTTATACTTTAAGTTATATTCCATATATACTGTCAAGATGTTTGAGAGTTGTTTCGGACCTCCAGGAGTTATAATGCAAAATCTAGTTTTTGGAGGATTCTTCAGTTTTCCAGAGTTAGTCAAATTTCAGGATCAGGAAGACATTCCAGACTTAGCCAAATTTCAGGGCATTTGAAGATTAGGATGACATTCCAGACTTCATCACTCACAACCTTGACCTAGCTCAGACTTTCAAGGATGATATTCACTCACCAAGCAAGACACAATTAGCAATAAGAGCAAAACCAGGCCCTAAGGAAGACTCTCAAAGAAACCCTAATTATGGGGCCCCGTGGACTCACCCTGGCTCAAGCAGAGCCTACCATCCTAGTGATCCCTCTGGCAACACTCAGCATGCAAAGGCTAACAGACAAACCCTAAAAACCTAGAAAGCAAACCCCAGAAAACAAAAAAGTAGGGGTCCAATGGGGCGATGTGTGAATACGTCACAAGAAGACCCCCTACATTTTTGTCCACTTGGTCTTTTGGTTGTGAGTTTTTGGGTAGTCTAGCAGCAATTTCCTCAATTCCATCAAGCCCCAAGCCTTTTGGTAAATTTTGGCCAAGTCTGGAAGCAATCATTGTCTATTTTAGGGTTTCTATACTACAAACTTAGAAAAGAAGTTAGTAACCTTGAGCATAGTGAAATTTTGGCTAAAAAGTGTAGAAAGAGAATCCTTCAAGGAAGCTACTAGTGAAAATTTGAGTATTTTTCAAGAACTTAATATTTTTAGTAAGTTTCACTGTGGCCCCGATTGGCCTAATTTTGAGTTTGGACAAACTTACTATTTTTAGTAAGTTTCACTATGTCCCCGTTTGCCCTAATTTTGTGTTTGGAAGAACTTACTAATTTAGTAAGTCTATTTTTAGATGGTCTATCCTTGGCAACAGGCAAAACACTAACTGCAGAATGATCCTGAGCATCTAATTCTAAATCAGGAAAAGCAAATGAACAAGCAAGTGATCAAATTTTAGTTATCTGGAAATCCTCCTTGGAAGCACTGAGCACGAAAAAATCTATTCTTGGGCGCAAATCCCAAGACAAGGAGGAATTATCCTTTTGTGCAAGAATCCTTCTCCAGGCTCTAGATGCACCTAGACTGACTCCTTAGGTGCAAAGTAGAAATTTTTCTCTTGTTCAAAAATCCTTCTCTACTTCTCAAGTGCGCTCTGACTCCCTCCTTGGGCACAAATCCCAAGGCAAGGAGGAATTGTGCATTTGTTCAAAAATCCTTCTTTGGGCCACAGGTGAACCAGGAAGACCTCCTTGGGCGTTGTTCATGTATGTTTTATCATTCACCGAACATTAGAATAAAATGTCAAGGACACTCTACCCTCTCTTGAACAAAATCACTAAGTATGCCAAGATTGCAAAGAAAGACCACACGGCGACTCAAAGGTTTATATGTTCAAACAGGCGACTTTATGTTGGATAGCTTCCTTGGATATGTATGCTGAAATACAAGGGGGACTTACTCTCAACTGATATCATTCACAAGTTAGGACTTAGAGAAATGTTGACAATAACTGCTCTCTCTCTTCGTTTTTTTTTTGGTTTTTTTTTTTCCATTTTGGACTTCAAAAAAAGGATAAAAAGGATGAGGGTTCATAAGTTCTATACCACTTCCATTTTTCAAGCAAATCAGCAGCTACAAGGAAAATCTTATCCTGAATTTCTCTTATCTGTTCACCAACTCTGATACCCTCGGCCTTTAATTTTTCTAGGACTTAGCTTCGTGCAACCAATGCCCAATGCCATGTGTTAAAATCATATGCAACTCCTGTTGCAATTACCTTTCCCTCAATCAATTCTTGTTTAGGAACGCCTTTCAAAATTTTGAGGCACAGGATAATTTTGTCCTGAACATCCTGAAGGTCAGCCCATGCTTTTGCCATGCTCACAATTCTGGAGAGTAAAGAGGAGATTTGTCCGTATGTCAGTATCAATTTGTCCACGAATGTGGCTGCTGCTGCTCTTTTTCTTACCATCCACTCTTTAGTCTCTCTTGTCGTCACCTTTTCTTCTTCAAAATTTTCAATTGCTTCCTACGAGGAATTCAAAAGTGGAGCTGCTGGATTGGCTTGGTTAAGCGGCTTGGTCAAGTGTTGAATGTATTCCTTCAGGCGCTCAACTTCATTCTTGTATTCTCTCTTCTTTCCTACCTCTTTGTCTAGTCTTGCCTTCATGGAAGCGACTGATTTGTCTAAGTCTTCCACCTCTTGACCCTTTGTAGTTGGTCCTGTTGTGACCACATCACACATCGCCCCATCAAGATGGGGACCCCTCTTTCTTTTTAGGTCTTGCCCTCTCTAGGATTAGTCTCTCTCAATGCTCTTTTCTAATGAGTGGACTAGAATAGATTCTCAAGCATCAAGATTAAAGATTGAGCAACTCAAGCAGAGCTAGGTGAAAGAATCAAGTCAAGAGTCAATCATGAAGCCGCCTACCTTGCCCCAATTAGAGGATCAAGCTTTCATTAAAAGTTGTCATTGGACAGAAATTCGCCTAAATACCTTGATCCGTACCTTGCTTAGACCCTAGAGCGAAATTTTTTTATTTAGGTCTCGTCCTTCCAAAGGTTACAGAGCGAATTTCCAATATAGGTGTTCTTAGAGGGCCGAATTGATGATGCTTTCACATGGAGAGGTTGAAAAACTTAAGGCTCAAACTTAAGATGACATAAGAGGAAGTGATGAGTTTCATGTCCTTGTAAAAGTCATAAAGTGAATTGCTAAATCTGATCATTATAGGTCATGTCCTTAGGGAGGTCATAGAGCGAATCTTACCTATCTTGACCTTGTCCTTGGAAAGGACGGTGAGCGAACTGCACTACAAGTCTTGTCCTTACTAAGGACATTGAGCGAAATTCCATCAAGGACATAGAGCGAATTATGTTTTGAAGCTTGTCCTTATCAAGGACATAGAACGAAGTCCACTTTTGAAGCATGTCCTTCCAAAGGACATTGGGCGAAATTGTTTGCAGTCTTGTCCTTGCTGAGGGTCTAGAGTGATTTGCATGCCTTCTCCTTGTTGATGGTTGAGCAAACTAGAATGTGTTTTGGAGCGAACTTTGTTTACAATCATGCCTTGTCCTTAGAAGGATCAAAGAGCGAACTTCATTTGGAGCTTGTCCTTAGGGAGGTCAGAGAGCGAAATTTACAATATAGGTCCTGTCCTCACCAAGGACACAGAGCAAACTGCATTGTAAGTCTTGTCCTTAGGCCGGTCATAGAGCGAATTTGATCATTATAGAGCCTGTCCTTGAAAAGGACATGGAGCGAACTGCTTGTTTTAACCTTGATCACCCAAATAACATGAAGCAAATTAATGAGAGCGTACCTTGCCAGGGTCAGCCAGCGAATTTTAATATAGGTCCTGTCCCTAGCAAGGATAGAGAGCGAAAATTCCATTTATGTCTTGTGCTCTCAAAGGACAAAAGGCGAAATTTTGATATGAGTCTTGTCCTCTCGAACGACGATGAGTGAACTCCATATAGATCCTCTCCTTGGGAAGGACAGAGAGCAAACTTGATCATTATAGGTCCTGTCCCTAGCAAGGACATACAGCAAAGTCAATACATCAAGCAAATTACACGTACCTTGCATAAGACATAAAGCGAAATTCCACAAAGTAAACATTTAGGCACCAAGACTAATTCGAATTTGAATTGATGGAACGGAGAATAAGCTTAACCAAGTCGGCCAGCATTAGGAAGGGTAATTTACATTTTTATTTTCACTATATCAAGTCAGCCTTGTATCCTAAAAGACATGTCACTACCCTAGACCGCATATATAAAGGAGTTCATAAGATCATTCTAACATCAAATCAAAACATCATCTTTTCCATCAGCGAATTTTGTAAACAGCTTGAGCGAACTTCTCCAACAGTCGGCGAATTCAATCATTAGCAAGGCGAATTTACCAAAGAAGCAACAACAACAAAGTCGAAGTCTAGCAGATTGGAAGGCAAAATTCATCATTTGAGCAGCAAGAGACTAAGGAGACAGCGAATTTTTAAGTATTAGCAGTCACACCATTAATCATATTCTGAGGTTAAAGTTCTCAAATCAGAGGTAAGTTCATCATTTAGACTGATATACAGTCAAGAGCAGGTCTGATTTAGGACTGGTAATGATTTTGTTAAAATCAATTAGATCCTCTTAATGCATGTAGTAATTGATTTTATATTTTAGATGCAAGGTTCAGTTCATAGGTTTCAATGTATTGATAATTCACCAAGACCCTAATTTAAGCATCTCTCATAGGTAAACAATGGCAGCGCCTAAGACAAGTGGATCGTCCTCAAAGTAGGCCCTCATCAAAGAAGACCAGAAGAGTGATGCCTTGGAGACCAAGATCACATCCCGGTGGAGCAACATTGGAGATACAAACCTTGGCAATTTCAATGTGAAGAAGTTTCGTGAGGCATCATACATTGGCAAACCATCACCTATAGCCAAGAGGATAATAGAGAGCGGCATCATCAAGGCAGCCGGCTTCCCTCCTGCAGTTAGATGTCATGAGTTGATGATCGAATGCGCCAAGCACTATGATTTACACTCAAGGACGATTGTAGCCGAGGATGGAACTGTTCTTGCCTACCTATCAGAAAGAGCCATAAGTGAAGCCTTCCATCTACCAGAACAGAGAGACATGATCTATAGAAGCCTAGAAGGAGCCAAATCAATTTATGAAGATGATCCTGATGCATGCCTATCAATCATCAATAGAGATTGGTTGCAAAAGAGTAGACCTCGCCTGAACAAGATACCTAATGGGCCACATCGAATTGACTTTCAAGAAAAGTTTAGGGATTTAATCACCTTGCTTGGCCGAATTGTATGTGCTCCTCAAGCCATTGGTTTTGACAAGTGGATGTTATTTTTCATTCAAATAATTATTCAAGGGAAAGGAATGATTAATTGGGCAAGAATCATTAGTAATTGCCTAGATGTACAATTGAGAAGATTGATTCCTACCAAGTCATTCCACATGAGCTCATATATCATTTATTCTCTAGCAAGGAGCTATGAATATGCTGGGCTACCACATAGAGGCAGAGTTGGAAGAGGGCCCGGAGAGATTGGGGTTTGTGATTCTTATGAAATATTGCACCACCCACCTAAACAACACTATAGATTGGTCAATGATAATTTCACGATGCACATCACCAGGACTCTACAAGGTGGGATCCATCAAAGATTGTCTTCAGAGGCACAAGAACTAGTCAAACAATATGGTGCATGGTTTATTCAGTTTTCCAAATTCACATATATAAGGATCTAAGGATGTCCTTCTCCTCCTTATATGTTGCCACATTATCCCATAGACAGGATGGTACTTCTCGAAGTGGCAAGACAATTGTTAGCATGTACCAAATCCTTGAGATACAAACATGGAGCTGTCATCTCTAATTCCATTTCACTTGGGAATTCAATCAAAGTTTGTCCTTCCCTTCAAATTGCTGAAAGTGTCAAGCCAGAGTTATCTCTCTATTTGTTTACACCATTTGCTTCTAGAGATAACTTTGATCCCTATGGCAATGTGAAAGAAATGGCTGGAAGGAAGCATAGGCATGTGTTCCAAGTAGAAGATTTTTGGATGAATGCACAAAATGACTTCCAGATAAAGAAGAAGATGCACTCCCGGCTGCCTCTTGATCTCATCAGGAAATGCAAAATCTATAGAGTGGCCGATCAAGCACATGATAGTGGCCGGTATATTCAATCTACCTATGAGAAGGAAGATAAAGAAGTATAGATTGATTGGAATGAAAAGGAAGTTACAGATTTGAGAGAATTAATGAATCAAGTTTTAACTTGCACAAGAAGATGGGTAGATATTCAACATCAGAAATTGAAAGAGCAAGATGTGACAATGACATTCAATTTGGAAACAAGGACAGAAGAAGAGGAAAGGGCGAGTGTTAGTGAGCACACTTCCCACTCCAAAGGATCAAAGAGAAAGAATGAACAAGGAAAGAAGGAGACTTCCTATTGACGTGTTTTTTATGACAGTGTCTAACACAGAATAAAGTTGCCAAACGGCCACTTCACTCTCTCTTGATCAAAGTACGATTGTATGCTAAGATTGCAAGAAGTTCAAACAATCGACTCCAAGGTTCCTTCAATGTGTGGACGTGACTAAGTTGGCTGATGTGTTTGCTCGTAATCCAAGGGGGCCTTACGTTTGCATCATTCTTTCACTTCTTTGTTGTGGCTGGAACTCCATCATCGGATATGGCAATTCTGCGATGCTACTACTTCAAACGGACTAAAATGAACTGAAAGAAAAGGGAAAGGGTTCAAAAGGATCTAAATCTACTCCTAAGGGCAGTGATAACAATGAATAGTGCTCTGGTGGACAAATTTCAAATAAACCAAGCTCTACTTCGCCAAGTTCAACTACAACTCTGCAAGAACCGGTGCAATCTTCTGAGGATACTGAAGGATTTTCAAATCGAGAAAGTGCATTTGAATACCCAAAACGGCGCAATCCAAACAACTGTCCACAACTGAACATAGCACAAGTTTAGTGGCTCAGGCTAACTTTACACTGCAACTTACAATCAGCAAGATACAAAAAGCATGAACCATGGAAGTTCATCAGACACCATTACATTCTCCATTGAAATCAAAGCACTTTACTACTTCTAATCTAAGTGAGGAAGGTGAAACCATGCAAGTTTTGAAAAAATAACTCAAGCGGACACCATCAGAGAACAATGTTTCACTATTATTTTCTCAAAAACTTATCGCAACAATTTCATACAAAGCTCCCTCTTTTACAAATGAGGGGGGTCACCCCTTTATATAGGCCTCGGGCCATGATTACATGCAAACCCTAATTAGGGTTTTCCCTAAAAGATTCTCCACACATGATGCAACAAGGTGGGAATCTCCAATTAATAACCCATCATGCCCATATACAATTAATTCAAAAGTACCCAAAATAGCATCCACTGCACATTAAATGCACCACCTCCTTCAAATTCGCCCAACATGCATTGAATATTCATCCATGCAAAAATCACCCCATTATGTCATAAATGCTCCATCATTTCCACATGCAGCGGCTGCATGCAAAAGGACTCTGCCATAAATTCAACATGCAATGACCAGGTTGCCATTTGGTCAAATATTTCGGCAATGAATGTGCCACCATACTGCCATGCGTTCAACAGATCCTCGCAATGCAAATGGACTCTGCCGTCATATATCTGCTCCTGCACATCTGGAATTGTTGGAGAGGGAAAATTCGATTCAGGAAGAATTTTCTTGAAGTCTCCTCAACTTTCCTTGCTTGAAGAAGGTTTTTTATCAATTCTGCATATTTCCTATTGTAGACACATACAAATTTCCATTAATTTGTCTGCATTTAATTTCAAATTTCTCTGAACATCGGGTGAGTCATTATTACACTATTATTTCTCAATAATTCATTATTCATAATTCCCATCTTTTATTATATTATTATTATTAATATCTTACCATTTATCCATTCAATTTATTAAATAAAACATTTATCATATTCATTTATACGCCTTCATGCATTCACCTTATATACATTTATCTATTTATTTAATAAAACCCTTAAATATCCCCTCCTACCACTTACCATTTCCCACTTACCATTTCCCATTTACCACTCATCTTCTCTATACCACTCATTTTGCATTATCCCATATTCATCCCACAACATGAACTCGCCTGGAGAAAATCTATTTAAACAAAGCCCCCTCTCTTATTTGGGCATCTCGTCTTTATGCGTCGAACTTATGTCAGTTTGTATTCTTCAACATCTTGACACTTCATTTTCTTTAGCTTCCTTTGCATCAATCATCTTGAATCTCCAAAAAACCATAGCTTCTTGTGTGTGCTTCTGAGAGCAATATTATCTATATAAGATCTTGGTTTAAGGAGTGCAATGGAGTGGATTATGTAACATGCATGTGTGTGTTTTGCAAGAAAAACTTCATTGTTGGATGCTGGAAGATTGAATCTTGTGTTCAATCCATTTCCTCCATCTACACCTATTTTTTAGGAAAATTTCCAAATTAGGGTTCCACGGTCCAGGAGAGAGAAAATTCTCCTACGAATCCAAATCTGTAATTTGATACCCGAGAATGGATGTTTCAAATTTTTCCCTAGAGGGGAAATTTCTTATTCAGTTCATCCCTGATTCCTTCCTTGCCTTAGAAATTTTATGTTCAATTCATCCTTGGGTGTATTTCTTCCTTGCTTGGAATTTTGTCCCGAAGGAAGGAATTTCCAACACTTAGCCAAATTTTCACCTTTTTTAGGAACCCTGTCATGAAGGAAAGAATTTCCAACACTTAGTCAATTTTTCACCTTTCCTGGAATTATGTCCTGAAGGAAGGAATTTCCGTTACTTTGTGAATTGTCCATGTCTCCTTTTCAACATCCCTATTTTTAGGGATCCTCCTAAAATTTAGGAGTCAGTTCATTGGATGGAGAATTCTACCACGATTCCGAATCTATAAAATTTTCCACACTCTGTCGAGATTCGGTGTCTAAAAATAGCAAATTCAAAAATTTGCCAGAGGGGAATTTTTTTTTTTTATTCCTCCTTGACTCCTTGGATTCCATGCCTTATGCAAAATTTCAATTTTTTAGCTTGGGTGGAATTTTCATCATGTCCATGGATTCATGGATTTTTCCACTTGTGAATGCCTTCCTGGTTTCAACGCTCCAACCCAAATCTGGGCGCATTTTCAACATGTCCATGGAGAGGTGGATTTTTCCACTTGTGAATTCATTCTTGGTTTTAGCGCCCCAACCCTGACTTGGGCGCATTTTGGCCATGTCCATGGAGAGGTGGATTTTTCCACTTGTGAATTCATTCTTGGTTTTAGCGCCCCAGCCCTGACTTGGGCGCATTTTGGCCATGTCCATGGAGAGGTGGATTTTTCCACTTGTGAATTCATTCTTGGTTTTAGCACCCCAGCCTTGACTTGGGCACATTTTGGCCATGTCCATGGAGAGGTGGATTTTTCCACTTGTGAATTCATTCTTGGTTTTAGCGCACCAGCCCTGACTTGGGCGCATTTTGGCCATGTCCATGGAGAGGTGGATTTTTCCACCATTTCAGGCTCTTCGTCAGGATATATATATGAAATATAACATTTAAATATAAGTGGCATCTTCAATATGTCTTTTTCCTTTCTTATACTTTAAGTTATATTTCATATATATTGTCAGGATGTTTGAGAGTGGTTTCAGGTCCATAGGAATCATAATGCAAATTCTGGATTTTGGAAGATCTTCCAAATTTCCAGACTTAGTCAAATTTCAGGCCATTTTCGGATCAGGATGACATTGGTGGATTGATGTGAATTTTTGGACTTGGATGATTTTGCATGCTTTCCTCTTATGGAATAGGAGTTCCAAACTTAACCATTTTTTATCCAACTTGTCTGCCTTCTGACTTTTCCGGATTTAGAAATGGTTTTCAGGAACGTTTAGTCTTCAACGTCTTCGGAGATATTCAGCTTTCAGTGTTTTCCTATGAAGATCCTGCCAAAAATAGATTCTCCCAAATAGTAAGTGTTTCAAAATGTCAAGGTTTGGGCAAAATAGGTCAGAAAAGCACTTACTAAAAAAACAAACTTACTAAAAATAGAAAGTTGCTCCGTTTGGGCTCAAATTTCACTAGGAGGTCCCTTTTAGGGCCCTGATTCCAGTCATATGCTTAGTTTTCCCGAAACCCTAACAGGAACCTCTAAAATCTAGGACAGAAGGCAAAAACCCTAAAATTCACAAAACGAGTCCTAGACTTAATCGAATTCGCTCAAACAAAATGCAGATTTAATCAATATGACCCCCAAACACTTGCAAAGCAGAGAGATTGACGAAACTGCTGCGAAAAGACCACAAAAACGCAAGCCAAAAGACCGGGAGGGCCTAAAAAGAAGGGGGTCCCCATTTGCAATGGGGCGATGTGTGAAAATGTCACAACACTTCCAAGAAGAAGCAAAAGACAAATTCTGATCAGCCTCCTAGTGCCTCTTCTAGACATGAGAAGGAAAATCAAGGCAAAGATCAAAAGGTAGATGAAGGCATGGTCCACGAAGTAGATGAATCAATGGAACCAACAATACAAAATGACAAGAATGATACGCAGGATCAAGGAAAGATGCCACAAGAATCATCAAATCCAGCCCTTCATATCCAGATTTGTGAAGATGAAGAACAAGGAGACAATAATGAAGCAACTTCCCCTCCTAGGAATGAACTATTGCTCGAAGAAGTGCAAGTAAGAGAAGGAAGACCTTCTATTCCCGAATGGCTCAAAGAGAGGCTTACCAAAGAAGTAATAGAAAAAGAAGAAGAAGAAGAAGCATTTGATTTAGAAAGTCTTCTAAATGGACCTCAAGAAGTCATTGAGAGAAGGAAAGCTCCAAAGATGTCTAAAATAATAAGAGATGATGTAGGCTCCAGAAAGATACAGATCGCCACTCCAGCAATAGATAAATATGAAGATGAGATTATGGCAGAAGAATATGATTTGGAGACATCTGACTTAGGTCCACTCACTTCTGAGCAAGCCATGGAGGAACCAACTGACTCAGTCAAGGCAGTCAATGAGAAGCTAAAGGCCGAAATAGAGAAGAACAAAAGGTTAGAAAAGGAGGTGAATGCATGGAGGAATTATGTTCAACAGTTTCAGAAACCATTGACACATCAAAGTCCGGCAGCCACACCACCTCCCTTGCTTCCCGCAGAATCAGTTGATCACATGGAGAAAATGAAGAACTCAACACAACTTCTAGAGGCATGTGTTGTGACGTTTTCACACATCGCCCCATTGCAAATGGGGACCCCCTACTTTTTAGGCCCTTCCACTCTTTTGGCTTTGTTTTTTGGGTCTTTTCGCGGCAGTCTCGTCAAGCTCTCTACTTTGTGAGTTTTCGGGGGTCAAATTGATCAAGTCTACTTTTTGTTTGAGCGAATTTGGTTAAGTCTAGGGCTCATTCTGTCAATTTTAGGGTTTCTGTCTTTAGTCCTAGATTTTTGGGGTTTTTGTTAGGGTTTTGGAAAAGCTGAACATATAACTGGAATCAAGATCCTTCAAGGAACCTCCCAGTAAAATTTGAGCCAAAATAGAGAAACTTTCTATTTTTAGAAAGTTCCTATTTTTTAGGGATTTCGTCGAGTCTCGGAATGTCTTCATTTTGCCAAAAATCAAACATACTATTTTTTGTAATTTCTATTTTTAGTAAGTTTCTTTTTTTAGTAAGTGCTTTCCTAACCTGTTTTGTCCAAACCCTAACATTTTGAAACACTTACTATTTGGGAAAATCTAATTTGGCGGGTTCATTCCTGAAGACGCTGAAGACTAAACGTTCCTGAAGATCATTTCTAAATCTGGAAGAATCAGAAGGCAAACAAGTTGGATCAAAAAAATGGTTAAGTATGGAACTCATATTCCAAAGTGGAAAGCATGCAAAATCATCCAAGTCTGGAAATTCACATCAATCCACAAATGTCATCCTGATCCGGAAATGGCTTGAAATTTGACTAAGTCAAAAAAATTTAAAAGATCTAAAACCTAGAATTTGCAATATTAATTCCTAGAGATCTGAAACCACTCTCAAACATCCTGCCAATATATATGAAATATAACTTAAAGTATAAGAAAGGAAAAAGACATATTGAAATGCCACTTATAATTAAATGTTATATTTCATATATATGTCCTGAATTGGTAGAAAACATCAAATTCCTCCACAAGCATGGAAATCCACCCAGGCAAGGATGAAGGTGCCAAAGTGGAGTAATCAGGGTAGGATGAAAAAAACTATGAATTCCTCCACCTATGCAAAAATCCGCCCTAGAAAGTCAAAGGGCGCCAAAACATGGTCAACAAGGAGAGCGGAAAAAAGTGTGAATTCCTTCCCTCGGGCAAAAATCCGCCCTAGACCAAGAGAGGGCGCTAAAATAAACTATCCAAGGAGAGATGGAAAAATCATGAATTCCATGACCAAGGTGAAAATGCACCTAGGCAAGGTAGAAGGGCGTTGGGGAAGAGTAGTCATGGAGAAGCCAAAAAATCATAAATTCCTTCCTCAAGCCAAAATTCCGCCCTAGGGAATAGTAGGGCGCCAAATGGAGGGGATGAAGGAAAATGTTAAAAATCATGAATTCCTCCCTCAATGAAGAATAGCAACTAGCAGTGAAGGAGGGCGCCAAAACACATAAAGCATGAAAAATTGAGAAAGTTTGAAATTCCATGGCAGGGAAGAATCAACTCCTTGGTCAAGGAAAGGTATTGAAATGGCTAGGCAAGGATGAAATGATGAATTCCACCATGAAGAGTGAATTTCACGCCTAAGTTGGAAAACTGAAAAATTTGTCTAAGGCATGAAAATCCAAGGGTCGATGAGGAATGGAAAATAGAAATCCCCTCGGGAAATTTTTTGAAATTTCCATCTTTAGACACCAAACCTTATCAGCATCCGGATATTTTTACAGATTTGGAATCGTGAGAGGATTCTCTCTCTCCTAGACCCGGGCCCTAAATTTTAGGAAAGTTCCTAAAAAATAGGTGGTTGAAAAGTGTTGAAAATCTCCTCCAAGGTGTGAAAAGGTCAAAACTTCAAGAAATTTCTTCATGGACCAAATTTTTCTCTCCTGAAGTTTTCTCTCTCCAAAGGTTTCTCGCCAAGTGGCAGCGAGGTCAATGCATGAAGAATTAATGGAGCATCTTTCGCATGCAACCGCCATATTAATGGTTTTATGACAGATTCCTGTCGCATGTAATCGTCACATGGAGAATGATGGGTATTTATGTCTACATGGGGAATATTCATGGTATTTTGGGCAAATTTGATGTAATGGGGCGCATTTAATGCACGAATGGATGCCATTTTCGGATTGTTTGAATTTGTTGTATATGGGCTTAGTGGGCATTAATGTTGAATCCCACCTTGTTGTGTCTTGAGTGGGGAATCTTTTAGGGAAAACCCTAATTAGGGTTTTGCATGTAATCATGGCCTGAGGCCTATATAAAGGGGTGATCCCCCTCATTTGTAAACAGGAGGGAGACTTGTATGAAATTGTTGCGATAAGTTTTTAGATAATAACAGTGAAACATTGTTCTTTGATGGTGTCCACTTAAGTTATTTTTCAAAGCTTGCATGGGTTCACCTTCCTCACTTAATATAGAAGTAGTATAGTGCTTTGATTTCAATGGAAAATGTAATGGTGTTTGATGAATTTCCATGGTTCATACTTTTTGCATCTTGCTGATTGTAAGTTGCAGTGTAAAGTTAGTTTGAGCCCCCTAAATTTGTGCTAAGTTCGATTCTGGATAGTTGTTTGGATTGCGTCGGTTTTGGGTATTCAAATGTACTTTCTTGATTTGAAAATCCTCTAGCATCCCCAGAAGATTGCACCAGTTCTTGTGGAGTTGTAGTTAAACTTGGTGAAGCAGAGCTTGGTTTATTTGGAATTTGTCCACCAGAGTACTATCCATTGATATCACTACCCTTAGGAGTAGATTTATATCCTCTAACCCTTTCCCCTTTAATTTCAGTCCATTCCAGTTCAGTCCATTTGAAGCAGAAGCATCGCAGAATTGCCACATCTGATGACGGAGTTCCAGCCACAACAAAGAAGTGAAAGAACGATCGAAATGTAAGGCCCCTTGGATTACCAGCAATCACATCAGCCAACTGAGTCACGTCCGTTGCACGAAGGAACCTTGGAGTTAGCCGTTTGAACTTTATGCAATCTTAGCATACGGTTAAACTTTGATCAAGAGAGAGTGAAGTGACCATTGGTAACTTTATTCTGTGTTCGACGCTGTCATAAAAAACACATCAACAACATGGATCAGCAAATCCTTCACAATGGCTAATGAATTTGTAAGAAACATGATGAAAATACTTGGTAGAGCCATTCAAGTCTTTGAAATAGTTCATAACCTCATGGTGGCAATTGATGCCTTCACTCATACTAAGGACGTCACCATTCCAGTATTGCAAGCAATAAGGAAAGCACCTAGATAGATGCTGACACAAGAAGGGGTAATCAGAAAAGAATCAACTCCTAATCTGTTACAGTGGTCGGCCTTGCTTCAAATGAAGAAACTCCTTTTTGAATATGTGAGTAACAAATGTAGTCAAGTCGAAGACACCGTTCATCCTATTCATGACAAGATAATTGAGGTGATATGCATCGTTCTTGACAAAAGGGCAAAAATCGAAACAGATGTGGACATTCATGAACTATAGGGCAAGATAAAAGTTATCTTTTAGGGAGAAGGTGGACCGATCACAGAGAAATAGTTAGATCTTATGCATACCACTATGTTTCTTATTGATAAGACAAAAGAGCTTGAGCATGGATGGGAGGTCACACTTTTTGCAGCTTTTGATGAAGTAATCCACTTGGAAGAACGTATGAAGAATCTACCTGAGATTCCAATTTCTGAAGTTGAAAGCATGATGTCCAGATTCATTGCATATGCCAGAAAGGAGAAGGAGAAAGGAAACAAAATTCTAGAAGAAAGTTTGTTATGAGTCCACTTGGCATTTCATTTCCTATTGGAGGATGCTTCCTCGATTTTCGTGACAGCACATGTTGTCTTCTTATTGGTTCATTCATGGTGATGATTATCTTGATAGGGTTTTCATTTGTATTAAACCCTAATTAGGGTTTACGTGGCAAGATCTCGGCCCTTAATCTTCTTCGATCTCGGCCCTTCATTGTATTTGGGAGTCCTATATAAGCTCCACTCATTTCATTTGTAATGGTTGATAATAGAATAAGCAGTGATAATAATAGTAATAGCAATAGAGTAGAAGAGAGAGTAATAGTGCTAGAATATTGGCAAGAGAAAAACTCAAAGAATTGTTGTTGTTTGGCTTTTGGATCAATGAAACATTGAAGTTATGGTGTTTTGCTCAATCCTTGAAGCTTATTGCATGGTTCTTTCGTCATCTCATGTCAATCTTTTATGTTAGTTTTAGTGTTTACATTAGATGATGGAATGTTGCATTTGATATATTGTAAAGCTCGTTATCCATACCACTAGCTTTCTTGCTGATTGTAAGCGAGCCTTGTGTGGTCAACTAGAACCTTTGAAAGTGTTCAAGTTCGATTATTGGTTAGTCATTGATATGCATTCAATTGATGGTGTAGTGATTTGAAAATCTTCAAACATCCTTAGAAGATTGCACTACTTCTAGTGAAGTTGTTTGTGTATAGCAAAGCTATAACTAGTTGAGTTTCACTTGTGTCAATTTCTTCGTTCATTCATTTTTAGAATAGCCTAGAATTTCTCTAAACCCTCATCTTTTGCCGTTTCTTTTGGGTAATCATTTAGTAGTTTTAGGAAGAAAATCCCATTGCATGCCATCTGCCAGTCACTTCATGAAATCTTCTCAAACCATAAATGCCCCTTGATGAAACAGCAATCACAATGACCAACTAAGCTTATCCACACGTAGTGATCCTACATATATGAACCTTGGAGTCTTTTTGGGTGATCCTTAAGCTAAATCTTCAGCATCCAAGAAATTTTGTTCAAGAGAGGATAAGATACCTTGGTATTTTATTCTGTGTTCGCATGTGCTTGAGCAACGCATCAACAAGTCCCAAGTCGAAAGTGGTAATTTCATACTCCTAATGAGTAATATCTTCTTTTGACTTGTCCACTTTAGGTACAACAATCTGGACTGTTCGGCAACCTGTTTCATCTCTTTGGATTGTGGAAAACTTTTTGGCTTGCTTCTTTGTAGCAACCTTTTCTAACCTAGCCAAGAAATCGGTCGTGTCATCTTCCTGAACTACTTCCATAGGTACCTTTATCTTCAACCTTTCCTTCAACCAATCAGGAATCATAGGTTGTTCAATGCCTTCCTCTTCCTAATTACTCTCTTCACATGGAACATCCTGACCTCCTCGAAGAGCGGAAATCATTCCCTCCTGAAATTCATTGCCCAGAATATCCATTTCATAATCTGATTTCAATATTTCCATATCTGTAGGAGATGGTGGTTCTTCTTCCTCCTGCTGGATTGACATCACATTTCCCTCATGGATCGGAGACGGAATCTTCAATTCTACTAATGGCTCATCCTCAATAGTCAATGTATCGTTCACATTCCTGGATGCTGCAAAATGGGATGGCTCTGATCTTTGCTTCTTTTAAACAAGTTGCTCAACCTTCTTTCCTTTTGTCGTCGAAGAGCTTTCAACTGCTTCTTTCCTTTTCCAAGAGTTGATACTTTCAATTGGCTCGGCATTTTGGGATGCTTCTGCATTCAAAGAATATGACCTCGATTTTGCCCATCAAGTTATAACTTATAAGAGTCAAATTTCTTCGCCTTAGCACTTGGACTTGTTGATCAACCCACCATTGTGAATACTTAACAACTAGCCGCATCAAGGTGGCTAGATTTGCGAGCTCTGGTTCTGACCATCATACAGGAGGAAGAGGCCAATCCTCATCAAAGCGCGTCTGAACATATTCTCCATCATCCTCTAACTAATTAGGCACATGGAAAAGCTCGATTATTCTGATCAAGCTTACTAGCAGTCTAGACCATAGTCTTTTCCTAATGTCATACTCGTTTGCAACATTCGCCCAAAAATCTTCCAATTCAACCCTATGTCTGTATTTTTCTCCATTCACCGATCCAATATGATTGTGTGAATCAAAATCAGCCCTGGATCGGTAAAGTGTGCATGGATACCACTGCATCTCCAACTTGGCACCTTCAGCTGCCTGTGTTGTTGGATAAGACTCCAGCATATTTCCGATGAAAAATGGAAAGGAAATGGCTGCTTTTTGCTTGGTTCTTTGGAAGCCTTGATATATTTCCAATTGCCTCGGAACTTCTCGTAAGATCATTCTATTAGTGGGATAGATTGGAAGTCGATAAGGACATCCGGTAAATCCCTGGACTCTTATGTATGTGAATCTTGGAAACTGGATAAACCAGGATCCATACTTGCTTATCAAGCTCTTGGCTTCTGAAGTAAGCCTCTGATGGGTGCCTCCTTGCAATGTTCTGGTGATATACATCAAGAATGCATCATTTACCTACTTGAAGTGGGCTTTCTCGATAAGCTACAGTTGTGGATAGCAATCATAGGACTTAAATTCATTTTCACCATTGCCTACTATGCCTTTACAAATCAATCCAGTGCATCTGTAGTTTCTTGCCAATAGATAGACAATGTAAGAGCTCATGTAAAAGGACTTCGTCCTTTCCAAATTTTTCAATTGCTCATTCGGTTATCACTGATTATTCTGGACCAATTGAGCATTTTGACTCTAGAGGTGATCTCGTCAATAAAATAATACATCCATGTTTCAAATGGCGCACCTTGCGAGCTGCCCATTACTCTATTAAGCAGTTAAATGATATCACCATATTCCTCCTCGAAGTCCGTGTGAAGCAATTTCTTTGGCACTTTCTTGAGGTTGGGCCTTGGCTTCTCTAGCCATGACTTATTGACATGTGTCACACAGAGCTCAAGCTAGTCTTCATAGAGTCTCCTGGTTTCTTCTTTAGTTTTATAGGAAGTCCGGTTGTAATTTTGTATTCCAAATGCTTCCTAAATGGCTAATTCTCCAAGGTGAGCCAATACTCTTACATTTGGTGCAACGATTTCTCTCTCTTGGACACTGTAGTGTATGCCACATTCAACCATAAGCTCAGCACATTCCATGGCTAGGGGAAATCCAGCTGCTTACGATGCCATTTCTCATCATCTGGCGAGCAATAGGTGTTGGCAAAAATCCATCTTGCCCATACATTCTCCTCTTGAAATCTTTGAAGTCCACATGCCCGAGGTTGGTGTCTATGATATTTTTCCATTTGGAATTGATCTTTGACTCCGGCTGCAACCCTTTACTAGCAAACTTCATCTAAACCTTTCTTGAAGGTCCTCCTCTAGATGTCATTAACCTGCAATACACATGAAAATTTAACATTATTTTCGAGAAAAGTGAAGATTCTAACTCTGATTTTTGGACCTTTTGCTCGAAAATTTCACTTTCAGTCTGTCAAAAAGCTAAATTTCTTGTGAAAAAGCAAACTGAAAATTGATGAATTTGGCTAAATACTTAGTAAATTTCGCAAGAATAAGAGAATAAGACAGAAGAAGGATGAAAGAAATCAGTCAAGCTCAGATTTTGAACCTTCGAAACTATATTTTTGACTGAAAATCTGCCTTCAATTCTGAAAATTCTGTCTTTAACTCAGAAAAAGCACTTTATTCTCCTGGAAATTATGTCCTTCAACTCAGAAATTTCACTTTATCTTCAAAAATTCACCTCGAAAATTCACTTTATCTTCAAAATCCTCCTTCAAAAATCTATCTTTCAAAACCGAGAGAGAGAAAAACCTTCAAACTTCAATCTTCAACTTGAGAATGAATTTAAAAGGACAAGTCGAATTGATATAGAGTTGGAGGAGTTCAATTTTTAGAAACTTCATGTTTTTTTGTTTTTTTTGTTTTATTGTTTTCATTAGGTTCATCGAACTTGGACTTGTTTTATTTCTTCCAAAATGGAAACTTAATCTTCCCTTTGAGAGAGTTGGCATAGAACCTTCTAGATTCTTCTCTCAAATTCGAAATTTTTTCTAAGTGTTGGATTTTCGAAAATTGGAAGTGTTGGACATTTTTGAAAATTTCTTCTAAGTGTTGGAAAAATACAAAAATATTCTAAATGTTGAGTTTTATTTTTCCAACTTCAAATTTGATTGAACCTTCATCCATGGTGGATTCCATGTGCTTCATGCCATGTTTGTCTGTTTTCATTAGCCATTTCTTCTTTTTCCTTGGCAAACTTGATCATCTTCATGCCAATTTGTTCTAGGCGAACTTCTTATTTTCCAAGCTATTTGCCATTGATGGTATGGCGAACTTCATTTGAACATTGTTTTTTAACTTTGGCGGACTTCACCTTGGACTAACCACCTTTACATTCCCCCTAGGTGGACTTTGTCTTTGTTTGGACGCTTCTCTAAGTGCTAGGGCGGGCTTCAAGAGTGTTTGGCCATCTTTCTCTAGTCACAGCGGACTTCATGGGCCTTTGGACATGGTTCCAAGGTTGGGCAGACTTTTTAGTTGGGCGGACTTTCTAACTTCCATGCCATTTTCCTTCTAAGTGTTGGGCGGAGTTTGAGCTTGTCTTGCCATGTGTAGGGCGGACTTGGAGTGTTCTTTGCCATCTTTCCTCTAGTCATGGCGGACTTGACTTCATGCTGGACGGTTTTTTTCAAGTGCCTAGGCGGACTTTGAGAGTGTTTGGACATTCAACCTTGCTATCCATGCCTAGGTCGGACTTCATAACACCTTGGACATCTCCCCTTTGGTGGACTTTGACATTGTTTGGACATGTGCAAGGCGGACTTGGAGAAAGTTTGGACATCCTTCCTTGGGTGGACTTTACCTTCTCTTAGACACATCCAACTTCCCCTTAGGCGGACTTTACCTAGCCTTAGGCATGGCGGACGTTATCTTTTGTGTGCCATTCCATGGCAGACTTGGTCATTGGCTTGCCATGTCCCCTTGCCTCCTTCCTTGACAGACTTCACCCTTGGACAGCCATTTTGCTACCTTGGTAGGGCAGACTTCAAGCTTGATTGGATATTGCCTTGAGGGCAGACCTTGCAGCTACGTTGCCATGCTTTTCTCTTTTGCTTGTGAGCAGACTTCATACATCCATTGCCATCCCTGCCTTTGGCATGGTGGACTTCATGTTTGGCTGGCCATCTTTGCCTTGGGCGGACTTGAAGGTTGGCTGGACAATATTCCATCCTCATGCCATCTCCTACCTTTGCCATCTTTATTCGAACTCATCCTTGATACTGACACTTAATAGACTTCGATGCTCAACCATGCCTACTTATATGGAACATCTGGAACAAAACCCTTTCCTGGAGATTTTACCCTTCTTTTTACACTTGGAGACATAAATTTTTTATTTTGAAGACAGGAATGTTGATCCCATGGCTCGAGGGACCCAATCCTAGGTCTGCTTTCAAAAAAAACAGAAAAAAGCAAAAAGCAAGCCAAAAAAGCTGCATCCCAGATTGGTCCCAAAGTTCCAAAAATCAAAAAAGCAAAAAAGCAGGATTCCACAAAAATAGGAAGGTGTCAGAATTGACCCTAAGCAATCGTGATTTTCGTCCTCTAGGTCTTCTAAGCACTTATGTGACGTCTAGACACAATTTTGAGCATGACTTCTCTATTTGGCTCAGATGATTCTTGAAAAACTCTAACTCAAACTCTCAAAAAATAAAGGCTTATGAAATTGCAGAGCTAAGACAAAACCCTAAAAAGCAAACTACTGGGGGTCCCCATTTGCAATGGGGCAATGTGTGAAATAGGTTACAACAGGCGCAAATCCCATGGAGAGGAGGAATTGTCCTTCTCTCAAAAATTCCTCCTCCAAGCCTAGGATGCGCCCAGGCATGCATGACGACTTGGAAACCATGAGAACGGCTAAGTGTTGGAAATTTCCTCCTTTGGACCCCAAATGCACCCTGTTGTGAAGTATTCACACATCACCCCATTGCAAATGGGGACCCCCACTTTTCCCTACTTTCTAGGATAGTGTTTGAGTCCTTAGCTATTAGCCTTTGCATTAGAAGGGTATAGAAGGTCAGGAAGCCGAGATTTAGGTGGATAGCCTTGTGTGAGGCATGAAACGAGTGAGTTTGTTAGCCTTCATAACATCCAAATCACATGAGTAAGTTCATAAAGTCCAAATTTCATGTGAATCGGTCATGAGCTAAACCAAAGAGTTTAAAGAACTGCTAGTTAGTAACACTCTAAATGCTCGAGGTTAAAGGCAAAAGCTTCAAGTGCTTCTTATGAGGAGCGAAATTCACTTCGAATACCCTTGACTAAGATCAAAGTTGTTCCAAGAGCCTTATCTTGTAAGTTTGAATGGAGAGAGTGAAACAAGGTGAGTGAGCAAACACTTAATATTCAATTTCAATCCACTTCATTTCCAAGCCCCCGGGAGTGAACTTTAGGAATTGAGGTAGAGGAGCTAACTTCAGGAATTGAGCTAGGGGAGCGAACTTCATGTTTTGAAGGAGATGAGCGAACTTCAAGATTTAAGATGCAAGAGCGAACTTCACAAATCAAAGCATGAGAGTGAACTTCATGTACAAAGGATGTGGAGAGAACTTCATGTGCCTTGGTTTAAAGCAAATTTCATGAACATGTCAACTAGAGCGCACTTCGTGTGGATGAGATTTTTAGGAAACTTCATGTGTTCCACTCCCAAAGCTAACATATTTTCATCAAAGAATGGTTAAAAGCAAGTTCAAAGATCACTTCATGAGCAGCAAGGTGAGAGCGAACTTCATATACATAAGGTGAGAGTGAACTTCAAGTGTCCCTTCCTTAGAGCGACCTCAACTTCAAGTGCTCCTTCATGAAGGCAAATTCTCTCTAAATGCTCTTATTAAACCTGCAAACCACATGAAATCACATAATTATATCCAACTAGGAGGTTATATAGAAGATATATCATGTGTGTTTGATGCTCATTTGTTTGTTTTGCAGGAGATGAAGAAAGAAATCAAGGGGAATCACATTGGAGGAGGATTGAAACAAGTCGCTCCAGGATCAAATTTCAACATCAAGATTAAGATACAAGGAAGATATCCTCAAGGCAACTTCATAGACAAGCACAAGAAGGTAATTACACAAGAAGCATTCACTTATACAAGGACATGATCCGGCTATTCAAGGTTTAATGCATTGAAAGAATCAGCAACATGAAAGGAGTCACAGAGAAGGAATTCCAAAGCAGAGAAGCAGTTGTGCCATCAAGAATTCGTTCCAAGGCAACATCAGTACTTCAAAACTAAGAGGAAGACAAGATCTATACCTTGCATCTCCGTGATTGAAGCCCTCAAGAAAACAGTTTCAGAAGAGTTAATCAAAGTTAGAAGATCATCATCATCATTGTTGAAGCTAGATAATGTTGAGTATCAAGAAATATTCCTTCACGATGATCTATCAAGCCTACAAGTGCAAGTTAAAGGTGGAATTCTAGTCATCATCCCAGTCACCACTCACCAATCAGAGAAGTTCCACATCAGCATGTCTAGATGCAATGTACCTGACTCGCCCATGATGGCACAAACTTTGAGGCACCTACCCTTATTATCTATTGGTCATGCCAAAGTGTTGTGATTATTTCATTGGCCCGAATTGAGTTTGTTGTAACAAACCCTAATTAGGGTTTTCATTGTAAAATCTCGACCATTGATCTCAAATTGATCTGAGCCATTGAATTGTATGGAGAGCACTATAAAAGGCTCAAATCTCTCATTTGTAAAGGTTAATTGAGAAATAGGTGAATAGTTAGTGAATAGAATAGTGAATAGCAATTAGAGTAGACGTTAGATTAGGAGAAGGCAAAGATTCTTGCCAAACCTTGTTGTAAAGAGCAATTGATTTCATTGAAGTTATGGTGAATTTGGTTTGTTAATTCA
Organism: Cryptomeria japonica; assembly: GCF_030272615.1. NCBI lineage: Eukaryota > Viridiplantae > Streptophyta > Pinopsida > Cupressales > Cupressaceae > Cryptomeria > Cryptomeria japonica. The sequence goes on from NC_081405.1 coordinate 584,395,075, forward strand.
ACAACTTGCATGGTCTTTACTTCTAAATTTATTTTTCATGTTGATTAGATTGAGTGAAAGAAATTGTTGAATGTGTTTGCGTGGAATCTGTTTAGTCAATACCACTAGCCTCTTGCTGATTGTAAGTGTGCCTTGTGTGGTCGACTAGAATGATATGAGTTTAACTTCAAATTGTTATGCACCCATTGTTTATGCATTAACTTGAATGGTGAGCAATGTTTGATGGTAATGATTTGAACATCTTTGAAATGTCCTTAGAAGATTGCACTAAGCTTGTGTCAAATTGTTCGAGTTAATGGTGAGACCTCGCTCAGTAGGATTCCCATCTAATCATTCATCCATCTTCTTGCATTCTAGGTCTTAGAATGGACTCTCTCAACCCTTTATCTTTTGCCCCCTTTTTCAATTCATGTTAGTTTAGGATAGAAAAGCATCACAAGATTGCAACATCAAATGATCGAGTTCCAGCAATTCAAGCATTCAACAATTCAACGTAAATCCCCTTGTGATACCAGCAATCACATCAACCAACAGAGCTTATCCACACGTCAAGACCTGACATTTATGAACCTTGGAGTTGTCTCAAGTGATCCTTAAGCCAATCTTTAGCATTTGAGTAACTTTGTTCAAGAGAGGATAAGATACTTTTGGGTATTTTATTCTGTGTTCGCATGTGCGTAAAAAACACATCAACACACCCAAGTCTTGGAAATGGCAGAAATGGCTTAGTGTAAAGAAAATCCTCCTCAAGGCTTGATATGCGCCCAAGCATTCCTCAGGTCATGGAAATTTGAAATTTTACTAAGACATTGAAAAATCCTTTAGGTCATTTCATATGCGCCCTAGCAAGGAGATTCTTCTACTAAAATATAATTGGCACCCAAACATTGAAAGAACCTTCCTCCCTATCCAGAATGTGCCTAGGATAGAAAGAAACATGTGGAAGACAAATTTGAACATTAAAAATGGAATATTCTTCATTAATGGGGTGTAACTCAAGACGTGATGGAAGTTCCTATTTTTAAAGCCAAGTATGACGAGTGGGGTCCATCGAAATGACAAGTCATCTCCCCCTCATAATGGAAACATGAAATGTGTTTGGGAAAGAACTAATGTAGTTGCTAAATTTATCTCAGTGCCAACTTGGCAACTTGATGGACGAATTTCCTATTTAAACAAGACAGGAAATTTCATTCTTCACAACACATTTTGGAGAATTCAAGCAAGACCAAGACATGGTTTTTCTTCATCTAAGAGTTCTAATATTCAGAGGTTTTTATTTATTCAAAATCTAGAATATGCAACGTGGAATTCTTCCCTTGGTGGATTTTAAAAATTCCTTAGCTTGAATTTAATGTTAGTTATTTTATTTTGCAGGAAATTAAATGGAAGAGTCAAGCAAGGTGGCGAGCACTTCCAGGCAAACACAGATAAAAAATGAACAAAAGGATTCCACCTTGTGTCAAAAATCATTTCAAAGTGGAGGGAAGTCAATAACACCAACTTAGGAATGTTCAAGTTGGAAGAATTCAGGAAAAGAATATTTGGTCACGATGGACATCCTTCGTCAGTTGTAGCCAAGAAGATAGTCAAAAGTGGAATTGTGGTGGCAACCGGTTTCCCTCCTTCCATCTAGTGCCTAGAGTTGATCATCGAATGTGCAAAGTACTACAACTCCAAGAGAAGAGCAATTGTGGCTCCATATGGCAAACTCTTGACTAATCTCAGAGCTGAGGCAATTGTTGAGGCCTTTGGAATACCCACGTTTCAATCCATGGTGTTCAAGACAAAGGAAAGGGCGACCATGCTCTATGACTCCGAAATAGATGGATGCACTGGTATCATCAACAAAAATGCATGGAAACGCCAAAGCCTCACCATTCCAAAATGCCCAAGCAACTCACCAGCATGGACTTCAAGCAAGAGTATAGTGATCTCGTGCTGATGACGAGTCGGATCATGGGATGTCCACAAGCATTCATCTTCGAGCCATGGATGTTTTACTTCATTGAGGAAGTGAAGGATGCAATAAAGATGGTGGATTGGGCAAGGATAATTAGCAACAGCCTAGACGAACAATTGAAGAATCAGATGCATTCCCAATCCTTCTACATGAGCTCATACATTGTCTATATGCTGGCAAGAATGGCCAAATTCAGTGGATTGTCAAACAAAGGACCCATGGGATGTGATCCAGGACAGTTGAAAGTGCACGAGTTCTATCCTTAGTTGCACCTTTACAGCACTACTTATTTCAATAAAGTAAATGACGCCTTCACCATGCACATTGTCAGGTCCTTACAAGGAGGTGTTCATATGAGGCTATTGCAGGAAGTGAGGAAATTGGTAAAGAAATACGAAGCTTGGTTCATCCAGTTCCCAAGATTCACCTACATCCAAGTCCAGGGATTCTCTTCTATCCCTATAGGCTCCCAAGATACCCAATAGATAAGATGGTACTACTTGAGGTAATAAGACAACTAACTGCCTATGACAAGATTCAAAAAAAGATAAAGAAAGATGGACTTGAGTTCTCGATCATCATGGGAGATTATGATGAATTGTGCCCATTATTAGCAGTAGCAGAGAAGTCAACAGAGGAATTGCAATTCTACCACCTCATAGCCCGCACTACAAGATCAAATTTTGATTTGTATGACAAAATAAGAAAGATGGTTGGCATAAGGCACAGGCATAAGATACAGCTGGAAGATTATTGGGCTAACGCCAAGGATGATCACAAGGTCGGGAAAAAAATGTTTTCCAGATTGCCTCTCAGATTGATAAGGATATGCGAAATCATCCAAGTGCCAGATCAAGTAGAGGAGGATGTGAACAATGTTCACCTTGATTATGAGAAGGAGAAGGATAAGCCAATCCAAGCACATAATTGGTTAGAACCAGAAGTTGTTGATCTAGATATCCTAAACTGGCTAGTTACAAAATTTACAAGACTCTGGGTTGAGTGTCACATCAGCATGTTGAAAGCAAAGAACACCCATCTGACTCAAAATCTAATGGGAGACTTGAAATCACAGGAGGAAGCCACTAAGGGGTCATCATCCATCAAAGAAGAGACAATTCCACAGGGAAGGGTAGAACGTGGTAAAAAGAAAAGCATCGCTTGGAATTCACAGCCAAGTAAAAGGCAGGAAGTCCAAAGAGAAGAGCCACAGTAGAAGAAACAAAGATTAGAAGAGGTGCAATCGCCTAGTAACTCATCAAGTGTGCAAAAAATTGGCATCTTCACATAGGAAGTAAAAGGACTCAACATGAGAAACCAGTCATAGGAAGAGGGCCAAGACACTTCACAAGCAAAGGATTGTAGCATCATAAAATTGTGACCTTGCAATTTTCGACCGCATTTGGGTCTTTGCATTGGCAGATGAATCCCTAAGCCTGATTGGAGACCCGAGACATGCTCAAAACACCTGAAACTTGCACCCCGCACTGCTTTCTGTCACTGCCAGTCCTGAATTATTTGATTTTCTTTTCAAAAATTTATTGGTACATTTGATGCCAAATCATAATGTAGCAATGTTTGCAACGTAGAAAGCTGGAATGATAAAAAATAATAATAAATATTAATAACAAATGTCTTCAAATGAAAGTAGCTAAAGAGGTGAAAGAGACTACAAAACAAGTTCAAGATATAATACATGAATTGAGAGCTTAAGGCATCTTACATGTACATCTATAATGAAAAGTTAAGTCAAGCCCAAAGAGGTTACTACTTTCATACCCTTGCTTCATGAAAAACAGAGTGATTCAAGATACAGATAATCTTATGATTTACTATTTTACAGCAATAACCATTGTACCATTTACAATGAACCAATTCTTGCAGACATTTCAATTAATTGTTTTGTCTGGTAAGATTGAGGAGAAAGGAAACCTTAAAGTAGCTTTAAGACCAGGCAATACAGAAAAAGGGTAACAGGATGATGCCTTATTCTTCGATTCAATTTCTTTTTTCAAAAGGTAGATATAGATTAATATGCTGCTGAAGATACATGCAATTTTATTCTTCACACCATCAGTACATACCTGTAAGAATGCCATTCCAAGAGTAGAGTTTACCAAATGCTTTACTGCAGGATGCATCTGGACACGTCTTGTGGCAAACCACATGCTGCCAATAGCAATAAATGTTGTCATAGCCAGAAGACGATGATCAAGCTGCTCAAAGAACATATTAAAACTATCAATATTAAAATATATTTAGATTTCTAACTGAAATAAACAGAAAACATAGAACAATTGTACTAATCCAATAATATCAACTTTAAATGTGAGAAGACAATACTTCCTGACTGGAGATAACGTGCAACCAAAAAATAGCATAAACTGGTCAAACCACAGAGCATTATAACTGGACCTTACGAAGTGGTTAAGATTGTTTAAGGAGATTGAATGGTCAAAGTGAAAATGATGTATAAGGTTCAAAGAAAATACAATGAAAATAAGGTTAATGAAACATTATTTTACAACTTTTACCAGCTTTAGGAGTAAGTGAAAAAAGCAGGGAAAACACAATGTGAAAAGACACTGGTGAAATGGATATTCATTTCATAAAAATTGAATAAACATAGCAGATATATGTTTAGATTGAATATATATCGCATTTAAATTAAAAAATTCCCCCCCAACTTCGCATTTTTTTAAAGCTTGGAAATCCAACCCTAAGCCTTGAACTTGCAAGTAAAATGTCATGATGGTGCCTATTTTTTAATATAGCTAATCGTTTACAAATATTCTGCTCATGCAAGCATCAAAATGAGAACAAGAACAGCTCTTGCAAGCACAACAGTGAGACTAAAATCAGCTCCTTTTGAGCAACCACACTAGAAATTGCTTATGGAAGACCATGAGTCACAACTTAGAAATCCACTTATTTTTAAGCCACTTCCACATTAGAAGCCAACTCTGGAAGACCAAGAGTCACAACTTAGAATTCCATATTAGATGTCCTTTTGGGAATTGAACTTGAGTCTCCACAATGAGAACTCAATAATTTAACCAATTAAGCTCAACCCCTTGGACTGGTGGTAGCCATAGTAGCAAATATTGTTTGGGGAAAAAATTGGCAAAAAATCGGATTTTAAAAAACATAAAAAATAGTAGAAAAAGAGAAAAACTATTTTTTACAAACACTTAAGGACATTTCCATAGCATAGAGATATAAAGAGCAAATAAAATAGAGTTTAACCCATGAATTGTAGAAAATATTTTTTTGTTGTTTATATTCATATTGCTGATTACATAGGCAAATATTCAGTTTAACTTTTTAGCAGGGAAGTCGCCAAATACACCAAATAGTTGTCCAAGTCTGAGATCAAATATTAGCTAGTCTATGAAATAACTGAGATCAAAAGTTAACAGACAAATAGTAAAAGTGGAAGCAATTTTGAAATGATCCAAGAATTTCATTGTGATTGAGGCAAGGAGTTTTGTAGGGTTAATTCATTTTTTTAGAAAGATTATCAAATCATATTCCACAAGATGAAAAACTTTGCGATTTTTTTAAAGACTCGTGACCGCGAGTCACTCGCGGATAAACTCGGCACCGACTTTTTAAAAAAATGCACAGCAAGGAAAACCCTAAAAACCCACCGAAAATTGTAGACTCACGAAAAAAATCGGTGCTAAAAATTAATAAAGTTTTTAGTTGCAAAAACCTTATTCTTATTTCATATTTTCTCTTTTGCAAGCCGCGACATGAAAGGTTATTGTGACACCACCAATGCAAATAGGGCACGAAAATGGGAACAAAAACCAGATGCACAAAGTCTTCAAGTTATAATCAATTTCTATTAAAATTAAATATATATTAAATAATATAATAATTAAAAAAACACGTACATTAAATTAAATATATATGTTATAGAAATATTAAAATTTAAGATAATCCTGATTCCTAATAATGCAACATTTAGATATCTAAGGAAATTAATAATATAGCTAGGAATTGTTTAAACTTTTTACAATTGCTTGATAAATAAATAAAAGTAAAATAAATGCTGAACAAAAGAGAATAGCTATTTTTATAAACCAGATTCATTGTTAATGTGAAAAAACACTCCAGCAGGGAGTCAAAGTCAATTGACTTTAACCATGCGCTATAGCACTTTCATAAATCAGCATGTTATCAAAGTCAATTGGCTATAGCTAGAGGCCCAAAGCACAATAACAAGTCTGTATTGAAATAAAGTTAACCAATATAGTATACATGTGTATTTTTGAATAATTATTTTTTTTTAAATGTATTTTCAAATGTTCAATAAAGTTGCCGAGTTTTTCCCCAAGTTTTTGCGAGCCCGGAGTTTTTTAAAAAATTTGGGCTTGCCGAGTCCAAGTTTTTAAACTATGCTTTATATCATAGCAACAAAAATTGTTTGGGGAAAAAATCAACAAACCACTAGTATAAGATTTTTTGAAAAAATGGGTAAAAAATTGAATTTTAAAAAATTGTAGAAAAATCGACACACTACTTTTTTTATAAACTTAAGGGCATTTCCATAGCATAGAGATATAGAGAGTAAATAAAATAGAGTTCAACCCATGAATTGTACAAAATCAATTTTGGTTGTTTATATTCATATTGCTGATTACATAGGCAAATTTTCATTTAACTTTTTGAAAGGGCAGTCACCAAATACACCAAATAGTCGTCTAAGTCTGAGATCAAAGATTAGTGAAGTCAGTAATTTCACGAGTTTTTCTAGGATTTTGCTAGTTTTTACAATGATTTTTTTCACTTTTTTGACCATTTTTTGCTGTTTTTAACATGATTTTAATGTGATTTAAATGCAAAAAATCATTGAAGATTTGGTCAACGATTTTTTCATGAATCGAGATTTTTTCGAGGAATAAATCGGCTAGCTCCAGGGTTCAGGATTAATCGGGTATAATTGTGATTTTTTGCAGACTATTGCTTCTATGGGTGGTACCTATTACTAAAACTTATTTCCATAATATCGCTATGACTTTATTTTCAATAATTTTTTATGACATTAAAACCTATTATAGATGAAAATGTCTAATTTTCAAATAAGTAATTTTTTTTAATATTAAATTTATTTTCTATTTATTTATTAATTTCTAAACACAAAGTCTCAAAAACTTGAAAATAACATATGTTTCTTTTTTTTTTAATTACTTTTAGTTTTGAAAAAAAAAATTATATATGACCAATCTAGTCGTCATTCTCTACACACTAAACAAAAAAAAAACTTGTTACAATGATTTTGGGTCAAATTATGTAAGTTGTACACAAGGGGTTTCAGATTTATACATTAATCCTACTAAATAATTAATAAATAACTATATTTGATAAGAAAATATAAAAAAAATATCCAAAACAAACTTCAATATCTATGCATCTTTCCAACAAAGGATTCTGAAAAATTCTTTCATTTTCTATTCTTTAGGTGGGCCATAAACGCATTTTGGCCTCCAAAACATTTGTTTTTAAAAGTCAGTTTTGTACATCATGTATTTAACCAGCTTTTACCATCTGAGTATTGAAATAAAGTACATATTCGGCAACTAAAAGAAAATTTAACATTTCATATTTTACACCACATTAATATTCTATCTATAAGTGCTTCAAATCTTTACCCCAAGTACAACAAACTCTGATTTTCAGAAGAAGAAAAAAACCACTTTTTGGCCATTTTCTATCCCAATTAAACCTGCTTACAAAATCCTAATTATTGTATTCACAACTGAAAAGCGATTGACAAAATCATAGTTTAGACCCAATTATAAAGATAGTTAACAAAAAAGATAATCTACTCTGCCATGGTTAGGAACATACTAGATTTAAGAGGGTAGGTAAGAGCAAAAAACCCAAACGGAACTGAACTCATTCATCAACACCTGGCTCAAGTAAAACATTCTATATTTACAGCATTTTAGTCATCTAATTATGTCCCAATTACAGAGCAATGTGAAATATCTTCAAGAGTTCAAATTAACAGTTGACCACGGCAGTGCAAAGGCCATGTATACAAAGAAACCGATACAATAACCATAGCTATTAGCCTATTAGCACCATTTGCAAAGACCCAATCACATAATGATCATATAACTACTTGGTAAAAGAAAAAGATAAAAATGCAAAGTATGGCTTGAGGCTCCAGCTGAGATGGAGTTTTTGAACACAAAAACTCAAAGTTGTCGAATCAGGTATGGATACAAGTATGTGGGTACAGTCTATACAAAACACACACACATGCAGACTAAACATTATTAAGTTTAGAATGCCATATACCATGCATATGCTGAAAAAACCATTACAGATTTCAAATTTTGAAATATAATATTCTTATTTAAATTTAGTTTTTTTGTAATGTAAGCCCCTTATTGAAATTACCCTAGAATTTGCCCTAACATCACAATTAGGGTTAGGGTCATCACTTTAACAAGTAAAATATCTCCTTTAAACCCGATGAGCCTAGATTAAATCCACAACAACAGTTATTATGCTATTAGTTGTTTTGACTTGAAGAGTTTGGATCTGATCTATTACAGGTCTAATCCTTTGCTGGTGTTGTTGTTCTTAATAACCTGTCTGATTGAATGATTGGTGCATATATCAATTCTAGGGATGCTCTTCAAAATGAATGCTTGATCTTCGTTTATTCCAATTGTTTGATTATCATTGATCGCTGCCCAGTTAACCTGTATATGGATCGTTGTATGCAGGTTTAGGAATAATTGCTTCTCTGCAATAATTTAATGTGTCTTTTGCGTCTGCTCTGATCCTAATTCTCTTCCCATATGTTTCTGCTCTACCTGTTCTTCACCTGCTCTTAATCTGCCCTACTTGCCTAATTACTTATACATATGATTTGATGAGATTACTCCGACCGAAGCTATAAATCATCAACACTCCCTCTTAGCTAGGGAAGAGGATCACAAGGTACTCATAGTACAACTACACATAGTGTTGTAGATATCATTATATGATATCAGGAGCAATGGTCTACAAATATCAACACTTATGATACTCACCAAAAGCTCACCATATCCATTATATTATGTGCACTAGCATCAACCATATGATGCCTACCATAGGGATATAGAAAATCATGGCATACCCACAGATATTAAGCACTTAATATCCACCATGACATATCTTAACAATCTAACCTTATGATATACAGTTGAAATTGTTTTAGGAGATATGAACTATCATAACATGTTCACAGATATCAACCATATGACATCTATCATGATAGACTGTAGAGTTATTGTAAGGTCGTCACCTTCCAATAACTACTAGAAGTACAAGTGATTATCATTCAAAAGTCGTCACTTCTTAATGATGCACACAGGTGCCCATAAAGTCATGTAATGACAAAAAGGAGTTTATAGTAAACATCTTTAGTATATATTAGTACAATAATAATGCTGAGACTCAAACTCATAATTTACATTTCAATCATACCAAGCTTACCTCTGAAGTGTTCTACCTTTGTTTTGGCGAGAGGCTTGGTGAGAATGTCTGTTGTTTGATCTTCAATACTAATATACCTCAACTGAATTACCTTTCTCTCCACCATGTCTCTAACATAGTGATAAGGTATTTCAATATGTTTGGATCTGTCATGAAATACTGGATTTACTAAAAGCTTTATACAACTCTGGTTGTCACAGTGAATGATGGTAGGATCTAAGGATTGTTCAAACAATCCTACAAGGAGTTTTCTCAACCATACTGCTTCTCGTGTTCCCATAGATGCCGCAATGTACTCTGCTTTTGTGGAGCTCTGAGCAATTGAAGATTGCTTTTTGCTAAATCAGGATATCATAGCTGATCCTAAACTGAAGCAACACCCTGATGTGCTTTTACGATCCACCACACTTCCAGCCCAATCTGAGTCTGTATATCCATATAAGTTTAGATCTACATCTTTATACTTTAAGCCATATCCAATTGTTCCACGAAGATATCTCAAGATGTGTTTTGCTGCAGCTGTATGTAACTGCTTCGGTTCACACATGAACTGACTGAGTGCATTCACAGCATAACAAATATTTGGTCTAGTATTGACCAAATACATCAATGATCCAATCATCTTCCGGTAGAGGGTGGAATCTGCTGATTCAAAACTTGTAGTTGCCTCTCTTAACTTGTGTAAGTTTGTCTCCATGGGAGTGGACATAGGCTTACAAGTCATCAACATAAAGGATAAAAATTAACATATCTCCATTTATTATCTTGAAGTAAAGGTTCGGATCTGCATCATTCTTTGAGAAGCCAAGTCCTAATAGATTGTGATCTATCCTTTCATACCAGGCCCGAGGAGCTTGTTTGAGCCCATATAAGGCTTTCTTCAATTTGCAAACATGAGAATGTTGTCCATGCACTATAAATCCTTCAAGTTGTTCCAGATAGACTTCCTCCTCTATTACACCGTTTAGGAATGCAGTTTTTACATCCATTTGATGAATTTTCCATCCCTTTGATGCAACAATAGCAATCACAGCTCTAACAGAAGTGTATCGGGCAACAGGAGCAAATGTCTCTTCATAATCAATTCCCTCTTTCTACGAGAAACCTCTGGCGACAAACCTTGCTTTGTATTTTTCAATACTTCCATCTGCAATGTGTTTGATTTTGAAAAGCCACTTAGAAGACACTACTGATTTGTCCTTAGGCCTAGGCACAATGTCCCAGACATCATTCTTGAGAATAGACTTATACTCTTCTGCCATGGCTTCTTTCCAAGCTTGATGTTGGAAGGCTTCCTCAACAGTAGAAGGTTCAGAATTTATGATTTCACTCATTAGTGCAATATAGCTGGAGAATCTATTAGGTCTTTTACTTTCCCTGAAAGTTCCTTTTGGAGCTGCATAATTTTCAGCCTCCTCAATCATCTTCCTGGCCCATTGTGGTCTTTTCTTAGTCACATTAGTGTCTCTAGGTTCATCCATATAGTCCATAGGTTCAATGTGATTGTTTCCTTCAATTGATTCGTGAGTCTCACTCTGAATCCCGGATGAGTGATCTTTTTCACTGTATTGAGGGGATTCATCATCTGTTTCATTAACATCCTAAGATCTGTTGAATGCAACATCCTCTTCAAATATTACATCCCTGCTTAGTTCAATTTGTTTTTGACTTGGAATATAGACCCTATAGGCTTTAGAAGTTTCACTATACCCAACAAAGATTCCCTTTTTCCCAAAGGGTTCTAATTTAGATCTTTTCTCCTTAGGGATGTGAATGTAAACAGGACAGCCAAAAATTCTTAAGTGACCTATGTCGTGTTGATGATTTATAGCTTCGGTCAGAGTAATCTCATCAAATCATATGTATAAGTAATGTTGATTATATCATCAGCATGATTAATGATTTGTTAATACGTATATATACATATTAATATATGTAATAATAATAAGTGTTCTTATTATTATTATATATAAGAATATTTATATATACGTAATTTATGATTGAAATATTAAATCATTAATCATGATGTTGATAAACCATTGAGATTAAATTCATGTTGAATCAATAAGTAATATCGATTATATTAATCACATTGTTTATACCAAATTGAATATAAGCACCGAATTACTAAATGATCATAAGTATCAATTATATTGATCAAATGGAATGATCAATATAAATCGATCATCCACATTAAACAGTTCAATATTATTAATCGCTGTTTGAATCGACTATGGTCGATCTTCATATCAAAACGATTATGTGAATCGTTACCTGCTGATAATAATAATAACCAACGATTATGAGAATCGTTACCTGCTGTTAATAAATAACAAACGATTATGTGAATCGTTATCTTGCTAACGGTTATATGAATCGGTATGCAGAGAGGCATCTCAATGAAGAGACATGTCTCCACGTACGTGGAGGCATGTCTATTCATCGACATGTCTCCACGTACGTAGAGGCATGTCTATTCATTGACATGCCTATACCATGATATATATATCATGATAGAGTTCGATTCTAAAAGGTAAGTACTGAAATCGAAAGTGCAAGCCAATAAGACATTGATCTCCTTCATTTGCAGTCCAGAAAATACTTTATGAATTAAGTTGTGTTCTCTTCATACATGCAGCAACCTGCACATAGAGTTCATAGTCATATAGCTTAGTTGTGAATCAAGTAATAGAAATAAATCTAAAACTATTCGCACATCAAATCTGATCCAAATTTTAACAATACATGCACCACAATATAAGTAAAAAGTTAAAAGCATCTGTTTGGCCAACATGTTCCTTTAAATGCAATGCAGCCTAATAAAATGAATGATTAGTAAAATGTACCTACTATGATTCTTATACCATGCCTTAAATGCAAATCCAGCTAGACCAATTGAAAACTATTTCTACAAACTAACAAACTAAGATTAGTCTCGACAATGGGTTAATAGCTCTTAAGAATCTAGCAAGATAAGAAAACTAGTGTCCACCTCTCAAGATTGGAAATTGAACTTTGATGGTGCATCTTGCAGAAATTTGGACTATGCAGGGGCAAGATACATCCTTCGATACTCATCAAGCTCATTCATTAAAGGACGTCTGTTCTCATTAGATTGAAAAACAAACAATGAAGTGAGAAGTGGTTCTTTCTAGCTTTATTTTGGTGTACTCAAAAGGTTGTCGAGATCTTGTCATGGAAAGTGATTCCTTCATCATCATTAATGCACTTAAATAAGTCAACTTCCCAAATTGGTAACTCATGTCTATTCTGGACAAATTGTTAAGTTGGAGCAAGTGTTTTTTCTTGTATCTCCCATTTTTTCAAAGAGCAAAATAAGACAACTGATTTATTAGCAAATCAAGGAATTGAATTTTCTGATTTCTCCAAATTAATATGTTCTAATTAGAGAAACGGGACTCGCCCAAACTCGCCCGGACTCGGCGAGTCCGAGTACAAGTCATGCTCGGTGAGTCCTAGGGGCTCGGACTCGGACTCGTTCGAGTCTGGAGAGTAAAATCGCCAGACTCGCCGAGTTGGCGAGTTTGGCTCAAACTCGGCGAGTCTTGAGCCCCAAACTCGGCTACTACCTAGCTTAAGTAAAATGACAAAAAAAAAACATTTTAAAAAGTTTTTTTAAAATGAATGGTCTCGTCTTTGTTCACTACAACCTCCGCCTGAGAATGAGAAAAATTAGGGTTCCAACATGTCAGCCAATAGAAAAATAACACCCGACGCCTTTATTAAATAATAAGTTTTTTTTGGCCTCGCGGGGCGCTACCCCTCAACCCCGCCCTGTATCGCGACAGGGAGCACGCAAGGGGCGCTGCCCCTTGACCCCGCAAGGGGCAATGCCCCCAAACCCCCGTCGAAAATTATGGGGGGAAACTGCGTCGATAGAAGTAGGGAAAATTTAACCTCCGAGTCTGACACTGACCAGGTAGATATAGAGGCTGAGACTGTAGCCATGGCAGAGGAGGAGCGGAGAGCACAAGCACAGACTGGAGATTAAGAGGCAGATAGTGACACGGATGTTCCTGATGTTGGTGAGCATGGCATGGTGTCATGGGGAGCGGCCATGGCTGTCCAATCATCCAAGACCTACCTTAGACGCCTTCGCAAGGGGTCGGGGCTGAGCGTGCTGCCGTGCAGGCTCCTCTGTGTTAGTTTTCATGATCAGATTATCCACAATAAACAGAAAACTAAAGTTGCACAGTAAAGCATACAAATAGAGGATCACACAACACAAGACTACCCTGGGAAAACCTCCCTCTTGGAGGAAAAACCCAGCAACAAATCAGATCTAGATCCTTTTATTAATTGTAGAATACAATGGCAATAAAGATCAGATTACTTATCTGATATAACTGTTAACCTAGGGCAGAATTAGAGTTACAGTCGTAACCCAGCTAGGGCACAATGTAACAGCAGAAGATAGCAGACTTATCTCTTTCTTATATAAGAATATCATCAGCATACAGCTTCCAGCTCTTCGTAGTTCTTCACTGAAGATTGCAGACCTAATGTATGGCAAATGCTGATGGCAGAAGTAATTCGCTGATTCCTTGATCAAAAGTGGTTCGCTTGCCTTCAATGAGGATTCGCTAACCTCCAGAATGAGTGGGCAGATCTTGCAGAGCTAACTTCATATTGATGATGAAAAACTGAGTGATGAATGCATACACATTAATCTCTATTTATATTTGGCGTGGAGACCAATTCAAGTCGGCTTCACCTTAAGTTTTGTGCCAAGACTTAATTACAATTATAGGGCTTACATGTTACCTTATGTCTTGTCCTATTTTGGCGTACTAATAATGATTAAGTTATATTGCAAGGGGAGCGCACCTATTTAGGGCCACACGTTACATGAAGTGATATAGGGTCGGCCCTATAATATGATGAACATGTTTCATGTTGCTTGGTGTGTAGGAGATAAAGGGCCCAGCCCTATTCGAGTTTGTGCACATAGAGATAGGGCCCAGCCCTATTTACACGCCTCCTTAATGAAGCAGGGCCCAGCCCCCTTTTGGGATTTGGACAACATTGGAATAGGGCCCAGCCCTATTTGTTTTACATGTTAGATTGAGATAGGGCCCAACCCTATTTAATCCTAATGGATTCGAATGTTGCCTTTGGCAATTCGAATCCACTATAAATATTTTCCAAACTAGTTACAAAACAACACTCCCTCTTAACTAGGGAGGAAAATAATTACATAATCTGATTTTCATGGACATTGCCATGACATGAATAATTACAATGTTTAAGATTAGGGCCCAGCCCTAATAGTACAATCAATATGCGATTACAATGAACCTTTACATGATCTTCTCTTGCAATGCTTGCAAAGGATGGAGCCAACGCTTAATAACTTTACACTTTCCTGGGGACCTTCATGTAACACCATGATCTTTCATCATGCACATCCGCAAAGGATGACAAAGACCTTTCCATATGCACACCTGCAATAATTAATACTCAAAGATATATATAACCATATAACATAAATCATGCACAACCGCAGAGGATACATAAGCTTCTTCACAGAGAAGAACAACCTGTCACCTTGCACACCGCAGAGGGTAAACTCACCTTGCACTCCGCAGAGGGTGAGACATAACCGCCACCTTGCACTCCGCAGAGGGTGGAAAGAACTGCCACCTTGCACTCCGCAGAGGGTGGGAAATAACCGCCACCTTGCACTCCACAGAGGGTGGAAAGAACTGCCACCTTGCACTCTGCAAAGGGTGGACTCACCTTGCACTCCGCAGAGGGTGAGCGAGCACCGCCACCTTGCACTCCGCAGAGGGTGGTCCCACCTTGCACTCCGCAAAGGGTGGATGATACACCCAGTGTATCATGGTTAGTATCATCATAAATAAACATTTTGCAATAGACAAGTTATATACATTAGATATATATTATCAATTCCTCTATTAAACCATAATGATTAGAACCCAAGAATGAAATGAGATATTAAAAGATATCAAGATTCCCTCTAAAACCCTATCTAAATAAGGAATTCACAGACCTGATGATTCATTCTTACTTACGAAGTGGACCCATAGCATCTTAAAAAAAAAAAGATGAAAGGTAGACTTTCATAATTAGTTTGATGACAAGATCTGATTGAGGTATGGCTTCTCAGGTCATGCAGGAATGCTTTCTTAAGAGAGACATAACCTAAAAACATTATCTTCAAGAGTAGACATTAGGTTACCTTAGAGACATGATATAGTAAAACAAAACACCAACCCTTACAAACCCTCAACACACAGATTCAAACATATAGATAGAAGACATTTACCTATACTCAGATCCTAATAGTTAATACATATCCATATATATACACTATCACTATTCAGCCATGAATACATTGAATATATAAGTGATAGCAAGTATATGATAGCAGAAATATATAAGGATGACAGCAAGTATCAAAATAAGGTAAGTTTTAAGGTAGCTTCAAATCACCTACAACTTCACTTACCTATCTCCCTTGAAATAAGTTGAGATTCATCACCTTTGAAGATTCTAAGATACTAAGAGGATGAGGAATCCATTGATGTAGATGAAGGACCTTGACTATGCATGTAATCATCTAAAAACCCTTGCTGTCACACAGAAGTCCAGGCTGTAAATCTGATCACTACACATGCAAACCTAGGCTCTGATACCATGTTAGTTTTCATGATCAAATTATCCACAATAAACAGAAAACTAAAGTTGCACAGTAAAGCATACAAATAGAGGATCACACAACACAAGACTACCCTGGGAAAACCTCCCTCTTGGAGGAAAAACCCAGCAACAAATCAGATCTAGATCCTTTTATTAATTGTAGAATACAATGGCAATAAAGATCAGATTACTTATCTGATATAACTGTTAACCTAGGGCAGAATTAGAGTTACAGTCGTAACCCAGCTAGGGCACAATGTAACAGCAAAAGATAGCAAACTTATCTCTTTCTTATATAAGAATATCATCAGCATACAGCTTCCAGCTCTTCGTAGTTCTTCACTGAAGATTGCAGACCTAATGTATGGCAAATGCTGATGGCAGAAATAATTCGCTGATTCCTTGATCAGAAGTTTTTCGCTTGCCTTCAATGAGGATTTGCTAACCTCCAGAATGAGTGGGCAGATCTTGCAGAGCTAACTTCACATTGATGATGAAAAACTGAGTGATGAATGCATACACATTAATCTCTATTTATATTTGGCGTGGAGACCAATTCAAGTCGGCTTCACCTTAAGTTTTGTGCCAAGACTTAATTACAATTATAGGGCTTACACGTTACCTTATGTCTTGCCCTATTTTGGCGTACTAATAATGATTAAGTTATATTGCAAGGGGAGCGCACCTATTTAGGGCCACACGTTACATGAAGTGATATAGGGTCGGCCCTATAATATGATGAACATGTTTCATGTTGCTTGGTGTGTAGGAGATAAAGGGCCCAGCCCTATTCGAGTTTGTGCACATAGAGATAGGGCCCAGCCCTATTTACACGCCTCCTTAATGAAGCAGGGCCCAGCCCCCTTTTGGGATTCGGACAACATTGGAATAGGGCCCAGCCCTATTTGTTTTACATGTTAGATTGAGATAGGGCCCAACCCTATTTAATCCTAATGGATTCGAATGTTGCCTTTGGCAATTCGAATCCACTATAAATATTTTCCAAACTAGTTACAAAACAACACTCTGAGCCATAGGCTTGTAGTTGTATTTACCTTTGGTATTTGTATGAAACATTTGATGATGATCATATAATGACATGTATTTTTTATTCCATGAGTTTTGTAATATTGTATACATTTGACAATATTTATATATCTATGTTTGTTATTTTCTTCAGCTACAATTTGCGTTTATGCTTGATGTATACTTGTGTATGTAATCAAATGAGCCGATTTTCATGATGTTATTGTGTCTTTAAGGTGTATTCAATAAAGGGTGTCTGAAACAAGTTTTAAATCTTTAAAAATCTCTAAATTTCTTGAGTTTTTCACTTTCCCGAGTCCAGCTGAGTCTGACGCTGAGTCCCGAGTCCAAGTCCGAATCGGCCTTGCCGAGTCCGAGCCGAGTCCGAGTCCCGTTTCTTTGGTTCTAATATTCATGATTGAGATAATCTACTCAACATTATTGACGTTGATCATCCACCATGATTAGTACATGGATGTCATGTCTAATAGAAATATTCATAAGTTTTAGTGGCTCATACTAGATCCTTCTCTATTTGCTGAGTTGATAGTCGTGCTTTTGCTTCTAGTTATTTACCAATTTATGGCAGTTGATCACTTTTTGGTAGTGCTAAGATTTTAGATGGTGTTTTCTCTGCAATGGGGCTTCATGCACAGGAGATGATAGATTAAACAAATATTTGTCCCTGCATTCTTGCCTCACCCATGAGAGTTTTCTTATCTGCTAGAATGAGAATGTGTATGTTCACATTGTGATCGTTATTGCTTCTAGGTTTTGTCTACTTTAGTTTGGTTGCTTCTGCTTCGAGATTCGTATGGGTGTTTTGATTGGTCGAGGGTTTGCTACCATGGTTAGCAAATGAGTTAGCTCCCCATTAGCAGATACAGTGCATGTGGTAGAAATGTGTGATACATTGTCTTCTTTTATGGTACTTCTAGATGGAGATTTGGTTGCAATGCCAGATCCTACGGAAGCTGGGCACCCACCAAAGAACTCAAAGATTCAAGACCTTCAGGGTTGGCACATGAAGCTGCAAGATGTCATGTTGGAAGTGAAGAACTTGGAGGATTTCTATCAAGATTTGAGGCTGCTTATGAAGCATATGCTGGTTTCCCTTAACCATGGCTTGTTGGAGGCATCTAATGGATACACTATACCATCTCTAGAGGGGGATAAACTAATTCATTCAGCTAAAAGGGCGGAATTAATTAAAGGAATTCAGTTTGAAAAATTGGAGAATTCAGCTAACCTAGAGTTTGTGAAGGCAAAACTGGTGGCAGTCTCTGGCTTGGTAATGTAAAATTGGGCATAAGAACGTTATTCAATAGGTGATGCCTGTCAGGGGTTCACAAAACCCTATTATAGCTCTGTTGGTTGCAATTCTCATGTTGGGTAGCTAGTTTTTGATAGCTTAAGGCTCTTTTTCTGGTTTTGGATTATATAGCTGTTTCAATATTTGTTTGATAGCTTTCCTTTATTTTATAACCTGCTCTGCTCATTCTAGAGCTGTTCACACAGGCCTTCTGGTTTGCTTTGTAGTTCTCTTGCTTTTTGTTTACCTGAGGGTTGGAGTCCCATAATACATCCGAAAAAATATGTCCAAAGAAAAAATAAAAAAACAGACTAAGATTAGTAGTAATTATTAATGTTAAAAAGAAAGGAAGTAAAATTCCTAGAAAGAAAAAATATATTCAGTAGATGTATTATAATTTCTTGACCGATTCCCATGCACCTGTTAATACACTAGTGATGCATTATAGCTTTAGAAGAAAGTATACTGAGTTTACGAACTACAGTATGCATCACTTTCAATCTTCAATACATTACCTGCACAGTTGCTGTGTTCTCAAAGAAATTTCGCATAAATGGTTTCAACTCAAAAAGGCCATCTGGGATCCATTTATCACCCATTTTGGGAAATGTGTTGAATGCGCGTCCCTGTATCATGGTAAGATAGAGCATAAGACAAAATAAGGTACAAAAAGATCTAAATAACAAACTTTTATTCTACTAAAAAACCAAGATTTCTCAAAGTTCAGGTTTCTCACTGCATCGTTTCCTGCAACAAATGCCCCTGAAATAGCTGTTATGGCAACAACAGCACTCACTGGGAGGGCTAGCCTCCTGACCTTTGCTGCTCCTTTAACCCAAGCTACAGAATATGTTGGGGGTTCTGGCATGGCAACAGAAAGAGCCATCCAAAGAAGACCACAGTAAATTACAAATGCAGAAGTGAGATGAGTTGCCAAACGATAAGGACTCACTCTAGGTTCTGCATACTCTGCTTCTGGTTCCTAAAAAAGAAACTTTGGCAGAAAATCAGTTTAGAGGGCTTAAGGCCAACATTCTGTGGCCTGGAAAATAAGCATAGACAGATACTGATGTCTCCATTTATTGTATAAACAAAAGCCAAAGTCACAGAGGTTATAGACTGCACTCTACCTGGAGGCCACTCTTTACCATCCACCAGCCTATCAATCCCTGACCAGCACCCATAGCAAAAATAGCTGAAAGTCTCAATCCAAGCTGTCTAGTTATGTATCCTTTCCAAACAAAGTATGAAAATGGACCAGCAAAGACAATGCCTAGCCCCCTTCCCCACATGCGATGTGCATATTCCATCCAGTATATAAACTTGAAATCTTCAAGGCCGATTCCCTTGTTTACACTGCAGAAATTATTACAATTCAATAATTAAATGCCAAAACAGCTCCTATCATAGAGACCAATCCAATGAATAAACTCCAAGCAGTCGCAAACATATAAGCAATAGATCATAGATGTAGCATTTATAAAGATCTGTGTAGCATTGTATGCCAAATCAGAACACACCATAAAGACTTCAGCATTAAAAATGAAAAGGGTAGTCTTAAACCAACAATGCATAATCATTCATAAATGTTAACACAATGCTGCAATTAATTTGTAATTAAAAAAAAGAAAGTTTATTCCATAATACTCGGTCAAACTCAAAACAAAAAAAATCAAGTACAGAATCAAAATTTTATATTTTATAACAAAGAATCTTCTCAAGGCTCTATATTTTATTTGGTGTTCTCCTTAATTGTTGAAATATCCACAACAGTTGCAAGGTTGTAAATTCCCATTGTTGCAATGGTTAATCCTGCTTTCTATCAATTGATAGGCAAACACACTTTCTGAATATCAATGAGTGAGTGACTTTCGATCTGAATTCTAGACATTCATTAAAAAAGGATATTCAAATTTTTTAATTTAACAGTTCAGGTCACGCACTACAAATCACAAAAGTGAAGTTACAAAGTAACACAAAGTGGGTGGTGCCAATGAGGCTAGCTACTATTAAGTATGATCAGCTATGGGGCTGCAGTTCCTGATGTTTTTGCAATGGGTTATACATAATGAAGTAGTGCTAGACTATCAAGTGTTTTTATGAACAAGGTAAATATATTATGTTGTCTTACTCAAGCTGGATGTGATCATATGCAATATAAACTGAATTCCTTATGATCACATAGTTCAGCCATGCACTGAGCCATACCACTATTCACTGCTAAATAGTACAAACAAGGGTCTTCATCCTCCCAATCTGGTGTAAAGCCAGTACAAAGGGATCTGTTGATGTTAATCCTCATGCTACGGTTCAATGTTGTAAATCAGTAGATAGGAGAAATAGAAAACCATCATGTTTCTCATAAAGTCCAAACACACCCCCATCTCTATATCCTAAACCATTGCTTACAACAGAGATATGGTTTATATAGTGCTCAGAACATCCTATACTACCATCATCGTAACACCTTCCCAAGGATATGCAGGGGTGTTGACAGCACACAAAATCTTACTTCCACAGAGTACATCAGAATTTGCACTCAGAAGTTTAAGGTAGTCAAAGTAATGGCCTGTGTCCTCCCAATCATGAATTCTAAGAAAGCAATTAATAAACAGAAGTGCCCTTAATATCACCACAACACAAGATGCAAAGTTTACAAAGCATGTGAAACAATCTCATAAAGGAATACATTATAGTTCCTGATGTTGAAGCTACAACATTCTGCTCAGCCTAATTAGATTCAGCAGTTCTTAATCAAATACCTTGCCATCCTAAATATCAAAAATTATCAATGTACATCAAAAGATTCAAAACCATGCCCAGAAAACCCAAAATTCCTGTTTGTTTTGTTGCGTAAAAAATTAAGAGCAATTTGCATTCTAAATGAGAAAAATATTGCAGTTTGCTTCCTTACAAGGTGAAATTTTGGAAAAACTCGAAAAATCTTGGATAAAATCAGAAAAGCTCAGAAAAAATCAGAAAATGTCTGCTGAAATATTGGAAAAAAATGAAAATATCAGTCTCTGGTCCAAGATCTAACATATCACAAGATATCATGATATTTTGCAACAATCTGCTGTGTTGTATACACCCTTCCACCAGAGTGATCAGGATCTAGACTATCAATAAAACATAAAATTAAAGAAATTGAAATGAAACATATAATCTACCACTACCATAACAAGCTATGGATTTTTCCTCATTATGTAGATAAGTGGGGCCTTTTCTGCTGCATCCTAAGAAGATCTCCACACCCTCCTCAATCTGTAAGTAAAAGCAAGCTGAGACAAAAAGGAGAAATGTAATTACTTAAAAGTTGAACAACCAAAAGTTCTTTTTCTCTATCTTCCTCTGCCCTTCTAAACAAATATGCCTTCTCTTTTATTGAGAAGCTCTCCAAAGTGATAAAGTGATGGTTTTTTAGGGATAAAGTGATGCTTCAATGGTGTGCTGCCAAAATTGTCATGATTGAGGTGGAGATGATTCTAGGTTGCAATCATAGTCTCCAATTTGCACTGCACATTTCCAGTACAAACCGGGGAGGGCACTTTTGTTCTCAGAATTTGACCACCTTGTCAAATTTCAATGGGTCAACCATATTAGTAATGTAATGTCCCCACTTTCCTAGCTGATCACTCAAGAGTCAGAGATTCATCTGTTAGCCATCTCCGCAGGTGAATTTAGTGGACAGGAGATGATTTTGGTCGCAAAAGGCTTCAAACTTAGCCAATTTTGGCTTTGGGGTTACACTTTAAGTTACTTTATGTCATTATATTATAAAGTTACTTTCACCTTAAGGGACAATATTACAATAAAAGTGACTTTATAAAAGATGTTTATAAAGTGTAACTTAAAATCATAAAGTGACCCCCAACTTGCATGCCTAACTAGGCAATTGCAACTTAAAATAAAATGACCCCACTTTAATAATTATTATAACCTCATGAGGTATGCCCAAGCAAAAGAGAATATTCCGTAGCATATGGGAGGAGAATATTCTTTTGAAAGAAGAATCCCTAACCTCAAAGTGGCATTAAGACTTGGGAAGATTAAAATGAGTTTTGGCTTCTAATTTGGGGACGCTTTTTCATTTTTCACAAACTCAATATTGGAGCAAGTCTGTACTTTCAGATCTGCAGGTATTCACAGGGATTTGGGAACGAAAATTCCTATATCTGAACAGATTGGACGTAGCCCCAATCAGTTTTGACTCATTCCAGCAAAGTGGCTCCAAGAGAAAGGTTAATTCAGGTCATCCAAGGACCAAATTGTGAAGTTTATCAGCAAACACAGCAAGGAGAGTGTGTGGACAGAAATTCTGGGCCAATTGGAGGCCACTTACAGCAGCCACGCCACTCATTATTGCAGCCGTACCTTTGGTTCAGCATGTCGTACCCTAGGAAGGGAACCTGTGGCATCTTACGAATAAATTGAAAGGTTTTAGCGATTGGACTTGTTACAAAATTCATTGTTACTTGTTAGTAATAAACAATAGCAGATCATCAAGTTATTCAGAGGGATTAATGCATAAGGCTGCTATACGAGCATTTCATTGGGGAAATTGTCAAAATTTGGGGAACCTTGCCTGGTGACCTTAGAGGATTTGCACCATACTTTCAAAATTTGTTTTTGGTAATTATTAATAAGGCAAATAAAACTCATTGATGCCATTGGTGGCAATAGGAAGCACTTGTATTGGTCAATTCATCAGCTCAAGCAATAAATTCACTCCTACCATGCTAGTGTTGGACACCTAGTATGCCAGTTTGGCTCTGAATACTGAAATTTGTTCATTCTTTGGATTCATTATTAGCTGCAAATTAAATCAGAATTATGAGTTTTGGTTCCAATCAGTTATTAGTTTGTTCTTTGCATTTCTCTATCATTTTGCATTATCCACTACACAAGCAAAAACTTAAAACACTCAAAAAAAAATCAAAATTCACCAAAAACCAAAACACACATTCACTGGCCAAAGATTTGGAATCAAACCAAAATCGTCAGTTTGGGTAAGATTCCTAGTCGGCATCTTACAAGCAAATACTATTTTGTGTTGAAAATGTAAGTTTCTATCTTGCCTTGTAAGTAAGCCTTAACAAACTAGTTCAATGAAGGAATAAATTGGGTTCCTTGTTTATGTTGACTAATTACATAGGATAAGCCTCAATAAAGAGGCTCGATGGTAGTTGAGCCCTAACTAGAGTAGTAATTCAACTATCAACTAATAGGTATGTCAAGTTGCACATCAAATATTTAAAAAGGGACTAAAACTTGTATCTATTTCTAAGCAAGAAATTAAAACATCTTGTCTCTATTTCTAAACAAAAGAATTTGAATAACAGAGTGTTTAATCCAGTTGAAGTATGGACTACTCAATATTTGGTTTGGCTTGGAAGTCCCAATAAAAACTTTGTACCTATGGGTTGCATTGGTGAGCCCGTTGAATACTGTGATGCCATTTAAAAGCTAGTGTGCCCTTAGCCTGGCAAGAAGATCCTTCCCTGTTGAATTAAATATTATGATGCCAAAGGACCATCCATCTAAATAGTGACCAGAGGACCATCCATTATGACTGGCCATTTCTATGTGAGAACTGAAAATAAGAGACTTGGTTTACCAATACAATACTGAGTCACTTGACCAAAATAAAAAACCAGGGCTCCAGTACTTATCCAATACCCATTATCAACAAACCAGCTATCTCATATCTCATGACAATGTACATGACTCACAAACAACATGACTTGTGTGTATCTCAATCTCACTTTTCAAATCAGTCGGTCTGTACCTTTACTTAACTTCGCCCAAGCTTCATTTTGGTCATGGATATATTGGCCAGGCTCAAGTCCGTAAGTGACAATTAACTTGTTCTATTAACACTTGCTCTCGGTATGGCTCTGGTGAGTTCCCCTAAACAAGCAGTGGCCTATAAATCTTCAGCTCATTCCTCAACAATCACATGTTCAGAGATCCAATTAAATTCTCCTCCAAAGCTATGTACTCGAACATCTTCCTCCATTGCCCTTCCTTCAGCATGCATTTACTATTTTTAACCATATCCTTGCGTAGAACTGAAGCCAGGATGACAAGATGCTTTTAGTGGAGAGACTGGCATATTATCTTGCACCTCTCTCTTTTCTGCAGTCATTTCCTTTTTCTCTTTGTAGATTTCAATCCATTAGCACTGCTAATCTTCACTCTGGATTGTTGCTTCTAATCTATTTTCCATAGAATGGGCACTTGTCTGTATATTGAATCTCTTATAATTTATAAGTACATCAGAGCTCTTTTGTGATCTTTCAATTTATTCACATGATCATTCTTGCATCTTGACTGGATTGTTCCAATAAATTCTAAGTTGCCAGTGCTGTGTTTAGCAGAGCATATTTAATAGTTTCTGACTTCAGGAGGAATTGTGAACACAATATGATCAAGATTATTACTTGATTTATTTTGCTAAAATTTACAATTTTCCTCTGACAGGGATGCCAGTATTGTGCAAGGAAAACCAGACACACTGAAAGCCATTATAAAGCACATTTTGATGCCAACCAAAGATGCCCCTATTGAAATCCTTCCACTTGTGTTGGTTCCCTCAATGTCCATAGAAAGGAGCAACAAGAAGGATCAGTAGCAAAATGTCAAAACTTTCTCTGACATGATAAAAATATTGCATGACAAAACCTTATACATCAGACCAATGCAAGTAATGCAAATTTAACTGGTATTTCAAGGTAAATACTCCAAAAAACAATGAATATGAAAAACAGCTTAATAAATTATGAAGATTAATTAAGGTGGCCAAGGCCCAAAACAAAGTAACACTAACCGTTTGTATTCTGGTGACTGCTTGTATTTTTCAAATTCAAGCTGCCATTCATCTTCTGTCATAGGGGGTAGACTACCTGTGAATTTCCACTCAGTCATTGAAAGACCAGACCTTGTAAGGCGAGTCATCCCACCAAGTATTACCATGCTGAATACCCATGCAGCACAACCAAACAGCCATGCTGCTACCTTCAACGGGGCTCCATCTCCATCAGTGACCAGATAGGATGCCCCTACTCTTGCAGCCTCAAACTTCTTTGCTGATGACAAAGCTGTGGTGGTTGACATATGTCGTGATGATGACCAATTATAGGACTGAAAAACAGGTATAGCACTTAAACTGATTAATCTTAAGCATAATTAATGAAACATTGAAATGTCTCTAGTTACATAGAACGCACAAAAAATTGTTTTTTAAAGGAATATCATGCACTCTCTCATTATATAATTTATTGTACTAGAAAAGATAACCATACAATCATGAAAAGAGATAAAGAGAGCACAAACCTAATTGAATGTCTCTACTTGTGCCAGAGGGGTTAGTTTACTATCTTTTGGAAATGAAGATGATGAAAGCAATTGCATGATATTTATGTGTCAATTACCGTCATTTCTTTCCCATGAAGTTTTTATTTCCAAAGCTGAGTTAAGAAACAATCAATCCAGTCAACTAATAAAGTTTTTCATGACCTCTTTGAAGATACTAGCAGAGTTCTTAGCAATTCTTATGAAGTATAACATATTTGTGGTGCCGTCCAGGACTCCCAAGCCTTTGGTAAATAGTAAATACAATCCAAATCAAATCAAACAGACTTTTCGATGACAATTTTAAACATACTAGCAAATTTTGTGTGTGATATGGAAACAAAATATATTGTAGTATTTTCTGAAATATTCCAACCTTAGACACTGACCAGTCATTCGTCAGAAATTATATTCACCAGATTATCTCATATCTATTCATTATAATTTTCTTTTATATCACCTTCAATAAAAATCTCTTTCATGGCCCCTCATTTATAGACAACATCTAGAAGAAACAAATGAATTAACAGATAATTAAAGCATGCTTGTTATGTTTCTTTATACATTTTAACTGGTAGAAGAAAGGAATGTTAAACGTCATTAATAGTTCAATTGAACCCCTGTATTCCAGAAGAGAAATCAGTTGCCACTGATCTGATAGAATGGTTCATTTGATCTCTTCTTTCCCAGCCATCTCAATAATGAATATGACACTAACTTTGAAAACTCTTGTAATGGCCTAGACTAGGTCAAGTTCTGGTGATATTGCAGGATACATGACCTAACTAATTGTGTTGTCCATGACCTGAGGAACCAGAAACAGGTATTTACAATCTTCAAGAAATAAGTATTAGAAGCAAGGATCAATAGATCAAGAAATGGGCGAACATTCTTCATAGACTCCTTAAGGGAATGAAATGAAGTAGGAAATTGACAAGAAACAGTATTGTTAGTGTAGGTTTTTTATTTTTCATTATGTTAGGGGGTATTTATTTTTCCTACACATTTTATTTAAGCTTGCTTAGGTTATTAGCAGTGGTTAATATGAGGACACGGGGCAAAATATTTCAGCTGCATGTGTAACTCCCACTTACTCATGAGTAGTTGAATTACACACCCTCTTTTGGCTGCTTTTGCCACCTCTCATCACCACTATTTTGTCATTTCCTAAGTGGGTTATGGGGTAGTTGGATTTCTCGCCCTCTTTTGGCTTTATGTGCCACCTTTATAACTCTTTTTTTTTTCATGCAAGGAGTTTATACCACATGTATTGGCATTTACCAAGTAGGTAAAACCTCCCACTTTTTATGGGGAGTGGAAGTTAATACACCTCTTGGATGTATATATTATTATTTTACTATATAATAAGCACTATACTCTCACCTTCACTAGTTTAATGGTGAGAGTATTGGAAGTCTTCTCAAAATTCACTTTCTTTGTCTCTATTTTTCTCTCATTTCAGATTTCTTTTCATTCAGTTATTTTGATCTTCAATCAACTATTGCTTGGAGGTGCATGTGATCTATGACTGACATCAGATCCTGGTTCGGTTCTTGCTTCCCACAAAATCTATCAAGTATCCCATATGATGGAAATTTTGGGAAGTTCTTGGAAACAGTATTGGAAACTTTCAGAAAACTGAGTTCTGGTGTTGAAAATTACTGGAGAACAGTTACAAGCTCTTGCAAATGTTTTCAGATCTTCGTGAAAATTTTCCACAACTGTATAGCCCCTATCCAGGAGTTTCCAAATGTTTCCCAAGTTGGAAATTATTTTGGAATCCTAGAAACTGATTTCCAGCCTACTGTAAGCAATAACCTTATTCAAAGCTAAATTGATACATTGACAGAAAGGTCATAAGATTCAAATCTCATTGGGTATGTGAACCTACATGTTACTTGTATCTCAAAGTTGCATGGACACAGATACAGATGCAAATACAGATACAGTATCGGATATGATAGGCCACTTTTGAAGACCCCTAATATGGATACAGCTGTATACGATATTCAGGAAAACCACATACACGTATTTAACACATTAGAAAAGATTTTCATTACAATAACAGTCACATAGACACATAATTGCTACATAAATAATTACAAGTTAATTTAATAATTATAAAGTATGTTTTGGGCACATGTGGGTACAGTATTCAACGCATATCTGAGCTGTATAGTGTATACATATTGATGTAATGTCCCCACTCTGATAATAGAATGTAATTATAAATAATAATAATTAAATTAAAAATACAAAGGAATAAAAATAAAATTAAAATTAAAATATAAAAGAATATAACTAAATATAATTAAGTTTAATTAAGTTAATGAATGGTCAAAAAGCATGAAATGATAAGTTGTGACTCCCCCAAATATGTGGTATAAAAGGGAGAAGAGAACTCATTTGAAGGGAGGATAATTTGGAAATTAGAAGTGCAGATCTGATTGTGAAAGGTTATGTCCCTTTCAAAGGGCAGAAATAATGAAGAGTTGCACTCTTTCAAAGGGTGCTAATGGTGAAAGGGCGTGTCTCTTGCCAAAGGGCATACATGATGAAGAGGTGTGACCCCTCCCTCACATGAGAGATTTAAAGGAAAGGAATCAAAAGCATCTAGTGGGATCACCATCAACTAGATCAGATCAGAACTGTTGTGACAAGCCGAGATTCCTCTTGAATGCAATCGGTTTTCAATCTATCAAACTTAGGAGATTTAGAACGAGCACTGATTCCTTGAATGAACGATTCCCATGAGGTAGGAAGTCCATTTAGGGCCATCATAGCAAGTTCTTTGTTGTCTACTAGATGTCCAATAGTGGATAGTTGATCCCTAAGCTCAGTGATCCTCAAGAAATAGGATGTAACTGTCTCTCCTTTATTCATCTTTATATGGTGTAGTTGATTCTTCAAGGTGAGAGCCCTGCTAGTGTTGTTGATTTCATAAATGTCAGCTAGGGCTTTGTACATCTGAAAAGCCGTCTCATATTTAGAAATAACTGGCACAATGTGATCTCTTACTGAATCCACAATTATCTTAAGAGCCTTCTCACTGTCCTTGCTCCACTGAATTTTCTCTGTATCATCAGAGGGTTCAAGAATTTCACTTTTGACATGGGAGTCAATTTTATTTTCTTTCAAAACAAGCATGATCCTGAATTTCCAAGATACAAAATTGGATGCTCCATCTAGTCGATCTTCAAACCTAACTCCGGTTGCCATTAGGATTATAGGAATGTGATCTACTAAGAGCCGGGTGAAAGTCTATATGATCGTTACAGAATTTAATTTGATCTTCCTTAACTTAGCTCTGATACCATGTTGAAACATGGACCAGCTAGGACTCGAACCTAGGACCTTCCATACGCTGCTGGAGTGCTCTACCACTTGTTGGCGGCAATATTGTACACGGAAATAAAACTAGTTAATTAAGTTGTAATTGTATTGGTTAGTTGGCAACCGAGGGGTGGCAGTTGCGGTGCGACGGTTGGCGCTCGCACCCCCTCGGTATCTTTATATACTTCCGAATGTAACTTGGGAAAACAATTATGAATGGAATAACATCTCTTATATTGCATCTAATATCTATGGTATTATTATTCTGCATTACGTGTTTTATCTGTGTGCTTTAAGTTATTCACCCGAGAGGGCAAACATTTGGCGCTGTTGCCTAGACGTACTCGGGAACGGAAGACGCGGATGGCGCATGGACACGATGGGCCTACCCATTGGTGAGATTAACCCAGAGGCCCAAGACGCGCAAACAGAACAATCGTCGTGGGACGCAAAGCGTGATGGCAAGAGGCGAAGGGGAAATTGAACCCTGTAATAATCCCGGCACAATGTTGAGATAAATTGTGGCCGAAAGGAAAAATAATAAAAGTTTTTTTTTTTGTGTACATGGTGTGTGCTTGCTATGTACGGAAGTGATTTATGCCCAATATATTAAATAAAGATCGAAATAAGAAAGCAGAAACGGACGAGTGGGAGGCCGCGCAGAGGGCCTTGATTCTAGAACAGCAAGTAGAACGTAGACGGAGGCTGAGGCAACTTACCGAAGGACAACTTGCCGAAGGGTGGCCCGAAGGGAACCAAGGAGGTGTCACGGAGGGTGTAGAAGCCGAGGGAAATTTCTACGCGTCGCCAGAACACTGTAGGGTGTGGAGCCACGAAGAGTTTCTAGAGGAAACAAGGTTATGACGGAATCTAGTCGAAGAGACTCGGGATCAGTTTAGAAACTTATCCTTTACGCCATGAAGTGAGGATCACGAGAGGGAGCCAAGAGTGGGTGTGGGCGACAACGGAGGGGAGGACAACCGTACGGTTGCAGGTGCCACACACAGCAGGCAAAGCACCGTACCTCCAGTCACCCACGCAGGACACACCACTGGCGCCGGAGGGAGCGGCGCACAGACGCAGCCACAGCCACCTCCAGGAAGACGACCCCCCTCGATGGCGGGCCAACAGAAGTTGCCTAAATTCAATGGAGATGGCAACGATGACCCCGTACGGCACTGTCGTACATGTGAGACAATATGGTCAGCCAACGGGGTAGTTGACAAAGCGGATTGGGTGGTGCAGTTCCCTGCCACCCTGAGAGGAGTAGCCATTGATTAGTACTCTGATGTGGATAAAACAAAGGTGGGAACATGGGACGACCTACAGAAAGCTTTTGAGAAGGAGTTTCGACTCCTTCGAGATGATAATGAGATTGTGGCGGAGGTATTAAGCACAAAGCAGGGAAAGCACGAAACAGTGCGAACATACAGCCGACGGTTAAAGGAGTTACTAGGGAAGATGGAGAACCAGCCGGCTGACGGACTAAAGAAGAGACGGTTCGTGGAGGGGTTGTGGTCATCCCTACGGAGGAAGATGAAAATTGTACCACCCACTTCATACGATGACGCATACAACCGCGCGATGGATTTGGAAAGTGAAGACAAAACATCGCGGAAGAAAAAGGACAAGTCCTCTGGAGAAGAGGAGTCCTCGAGAGAAAGTAGCAACGACGAATCATCAAGTAAGAAGGTGCGAGCTCTTCAAAAGGATATGCACCATATGTTGAAGGAATTTAAGAACATGAAAGGAAGCACAAGCAAAAACGAAGACGTGCGGTGCACTGATTGTAAGGAAGAAGGCCACACAAAAGGCACCTGCTCGAAGAAGGCCTTTTGTGAGATTTGCCAAGTGATGGGACACTCCATCAAGGAATGCCCATACAACATGAAAACCTGAAGTACGCAAATGAGCCAAGTGTTGTTCACTGAGCAAGCCACAACATCCGCACCAGTGGGTACGGCCCAGCAAACCAACACAACGACATCATCTGGAGGTTACCGGGACAACAGACGCGGCGGCGGAAGGAATAACAACAATAACAATAACAGAAGCCGTATCCAGTATGACGCCAAGGGTCGGCCAATGATCCAATGTAGGGCCTGTAATCAGTGGGGGCACTTCGCCCGTGATTGCACAAAGGAAGCCACCCCTCAGCACCTCTGTTGATGGTGTGGGCCAGGTGACCATGAGGACGCAAATTGCCCAAAGGCAAGGGTTAATCTCCTCAACATTGAGACGGCGGAGAAGACTGGTGAGAAAGAAGTACTGGCGATCACCCGCGCTCAGACGAAAAAGGCCACTTATCCTGACCCCCGTATGGAGAAGGAGAGATTACGGGAGGCAAAGGCCAATATTGAACGTGAGATGACGGCCGAACGGCGGAACAACGAGGTGGTGAGTACATCATCCCGTACGGAAGCTGAAAATAACATCATTGGGCAAGTACTGTAGATGGAAGTACCTATAAGGGTAAAGGACCTTCTAGAAACAATGCCATAGTTAAGAACTGCCATTTTTAGTTCCATACAAACCACTGTGCAGGCACCTTTGCGTGCCACACGAGCGGAAGTTCTGGTTAGCCCCTCGGCTGACCCAATGTTGTTGGCCTTAAATAGTGGTCGGCATCCTGTTGTAGTAGAGATGGGAATTCTCAGGGCTATCCTCAAAGACACCATCGTGGACGGAGGTTCGGGGGTGAATGTACTGCCAGAGGATACGTGGAAGAAGCTGGGGAAGCCAACACTATGGCCACCCACGTTCAACTTGGTAGGTGCAGACCAGCACGGCATCAAGCCACTCGGCACCCTAATGGCCCAGCCGGTCACCATCAGCACGCAACCCTTCATACTAGATTTTGTGGTAATTCCACTCAAGAAGAAGGGGTACCACACCATCTTAGGCAGAGGGTGGCTAGTTACAGCAAAGGTGAACCACGACTGGAAAAAGAACACCCTTTCTATAGAGAAAGGGGGGCGGAAGTACACCATTGATCTGAGTACCCAGGTTGTCGACGAGGAACTGGCATCGTCTTCGGAATCGGAGGGTGAAGGAAAAGGCGACTTGAGGGACGAAGGATGGGGCTGCAGGGAGCCCAACGACGAAGGGATTCTCAAACTAGGAGAGTGCTCCGAGGATAAGACAAGGTCATTGAACAGGCTCTTCCACTAGCAGATGGAGGATTATGAAATGTTCCAGAGCTACAGGCTCGAAGTAGATGAACCAGAGCAAGTAACCGAGGAGGTGTACCTGCCAGAATACAGAGAATATTGGAAGGGAGACGCCCCAAACCTCGGTGACGTAGATAATCCCAAGATCATTTGTGTCGGCAACAATTGGAACCTTGTGTGGAAGGCCGCAGCCTTCAAAATCTTTATTATTCTTCTTCTTCTTATGTACAGGAAGGAGACCGTGGTCCTTGTAGAATTTGTGGTTCCAGGTCTTCGGATGGCCATTGAAAATAGACTTGCCACCAACGGGTTCAAATTGAAACCCTACCACAAGAAGCGCGCAGGGGACCTGAGAGGCCGGAAGGACACCAAAGAGTCCGGAGGGGAACCCGATAGGATGGAAGGGGACTTGAGAGGCCGAGCAGGCGACTCGAGACGCACAGGACCAAAGCGGGAGACTCTCAGCTGAGGCAAACCGAGAAAGGGCGATCCCAGAGGCACGAAACCCGAGCCGAATCTGGACACTTTAAAAAAACGTACAATCGTACGGGTCCGTACGATAGTTGACCGTACTGTAAAAAAAAAATTTTAAAAAAGAAAAGAAAACCACGGTGGAATCACCGTACGGTGGAACCACCGTGCGGTGGCAACACCGACGGTGGGACAACCGACGGTGGACCACCGTGCGGTGGATACCGCCGCCGCCGCAAGGAATAAAGGCGCCACGGACATAAAGTCACCGCACAAACAAACACAGTCGTACGATGGAGGGGTGTTGACGGCACGGGCAAGTGGTTGTACGATTGGAGGTGTCAGTGTTGTTGTTGACCGTACGGGGAGGTTGTATGATCGGGGTGCCATCGGGGACAAAGTTATTCACCCGAGAGGGCAAACACCACTGAGCTATTGGCCCCCCTTGGACCAGTCCATCGTCGATCTGGGTGTGGCTTGTTTTCAACACCAACACCCCCCCTTAAGCCACACCTCTCGTGTGCTTGGGGCTCCTAGCCTGGACCTGGCTCTGATACCATGTTAAGTTTATTCAAATTTTGTGATCAAGAGGATAGAAGAGATGAAGATATAATCTGAAATTAAATTTAAACTGTTGTAGTGTTAATGGAAGGATGCACAACACTTATCGATTGCTGTATTGTTTTCCTCCTCATCATATGAATGTTATATATATGTGAATGAGAGGGTACGTAGGGAAGAGATATGTCTTCCCATGTGGGAAGACACATCTCTTCCCTACGTACCACTCATGATAGCACAGCACTTTAACAAACACTAAGATCATCGCTTGCTTGACTGATCGTAAGGAATGCGATTTGCCATGAATCGCTTAATCACAGCCTTCGTTAACATGAAATGGTGTGATCGGTGGCAAATATCATAATTCGAATTTGATTTTATTTATCATTTATTGTTAACGTATATACTAATAGTTTATCTATTATTATATATGTTAACATGTAATCAATTTATCATGCATCGTAATTATGAAATTGTACGACCGACGCTACAAGAATTAACAAGAGGCAGCAATAAGTCTGAGTTCATTGAAAAATTGCACCAAAATTCCCATGCTCTTGCAAATTACACTCAGCCTCTAGGCTCCACAAGATCACCATCATTATCAACTTCAAAACTCCAATATGGGTCCAAAACAGCAACATCCATTTGTTTTATTTTTCCTCAATCCTTGCCTTCAATTTTCTATTTTCCTTTCATCAGAGGGAGAGTTCAAAGTGGAGAAGGAAGAGGATACCAAACAGCAGGGTCTCTGAGGACAAATTTTCCATTGATAATTTGTTCTACATCTTGGATCGCCTTTTGTCCTAGGTGTGGAATTTCAATTAGTTTGTTATTATAGATTAGATTAAGTGTTGTTAGTTTAGTGTAGTAATTCCATTGCTCTCATTTTGCTGCACTCTGCAAATAAATTCAAATCTAGGATAGAGTAGTTTTAATTTGTTAGATTAAATTAGTCTTACTTATTGTAAGAATTACTTATAGAACAGCAATGTTATTCTTTCCAAATCAGCTCAAACAATCAAATAAGAACAGTAAACTGACTGATGTTTTGTCAAAGGAACAAATGAAGTTAACGAGCAAACAATCAAACAAAGTCAAGCGGCAAGCAACAAGTAGAATAAGCACTTTCTTTGTTAATTGATTTCATTTGTTTCTCATGTGTTTAATGTTCAAATTACACTAAATACAAGAAGGGAAAAGAAGTTTGTTTTGCTGATTTTAGCATTCAGATTTTTCTTCTTAACATAGGATAGTTTTTTTCTTTTACATGCAGGCAAACACATAAAAACAAGCAAATGCCCAAAAACATAGCTCATTTCAGTGGTGTTTATTATTAGATTCCATTTATTTTAGCAAACATATTTGAAAAAAACAAAAAGATAAGTCCATCTACATTATTATTCAACATTCATTTCAGCATCCAGATTAATTTCAAAAAGTCACCACAAACATCAAGACTTCACAAAAACAACAAAGAAAACATGAAAACCTTTCCATTTGAGCAAAGTGAGCTCCAAACCTAGTTTTAGACATTCACACATTCAACAATCAAACACCAACAAAAATGCACACAACTTGACATTCATCTACAAATTAAAGTTAACTGAAAATAGATAGGCCAAGGCTTCAAAGGAACTCCTTGTCATATTTACTCCTCCTTGATCATGCTTGGCATATCACATCTATGTGTCCAAGAGTTAGTGAGAATTGGGTGGAAATTACTTCGAGGGAGTTGAGAGCTAACTCACTAGCTCTCATAGTGACTAAAGAAGAACAAGCTCAAACTCTAGAACAAATTCAACATAAAAATGCCTTAATTCAAATAACCGAAATAGCCTGTTCAAGTGAAGTCTTCGAGCCAAAGGCTACCCATATAGATTCTTTCCTCAAATTTGTTCAACAAAACCTCAATGAACTCTACCTGGAAGTTAATGCCTCACAAAAAACAACAAATACCTGTACTAACATCACCACCCCTCTAGGAAGTATTTATAAGAATAGCTCCCTAATGAGGTCTAGCGTTACTTTAATAGTTATTTTAGATTGGGATCAATTTTTAGCCCTTTGTAATTTTTATTTTCCCTATTCCCACTTAGTTCCCTTAGAATCCTACATCTTAGAAATCTAGTGAGAAAGCTACATATATTAGTTAACCTGCAATCCACTAAGTCAAGAATCAATACAGAGCAATCATAGTGTCTATAGCATATCTATACTAGCTAACAAATAAATCATTGCAAAGTGAATCTATATATCTCTAAAATCAATAAACATACTCATCCATCATCCACATGTTGTAAATTGATGTATATCCATCGTGCATACATCATAAAACTAGAAGATAGAAAAAGAGAAATTACATATATGTTTATACATCTGCAAGCCAAACTCCAAATCATCCACATGCACAAGGAGAAAGCAATGCATATAAGGTTGGCCGTGACAAAATATAAGCCAATATAAAACAAAAAGAACCTAGACATGCATAGTAATCAATTCCTAAGTACAAGAGCTCCATCAAAGGAGACATCAAGAATCAGAAAAATGAATAAGCATCTACACATCTCAATACAAAATCTCCTCATGCATAGGGGCAAGTCAAAATCTATTGGAACAAAACAAAGCAAGTGACTGAACACCCAAGTCATCCTTGTGACCTTCATTGCTTGTGGATCCTACTCCTTTGCCTCTTCCCACTCTTTGTTGTCTCTAACCAAGCCGGATTCCTCTCTCTATGCTCATGTGTTTGAGGGTAGTCAAGTGTCCAAGCTCATGATTGGGAGTGTGTGCAATGAGGACTGACTCTTAATCCTATCGTCTCTTTCAAAACTCTCACCTCTATGCAAAGATTAATGTTCTCCCTCTATATGGCTAGGATCTCCTTGCTAGCATGGTGAGTAGGAGCAAACACTCCATCTGATGGCCTACAAACATAGGAAAATAAGCATCTACGAAGATGTTCATATCTCCTCCCTATAACATTGTAAGAAGTGTCCATCAATGAAGTGAGAATCATATCACGTCACTCCTCCACTATCCCTACATCACTAAAGCATAGAGAAAATCACAATGTAACTACCACATCAAGAGCATAATCAATAAGCATGCTAAGTATCATAAGCAAATGGAAATCATCACTAACGTAAAAGCACTCATGAGGATCCCTAACTATCAAGATGGATCACCCACTCTCATCTACTCCTTAGTCCACTAGGTGAAGACCTCTATCTATCAAGGGGAATCCTATTGTATAGGATTGTCTTGGTGAGCTATCCTTCTCTCCTCTATGCTCTTCCTCCCCCTATCGTGCAATGCTCTTCTTTGCCTTGTCACCGGAGGTATAATCCTCATTTTCCTCAGCTAAATCACCTCATATCGACCACTCATAATCGCCAACAAATGTGCCTAGTGAGGTGGTTGTCCTCTTTGAAGTGATTCCTATGGTGATGATTGTCCTCCTCTCCATGTCATCCTCACAATAAAAACACCTAGAGCAGTAGGATACCACCAAGTTGACCCCCTATTGTATCTTTGTGTACTCTTGAATTGACCTGTGATATGTAGCCACTAGGTGTAGCACTACAAGTGGGACTTATCCAAACTGTGGCAACACATGTCCCATGAATGGATCTCAACCATTCTTTGACTCTCATAATCGTCCAAGAATAACAAGCTCAAGCTCTAGAACAAATCTAACATGAAAGCACCTTACTACAAGAAAATTGAGATAGCCCATTTAAACAAGACCTTTGAGCTAGAGACTGATAACTCAATGATGAACTGATAGTACTAACCCGGTACTGAGAGGGGGAGGTGAATCAGTACAGACAAAAATATAGTCCTAAACCGGTCTGACAGCAGACACTTCAAATGACTGGCAAACAGTGACACCGGTTTGAAACAGAGTGCAACCGGTAAAGCTAAGACTGACTGAGACAAACATTAACCGGTTACTCACTTAGCTTTTCACTCAACACAAGACTACCTTACCTTTTCTCCCTTATGCATAAACAGGTAATCTACCATCAGATCATAATAACAGCTAGTTCAACATGTTTTATTGACAAGCATAAAACACAGAACCATTATATGCTTGACAGACAATAGCAAAGCATCACAAGATAAAAGCATCACACATGACACGCATATTTTTCACGTGGAAACCCAACTGGGAAAAACCACGGTGGGAATGAATACCCACAAGCTGTTTTTGAACTCTTTAGAAGTTCGCTCTGTTAGGAGCCTTGTCCGGTTAGAGACATTACAAAAGGTTCTGCTAGGAACCGATCCTGTTAGAGATCACCTGGTTAAGGGATTGCTACAACACCCGGTTAAGGGTTAAACCCTGTTAAAAGTTACCTCGTTAGAGGATTTCAAGAACTCAATAGCTAAAGGATTTTGAACTCAATAGCTTTGAATTACCCTGTTAAAGGATTTACAGCAAGTCGGTTAAGGCTACCCTGTTAAGGGATTTTCCAACTGTTGAGGTGGTTAGAGATCAACAGGTATTACAATGATCTGGTAACAGCACTCAATGCCAATGCAGATCCGCTTAAGCTCCTCTTCACCTTCTGCACTTACACTCTGCAGGTATCACTTCTCTTCTTTTGGTCTGGCAAGAATCACGTATCCCTTCTCTTGGATACACACACACAACTTTTGCCAACAACCTCAGAAAGAGACACAACATCGACCTTATAGGAAAATAGATAGGTCGGTTGCATAAACCCTAAACCCTAAACCTGTTAGGTTAAGGAATTCAAACGGTTCAATCCTGACCGTTGAGAACACTCCATTAATTGCAACAGTCTTGATCCAATCTCAAGATATTCTCCATCGTCCATTTTCACCGATTTCATGGCGGCTGATAACCCATCACACGTTATCACCGTTTTACAGACTTCGCACATTCTCGAGGTAGATAGGAACAATCTCCTTCATGTAAGATCCTCCACGCGCACAAGGCTGACGTGGCAACATGATCTGTTCTTCATTACAATGCTAACTCATCACACAATGTCACCGGTTGAGCCACGCAGGCTTGAAGCACTTAAACCGGAAACCCTGAAGTTGAGACTACCAACCGGTAGTCATACAACGCTTCCATGTGCCGGTTCCCATAACCATATGCCGGTTCACCTTGAACAAGCACACCGCTTCACTTTGGCACTAGTGCTGGTTCACAGTGTTCTACCAGTTCTCTCATATATGCCGGTTCTCACTTCTTCAGCATATTGACATCAATGACAACATACAATATCATTATGTCCACATACCGGTTCACATAATGCCAACAGAGACTACCACCTAGATGCTCTCCTCAAATTGCTCAACAAACTCCAAGAACTCAATGCCTCACAAACAACAAAAAATACCTATATTCCATCACCATCCCTAAACCAAATATCTCATCGTCCAAAGAGCACTCCTTCCTCATGAAGAGATTGGTCCATTTCATTCCCCGTCATTACACATATTGTTGCCTCACAAACAACAATAGTCTACCACATATTCAATCAACTTGAACAGTGCATGTGCCTAATGATTCATGCATAGTAGTGTCGAGTTAGGTTCAGCTAACACAAGTACAATTTGTTTCAAAATCACAATTGGGTTTAATTCACATATGCACTCATCCAAGGAACAACTTTTGTGCACAGATTTGTTTGGAATCATTCTTGAGCATACCTAAGGGCCTAAGGGATTCCAACTACAATGAGGCGATTCCAGCAATGGACAACAATTCCAATGCATTTTGCTTGACTTTTGATCATCCAAATCATGCCTTGAACCCCAAAAGCAATAGTTATTTTCAATTGCATTTTGTTTGACAAGTGATATGGGAGAATAAGCACTATGGTTTGTTTGACAAACAAACAATGCCATAATAAGATTCATGGTCACCAAAGTGAGAAAAGCCACAATAATCCCATGTCCCCATGTGGTTGCTTAAAATTCAAGCAATTGAAGTGTTCCCATGCAAATTTTTAATCATGGGAAAAGTATTATTTGGAATCTTTCCCTATTTTAATGGAGCAGCTATTGTTCAGGAATTGAAAATAAGCTATGAATAAAGAGGAGGGGCTGGAAATAGGCAACAACTACAAATTGCCAAAATACCACGTGGCTCCACAAAATTCTTCCATCTTTTTTAACATTTGCCTCTAACTTTTTTTCCTAAATTTTAACTGTACAAATTGTTATTAATACTATTCATAAAAATTTAAGATGACTATTTAAAAACGAGGAAAAAAATTAAACATTCATGAGGTCACCAGCTCCACAAATAATTCCTTAAAAAGTTGAACAGTTGCTGCTAGCCTAAATAACCTAAGCAGCTGCATGGGGACCTGCCCTAAAAGCACTAAGGATTACCTTTCATTTTGCAGCCCTTTTTGTAGTATGTATGCTCTACTTTTCACTATTGGCACAGACTTGGCTTTTGGGTAGCTTTTTTTGCATAAGTTGAATGAATCTTGTGTAACAATCCTTGGTCGATTCAAATTTAACTTAGCTTGTAGTAGTATCAATATCTTTAGTGGATTTAGAAGTCCAACTTCTAGATTCTTGCTTGCTTACGAACTAAAGGAGTAAGAGACTACTATCTGTTGAATTTGGGATTCTAGGTAAAACTGGGTTGTCATCGTCTAAAAACAGTTGGGTCTTAGTCATTCGGTCTCTACACTTCGACAAATTTTGAAATAAATCAAATGATTTTTCAAAATAAATGATGCATGTACATAGCCTACAAACTATTATAGTTAATTTATTAAACGACTTCCAATTTAAAAAAATTATCATTAGATAATTTAGCCTTTTAAGATATATATTTTTTGGTTATCAAGTTTCAATTTTTAGTTTTCATTTGCTTGGATTCTAGAATGTGTTGTCCAATGTTTGTTTTTAGAGTTTGTTGCCTTAGGGATCACAATGGCAGCTAGTTCTAACTTCATTAGCCAGCCCCATTTCAAAATTGCCCCAAGTTCAGCTTTGCAGAGGCATGTACAAATAGGATGCAATTCAATTTGATGGGACATATGTTTCAATATACAACTAATGTTGTCAAAGGTATACAGGCTCATACAATCCAGTGAAAGCTTGTTTGTGTACCATTTGTGGCATGAGAATCAAAGCTTGCCTATGGAGGAATATTATGCTTGTGCCAATTCATAAAATGGCTGAATAAGTCAAAGAGCAAGAGGAAGGAGATGTAGTAGTTCTCCACAGAACAAGGTGTCCTTTGAAAAGAGGAAGGGGATCATAGAGTCCCCTTGCTTCCCCATCTCATTGAAAAGAGGAAGGTGATCATAGAGTCCCCTTGCTTCCCCATCTCATACCATTGTCCCTGATGTTGTAGTAGAGAGCTGCCTGTTTTTGGCCATGAATGACGACAAGCCCACTAGTGTTAATTAAAGGTAGGGGCCATTATAAAGGGTATTTCAAAATGGTATTGATGAGATCATCGATTGAACCATGTAAGATGCCTCCACTCAAAT
Organism: Cryptomeria japonica; assembly: GCF_030272615.1. Lineage (NCBI taxonomy): Eukaryota > Viridiplantae > Streptophyta > Pinopsida > Cupressales > Cupressaceae > Cryptomeria > Cryptomeria japonica. Next base: position 584,435,947 of record NC_081405.1, read on the forward strand.
GGTTTGTCCACCAATATTGGTCAATCACCTTATTGGCAATAGATGTTGAGAAAAGTAAATGATGCTCCAAAAAGGTACATAGGTGTAATGTTCCCTTTTGGGATCACCTTATACTTTGCCCTAAATTAATAAATCCAGAATGAAATAAGGGCAAAACATAGTTAGAGATATAATCTTCATTCTATTTTTTTGAAATCCGCAATGAGTTTAGACAACAATATAGATATAACTCATGAAATACATCCAATCCTGGGTTTGGGATATATATGTATATATATACACAACCAATATCAACAGTTCCATGGAGACTCAACCATAGCTAATCTTCACAAAGTTTCCCCACGGTCACCGTCACCTCCTAAATTCTTTGTGTTAGGTCCCGGAGACAACTGAGAGGGGGGGGTGAATCAGTTGTCAACTAGTTTTAAACCAAAAGATAACTTAACCACCTTAATGCTTAATACCAGTAAACCAGTTAAGTATGTCGGTATACAGTGTTAACAATTATTAGCTATACCGGTAAAGATTAATGCATGAAACATAAACACAAAGTCATCCACAACATATGACACCAATATTTGTACGTGGAAACCCTGTAAAGGGAAAAACCACGGTGGGAAACCTTACCCACAATCAAATGATACTACTGCAGATAGTAAGTGTACATAAATGGGGTCTACACATGCAGAAAGGCCAACAGCCTAGAGCTCATTGCTCAGTCACAAAATGGGAGTCACACTGACTACGGTTGGATGGTTAAATCCAATAAGAATGTACTGCACAAAATAGCATCTTCATATGCTGGATTCAGTATCGGTGTAATGCTGATATGCTTTCACAAAAACCTAACTTCACCTAAAAATGATGTCTTCGTGTATAGCTCTGCTTAATCTCGCATATACCTTCACACAATTCTTTTTTGCATTCCACATTCGATCTTACAATTAAAATCTTACATTTATACCATAACCTAAGACCAATTTTAGTAGGTTGGCTCTACAAGATATTTCAATAAAAACATTTTACAAACAATATAATGTCCAATGCAATAACCGATTGAAGATGTCGGCTTAATGCATTTACAACAATAATTAATCATTTCCTTAGCGTGCCATGCTGATCTGGAAAAGATAAACCTGTCGGTGTAACCCTAGGTAACCCTGGACCTATTTGCCGGTAAAAGCAAATATGCAAATATGAATATACCAATGAACAAAACTCCAGGACAAGATGTCTTCGACATTACCAAGTGTCTTCCACATAATTCCGAGTGCTGGTGATCATTATATCCTGCCGGTGAACCATATACCAGTAACTGTGCAATAGTTACTTGCTTGCCGGTGAATGCTTCTAGATCTCCAAAGTGCTAGTGTTTTAGTAGGTGTTGACATCAATGACAAAACCATACCAAAATACCAACACTTTAACATTGTGAGCTTTTCACATCCTCAACAAAAGAAGGTCAACAAACTTTCATATCAAAAAGAGAAGCAGAAATTTTTAATTAATGTATAGATTATAAGGAAAAGCCAAAGAAATAATTCTCTTTCATTGAGTAACCTCCTATGCTTCAGCCTTTAGTCACGTTGGTCCCCTTTGCTTTTGAATGAGAAAGAATGGGGGATAGGCTCCCATTTAGGAATTGATGCTAGTAGCTATAAATCAACCGTTATCGGATTTTTCTTATACAGATTATGAAGCAGATGAGGCATCCTATGGCTGGAAAGAAGTTAAACCAAGAAAGATGATAGTTAAAATTCAGCGAGGACATATCATGACTCAGTTATGGAGTAAGAGAGGCAAAATGTATTGTGCTTATCTCTTAGGTATGGATGGTTATTTTGTTCTGTTGTGGTAGCGTTTGTAATGTTTGTTGTTGGGCACAAACCCCTTATTTTGTTCTGTTGTGGTAGTGTTTGTAGTGTTGTGTTGGGCACAAGCCCCTTGCATAGATCCTCTAATAATTGTAATTAAAAAAATCAACAATATTATTGTTCTTTATGAAAACCCATGTGACATTGATTACTGATTCTATTATTTTAAAATTGAATAACGAATATTTATCATGACATTTAAGTTTGACTAATCGGTATCAAATTTGTGTATAGTACTTGTAATGCTTATGGTATTTTGTTTAGCCTATCCATCATATGTTGTGTCCTGAAATTAATTCCTATTTTTAGGCTGAAGATACATATATATTTATGATTTTTATATGTTTTTTGGTATGGACATACCCAGCCCAAAAAACATTTGTCATAACAGCATATCATACCCAAATACCTAATACTCATACCCAATTTCCATTCAGCAACATAGTATAATTTACTTAATTCATTTTTAGAATTGAATAAATCATTTAAGTGTGAAAAGACATATCTGGACCAAGAAAATGCAAAATGTATCTTATATTGTGATTGGTAGAAAAGGAGGAATGTTATCACGCAGACAATTTCATCTTGCATTGTAATAAACTAGCATACCTATCTTTGGAAAATCTATGTAATATATGCCGAGAGATATCATTATGGAGGCACCAGTTCTTATTGCATTTTTATTTATTTATATTATTCTTTTTTTATTTACTTTTTTTTACAAGAAGAGTTATTTTAACAATTATAAAAAAAAAATACTTAGAAATTATTATTGTGTAATTTGATGGATATAAAAAATTATACTTCATAAATTATTTTATTTTTGAATATCATTTTTAATATTTATCTTAAAAAATTAAATCACCAGTTATGTCATTGAATTGATATTTATATTTATATTTTACTTTTATGGAATGTCTATATCAAAATAAGAGTTATTTTTATAGCTACTATATTTACATAAAAGTAGTTGGATGATTTTAGTTTTCGTTTTTATTATTTTTGTATGTCAGTTCTTAAATAGTTTTTGTCAACACGCTCACATCTCACTCCTTGCTGCCACTGTAGTTATGCCTCTCGGAGTAATGAGTAGAAGAAAGATGTAATAAGATGTTAATAGATTTTTAGAGATAAGAAGCAGATTTTGGAAGTTGAGGGGGCTCTTCAAGAGCTGCTTGGTTTTTGAAGTTTCTGTCAAAAAAAAATATATTCGTTTTGCTCTTAGGACGATGCAAATTTGTTTGCAATATTAAATATTTGAATCAATGTCAATGAAAAGCAGTTTCTAGCATGCTGGAATCCAATGTTACACATGAATGGGTGCGATAATTTCTTTTAAACAGAATCTGATTTTCAGCTTGTCAAAAGGACTTTACTCAAGCTTTGGAAATCATTTTTGTTGCATGTCATGCTAACTCTCTCTTCAATATTTTGTGATGCTAGGATTTGAAAGGTGAATCTTGTATCGCCCAGACGTTGCTGAATTTGATCTATGAGAACTTTGTGTTTCTATGAGGCTTTAGTGTTCCATTCTGCCAATCATACACACGTTTCCATTACCATTTGAGAGGCTTTTGGATGTGCAATATGTTCCTTTTACCTAAAAGTTATTCAGGTAGATTCTCTACACATTTAGTTCACTTAGGTAATCTCTCTTTTCCACCCCTTTGTGCTTGTAATTAAAAATAGACAAATAATCCCTTTGTGCGTTGTAATTAAAAATACACAAATAACAGAAACTCCATAAAAAAGTTTCATGGAATAATCCACTTTTATTGAAAAAAAAAAAATACACAAATAACAGAAACTCCATAATATGAGAGAGCTTCCCACCTCAAGCACAGCGGTAAATCTAAAATCACCTTGTTGGTGATATTCTTGCATACTATTACTGAATTTGCTGCCGTCCGTTGGGTGAGTCCCATACATATTCTGTTAAGGATTGAGGCAACAAAAAATGGTAGCAGGTTATAAGCACCTCATTGTCAATTGCCATGAGAAGAAAATTCGGTAATCATCTTACAAGGAAACTTACGTTCTGATGGTTTTAATGTGTTAAAGCTGCTATTTATGTCTGGAAATCTGAAAGGGGGGAAAATTTCAAGCCCAAAGCCTTTAGAATTGTATCTCCTATCAATAATGCTCAAAATCTAATATAGTTCTTTACTATTTTCTAAAACAAATTGGAACGCAACTTAAGGCAGGCACTAGGTAAAATATAATTTTATACCAAGCCAAGGTTCCATTCTGACGGGCTCTCTTAGGTACCTTGTGGAAGCTATGGAAACAGCTGGATGTAGAGACTGCACTTCTAGAAATGCATGGCACTACTTCCAATCATGTGTATCACCATGAGAGCACCTGCAAGTAGAGAATAGCGATGACTATATGAAGCAACCAAGTGTGCAACCATGTTCTCTACAGGTTCTACCTAAATGTTTGCTCTCAGTTTTACCCCAAGGAAGAATGGTAATGGGAACACACGTAAGAACCTTACCCAGGTTCAGATCCCACTTGCAATGAGGTGGCACCCGATTCAAATGAACAATTTAGCAAGGTTGGGGAGTCCCCTTTTACCGAGGTTTACATATCTGAAGAGTATAGCCCCCAAAAAATGGGTCCTGCAGGGATTGCGCATATATATGAGTATAATACAGATACATAAATGACAAACACAAACATTAGGTCGATTATGCCAACAAATTTAACCTGCACTGCCGCAAAAGGCAATTCATTACCAGTCTAAGTTTGAATATAACATTTTAAAAAGACAAAGAGTATGAGCTTCAGAGGTTTCTGACAAAAAATATGAGTTTTACAGTTTATTGGCAAATACCTTCCTGTATATATTGTGGCAGAACCGATAGTACGTGGATTGAAGCCTTTCAGAAGTACCCTGCTCAACAACAAAAGGAAAAGAACATATGAAACTCAAACAGAGCAGTAATACATTAACAACATCCAGTTCAAAATTGTCTGATAATAGATCATATTTCGTTCTATAAAAACTAAATGATAAACTGAGTCAGATAGGCAGATGAATTCATGTTAATATTTCAAATCTCCTGTGCGTGCAATCTAAACAAAGAACGAAACAATGACAATGACTCACCTTCGAACGAGAAATTCTGTAGTGTGCAACGGATTCATTGCTGCGTTTGGTGCCATACTGTCTAACGAGTGATCTGTATTGATCCAACACATTACGATTCGTACCGTGACTACAGAGGTTTTGGGTTTTAGTTCTGTCAAGTAACAGATGCACTAATCTCCGCTGCCACATTGTTGTTGAGAATTCAAGCCTACGTTAACCAAGGATTTTTTATTTTATTTTTTTGGTGTTAGGCGGGGTTTAAGTGAAAAAGGGCAGCGTCTCCAATTTGTTTTTACCCTGCAACCAGACACGCAGAGTTCCGAATAAAATACCTTCTGCTAATTCAAGAAACTTTTATGCCAAGGAAGCTCCTGAGGGGAGCTACATTTCGAGAGTATTCAAAAGCCTACACGACCACGTCTCGGAAGTCCGTGGTGAAATTTTGGCCACCATGAATTAGGAGGTATTTCATAATTTCGTGCGGCTGTTGAGTTTATTTGGTTGTTGAGTTTAATTTGTTAGTAATTATTTTATTTTATTTTTAAATCAGATTGTGTGGTGTGTGGAGTTAGTAGTTTTATGATTATTTTTTTTTTAATTATTATTATTATTTATCATGTCAAAGGTATTTTCTATGTAAATTTAATCAGCAGATTTTCTTAATTTATAAATCATGAATTATATCAAAAAAAAAAGTTTAAATTGATATTAAAAACTATTAAAATTACTAGCACTTGTATCTCAATGAGGTGCAGTGGTTAAAATACTTTGGTAATATATTCAAGGAAGGGAAAAAATTGCATGAAAATGTAAATTGCTTTTCTTAAGACTAATTATGATGGGATGTGAGAAAAACCGAATATGAACAAATGAAACTTAATTTAAACAAGTATGTTATGATAAATTTTACAACATAAATTATTTTTTACAATGCGAGAAGATAATTAACTAAAAGGTTGATTGGATTGAGTCGTGCGTTAATGATATATTTTGTAACTGAATTTATAATACAAAATTATTTTACGACACATGAAAATCATTAATTTGAAAGATTAACAAATGTGTGACAATTTTTTCACCTCGATTATTTTATCTATATAAAAATAAAATAAAAAAATCTATGAAATTCAAGCAGAGAAATAGAGCACTATGGAAAGATCAAGTTATAATCTTACAAATTTTTCAAACTAGTGAAATTTCCAAGTTCTTTTCTTAAATGTCTATAAATCATATAGTTTCTTGAAATAAATAGATTTAGTTATTAGCACTTAGAAAATTCATCAATATTTTAGTTCAAATTTCATGATCTATTATTTATCTTCTTCCACATTCTATTTTCTATCACTTAAATCTTTTTTTTTAATTTATAATAATAAATTATAAAATCTAATATAAAAAATTCAAAAATTCATACGATCAAATTCAAAACCACAATCTCATACCAAATAGATTCCACAAATTGTTCAATTATTTTGTTAGTGTTGCAAATAGTAAAGAAACCATCCAATCCAAGACCACCAAAAGTTTAGGGCTTAGCTTAGGGAGTATGAAAGAAGGAACTAATCAATATATATTAAAAGATGTACATGTTAATGTGATGATTCATCTAATCAACATTATTCAAATATTATTTTGATTTTTCAATATTTGTGTGCCATATCAAATTGAGTGTTTGTGCTTGAGTCACTTTTTAACATTTTATGTGGTTTACATGAAAATGTAGGACAAAGTTTGTGGATGACTTTTGCTTATGATTGTCAAATGTAATATGCATTGTGTTGAGGAAAGAAATGAACATGCAATCAAGAGACTCAAGAACAAAATAGGAAGCATAAAATTTCATAAATTATTTAATGATAATGAACCACTTCATTTTTTAATTTCAAGAAAAACTCCAAATCTAAGATAAAAGCTACTACCAATATAGCCTATCAAATAATAAAACCAATTTAATTTACAATTGTCTTAAATTCTTAAAAGATCGATTAAAAAAAAAGTAAACATTTAATTAATTAAAAAAATTCAGTGAAATTCAATGAACACTTAGGTAATCTTAACCAAAATGAATATTAAAAACCAATGTATTTCCATAATAAACAATAATGCTAATATCATTAACGGTGGAAATTACTTGATCTAAATAAAAAAAAGGCCACACGATGTACTTCCATAATATTTTTGGTACCATGCCAACATCCACTTCCATACATTTATCACACATTCACCTACCAAAGTAATTAATATTGCCATAAAATGGTGGGACGTGTGTTGTCATCAATTTAGGGTAGATAAGATTGTCTTTTACCTAGATTTGGACAAGGGGAATGAAAAACCCTAGAAGCAAAAAATCCCACCTATTCTTGTTAAAAGTATTTTGTTTTTATTTTTACAAAAGCAATGGAGTCTTTTGATTTTACAACCACTTTTGTTTAAGTTCTTGAATTTCTGTGTCACTCAAAATTGCATATGGAGAGGACTTTATGGTGATTGAAATAAATTAAAGACTTTCTAGCAATAAGGTTTTCAATTATCTATAAATGAGATGATACAGACGATTTTCCTTCATATTACAAGGAGTTGCCAACATTGAGGGACTTGAAAGTTGCACAACTTTAACATAAGTGTGGGGAAAGGAAATTGTAGAGATAGGAAGATATTATTAAACATTTTGCTCTGTTGCAAGAGGATCATCAAATGAATATGAAAAAGCTTTGTTCTATGGAAATAATTCAAGGTCATTGGTTTTTATGTGACGAATAGCCTAAATTGTGTGTAAGATCAATTTCTAGTTCATAGTCCCAAGACCAATTTCCCTACAAATGTTGCTTCAATCTATTTATAATAAATGAAATGTAGATCTAAAAATATAGCCATAGATAAAACCACAGAACTAATGCCATTTATTAAATGGATAAAAACAAAAATGTTTTCGAATGGAACAAAAAAAAATGATCCAACCGTGTACAGACTCGCCACATAAAAAAACTACTCAAAGCATGATAGGTTTTTAATAAAGTTGTCACTCCAATTGCATTGCCTTAAAACTCACATTAAGTGATCAATAAACAATATTTCAATTTTCTGAAGAAAATTGTGGAATTAATCTAGCGAATCTTTCTCTTGAGTGTAGAAAATTAAAACTCGTGATTTTTTTTTTAAGAATAAAAAAGAAGGAATGTAGAAGTTAGAGCATGTGCTCAATTCAACTGGATTGTAGGTCATCTTGGACTTGGCATTGGTAAAGGTAGACAAGGATAGGCCCTTTACACTCAGATTTTTGTGTTTCTGAGATTGCTTGAAGTCCTTTACTTTTGACCCAAGATGAGCATGCCCTTTTTGTGTTCGTCTGCCATCAAAAAATTTGTTGTCCTTCATTCCAAATAACAAATCAAAGTTACATTTTAAGCGATGAAATGTGAAAAAAAAAAACACTCAAACCATGGTAGGTTACTTACCTCAATATTTTGGACAAATTGAGTTATGTTATCAATGATGTCATTGAGGCAAAATGGCTAAGGTTTGGAGGAAAAATGTTATGAAACCCTACCCAAGTAACTGTTATGTTTCAAAGTTCCTAGAATAGTGTAGAAGGTCTCTCATATTAGAGGTGTTGGATTTTATAGGGGGTGGGAGCCAATGAAATAAATGCACCCATATTTCAGCAATTAATGAATTCCATGGGCATGGCTAGAGAATGAGCCTGTTTAATAAATTTGCTAATACCTGGTGGCCTGAGCAGAGTTTGCCAGCATGAAAACTCTTAAATTTGGGGGGAAAATCCCACCATAAAGAGACTATCAACTAATTATAATCTTATATTTAAATAAAAATATTCAAAGATCTAATCTTTAAAATATTCTAAAAAATAAAATAAAATATTATAATCTTATCTTTAAAATATTGTAAACTTTAAATATTCTAAAAAGGAAAAAAGCATTATAATCTTATCTTTAAAATATTGTAAATTAGTACATGTTTCTCTCATAAATGCAATAAAATTATATACATTATAAATTAGAAAACTTGCACACAAAACTATACATGTAAATATGACAAATCAAAATTATAGAATTTAGTAAATTTAAAAAATGTACAATATAATCTCTAATTGTAACTTGTGATATTTTCTTGTTTAAGGTGTAATATTGCAATATGTAAATTTTAAAAATACTAATATCAAAAATTTATGCAATGGAGATCTTTGCCTCTGCCTTACGCTTCTCCCTAACTTACTCTTTTCTCACCATAGGAGAAATGCCTAGCAATTTGGGGCATAGCCGCAAAGCAACTTTGAGGGATCAATTTATGCATGTTGCAAATTCTGGGAAGGGAAAAACTTAGATAGCCCACAGAGATTTTCTTCACCCACATTATTTTGTGTCAAACCCTAGTCAACACCTGATAAAGAATTTCAAAGAGGCTCTAAGGACTAGGAGCAATCCACCAAGTGTGGGTTTTGGGGGCTTTTCAAATGCAAACCCTAACTCTAGGGCTACCGCCAAGTAGAACTCACAACTTCCTATCTATCATTCCTCAACTACTCCCAAATTTTTCTTGGATGTTTTGGCCATGGATTGGGGGGAGTTTCTAGTGGATCATGTCTTGATTTGTCAATTTACTAAGACATGGCCGAAGTTATGTGATTTGCATGCATGGGTCACAAAGAAATGGAAAACATATATGGAAGGGGAGATCAATATGTATCCCTATGCCAAGGAGTTCTTCATCCTAGACTTTGATGCTCGGGAAGATAAGGATTGGTGATGGAAAGTGGTCCTTAGAACTTTCAAGGAGATTTCTTGTACATGAAACCCTGGTTCCCTAATTTTGACCCACACACATTTTTTCACCATTTCTTTTCTATGGGTGAGGTTGTTGTATCTTCCCATACGATTTTGGGAACATTATTGTTTGAGGGCAATTGAGAATGGCCTAGGAAGGTATCGTTGTATTTTTAAAGAGACAATCAACTACCAAATTTATATGTATGCTTGAATATACATTGAAATGGATTTATCCAATGACCGTCCTACTGATATATTACTAAAGGTGGGAAATAGAAGTTGGAAGCAACCCATTGATTATGAAAAGATAGCATTCAGATGCTAGAAAAAAAATTTGACAAAACATTCTTCTTCACAATGTCAAAAGTAGTACGATTTTGGGATGTGTTGGGGACCTAGGGTACATGGTGAATTGGAGTTGAAGATCAACACTATGTTATTCCTCATAACACCCTCAAGGAATCTGATCACTCTCAACATTCTCTAAAAGACAATATGGACTCCTCTCCTCCTTGTGCACAACCTTTTCCTTCATCGGACATACTTTTAGGACAGCCCATTATGCGAGATTTCCTAATTGTGAAGAGGGCTTATGTCCTGAAGAGTTGAGTGCAAGAAGGTTGTCCTGTGTAGGTAGAGGCTTCTAAGGTGATAGAGGAAGAGTTAAATGAAGTGGGTGAGTGTGACAATCCAAATGGTCTAGGGTGGATAGAAGTGAAGAGTAGGAAACACAACATACAACATCAAATGACTTTGAGATCCTCCAAGAAGAGGAATAATTTGTCTACAACACAACCAATGGGGTTGGCCTAAAGATTAAGGTCTTTGTTAGCATAGCATATTTTGCACTTTGTTATGTGAGGTGAGTTGTTTGCTATCTTCAATAATAGAGTAGATTGTGTTTCTGATAATGGCATCAAAATATAGTAGGTAGTAGTTTGGCATCTGAATTGTATGCAGATGCACTATCTATGTTATGGTCATGACAAGCTATATGTGTACCCATTTAATAACATCTATTGTGTATTATGTTGGCATTCTACACTCTAATGAGAATAGTTGATGTTGTCATTGATGGCAACCAACTGGCAACCAACCGGCAATAGGTTTCTACATGCCCAACATCACATATATCATACACCAGCAGACACCGGCACCGGCAGGCGCTTACACCGACATTTAGATTACATTGGCAACAAAGCATACTGGCACTCTAGTCGGCATGGGATGAACTTTTGTTTATTGTAATATAATTATCTTTTGTAAGTCGACATGGTATATTGTAAAGACTCATATATGTATGAGATCTTATAGATCATTTTGAGATTTAGAAAAAGAAAATGAAAGATAGGAATGTATGGTAGAAGATAGTTGTTTAGTAGCAGCGAAGGTTTTTGGTTATGGTATCTATCTGTGCTTAAACCAATACTGAACTTGGCATTAGAGATGATGTTTTGATCAGTACATTGTATTGGATTTAATTATCCATTTTGCAATCAATGAGACTCTTCATTGAGCAGTGTGCTCTAGGCTGTTAGCCTCCCTGCATGTGCAGGCCCCTTTATTGTAAGTAGTATTTATTCATTGGCCAGTGAGTAAATATTGTGGGTCACAAAGCCCACTGAGGTTTTTCCCACACCAGGTTTCCTCGTTAAAATATCTTGTGTTATGGTGTGTTTCTATGTTGTCTCTGTTATTTCTATTTACTGCATTTATTCTTATTTACCGGTACACTATTTTGGGTTGCAAAGTTATAAATAAGTTTAAATATTCAACAAAACGGTCAAACACTGATTCACCCCCCTCTCTCTGTGTCTGTGGGACTGTCATCGAATCTAACAATTGGTATCAGAGCCCAGTCCTCTATTTGCAAAAGACTAACAGCTTGAGGAATATTCTAAAACCGGTACAGATGGAGAACTTAAGAAAACAATTGGAAGGAGCTCTTGGAGATTTGGATGTAGAAAAGTTGAAGAATATCAAACTTGAAGATGATCTGAGGACTGCTAAGGAATTCATTAAAGGACTTCAAGAAAATCTGGTTATAGCACAAAATAAGAGAAAGGAACTTCATGAGAAGATGCAAAATGATGATGATGAAAAGGAAACTCTTAGAGACATTGCAAATAAGTTAAGACAAGAGAACACTAATATGAAGAATGAAATGCAAGATATGCCTATGAGGTTATGTAAGGATATTGAAGATAGGAAGGAGAATGAAGAAGACTTGACTAGGAGACTTAATGATGCAGGAAATGAAAATCTGAGACTTGGTCATGAAAATGATATGCTAAAGATATATTTGATTCACATGCAACATGATAAGGAGGAGCTTACAAGACAAGTTGAAATTATGGAAAATGAGTTGGTTACTGCAAATGAACACAAAGACAAATTCAAGAAAAGTTCAGAAAGGCTTGATGACATGTTGAAAAGACAAAAACCTGATGGAGATACAAATGGACTTCGATTTGAACATGGAGAAAGTTTTGGTACTGCAAATAATCAAGATCAAAACAAACTGGTAAGACAACCAAATGCTTATAAATTTAATGAGAAATGTTTCAATTGCAACAAATATGGTCATAGATCAAATCAGTGTAGATTTAGAAATAATCAGAATACAAACTCACCCACCGGTCAATATTCCAAATGCAACAAAGTCAGTCATAATTCAGAAAATTGCAGAATGAATGTGAAATCCTATGTTTGTGGTAGATTTGGGCATTTATCTAATCAATGCAGATCACAAATCGGTCAAGGATATGGAAAGGCTATTCAAAGGAATAATGCAACTTGTTATGCATGTAACAAGATTGGACATATTGCAAAATTTTGCAGAAGCAAGACTATACCAGCAAATAAGAAAGGATCTAGTTTGAAGGGCAAAGAAAAGGTAGATGAAGTAAAGAAAGAATTTTCAAAACAATGGATTAAGAAGAGTGATAAAAAAAGTTGATGAATCTATCTCTGCACTGGTAGAACAGAGTAACCCTCCATCGGTAGGAGATTCTTCATCCAATTGAGGAATAATCCTTAGGGGGTATTGCAGCAAGTTGAAAATCATGCATTCTACCCTCAGTTGATGGTGAGAAGATACATTTCTTCTTTACCGACAGATGTGTTAAGTTTTCACTTAACCAGTGAGCATTTAATGTGATTCTAAAGAACCTTTTTGGCTATAAAGCACCAAAAATCCCTCATTTCGACTCACCAAGCATTCAAACTTTTAGAGAGCGCGAAACTGAGCAAGGGCATCCTAAGGCAAAGCTGCGAAGAGATTTTAAGGCATTCAGAGAACTTCAGTTAAGAGGTATTTTTTCAAAAATGGCAACCTCATCTTCTATTCCTGAGTTTATTGCAAAACCTATCATTGTTGAAAACATCAAACGCCCTAGACGTGTGCTTAAGATTATCCCCGAGATTGCAAAGCAGGATGATTCTATTGGAGCTTTTTCAAAAATTTTGAAGGGTGTAGCATTTGCTGAAGACCCTAGAATCTACATACATTGCAACATAGAAAAACCTAGGGATTGGGGATTTGAAGAAAATATTTAATGAGGTTATTACCAATGAGCAAGGTGCAATTAAACCTGAATATAAGATTGTGGAAGACTTAGGTTTTGTAGAAATTCAGAACATTCCCGAATTTCCAAAGGAAGTTGTAAGACTTGTATTAAGAAGAGTCCATGGAGAGTTCATATGGTTAGAATTTGTTTGCATGATAACCAAGGAAGCAATTAAGGCAGCCACTAATTTACCTTCAACCGGTAGTAGGCCTGATAAAACCAAGAAAATACCTAACAAGTGAGTTATGGAGTTAACTAGAGCCACATCTGATAACAGGTCACTTAGAGTCAATGATGTCAAGGATACAAATGTGAGATATATTAGTATGGTACTTGGATATAAAGCAACACATGCCAATAGACTAAATTTAGTTTCTAGCCTTTGTATTCACGGTGCATATGAGATGGTGAACAATGATACTAAGGTAGATGTTTGTGAATGGCTTAAGGATGAACTAATTGACAATTTGAAGAAGATTAAGGGAGATAAGAAAGGTACTTTCCGTTTTGGGAACCTTCTAGTAAGCTTGATGCTATACTTTACCAAAGAGATACCTGACATAGGTCACAAGGATTTTGGTTATGACATCCCGGTAGGAAAACAAATACAGGAAGCTTTCACCGGTATGGGCACTGACTATGATAAGAACATTGCAGATTACTTCAAAATATTTTAAACTAAGATGAGAGCAAGAAAGAGATTACCGCAGAGCATAGTTGATAAGTATGACAAGCAAATCTGTTTTGTCATTAAGCGAGATGAGACTTGGATGGAAGTAGTAAGCCCTAGAACTGTTTGGGTTACTGATATGGGTTGTGAGGTAGACCTACCTGTTGTGGAAACATATGCAAAATCTCTACTTGATGCACTTAGGGAGCCATCCGAAGGAATATTTGGTAATGCAGAAACCATTGCAAGTAATGTATCTATGCAGAAAGAAAGGAAGAAAAGAGACAAATTTATTAGAGATTCCTCTAAGAAGGCCAGTGAAAAGGAAAATGTCATGAACATCAGTGGTATATCAGCTAGTGAGCTTAAAGGACTGCAACCAGAAGCACATGTTTCACCGGTTGTAACGTCTTCTGATACTGACAGTGGCAAGGCTGCTGAGTTCAAGAGAGTGGAAAGGAAAAGGAAAACTCCACCGGTACCATCTCCTTCACCTAAGAAAACAAGGACACTAAGGAAAAAAGCAACAGGCAGTTAGGGAACCGCAGAAGAAGCTTACACCAAAGAGGAAACAAACACCGGTTACCCCTACACTGGATGATCTACTGAATGAGATTACACAGGAAGGTAATCTTGTAAATGTAAACAAATGGTATAATTCTTTTAAGGATTCTAACAAACAAATCATTGAAGAAAGCATTATCCTATATTTGGATATATACAAGAAAGTTTTGATAAAAGTGATTGATGATTTACCCAACGATTTATACTTGAGATTAGAAGCTAAAAGGCTATCTGTGATGGAATGGGACAAGAAGTTGAAAGTTGAAGCACTCTTGGTTGTACATCCTGGTAAATTCTAGAGAAGAAATAGATGAGCTTATATCTGAAGCTAACCGGTCAATATTTGTTAGTGGACACCGACAAGTAAGCCTGATGGTTGGAAGGGTTAAGGAAATTGCAGATGAGACTGCAGATAAATGGGACATATTTTTTTGTTGAGAAGGAAAAGCAAGAGGAAAGAAACTGACCGAAAGTGGAGAAGACATTCAAGGTATATCAAAAAGACAAGGGAAAAGGTAAAATAGGTGGTGTACCTTCTATAAAAGTAACAAATAACATCCCTCCACCGGCTCAGGACACCCCTCCTTTAACGTCAACATCACCGGTTCATACAGCTAATCCACCAGATATGGATACTGAAGGTATAAATCTTGATGATACTAACCCGGAGTCAGAAATACTCTTTACCATGAATGTGGATACACAAAATATAAACATTGTGGTGGACAAAGAGACTGCGGAAGTAAAGGCAAATGATCCCAAAGATAGCAAGATCTCAGAGAATCGGGCACAAATTGTTGACTCTCAGGAAACTGAGATACCAGTTCAAGCAGAGCAACTGGAGACTGGGAAACCAATAGAGGACAAGACAACTAGCACAGGGACACCAAAATCTGAGAAACCGATAGTGGTATAGACAGGGAAACAATCTGAGGCAGAGGTTCATGTTGAGTCTGGGAAACCGACAGTTGCAGAGGAGCTTAATCAAACTAAGAAACCATTAAAGGTAGAGGTACATACATAGACAAATCCACCAGAATAAAATATAAGTAAATTGGATGCATCTGATGGAAATAAAGAGGATGTAGTGAAAGTAATTGGTCAAACATCTGTTGAGAAGAAACCTACAGCAAAACTGAGCACATCTACAAGTGAATTTAGATCCACTAACATCACAAAGGTTCTATTGGATTCTATTAAAAGGATAACTGATTTCAATGCCTTAGCATTAAGGCAATTGATAACACCTTACCTATTTTGAAGATAATTGCCCCTAATTGTAAGATAGATCACATTAATGATTCTTTAGGTAAATTGGACACATTGTCCAAATTCATTGCTGATAATGTAATAACCATAGATAAGGTGAATGAGGATATCATTAAGGAGAGAGTTGACAAAGATAAAAATACATTCTTTGAGAACACCATAAAGAAATGTATCGATCACTTGAACACACTTTTACTAGTACTTAATTCTACAATTTTGGAGTATAAGGAAATATATAGATAAGCATGTAAACCTCACTGTTTGACAAAGGACATTGATGAGGAGATTAAAAAGACTCAAAAGGAAATTGATGACATTGTGGATAATATAATAGGTTCATCTAGACTTATATCAGTTTCTTAGCAGGAAATGGCAGTTTTTGAGGAGAAGTTGGAGAAACTTGAGAAAGAGAAGGCAAGGATAAGGTCCAATGCCTGGGAACTCAAAAGTAAACTTGGTTCAAAATTGGACAATCTTATTACTCGGAGAGTTTAATTATCTAAGGCAACAGTACAAGGAGAGCGATCATCGAAGCAGCAAATGCACTATCTCACTGGTATGATCCAGCAAACTGAGGCAACTCTAACTAACATCAACAAGTTTATGCAAAGTTTGAATCTAGTTTTGGCGGACATTTTTCAGATAGTAACCAACCGGTTACAAAACTTGAGGTAGCATTTTTTGTACTCTTTTGATTATTTATGACATCATTTGTCATTGATGTCAAAGGGGGATTAGTGGAGAGAAAAATGCATGTACATAGGAGATCACTTGCTCAGGGGGAGCACACCTTTTTGGATTTCAGTTTTGGGATAATAGTTTTGGATTTTCCTCATGAGTGTTGCCATTAATGCCAAAGGGGGAGATTGTTGGCATTCTACACTCTAATGAGAATAGTTGATGTTGTCATTGATGGCAACCAATCGGCAATAGGTTTCTACATGTCTGTCATCACATATATCATACACCAGCAGACACTAACACCGACAGGCGCTTACATCGGCATTCAGATTACATCGACAACAAAGCATACCGGCACTCCAACCGACATGGGATGAACTTTTGTTTATTGTAATATAATTATCTTTTGTAAGCCGACATGGTATATTGTAAAGACTCATATATGTATGAGATCTTATAGATCATTTTGAGAGATAGAAAAAGAAAATGAAAGATAGGAATGTATGGTAGAAGATAGTTGTTTAGTAGCAGCGAAGGTTTTTGGTTATGGTATATATCTGTGCTTAAACCGGTACTGAAACTGGCATTAGAGATGTTGTTTTGAGCAGTACATTGTATTGGATTTAATTATCCATTTTGTAGTCAGTGAGACTCTTCATTGAGTAGTGAGCTCTAGGTTGTTGGCCTCCCTGCATGTGTAGGCCCCTTTATTGTAAGTAGTATTTATTCATTGGCCAGTGAGTAAATATTGTGGGTCACAAATCCCACAGAGATTTTTCCCACACAGGGTTTCCTTGTTAAAATATATTGTGTTATGGTGTGCTTCTATGTTGTCTCTATTATTTCTGTTTACTGCATTTATTCTTTTTTACCGGTACATTGTTTTGGGTTGCAAAGTTATAAATAAGTTTAAATATTCAACAAACCGGTTAGACATTGATTCAACCCCCCCCCAGTGTATGTGGGACTGTCATCAAATCTAACATATTATTGATTAAAAAAAATTATATTTGATATAATCAAAAAATTTAAAAACAACCCATGGATCATCAAATTATAGACTTGGCCATGAGTCTTTTAATTCTCTTGAAAATGGTTCATATGTCCACCAAGGGATCACTATTTAATTTGAGAATACATCTAATTGAGAATCTTCGAAGAATTCCAAGGCAAATGGAAACCTATATAGTGGTGGCCACCTACATGTGAAGACAAGTTTGTTGGATTACCTAAGCTCCCCCTTCATCTCTCATCGTTATTTTAATTAGTTTTAAATTAAGCAAGTCAACTATTTCTTAGATATAAACCACTCTCCTTCATTGTTCTACTTGATTAAGATGAACCGTGCCAAAATATAATAAAATAATTAGTGTAACATTTGATATCCAAATTGGCAATACAAAATGCTACACGTGTTACTGTATGCCTAAAAATGTGGTATCAGCCTACAATATGGAAGAACACTTCAAACACACACATGAAACATTGCATTAGAGTTATAAATCAAAAACAAAACAATTTGAATAAATCTAAACTCCTTAAAATCATTCCATGCTCCTCTATCTCTTAAGATCTATAAGATTCAAGGTGGCCCTCACTTGGAAGAGCACTTGATCCTCAAGATGACAACCTAGAGAACGAGATTTAAATGATGATTCTAAGATCAAAATGTAAATACAACTAAGATCTTAGTGATAATTTGGATATGAAACTAGATGATGGTAAGATGCAAGATATTGATATGAAGCTAACTAGCATGAAAATGATGTTTAAGATGATATTAATACTAGCATATAAAATGAAGCTATCATGATATTGCTAAATTAAATGATCTTATTACTATTATTAAAGAGAGGTTAATAATGCTTGATGAAACGAGACTATAAGTTTGATGCACAAAGACTTGGATATATGAAAATGAAGAATGAGAGCTCTATTTATAGAGAAAATAAGGCAATGGAGGGTTGAGATTGAATAATCTCAACAAGGGTCAGTATTGAAAGTTATCAATTCATGTTTACAATTTCACCAATGAAATGGTGACAATTTTCAATAAGAGGTTGCTTGAGAGGAGATGTAAGAGGCATTAAATGCCTGAGAAGACATGGAGGTTACCTTAGGAGGTAAGGGTTAAGGTTAGGTTAGGGTTATCCATTGGATAAAGCTTTTATCCAAGGGGTAAACTCTTGTGCAAGGGTTAATAGGATAACTAGGGTCAAAGCAATAACTGCTTGATGAGACCTTTGGGCTAGATGAGGGTTAAGTTAGAGAGAAAGTCTCAAACCATGTGGGAAGGGTTGAGTTAACCATTAATAGGCTGGAAGACTTTAAAGGTTAACTTGTTGAGGACATAAAACCTTTAATGCATTTCAAAGACTTTGAGACATTTTTGAGAAGTGACTTCTCTGAAGGAATGTGCAAATGTTTAAGAGATGGATTAGATTAATTAAGATAGGATTAGAAGAATCTAGAAGGCTCTAGAAGAGGTTTAGGAGGCAAGTGGGAGATGTAGGATTTTGCAAGTGGGTGGGGGAAAAATAATTTAATTAAAATAAAATTAATTTATTTTAATTTTGGTTTCAACTTGCATTTGTAGGATTTAAATAAATATTGATTTATTTAAATGTGATTTTTTTATTTTGTATTGGGTGGTTTTAATTAAATGTAAATTTAATTAAATGGGCTAGGGGGATTTAATTAAATGTGAATTTAATTAAAAATGGATAGAAGGGGAATTTTAATTAAATGTGAATTTAATTAAAAATGGTTAGAAGGGAAATATTAATGGGCAATTTAGAAGAATAGGGCTATTAATTAAATTAAGAATTAAACATAATTAAATGAATAAAAATCACTTAATTTGTTGTGCAACTTTTAGGTGTCTACAATTACAACATTTGAGATTTACATGTATCTCACCTTGCATGATCAATATTCTAATAGAACTTAATCATACACATGAATAAAATAGGATTTTACATAATTGCTAAATTAGGCAAGAAAAGACACCTTTCACGATTAGTTTATTAATTAAATGTTAGATTTATATAAACTAAGATTTGATTAATTGAAAATAAAAATGAGCAACTGACAAAAATATAGATTAAATTGATTGAGTTTTATTAGATTTAGTTTGAAATTGATGTAATCTAGTCCTATTTATTTTGATGTTAACAAAGATTCTCTCTCTCTCTCTCTCTCTCTCTCTCTCTCTCTCTCTCTCTCTCTCTCTCTCTCTCTCTCTCTCTCTCTCTCTCTCTCTCTCTCTCTCTCTCTCTCTCTCTCTCTCTCTCTTGTAAATTCACTATTTCTCCCTCTCAATCTCTACATTGGGAGACTTAAGAAATGTATACCAGGATAATGAAACTACTACATTTCAATTTCCCATTATTAACCAAGAGAGGAATGTTGCAATGAAGACATACCTCCCTCAACCCTTCCAAATTTTCATGGGCTTGTGATTAAGGACCCTAACACATTCTCATTTGAGTTTGATGTCCTTTGTAGAAGTTATTACTATACCCCAAATACACTTAGATTGAAGTTATTTCTTGCTACCTTACAAGATTCAACATTATGGTGGTTCAAAGGATGTTATCTACAGTTGGCATACTACAAAGGAGAAGTTTCTGAAGAATTATAAGGACTATTGCAGAGAAGGGGACATGAGTGGAGATGACAACTTTAGTATGAGCCAAAAATAAGATAAACCTCTAGAGGACTATGTTCTATTTACATAAATCCAAGAAAAATCAATTGACAGGGGACTTTTTGAAGCTAATCTTCCTAAGGAGAGTTAATGAAGAGTGTCTAGATGCCTTGGATCTCATTAGATCTAGAGACATTTCTTGGGTTCTCTGAGAAGATTGTCTGCCCTGCCAATTAGGATAATGTAGTGTCATAAAATTGTGACCCTTGCAATTGTTGACCACATTAGGGTCCTCACGCACATGATTCGAATCCCTAGGCCTGGTCGAAGACCGAAGACTTGCTCGACAAGAAAATCGCATCTCTCTTGCCCTCTACACTGCTCGAATTGCATCCTGTCCTAGAAAAAAGGGCAGGATAGGGGTGTGGCGCCCCTATCCTCTGCCCTATTTTGGGGCAGGACCCTTCAAATTGTGCTTTGGAGGTTGCACATTGAGCGAGAAAACTCCCCCAGTGTCGGCCTGCGATGAAAAATCAATCAATTAACCCTAATTGACGAGTATATAAGTCACATTTGTCCTCTCATTTGCAAAAAGTGGGATGAGTGGGAAGTTTACATGAGATCAGGCATTCAAGCGCATTCAAGCATTCCTTTCCAGCATTGAGCATTCTCATGTCTCCTTTCAAGGCTAGGTGTTGCATTCAAGTTAAGGATTCAACCATTGAAGAGGAGATTCATTCCAACATTCAATTCCAAGAAAATCTACCTACATTATATCTACAACCTCCCTTGAGGTGACTTACATTTCAGTCTTTCATTTACATTTACTTGCAAGTACCTTCTTTCATCATTTGGTTAATTTCAAAACTGGGGTTTGACCTGAAGGCAAACCCCCAATCCCAACCCTTTTTCCTCTCTTTTTAGTGTGTAGGTTGCAGGTGCACGGTTGTACTTTCGGATTTAGAATCCATTTGTAGAGGCGGAAAAACCCTTTTCGTTTCAAGGACTTTTCGGAGGACCGTGTACATTCCCACCACGGTCTAAGCAACTTTTTCTCAAATTCGCAGGGCGACTTCGAATTGACATTTTACTGCTAGATCCAGGTGCACAGCTTCATCTAATGCTTCTATCTTGAGTTATAATCAGATCTTTGTCACTTTTTCACTTGGTTATAAGTAAACAATTCAATCAATTCAAATCTCATTCTAGAAGATGAGATTAACTTACCATTCTTATATCACTCAGAATTCAATCTCCTTCTCTGGAGATTGAATCTAGTGCATTTTCCCCCCTCTTCTAATGTAATGCATGAAAAGTGTTTGAAGGGAAATCCGAAGTGAAACTTTAATCTCTCCTCGAAGGGAAGAAAAGCTTTTCTCTAGATCTCTCATTCATTCACCTTTTTCAGCATTACAGATAATAACTAGACTTGAAGCCTTAACTAAGGGATTGGAAATCCATTCTGAATAGCTATCATTCCTATGGTTGAGGTTCATTTAGTTGTCAACCCAAGGACGTATTGCTTGAAATGGGCCAACATTGTTTGTGCACTAAGTTCCAGTGAAAGTCATTCTATCCTACTGCAACAAATGAAGTTAGTGAAACAAACATACAAAGATGCAACAACTAAATGGCTACAGGAAATCTTAACATTGAAAGATGATTTAAATGAATAACTATTATATACGTTCAAAGCTAACAAATAGGAACTACACTATTTGCTTTGGCTATAGGAACAGTCATAGGATCTGGTTCCAGTGGCTGTAGGAACAATCAATTGCTAGAACAACTACTACAACAAAATAAAACTTAATTCAATAGTTACACATGATTACTCAACAAGTGTGCCCCCTTGGATGAGCATACCAAGATTTCAAAATGCTTCTATATGCTCAAAATAACATAACTTTATTCATTATCTCCAAAAGCTGTTACGATACATAAAACAGGGAGAATATTACTTAGCTCCGAAAACTCTATCTAACCCCTGCAAAGAGGTTCAAAACTTTATTTATAAGAATATTATAACAAACTCTTAACTATCTAGACCACGCCCATGAGAATAGGCGGAAACTTTTATTACAACAAGGAAGAAGTCAACCACAAAGATCATGGGACTTTCATCATTACACGACCAAGAATATAGCATGATGGTTTTCACTAGATTGTCGCCTACTGAAGACAGTCATAAATAAATCTGGAACTACCTCACTATTCTTCAGCCGCTCCACTCAAACACCATCTCCCTTATTGTCTTTAATGCTCTCAATCGCCTTGAAATATCTCTAACATCTTGCATGGCGCAATCCTCCAACTGGTATAGCTTGACCGCTTCTGTAGCTACTTATTTATTCTTGCATCAAGGGTTAGAGCTATTATTTCAACTCATCATACATCAATGTTTGTTATGCTACTTATTTATTCTTGCATCAATGTTTGTTATGCTCTCAATGGCCTTCACATTGTCTTATTACACAACTTAAATCATGAAAAGCATAACAAACATAGACACAAAAAGAGCTATTATTTCAACTCATCATTTTGCCCCCCAACCTAACTTCTTGCTAGTCCTCCAACAGGAGGAAAATTCCTTACACGGGCACTAACTCTAAAATCACCAATGGTACCTTGTCCTGTGCCTTTTGTAGCTAAGTTCCAATAGAACCCTTTCATCTTTTCTAATCTAGTCCACCCAACTTCTTCTACTGATGCTTCATAAGGCTTATCAAAAACCCTACATCCTATGAGTGGCCACATGAGAATGCATGGCTGAAATATCAAGGGTAACCAATTATTTTCCTTTGTTCTGTCCAAATGGATATACTTGGGCCCTCTCTGTATTGTTGCATGATAATTCGACAAGTAATTGGGCTCACCCTGTTTAATTTTTTTAGGAAGGTTAGTCCATCGCTGAGCCAAATGTCCAGCTACAAGATGGCCCTCAGTCTCAATTAGCTTCTCATACTCTTGGAACACCTCCTCCTTGAGTGGCACAATTCGACTCTTAACATCAGGTTTATACAATAATTTTTGCTAATCATAATACAAGAGCCATGGATTCTTAGCTTTGGCCCTAAGTGGTAGTGGACAATCAAGCTTAGTGTCCCTGTGTGTCCTAGACTGTTCTCCCATGCTGATTTCATTTTGTATCCATGACATTAATGCTTTTAAATGAATATCTCCAATATATAATAGGGGGTTCCATTCGGTATCAAAGGAGACAACATAATTGTGCAAATACAATTCACACAGTAAATTATTAATGACTATAGGAGAACTTTGGTAAGCATGATAAAATTCATGTGGGTCTCCCTAACAATGTGGGTTAATTTAAAACACAGGTTTTGTTCTTTCAAATACAAAGCATAAACCCTTAGTGGAGCCCTGGGGTTTCAATTACTTATCGCTTGACTCTATTAATTGTTCTGTAATTCTATTAGGTTTGTCAATCCTTCAAAACCCCGACTCCTCTTTCGTAGAGTTTCTTAGGGACCATCATGTTCTTGCTTAGGTGGCTCAATAGAAACAACCTCCTTTGCACTTTTCTGCGCTGGCAACCTTTGTCAAACCCTATGACTTCTCCTCAGTGATAGTTCTTGTGTGGCTGTAGGAGGTTTTTCTATAGGAGAACCATCTCTCTTTGTTTTTCTCTTCTTGGTGCAGGAGAAGCCTGCGCCTCTTGTGGTCGCTCAATAATTTCTTCCTATATAGCTTCTCTCGCTTTGCG
Source organism: Cryptomeria japonica (assembly GCF_030272615.1). Lineage (NCBI taxonomy): Eukaryota > Viridiplantae > Streptophyta > Pinopsida > Cupressales > Cupressaceae > Cryptomeria > Cryptomeria japonica. The sequence goes on from NC_081405.1 coordinate 584,459,828, forward strand.
CTTCTTTTTACGAAGTGTGACCCTAGTCTGAATTGGAGTGGAAGAAGGCTCGTCACTTGGCTCATTCATGGTTTCTTCTATGTTAGGTGGAACATCTTCAGCAACAAGAGGTTCAATAGCCATGAAAGCCCCAGAGGATGAGGCTCCCTCAATAGTTTCTCCTTGAGCTAGAGCTTCCTCTGCAATAGGGGCATTGCCTTCCCCAAATCTTCTAATATCTTCAAATTCTCCCCATGTCATCTAAGAAACAACCCTCAGAGAGCATTCCACTAACAATTTAATTAACCCATGATGACTCAAAGACCATGAACTAACCTTCTGTGTCTCTTTAGCATTGATAGAAAGAAGGTGATATAAGACATTTGGTACATTCATTCTGTGCCCATGTCATAAATGGCTCAATAACTTGAAATGAACAGAGTGCAGATTGGAATATTTGTTGTCACATGTCAAATAATTCATCATATGATATGCTACTTGCGACCATTCTCTTGGAAGAGACATCCTCTTTGACCTTTGCTTATCCACAATAAGAGGTCTATCATTTGGATGAGTGAATTTCATCTGTGCACTCCTTGCATCCTTGGATTCAAGAAATAATTCCCCATCCCTTGGCAACCCTGTAACCTCTTATATCCTTTCTTATGTAGCTACAACTCATAAACCCTTAACTATACCTTCACCATTGTTGAATGTTTGCATGAATTCTTGTGCAATTTCTTCATTAAAATCCATGAATTTTAGGATATAATCAATCCACCCATAATTTTGAAAGTAGGGTTCACACTGGTTATCCTGTAGGAAGGCATCATGCGTTGTAGGCTCATGGTAGATAGGCACACCTCCCATGGCTACTTGGGCAAAATAAAGTTCCTATTAAATAGCTATAACAAATGTAGAGTGCTGAAATTCTTTGTGAAACTTAAAAATCATGAACCGTATCCTTTAAAAACTTTATTGCGGGGTATCATTTATCTCGTTATCTCACAATACCTTGCAAAAAAAATTGCGGCAAGAGAAGTATACTCACACTTGCTACAGGTTGTCACATCAATCTTGATTTCATTCTAAAATAGTTTTAAAAAAAAATTAAAAACACTTAACATGAACCTTAAGTGACATGGACACACTCTAAAATGTCATGGACAGGACACATAAGTACGGAAAACCTTAAGATTTAATCATAAAACACACCCCCCAACCGAAGGTCACACATTTGTCCACACATGTGGAAAAGAACCAAGTTTAATGAAAACTGATTATGCGAATCACACATGATAATCGTTATAATGGATAAATAAATGCATGATTAAAGAAAAATAGATAACATATGTACCTACAATCGTGCGAATTAATGCTGCAACAAAACGGTCATTAAATCATAACATTAGGTGGGGTGAAGTGAAGTGGGTGATGTGGCAGAAAAAGAGATGAGATGGGATGATGTAAAGTGAGAAAATTTATTAATGAAGAATGGTATTCCCATAGAATGTGGAAATATTTATTATGGTTGCATGCAAAGAGTGACTTAGGACTTTGGGATGACAAGTCCCCCTGCAGAAGTTGTAGGAACTGTGGCTTGTCACTGGATGTCAAACTATTGTAGGAAGTCTTCTTTTGTGGTAAGTTTGTGATAAAGATGCAATCTGTGACCATTCACCAGATGTTTATATTTAACAGAGTCTATAGTTGCTAACTAAACTTCTCCATTTTGAAAAACTTCAACAATTTCATATGGACTCAACCAACGAGTCTGCAACTTCCCCATTGTATCTTTATACCTTGAATCATATAAAAGTGCCCGATCTCTATATTTGAATTTCCTTTCTTTAATGTACTTATCATGCCATCGAATACATTGGTTCTGAACAACCTCTGTGTGTTGAAGAGACAGTTTCCTTATTTCATTGAGGGCATTGAGTTGCATGATTTGAGCTCTTTGTGCTTCAGATAGATTCATATTCACCCGCAGAGCTATCCTAAGAGTTTTGTGTTCAAACTCAATGGGCATCATGGCTATCTTTCCATACACCATTTCAAAAGGTGTAAAACTAGTAGTTATTTTCCATGTAGTTCTGTATGCCCAAATGACTTCTGGCAATCTGCTTGACCAGTATTTCCTATGGAGAGCTACTGTCTTTGTGAGAATAGCCTCTAGTTCTCTATTAGTCACCTCTACTTAACCATTTGCTTGAGGATGGTATGGAGTGGACTTCCTATGCCTGATATTATATTCATTAACCAAGGCGGTGATTAATGTGGGAGTAAATTGTGCTCCTTGATCTGTAAAAATTTCTCTAGGATCTCCATATCTTGTAAATATTTCTTCATAGAGAAACTTAGCTACCTTATTATCTCTAGCATGCTTCATTGATTTTGCTTCTACCCATTTTGTGACATAATCAGTGCATACAAGAATGTAGGATTTCCCATTGGAAGGGGGGTCGATTGGCCCTACAAAATCCAATCCCCATTTGTCAAATGGTGTAACCAATAGTTGGGGATACAATGGCATTTCATCAGATCTGGTAGGCCTCCCCATTCTTTGACATCTATCATATTTTCTAGTGTATTTAGTTGCATCTTTATGTAAGGTTGTCCAACAATACCCTACATTAAATTTTTTGATTATTGTTCTCTTAGCAGCAAAATATCCTCCACATGGCTCATCATGAAATGCATGAAGAATATCATAAGTTTCATCCTCTCGGACACACCTTGTTAGGATTTGATTAGGTCCTGTGTAGAATAGGCAATCAAAAATCCAAGATAAATTGAAATTTTTATCAACTAACAACCTTCTTTCCTTGGGAGAAAAGTGAGAAGGAAACTTATTAGCATCTAAATAATTTGCTATATCAGTATACCAGGGGGTCTGGACATTTATTAAGAATAAGTGTTCATCAAGAAAAGAGTCATCTATTGTTGCAGGACTTGTGAGAGTTGAGAAACACAACACCATAGGAGCCCAAATGATCTCTGCAAGTTGAATAACCTATTACAAGGAGAAGCAAGGAAGCAAATAGCATATAAAATAAATACACAGAAAATATGCTCAAAAAGATGAGAGCTCAATATTCACAAAATGTGTAATGTGATAATCCTTACAATACAATGAAAAGAATCCAACCTCTAATAGGTCAAGAAACCCTAAAAAGGAAAACCTGGGCTTGCACATAATAATTAATAAAAGAATTAATTATTATGCACCTAAAGTTAGCTTAAGTGTAAAAGAGATAAAGGGAACTTAAATAATTAAACAAATATTGTTTAATTAATCAATTAAATACTTGAATACTCTAACACCCCCCCTTAAGCTAGACTTAGGGAGAAGCTAAAACCTAGAACAACTACTGAAAGCAAGAAAGATCGGTCCTAACAACAAGGCCTGATCGGGTACCCAAATACAACCAAATCTCTATGAACTGGAGAAATAGAGAAAACCACGTGGGAAAAAACTCTACTCCAAACAAAGATGGAAAAGCAAGAAGAAGGACTAAAGAAGCCTCCAAACAAGAATGTTCCAAAAAGATAGGAAAAAGAGAAGATCAGAAGAATCACTGAAGCATGAAGAACCTGCAAACACTGTCGAAGAATAATTGCTGATCTGAAGAAACTCCACTAAAATAGAACATGACCAGGTAGAGAAGACTATAATCTGTATGAGTGCCCTCAAATGACACTACTTGAATCAGAAGGCAAATAAAGACAAACAACTGAACTCAAAGATACAGATGGCATGAGAAACCAAAGCCTGAAGAGTTGATCAATCAAACCAAGGAAGCATTAGAACCAACAAGACAAACCTCCCCATAATGTTGAAGAGGGATAATGACAGGTACACTGAAAAGAACGACCAACAAGAACTGCACGACAAAGAACTAGGAACATCAAAGGCACAGAGAAAGTACATAGTGTCGTGGAATGAACACTCACTTAACAAAGGTGGATGGCAAACAAGGCAAACATCAACCCCCTCATGACACTTTATAAGTAGTGCATGTACAATAAGGCACAAGATGTGCAAGATCCCAAGTATACAATGCATGATGGCACTTTATCTCAGTGCATTTCATAAAAGAAGCTACAATGATAAGAAGACTGAAATAAAAAGGAGAACAAAAATAGATACATCCTACTCAAAGAAGAGATCCCAGGACTTGAAACAAACAAGTTATCCACAGAGTGCTGAGAAAGAAAAAAACTGAAGAAAATATTCCTCGAGTAGAAGCTGGAAAGAAAACTCATATAGCTGGAAATTACATAGGACAAGCTTTCCAACAATATAAAGTTTTCAAAAAACTGAGTTCGGATGCTCATTCTATGGCTCCCAGAGTGCAAAAAGAAGACCCCACTTTGATTGGAGAAAAACATAGTCAAACAACAAAATTGGAAAAAAATTCTAATATCACAAGGTTCGGCTTGGAACTAGATTTTCGATGCTTATTCATTTTCAAAAAAATGACTCTGTATGCCCAAGTTATGGCCAAAAAATGAACCCCCTCTTAAAAAGACAAGAGGGAGGAGGTCCAGTGGCAGGAGCCTGGTGGAGGTGGCCAGTGGGCGATGCTCCGGCGGCGAGGGCAGGAGGGCATTGCGGCGGTGGCTGATAGACGGGTTGGCGGCGGTCGACCAGCGAGGCACTACGGCAGCCAGGGTTGCGGGGGCCGGCGGGTGGGGCGTTGCGGCGGCAGGGGTCGGGAAGGCGTTGCGGGGGCGAGGCCGCGGGGTGTTGCGGCGCTGGCAGCGCTGGAAGGGGTTGCAGGCGAGGGCCGAGAAGAAGGGCCGTCGGGAAGGCGGGGGCCGGAGAACGCTTGTGGGTCCCACTCTGACAGTAGCGGCAAGGGCCTGCAGGTTGGCAGGGGGACCCTCGGTACCCTGGGTACCGTGGGGAACCCCCCAAAACAAAGTTTTTTTTTTAATTTTTCCAAAAAACTTTTTTCGTTTTGCCTTTTTGCAATATTTTTTTTTTATTTTTGATGTTTTTTAATTTTTTTTTCAAAAAATCAAAAAATCGACCTTCATGTCGTAAAAAGGCAAAAAAATATTTTTTTGAAATTTTTTTCTCGAACTACGTGCCGGGGTCGTACGCCCTGGTACTGGAGAAAAAAAACTCCTAGAAGCTCAGGAGCCAAAAATGGTCAATTTTTATATGACTATAGGGGTTTTTGGGCCTTTTGAGCACAATGGTGAGGTCCGTTTAGGCCCAAAGTGCTTAGGAAAAAAAAAAGAAAAAAAAAAGGAAAAAAGAAAAAGAAAAAAGGCCTATCCCTAAGTACAAAAGAAAAACTTTCTGAAATCTCAGATCTGCTTCCAATGCAAAAATTCTCAAAACAAGAACAAATAGTTGCAGATCTGAAGCTCTGATACCATGTGAGAGTTGAGAAACACAACATCACAGGAGCCTAACGATCTTCTGCAAGCTGAATAATCTATTAAAAGGAGAAGCAAGGAAGCAAAATAACTAAAAGCAAAACACAGTGTCATCTATTGTTGCAAGAGTGTCTTGTAGTTGGAGCCTAGAAAGGTAATTTGCAACTACATTAGCTTTCCCTGGCTTGTCAACAACTATAATATCAAATTCCTGCATCAATAACAACCATCGAGCCAATCTTCCTGTAATTGAAGACTTATTCATAAGATATCTTACTGCTGTATGATCTGTATGAACACAAATTTGATATTCTGTAATATAATGCATGAACTTGTTAAGTGCATATATGACTGCCAACATCTCCTTTTTTGTGACAGTATAATTAAGCTCAGGTCCTTGCAAGTTTTTGCTGATAAAATATATTGCACTTTCTAAATAACCTTCTTTCTGTCCCAGAATTGCACCTATAGCATAGTCAGATGTATCTATGTAAATATGGAAGGGCAATGACCAATTTGGGTCCTTAAGGACTGGTGCTTGGGTCAATGTTTCTTTAAGATTTAGGAAAGCTTCATCGCATGCTGGGGTCCAATCAAATTCAACATCTTTAGACAAGAGATAATACAAAGGCCCTACTATTTTACTGGTCTTTAATAAATCTTCTATAATATCCAACACGTCCAAGAAAACTTATTACATCCGTTTGCTTGGTTGGGACTGGAAGGTTAAGAATAACCTCTATCTTTGTTGGATCAACTTGGATGCCAACTTTAGAAATATGATGTCCCAAGACTATTCCTTCCTGCATCATCACGAAACATTTTTCACTATTCAGGGACATACTGTAATCTTCACATCTCTGCAGTACTTTCTTCAAGTTCTCCAATGGTTCATCAAATTCTGAACCATAAGTAGTAAAATCATCCATGTATATTTCCATGCAGTCATTTGAGATGTCTAAAAATATGTTAATGACAACTCTTTGGAAAGTAGTTAGAGCATTGCATAACCCAAAAGGAAGAACAGAGTAAGCATATGTCCCTTAAGGGCACGTAAATGTGGTCTTTTCCTAATCTTTTGGAGCTATTATAATTTGATTGTAACCACTGAATCCATCCAAGAACAAAAAGTATTGCTTCCTTGCCAAGGAATGTAACACTTAATCTACAAAGGGTAATGGAAAATGATCCTTCTTGGTTGTTGAGTTAAGTTCCCTGTAATCCACACAAACACACCATTTACCTCCCTTCTTAGGAGCTATAACTAGACGTGACACCCACTGACAATCTGATATAGGGTAGATAAATCTAGCATTCGATAATTTTTGCAATTCCTCCTTAACTATTTCTCTTAAGGTTGGATTAATCCTACTTTGTGACTATCTAATTGGTCTACATTCTTCCTTGATATATATCCTATGGGTACACACTTTAGGATCTAAACCCCTCATGTCCCTATAGTCCCATGCAAAAGCCTTCTTATGACACTGAAGTAGATCAACCAAGGCTAGCTTATATGCCTTTGGAAGTTGATTATTAATGTTTAAATACTTGCATGGGGCAACTTCTACGTTGGTGGTTAGGTTCGATCTGAGCTGCTTCAGTGAGATAAGAAGTGTGGACTTCTCGCGGTAACAAAGTATGCAATATGTTTGTGGCTACATGAAGTTTTGATGATGTGACACATGACGTTAGCTCTTGTGATTGCTGCTCCAAGCCATATTGCTTTTCCATAATATTAGAAAGCACACAATATTCATCTTGAAATTGTATGAATGGTTGTCTATTAATCATCATGAGATGACAAACAGATTTGATCTCTTCTTCTAATTCTTCTCCCACATCAGGCCAAACAACGTGCTCTTGATCAATTTGAGGTTGCACAGGTGAATACAAAGCAAGAGTTTTAGTAGAATTCCCATCAAAAATAGTCATGTCCCCTGACTGGCATCCAATATACGCATCAGTTGTAGCAAGCCAATGTCGTCCTAGAATGACTGGATATCCTCCCAATGTGGCCTTAGGAGATAATATCATGAAATTTGTTGGATAATCCCAAGAATCCAAAGTAACTACAACATCTTCTATTATACCATCGGGTTAGACAGTGGAGCTATCAACAAGCTACAGGACTGTGGGAGTAGGTCGAAGACTAGTTATGTTAAGTTGTTGCATGATGTCCTTAGTCATGACATTAATGGTGGCTCCTAGATCTATTAAATCATTCTTAATCTGAGTACCATTAATGACTATTCCTACACTAGGGCTACTTGGATCAGAGTACTTAGGTATTGTAACCTTACCCAACATAATATAAACTAGTTGTCCCATCACATGGACTATTTGTGGGTCCTTCTTTTTACGACCAGGTTTCTTCAAACATGCTTCCTTAATGAATTTGCTATAGATGGGGACATCCTTGATAGCCTGAAACAATGGAATCTTATACATATGTGGTTTAGCTGATCGATGAGATCAAAATTTATGTCCTCACTTTGCTCAGTCTCCTTAGCTTGTAACCTCTGGGGAAATGGAGGTATTCTATTCACTGGAGGTGAAGTTCTAGACTGTTGGGCTTGGGTAGACTGAGCTGGCTGATCTAGAGGGTTATCTAATATAATTTTCTCTAATGGTACTTCAATAATTATTGGAGAAGATAGACTAGGCAACATTGTCCTTGACCTATGATGAATATCACTTATGTTCAGGGAATATGCAGGGTACTGGTTAGGATCAACAAAATAGACTCGTTGTTGTGGTTGGGGCTTACTATTTGGATTTGGTATGGGCTGAGATGACAACTGAGTAGCTTTAGGTGTAGTGGCATTAGGAGTATGGGGTGGCATTATAGTAGGCTATTGTGGTGATTGAGGTGACTATAAACAAGCAAAAGCTTGATTTGACCACTGCTGACCCCCTCTCCATTGAGAATTTGATTGCTAATTTCCTTGTGGAGGCTGCCATGACCCTTGAGGTTGAGACCAATTTCCCTATGGAGGTTTCCATTGTGATGAAGGATTGGAATAATTTAACCATGAACCTTGGGGATTATACCAGGATTGAGGTGGAAAATTTCCAAAATTTTGAACATATGGAGGTTGCCACTAATTATTTTGTGCATAAGAAGAATCCATTATAACCAACAAAAGATAGTGGATTGGGAGGCATACCTTGTCTCGGGGCCCATGGACTTCTTTGAGCAACATAGAAGAGTTTCTCATCATCTCCATGTACTGGCTTAAACTCAAGAACATGGTGATTGTCAAGATTAGCAACTAACTTACATATGCAGTCCTTCTTCTTTTGCCTATAGTGTGGACAAAACTCTGCAAGCATTACTTCAGCTTCTTCATGCTTCTTCTTGGCTTGAAGTGTGTCCAACTGAGTGCCCATATTATTTATGATATCCTCCTTAAAATCCTTTAGAAGATGGCTTAATTCCATTCGAGAAACTCCACTACTTGATGTTGATGAAGATATTCCAGGTTCAACGCCTATTCTTCTTATTGGTGGCCCTGTAATACTTTTGACAAATTTGGCCAATGTCATTCCATGATGATTGAGTTATATCTCCACCTCCCATAAGGTCTAGGGCATCCGTGCATTCTTCATTGACTCCTCTCAGAAATATCAGCTTGAGAGATTCTTCATTTAGAGTACCGTGTTTAGACTTCTTAACACAAAACATAAATGTCTCAAGGTAGTCTTCTAGACTCTCATCCTCCTTTTGTGTCATTCTGAAGATATCATCTCCATGGCAGTTAGTTCCCCTACAATAATATTTATATTTCTTAAGAAACAATCATTTCATCTCATCCCATGTATTGATTAAGCTATTCCCTAAACTCATAAACCATCTCAGGGTGGACTCTTTCAAAGTAGCAGGGAATATTTTAAGTCGATGGGAATCTGTAGTGTAATCATAGCTCCAACATAGGACATCAAATTCAAACAAGAAAGTGTCTAGGTCTTCTATAACTAGCCCATAAAATTTAGGCAAAGAAGAAGTTGGAATGTTCTTGAGGTTAGCATTATCATGCAGATTAGAAATGGGAAATTCAAATGTTGGGTTAACAGGTGGATTGCCGCCACCTGGAGGTGGGGGATTACCTCTACCCCCTGGTGGATTAGCTCCACCTCCTCATCCCACCATTGGCCCTTGGTGAACAACTAAAGGGTAATGATCTCCTCTTCAGGTGGTCCAAAAAGAAAATGAAGGTCGTATTCTGGTAGTTCAAATGCAGGATATTCCGAATAAACTAGGGCTTGATAAAGTGCAGCAAAAGGATTTACATTTGGTTCTTCATGTGGATTGAGTCCTCTATGATCAATGTGATTAGGAAGAAATCTACCACAAACATCTCTTCTTCTTCTATGCATGCAGATTTAGAAAAATACTAAACAAATTATCTTAACTATCAAAACAGAAGTCTAACCGAAAACTCATGACTATGACAGGTTCTTAGTTTGGCACCATCCCCAACAACGACGCCAAAAATGTCTGCCTTGCCAATTAGGATAATAACTATACTTGAAACCTTAACTCAAGGATTGGACATCCATTTTGAATAGCTATCATTCCTATGGCTGAGGTTCATTTACTTGTCAACCCAAGGATGTATTACTTGAAATGGGCCAGCATTGTTTGTGCACTAAGTTCCAGTGAAATCCATTCTATCATACTGCAGCAAATGAAGTTACTGAAACAAACATACAAAGATGCAACAACTAAATGGCTATAGGAAATCTTAACACTGAAAGATGATTTAAATGAATAGCTATTATCTACATTCAAAGCTAGCAAACAAGAACTACATTGTCTGCTTTGGCTACAGGAACAGTCACAAGATCTGGTTCTAGTGGCTGTAGGAAAAGTCAATTGCTAGAATAACTAATACAACAAATAAAAACTTAATTCAATAGTTACACATGATTACTCACCAAGTGGGCCCCCTTGGATGAGCATACCAAGATTTCAAAATGCTTTTATATGCTCAGAATAACATAACTTTATTCATTATCTCCAAAAGTTGTTACGATACATAAAATAGGGAGAATACTACTTATCTCTGAAAACTCTATCTAATCCCTGTGAAGAGGTTCAAAACTCTATTTATAAGAAGATTATAACAAAATCTTAACTACCTAGACCATGCCCATGAGAATAGGCAGAAACTTTTATTACAACAAGGAAGAAGTCAACCACAAAGATCGTGGGACTTTCATCATTACACAACCAAGAATATAGCATGACGGTTTTCACTAGATTGTCACCTGCTGAATACAGTCATAAATAAATCTGGAACTACCTCACTATTCTTCAGCCACTCCACTTGAACACCATCTCCCTTATTGCATTTAATGATCTCAATCGCCTTGAAATATCTCTAACGACTTGCATGGCGCGATCCTCCAGCTGGTATAGCTTAACCACTTCTGCAGCTACTCATTTATTCCTGCATCAAGGGTTAGAGCATACAAGCACATACATATCCATTTTCTATCAACCATAGCATTTATGCATCCATACATGAAATTATCATAGTTATTCGCATAGATGCAAGAATGTATTTGTAGCCAAAACAATACAAGGTTCAACAAATTCGGTTAATATTCAATATGCACACAATCAAAACTCTAATATACCTTATGACCTTCACATTGTCTGAATACACAACTTAAATCATGAAAAACATAATAGACATGGACACAAAAAGAGCTATTATTTCAACTCATCAAAGATGTTTGCCAACTTCGCAAAAAATATCCAAGAGATATAACAAAAAAGACTTGTATCTTGAGAGCAATGACTACTAAAGCAAATTGTAGGAGTTTCAAGGATGGAGCTCAATAAATGGTTGAAGGATATGAAGCACGATATTATTAATCATAAGGCAACTTAACTTGATACATTACATGCCAAAAATAAGCAAGAAGATGCAAAGTCATGTTATAGAATATTGTCCCTATTGTCAGTAGAAGAAAAGATACTACAAGTGCAAGTTTGTGGCAAGCATTGCAGATAAATATGAATGACCAAAATTCAAGGCATTGGAAAATGAATATGGCCAAGTATTCTACTTGGCCCAATACAAACCATGAAATTAAAGGAAAGGTACTCCTTAGGATATATTATCTTATAATGCTCCTTTTTCAAATTCATTTAAATACAAACAATCGTTTGTGGTATAATCAATCTCCACCTACTTGGTCAAATTATGCCTCCTTAGGTAAACATCTTCACAAGGAATGTGGCCACAATGTAAATATCAACCACAAGGTCAAAACTACCACTAACATTCTACTCAAGCTTCATGACAATATCAACAATGGAAGATTATTCAATCATTATTTTTTGGCAATTTTGAGGAATTGATTATGTGTTGCATTGATGTTTGTCATTGATGGCAACACCGACTACTCTAGTTGTTTACTGGTATCCGATTGGTCCTGATAGGATGATTGGTTTCTGGTTGGTAAGATCATGTTGATCCGGTATGCTTTGGTCTGTGGAATTGGTTTGGATTGGTTATTCATGTGTTCCTGATGCGTATCACATTCAGTTGGTTTGGGATTAGATGATTTAGAAACTATCACTTGTTCTAGTAAGCTTTTTGGTTACTGGTAAGGGTTTTACTGACAGAGCTTTGTTGAAGATATTTTGATATTATGCGTAAGTGGTGTTGGTGCAGCTTCTAGAAGGTTATCCAGATGCTGATGGTTATCATGTTAGTGTTCTAGTTGTTCATGGTGTTTCATTTGGCTTATGGCGAACTATTATAGGTCCAGTGGATATTCTGCTAGGTTATGGACCGATTTATGTAATGTATGGGTTGATGCATTACTGGTTGGATTCATTGATTGGATTATGTTGTTTCAATCTTAGCCCGACTTGGTTGATCATTAGATTACATGTTTAAGTTAAGAATTTATTGTATTATCTTTTAGGTGGCCGACCTAATTGTTTAGGTCCCAAGATTGTATATATATATATATGTGTATGATCTCATTATAGATTATGGTATGCAAGTGAATAATGTAATATTCATTGAGCAGAGGATTTGATCGATCATAGGTGATTGAATTGGGTTTGTGGAAGAGGTTTAAGGCCTCCAGTATTGAGCTTAACCGGAACTATACTCAGGCATGGGAGATGCTATACTTGCAGTTCAATCTTCATTTCGGATTGTTGTTTGATGTTTTCTATAGTCAGTGAGACTCCTTTTGTGATGAGCAGTGTGTTATAGGTTGTTGGCCTTCCTGCATGTATAGGCCCCTTATTGTAATATTTATTCATCTGATCAGTGGATAGATATTGTGGGTCTCCAATCCCATTGTGGTTTTTCCTCTTTGAGGTTTTCCATGTATAAATTTGTGGTGTTATGGTATTCATCTTTGTGGTTGCATTGTTGCTTATTATTATATGCTTATATGTTTATCAATTACTGAGTTGTTGTATTAATAAGGTTAAATTTCTCCCCTCTGATAGAACATTGATTCACCCCCCCCCCCCCTCTTGGAAAGTTAATGTACTGAGAGGGGAGGGGTGAATCAATACTTTAAAACTTTTCTTCAACAATAACTTTACTGTTAAGCATAAATTGAACAATGCAGTAACATAATATAATGCTGAAACAAATAGATAACAATCATACATGATTCACTCCATAACACATATATTTTGGTTACACAAAAACTCTTGGTTAGAGAGAAAAACTACAGTGGGGATGGCACCCACAACTTCACTACTACAATAATAAAGGTTACTCGGTTAGAGCTACATGTTTAGCTATTTCTGATAGCTTACCTTGTTAGGAGTATCAAGATCTGTTAGATCTACCTTGCTAAAGTATTTTACAACACTTAATCTAAATGCTGCACCTGGTTAGAGGCTTTACAATTTATAGACTTGATTAGAGTCTTTTACCCTGTTAAAGGTTTCTCTTACAACTTCAAAATATTACAATAAAATCATTACAAATATCTGCAACTTTACATCTAGAATGTTATAGCAAATTCTATGTGCTCAGAATAAGATTACCTTGCTTATAGCATACCTCGGTAACCCATATAGTAACTCGGTAAACCCTTCTGTTTACTCTGTTCTTTGATTGTTCTCTGAAATCCTTCTCGGTGACCTTCGTGTCTCTGTAACAGTCATAACACTTAGTGCTTTCACATGTCTTGCTTCATATATTTCTATATCTTCCTTTCTGTCATGCTACATGTATGTGTGTGATCTTAATCCATGTTGTATAAATAGATCTCTTATGTCGGTGATCCATTCATTGCTTCGTTCTTACAAACATGTTTTATCGAATGAATAACCATGCAAAATATTTCATTGGTTAGATGACCTCGAATCATACACAATCTTTAAGTGCAATTTGCATTGTGATAACGGTTCTATGTTCCTTGATCTTGTAACACGTTTTCATATGTATGTCCAGGTTCAATGCATCTGGTAACACGTTTCACTCGGTGTATATCAACTCAGTGTGTCATCTTTGTTGTTCGGTAGACATGGAATGATACTCGGTAGACATCTCGGTGCATACTGGGCTCTGTGACTACTTTCTTCTATAACCGACTGGACTGTGCATATCGACTGAATATTTTGGTAGAAATAACCGACTAGAGTATATAGAATAACTTTGAACAGAAAACTAATGGCAACTTGATAAGTAGTAACAATCTCCCCTTTTGACATTAGTTGAGATGTTTGACAAAAACTACTTTCAAAGTTATAACTCAATAATCTATATACTTTGCAAAATTTGACTATACTGACAGTATATACGATAGTCAATGAAATAGTAAATCCAGATATACTCCCCTTATCAATATATGATACAAAACTCTGATTTGCATGCTCGGTGATCTGCTCTTGTTCTTTGCTTACTGTTTTGTTCACTACTCGGTTCACTGCTCTTGGATACTTTGCTTACTCTGTTCGATATACTCCCCCTATATACTACACTCCTTTTGTTTGATACTATACTTTGATGCTTTGAATACTATATCACTCCCCCTTTTTGACAAACATCAAAATTTAGTTACCATTCGGTGGTGGCAACTGGTCAAAAATGGATTTGTACTTTGTCCTTGCTTTGGTGAGAGTGACAGAGAGGGCATCCTTTACACTATCCATTAAAGAATTATGCGCTTCAATATTAGCCAATAATGATATTAAGCCATCTAAAGTGCTTCCCTCTTGTGTAGTAGATAAGTATGTGGCTCGATTGATCTGTTCTTGGATGGATGAAAGATGAGGAAGGAATAATGTCTGCAGTGTCATTATGTCCATCCTGATCTTGTGTTCATCATTTCTTAGGTCCAATTGTTGAGCCATGAGCTGTTGTAACTTTGTATAGAAATTCTGAACTAAATTGGGCTCTGTGGTCAAAGTATTTGAGAGATTGGTGATCTCTTTCTCAATTGCTTCTGTTTTATTTTTGATGTCTTTAATGAATAAAGAAAATGTACAGAGTTTTTGAAATAAATATAGAATGTGCTTGAGTTGAGGGGACAACTCAGCAATAAATTTGACAAGTTTAACTTTGCCAATAGCTATAGCTTTCTGTACCTCTTCTATCATTTTTTTAGTGAGCTCCTTGTCTTTTAGCTTGCTCAAATATTCGGATGCATCTACTCGAGATGTCTCTATCTTGGTTAGGAGTTCATCCAGTTGAATGTGGATGGTTGCATCTTTGGTTATTGTAGCTTTAGGTAGCATATCTGTTAAGAGTGCTTTCACCTTCTGAAGTACTTTATTTTTCTTTTGAATAGCCATTTGCTTTTCTTGTTCGGCCTTTGCTTTGCATAGTTCACCGAAATCAATGAGTGCTTGCCCCTTTAATTTGGATATATCAACATTGGTCAACGCTATTGGTTTTGACAAATCTACTTTGAAACTATGCTTTTTCATCTTCTTTTCTTTACCTTTCACCGATTGAACTAAGACAATGGCTTGTGAGGCTTGATGACCCTCGGTAGGTTGCTCGGTAGAGGCAACACTTTGGTCGGTTTCTTTAGCCTCTATAGTGTCCTTTGGTGTCTCGGTACTCGATGTCTCAGTTGCAACATTTTCAGTGCTAGAAGGTGCTTGAGAAGTCTATTCTTGAGTAGTACCTTCTCCTGTTGTAGACTTTTGACCTTCGGTGCCTTTATCCGTATCCTGAGGGGCTTTGGTAGAGATGGGTTGATTAACCGGTGGATAAGGCTGAACTTGTTCCAAGACTGATTCACTGGATACAAGTTTTGCATATGCATTGCCTTCTATCATTTCCTGTTCAGGTGCCTCTGTATCCATGATATCTTCATCTATTTGAATGGTGTCAGTAGGGTCTTGCTCGGTGACATCAGGATCTTGCTCGGTGACATCAACTATTTAAACTTCAGGTTGCTCACCGGCATCCTTGTTTCTAAAGATTTCCCTCCACTTTTCTTTTGTCTCATTTTCCACTTCAATATACAACCCATTCATCAATTTCAAGGCTTTTTATTTGACAAGGAACTTTGTGTGGTAGGTTGTCAGATGTTCTTTTATTTTAGCTATCGACATGTCAGGAAAGAGATGTACCAAACTTCTTTCTCTGATCCGTTTCTCCGAGTCCAGAGCATATTTCCACCTGTTATCAATATGTGCATATAATTCTTTTGGAAGAGAATTAGAGACTTCTAATGGGACCAGTTGAAATTTTAGAAGTGTGCAGATGACAACTTCTTCTATTTGTCTCTTTTCATCATCATTTCTGGATTCATACTTAACATATTTGAATCCTCCAAATCCACCATATTCCTTCAGATTAGTACAAAAATTTTCAACACTATGTACATTTACCTTCTTGCTCTTGACAATCTGAAATTTGCTTGCATCCTCAGATTCAGTGTCACTAGACTCTTTTGCCAAAATGAGTCTCCGAGTAGATTTCTTGTAAGTTTTTGTTACATTGGGAACAATAACACTTTGTTTTCTTACTTGGTGAAGCTGCAGATGCTCTAGTGTTAGGTCGCTTTGCTAGAGGAGTCAGTGAGGCCTTTGATGTATCCCGTTTCTTTCTTTTCAACACTTTTCTCTTAGGCAATTCGGTGCTCAGTGTTATAGCTACCTCTTGGGCTTCAGATTCCTCTTCGGTAATGACTATAGTACCTTTGACAGGTGTGGAGGAAGAATCTTCTTTGAATTTCTCCGATAATGCCTTTATCATCTTTGTTGCCTTTCTTGTAGCTTTGGGTACTATAATGCTCATTTTTACTTTTTCCTTCACTTCTTCATAGGTTCCATACCTCAGCTCAGTAGCATGTCTTGGCAATGTAAGAAATGCATCAATTTGTTGTTGTGTGATGTCAAAATCAATCTCGTAACCCATAGGTGATAAAGATTGAGTTCTTGGTTCCACAACATTCACATAACAGTAATCAGTGTCTACTTCAAAACATATGTCATCTTTGTATTTCTCCACTAGCTTGGGTGGAATCCGGTACCTGTTGTGCATTTTCTCTTGAAACTTACTAAATTAATCATCCATAATATCATTAAAATTATCACCTAGCTTCTTAATGAAGTCATTGATTTGATGGGTGATTGGTCGGTGTAGATCCCAAACAACTTTACTGACTGATGGAAAGAATTTTTCAAAATAGAAAAACATGCATACAAGTAGTGATCCAAACTTTAGTGTATTAGCTGAGTTATTCTTCTTCGGCTTCCTGATGGTGTTCAGATTCTCAAACAGGTTTTTCAGCAACACCTCACATAGATCAATTTTCATGCCTTTCTTCACAATTTTGTATGCTAAGTCTACTATTGCACAGGGTACACTGTTTTCCCTTGCCGATTGGAAGAAATAGTAATCTATTACTCTAATGGCAAATTTTAGTTTTGCATCAGTGACATTGTTCAATTTCAGTCCTCTGCAATTTGATTCCACTTCGGTTAAACTAATCAATTCCTTCTGTGATATCATCTTTTGAGCTTGGGCATGATCATAAATAGGGTAACCGGTAATCAGATGAATGATTTCCTTAGTAATCTTAAACGGTTGCTCCTCTAGCCACATGAAGTCATCATGAACTTTGCTCAGAACAAACTTGACCCACTGGGGTTTGAACACACGGGGATAGATTAGGGCTTCAGTTAATCCCTTGATCTTAATGTGCTCAAACTTGCTATCCAATTTACCATCGGTGCACAATTCATCATATGTGTCTTTGATTTCAACATGACCGAGTTCTTCAACATGACATTTGGTGAAGAATCTCACATCCTCGACTAATAACACTCTATCCGGGATGAGCGAAAATGCGGTTTTGTCATCCAGTTCAGATGCAACTTTGGGAGTTAAAGAGTATTTTAGTGAGGGCTTTTTAACATTCTTAACAATGATGGGATCTTGGATCTTAGGTGCCATTTGTAGATTTCAGATAAAAACTAACAAAAGATCCTAAGGGTTTGAGGATTTTCAAACGACAGATGCTTCACACTTAGCAGATAATAACAACTTGATAAGATCGGTAAACCAAATTAACAATGCATTGAGATTAATGTAAATACCTTGAATTTTGCTTTGTAGGAGGTTTGATCACCTTAGATTTGCTTTGCTCTGCTCTCTCGAAAACTTGGTAAGTGAAAATGACTACGTAAATGCTTTAAGTACACAATATACCTTATCGGGCTCCGTGTGGGTTAGGTCAAAAACATTAAATGCACTCGGTTCCACTAAACTTTCTTCCTTTTTTTTTTGCGCTTTAACCGAGTAACCAAACTTCCTTCATTTACCGACTTGACAGGTTTCCTGTATTCACCGACTTGACAGGTTTCCTGTATTCACCGACTTGACAGGTTTCTTGTATAGTGCTCCAAAAGACTTTGATAGAACTACTACATCTTAATTATGCAGATTTTGAATTAATTACATATTAAAATAGGAACTGTTAAGATTTAACCTTGAGAGAATGCAGTCCCTTGATACCTTTACCGATTAATTTGGAATAGGAGCACCTAACTCGATAGGTAAGGTGCTTTCTTCATTTGACACAATTTCCTTCTTTTTCCAAATCATCTTTAATTTTTCTTTTATTTCCTTAGTGTCTTTTCTAGGTTGATCTCTGCAATCTCCACCCAAGTGTCCAACTTTGTGACAATGAAAACATTCCATACCAGGATTTCTCCATGATCTTCGGTTGTTCATCCCAAACCTTATAAAGCACTTGGCACTTATATGTCCATATCTTCCACAACATTCATACCATATCCTTGTATTGTAATCCCATGGTACTGCAACATATTTTCGGTTAAGATCTCTGTGGGTTCGGTAGCTTCCAGTATTTGCTCGATGTGCATACCACATATAGTTCTTTTGCTTGTACCAAAACTTCTCGGTACTATGTCCATATCTATTGTAGTTTTTACAAAACCCTTTGAATTTTGCCTTCTGATAATTGTTAATAGACTTTGTCCTACATTGATTAGATGTGTGACCATATTTATTGCAATTGTAACAATAACTATTGGACTTAGTGACATTCAGTTGCTTACCTTTTCTGATTTGGCACATGTTGGCAATGTGACCTTGATTTCCACAGTAGTTGCAAATAGGCTTCTTTCTTTTGATGTTCTTCTTGATTCCAGCTTGCTTTGATGATTCTCCTCTCTTGGTAGTATGGATTCCCTTCTTGGTAGAGTCTTTTCCTTTGTAATCGAGTCCTGCATCTTTGTTGGGTCGTCTTGTGTTCAGTTGCTCATCCAACATCTTTGATGCTTCATAACTCTTCTTCAGTGTTTCTTTGGATTTCATCTTTGTTTCAAGTTCATTGGTCAACCTTGATACTTCAAGTCTCGATGCTCGATTCTCATCATCTTTTAGATTTGCTTCATGATGTGCATAACCTAGTTGATCTGACAGGTTTTGTTGAATTCCAGTCAACCTTGTGATTTCATCATTGTTATCAGATACTAAGGCTTCAAGTTGTTGTTTCTCTCTTTCTAGATCTCTTACTTTATCCTCGGCTGTCCTCAATGCATCAAGATTTTCAGTCATCTGTGTGCTAAAATGTTCATGTTCTCTTTTCATTGCTTTTAGTTGATCAACCAGTGCTTTGTTCTTTTATTTCAATACTCCAATCATTTCTTTAGTCTCTTCAGATATACTGTTCTCAGATGATGTCTCAATTTGTTCCACTAACTCTTGAGAGTCCTGCAAATCATCAGATAATCTTCTTCTCACTTTCAGAGATTTTTGCATTTGCCTTTGCATGTCTGCTATCACTTGATTAACATGATCCAACTCTTCTTGCAGATACACAATCCTTTGAGATTGTTTATAGCCTTCCATTGATAAGATCTTTCTCTCTAGGCAGTTAAACCCTTTTCCAAGATTGTAGCTCTAATACCAATTGTTAGGCCCAATATGGAAAGCTAATGTACTGAGAGGGGAGGGGTGAATCAGTACTTCAAAACTTTTCTTCAACAATAACTTTACTGTTAAGCATAAACTGAATAATGCAGTAACATATTATAATGCTAAAACAAATAGATAACAATCATACATGATTCACTCCATAACACATATATTTTGGTTACGCAGAAACTCTTGGTTAGAGAGAAAAACTGTGGTGGGGATGGCACCCACAACTTCACTACTGCAATAATAAAGGTTGATTGGTTAGAGCTACATGTTTAGCTATTTCTGATAGCTTACCCTGTTAGGAGTATCAAGATCTGTTAGATCTACCTTGCTAAAGGATTTTACAACACTTAATCTAAATGCTGCACTTGGTTAGAGGCTTTACAATTTATAGACTTGATTAGAGTCTTTTACCCTGTTAAAGGTTTCTCTTACAACTTCAAAATATTACAATAAAATCATTACAAATATCTGCAACTTTACATATGGAATGTTATAGCAGATTCTATGTGCTCAGAATAAGATTACCTTGCTTATAGCATACCTCGGTAACCCATATAGTAACTCGGTAAACCCTTCTATTTACTCTATTCTTTGACTGTTCTCTGAAATCCTTCTCGGTGACCTTTGTGTCTCTATAACAGTCATAACACTTAGTGCTTTCACATGTCTTGCTTCATATATTTCTATATCTTCCTTTCTGTCATGCTACATGTATGTGTGTGATCTTAATCCATGTTGTATAAATAGATCTCTTATGTTGGTGATCCATTCATTGCTTTGATCTTACAAACATGTTTTATCGAATGAATAACCATGCAAAGTATTTCATTGGTTAGATGACCTCGAAATCATACACAATCTTTAAGTGCAATTTGCAATGTGATAACGGTTCTATGTTCCTTGATCTTGTAACACGTTTTCATATGTATGTCCAGGTTCAATGAATCTGGTAACACATTTCACTCGGTGTATATCAACTCGGTGTGTCATCTTTTCTGTTTGGTAGACATGGAATGATACTCGATAGACAGCTCGGTGCATATTGGGCTCTGTGACTACTTTCTTCTATAACCGACTAGACTGTGCATACCGACTGAATATTTCGGTAGAGATAACCAACTAGAGTATATAGAATAACTTTGAACATAAAACTAATGGCAACTTGATAAGTAGTAACATGATTCACCCCCCCACCCTCTCAGTGTTCTTGGATCCCAACAATTGGTATCAGAGCCTGGTGCCTCAGAGTAAGTCTAACATCTTGAGGAAGATCCTGTATCTGGAATCTATGGAGATAAGTTTAAGGAAGGAAATTCAAGTAGCACTTGAAGACTATGATGCTGAAAGATTGAAGAACATGAAGATGCAAGATGAGTTGAGATCTACAAAGGAATTCATTTTTACTTTGTAGGAGAGGCTGTCATCTGTTCAAGCTAAAATGAAGGAACTTTTACAAAGTCAGGATGATGAAGAGAAGGATGCCCTTAAGGAAAAATGTCAGAAGCTGAGTTAGGGGAATATTGTCATGAAGAATGAAATGCAAGCCCTAACTATGAGGACATCCAAGGAGATTGAAGATCGGAAGAAGAATCCAAAAAATCTTGCTATATCTTTGAAAGAAAGGTCTAGGGAATGCATTAGGTTGGGGCATGAGAATGATGTGTTGAGAACTGAATTGGTGCAATCATAGAATAATGAGAAAGAATTGGAAAGAGTGATAACAGTCCTAAGAGGAGATCTGGATGTTGCAAATGAATACAAAGATAAGTTCAAGGTTAGTTCTTCTAAGCTTGATGAATTATTGAAGGATCAAAGAGACACCAGAGACACTAGAGGTCTTGGATTTGAGCATGGAGAAAGCTCCAGTACTACAAATGAGGATAATACATCCAATCAGAAGGTCAATCGGAATCAGAGGTCACCGGTAAGACAACCCAATGCACATAAATTTAATGGTAGATGCTTTGTTTGCAATAAATTTGGTCATATGGAAAGACATTGTAGAAATAGAGCAAATCAGAATAATAATGCAGTTCCTGGTCAGTGTTCAAATTGTAAGAAGTATGGTCATAGGACAAAATATTGTAGAATGAATGTGAAATGTCATGCATGTGGAAATTTTGGACATATGGATAATCAATGCAGGTCAAGGAATGGTCAAGGTTACAGTAAAGCAATTCAGAAGAATAATGTCACTTGTTATGCATGCAACAAAGTAGGACATATTGCTAAATTTGGCAGAAGCAAGAACCTACCAGCAGGAAGTGATAAATCTAATGAGAAAGGAAAGCATAAGGTTGATGACATTCAAAAGGAGCATGAGAAGAAGTGGGTTATGAAGTCTGAGGCTCAATTGACAGAATAAATTGTCCCAAATGTTCATTTGGTTGAAGGATATACCCTGGTTACTCAATTGGCAGAGCAGAGTGTTCCTGCACCGACAAGAAACTCATCCGGTAACTAAGGCATTTTCCTTAGGGGGAGGCAAATTGATGACAGATCTTGCATTGCCCCTGGTAGTGGTCTGAAAGCCTATTTCAAATCTTTGGAGAAGTCAGTTTGAAGGTTAACCGACAAATATTTGTTGGATCTTGGATCTAGTTTTACATATTGTAGAGAATTGTGGAGAGCTCTAATGTCAAGGTGGAAGAGAAATATAGATCAAATCTGAGCGAGAACTGGCAGTGGAAATTGTCTCAACTGAACCGGTAACACCTTTACTAGAACCATATGCTGAACCAGTTACTTCGACAGTATTAGAAAATCAAACAGTAACTGAAGATCAGGGAAGAGGAACGGAAAGTTAGAAGACTCCTAGGTATGTAAGGCTGAATCATTCAGAAGATCAGATAATTGGACAACAAGAAGGTTGGCAGCTGATGAGGTATGCTTAATTTCTTTAATTGTACCAGCATCAGTATTTGAAGCTTGTAAAGATGAATGTTGGATGAAAGCTATGGAAGAATTAGATCAGTTAGAAAAGGACAACACATGGACTTGGATGCTATTGGAACTAGGCTTGATTGGTTTGCAATGGATATTCTCAGAAGGAAGGAATTGATTATGTTGAATCATTGCTTCGGTAGCTAGGATTTTCAGATATTTTCAAGGATTTTCTGGTATGGTTTGTGTTTTATGATGACCTTACACTTTGAGGATGTTCATATGCGGATTGGCATAAAGATATAGGTAATCAGATAGGCTCATCCGATGAAGCTTTCTTTCATGGAAAAAAACTTGTTTTATGGATCATCAAGATGCAGTCATGTACTTCCTTATCTACTGTTGAATCTGAGTATGTTTCAGCTACTACTAACTGTACACAAGTTCTATGGATGAAGCAAATGATGAAGGATATAAAGATGGATTGTAATGTACCAATAGTTATTCACTGTGATAACTCTGTTACTATTGTCATATCAAAGAATCTGGTATTTCTATCAAATATATTTTTCTGAAGTAGTAGGTGGAAGCAAATGAAGTCATATTGGTTTGAGGAATCATTTGAGCATTTAAGAGACAAGTTGAGGTTTTTTGCCCCTGCAGTAGAGACACGAGTGGTGTTGATTTGTATTAGTTCGGTAGGCATTATCAGAACTATTATTCATTCTGGATTGATGTGGTGATGCTACTACTCAGGGGGAGTAGTTAGTCTTGTGATTGAGTGGTTCATGATTTTGCTTTGATATTTATGTCAGATTCTTGGCATTGATGTCAAAGGGGGAGATATATTCATGGGAAAAACTTAAGGAGTTATATACATTAGGGGGAGAGATATTTATGTGTAAAACAGAGCTTAATAGAGATATCAGTCTAAGGGTGAGATTATTGGCACAAGGAGGAGGAACAAAATTTCAGATTGGTTGTATCCCATTGAGGGAGTTTGGTTCAGGTCAATGGATGGTTAATTGGTACAGAACCTCATTTTCATATCATTTTGTGGGAGATTGTTGGTTGTCTTCCATTGGGGGAGAATTGTTTGGCATTTCTTGGCACTTGGATGTTTTTCACATCTAGTGTTGCCATCAATGCCAAAGGGGGAGATTGTTGGCAATTTGGAGGAATTGATTATGTGTTGCATTGATGTTTGTCATTAATGATAACACCGACTACTCTAGTTGCTTTGGCTGTTTACCGATATCTGATTGGTCCTGTTAGGATGATTGGTTTCTGGTTGGTAAGATCATGTTGATCTGGTATGCTCTGGTATGCTTTGGTTTGTGGAATTGGTTTGGATTGGTTATTCATTTGTTCCTGATGTGTATCACATTTAGTTGGTTTGGGATTTGATGATCCAAAAGATATCACTTGTTCTAGTAAGTCTTTTGGTTACCAGTAAGGGTTTTACCGACAGAGCTTTGTTCAAGATCTTTTGATATTATACATAAGTGGTGTTGGTGCGGCTTCTAGAATGTTATCTAGATGTTGATGGTTATCATGTTCGTGTTCCAGTTGTTCGTGGTGTTTCATTTGGCTTATGGCGAGCTATTATAGGTCTGGTGGTTATTCTGCTAGGTTATGGACCGGTTTATGTAACGTGTGGGTTGATGTATTACCGGTTGGATTCATTGATTGGATTATGTTGTTTTAGTCTTAGGCTGACTTAGTTGATCATTAGATTGCGGGTTTAAGTTAAGAATTTATTGTATTATCTTTTAGGTGGCCGACCTAATTATTTAGGTTCTGGGTTTGTATATATATGTGTATGATCTCATTGTAGATTATGGTATGGAAGAGAATAATGTAATATTCATTGAGCAGAGGATTTGGTCAATCATAGGTGATCAAATTGGGTTTGTGGAAGAGGTTTAAGGCCTCTGGTATTGAGCTTAACCAGAACTATACTCAGGCATGGGAGATGTTATACTTGCAGTTCAATTTTCATTCTGGATTGTTGTCCGATGTTTTCTGTAGTCAGTGAGACTCCTTTTGTGATGAGCTGTGTGCTCTAGGCTATTGGCCTTCCTACATGTGCAGGCCGCTTATTGTAATATTTATTCATTTGATCAGTGGATAGATATTGTGGGTCTCCAATCCCACCATGGTTTTTCCTCTTTGAGGTTTTCCATGTATAAATTTGTGGTGTTATGGTGTTCATCTTTGTGGTTGCATTGTTTATTACTGTTATATGCTTTTATGTTTACCAGTTGCTGAGCTGTTGTATTAATAAGGTTAAATTTCTCCCCTCTGGTAGAAAACTGATTCACCCCCCCCCCCCCCCCCCCTCCTCTCAGTGTTCTTGGATCCCAACATATTTGATACTAATATTGTTTACCTATAGAAACTTCCATTACCTATTCAACTAGCCATTATTCCAAACCCTACTAATCCTTCACCACATCCACTAGGAACTACTTAGATACTAGCCTTGCCAACACCTAATCCTAAAAGTAAACCTATTCAACAGGCTTATGCCAATGAATGTTGTTCAGTATCCTAGCTATCTCATTGACATTATCAACATGCACCTTCACTTAAGTAAAACATTACCCACTCCTATGTTGCCATTAATCACATAAATCCCCCTTAAGGAACTTTTTAATAGTGTTATATCTCAACCAAAGCAACCCATCTAGCACAATGAGCATAAAAAAGCTTACCATTTGTTGGTTAATAGATTTGTCACTTCTATTTTATACTCTTTAGACCATGTCAATGACAATTTGACCAATAGTTGAGTTGCTTGTAATGGTATTTATACTTGCTCTCTGCTTTTTTTACAAGGTGCAACTACGTTCACATAATATACAATGAATGGAAACAAAGGGTGTGCTTTTCACCAGAAAGCAGAAAAGGCAAACCAACACCTACCCATAACCATGAAAGTAGATGTAGAAGATTGATTTTATAATGAAGTGAATGAAGTGAATTTAGATAAATGATACAAAGTTTACTTATTCCACACTCACAAATGATATCCAAGGAAAGAAAGAGCAGTAAAACCCTTTAACAGATGGATTAATCCAAATTCAAAATTTCAAAATTAAATACATACACAGTCAGTTATAGCAAGATGACACTATAAAGTAATTACAAAGAAACCCAATTTGTTACAATTTAAAGAAAAAGTTTTAAAATTCAAAGATTCAAAAACATCTTCATAATTCCTTCCATATCAAAATATTAGTTCATAGATTCAATATCATGTTAGACACAATGCACCACTGAGAGGGGGAGGGGGTGAATCAGTGGTTCTCAAATCTTTTCCCTTTAGCTATCCTATGCGAGCATATCGGTTATTAGATCTAACTATGAATAGATTTACCGATTAGTGAGGAGACTAACTCAAATGCAAACACTCACAAGGGGACATCACATAACACCAACATATATGAGGAAAACCGAAGATGGGAAAAACCTCGGTGAGCAATGTTGCTGGAGTCTACTGCTCCAATCCAGCCTCACAATGAAAACACTGTTACAAAGTTTAGGGCACCAACCCAAGCAGAACCAACCCCTGACTTTATGGGCTACAACCCAAAGGAGCTACAACCCCTGCCTTTAGGGCACCTACCCAAGGAGCACCAACCCCTGACTTTATGGGCTACAACCCTTGCATCGAGCTACAACTCAATGTTCTTAAAGTAAACTTCAATTACAATAGTAGTTATCTTGTTACAAGTGAATCTTGCAACCATTTCATATACCTTACTCTATCGGTGAGATACCTTCTTTGCTATACTAATTCACTCTTCTACTGGTAAACTCTACCGGTACACCTCATCTCTTCTTCTTCTTTGCTGGATCTCCTCCTCACTGCTCTACACTTTACCAGTGCTGAACTTTGCAGGTTCTATTTATGCCTTCTCTGCAACTTCCTTCTCTTCTGCTCTACTGGTATGAACACTACCGGTTCTTCTCTCCTACCGGTTGAATGCTTCAACCAGGTTCTCCCTCACTCTCACTCACTTCTCAAATGCTCATTGAGCACTTGGCTGATTTTCTCTTACATGCAGAATTAATACACTTCGCAGCAACACAATATGTTTCTTCTATTCAGTAGCACCTTACTATCTCTTAGGCTTGCATATTTATAACCCAGACTTCCCGCCAAAAACCAATTCAAACATGGCACCTTAGGGTTTTCTCCACTAATCAAAAGGCACATTGAATCCAATCAGATCTGATCGGATCACTACTCTGTGATGACTGTCTACATATTTCTGCCAATATCATGTCTTCCAAAACACGTCATACTTCTTCAAAAACTTGCAACCAATCTGTCGGCTTTTCTCAGTCAAACACCATATATGGCCCAGCTGTCTCCTTCGCCTACTTCGATCCGCATAATCAATCTATCCTGGATCTCGAGCCGCACAACTTTGCAACTCTACCTCTAGCTTTGTAGTCACCATTAATGTTGGACCAATCACAACTACCTCTTTGACACCAGACATCACCGTCCTCTGCACATTCGCCACCTCAGCTCCGCATGGCATCGCGGTTACTATCCTCCTCATCACACTACTCTGTCGGTTTAGCTTGGTCACCAACCACACACATAACTAGTATGCCCATGCCGGTTCACCAACCCTACCAGCACTAACCACCTTGCCGGTTGTCCTTCTTGTCATGACCTTTTCTAATCTGCCAGTGTAACCCTTATGTCATCACTTCACCACTCTGTTGGTTTCTCACACTCTAACGGTTACCTCACCATGTATGCACTGTGCTGAACTACCGGTGGAGCACTCAAACTGGTCTCCAGACATGTCAATCCAAAACATGCACATTCTTATCAGGTAGGAGTCTTCAACACTTGCACCTTGTCCATATTACCGATGGGGTTTCATACTAGTAACCACTCTTGATGACACCATGTCATCAACCTTCAACGAACTCCATCTTTATTAGGTGAGAACCTTATCTTCCTTGTCTCTTCTTAGATGTTTCACCGGTTGACATAACATGCCAATTATCACCAATGCAGATACCTGTAAATGTGTCTGTTGATGGGAAACATACTTTCCTTCTTGCTGGTGAGACACATTGATGACACCAAGTCATCACACTCCAACTGTTTTACAACAACCTACCTTCAGTATCTAGGTATCCCATGTATATTCTTGCAAACTTACTAGCATTATTCTTCATCAAACCGGTTCTCCTCTCATCTGGTTTGTCAAGATGACAAACACACCATCTCAACTCCTTATTCTTCCACTTGTACAACTGGTCTTTACATTCAATTACTTGTCTATCTCAGGGAATCATTTTGCTCGTCCAAGTGAGACTTTGCCAGAGGGAGGATACATCATCCTCACGACATATGTCATCCTGCAAATAGAGGGAACATACTTTTTCAACCTATCACCTAGTCTGGGAAACCTTCTTCATCCAGTGGGAGACCTGCTAGTTATCCTTACATTAGCAATCTGGTGGCCTGCTCATACTTCTACTTCTCCTCTGGTGTTGATGTGAACCAAATAGTATTCTGCCACTTCAGCATAACCAATGCTCATCATGTAATCTCCTCATCTTGGTTGTATGCACCACCATATCAACATCCCTTTTTTAGAGTGGTCACATCATTGTACATCAAACATACCGGTACATGCCAGTTCTTCCTTCTACATGAAAAAGGTCACCTGGTTGTCACCAATGATAACACATCAACTCTTCTCCCATACCGGTCCATCTTCTATTCCAGTTGTCATCAAACTTCTAATGCCAACAACCTCTCGTTCACTAGTTGACATCAATGTCAGTGATACTGGTAACATCTTATACCGGTTGACATCAATGACAACACAATGCCAACATTTCATATACCATAAAACTGTGTAGAAAACTAAGTTATGTTGTCCTTCCCCCTCCCTTTCCTTATCTATACTATCATCTATTTATACTAAAAATCTCCTTTTTTCATTTCCAAGAAACGGTTTATTTCACAGTAACCGTCTTTGAAAATGACTGCCTTTAAACATATTTAAAGAAAACTAAATTTTCATAAAACCCTATTAAAAACACTAATCCTTGCATTATAAATAACTACTAGCTTTACACTTCTTCTTCATTAGGTGTCAGGTTCTGACTTGCAATTTGATTGTCAATCCTCTCAGCCTTTGTCTCCTCTTCGATGAGCACCTAGAGGACGACTGAAAACTCATCTTCATCTTCTATAAGCTCTTGAGCAAGGTCGGTCAAGACAAAAAAGATGTCGTCCTGCATGTGCTCTACATCTAGCTGAATCATGGATCCCTTTCCTTTAAGCACCATGTCTAAACAACTAATTACCAGGTCTCCTTCTAGCCACAATTTCTTCTTCCAAATGCTATTCGTGATTTCTATCTTGTTCTGCAATCTTTTCTAGTAGAGCGATAGTTTTTCTACATTTAGCAAATTTAGTTTGTGGTTTCCATGGAAGAGACCGCAATCCTCGGATAATATTCCCTTGCTCAGTTGCTAGCTAATTTAGGTCTGGATTGTCAAATGACAGCTGACCATCAAGAGGGAGAACCATCTGGGACAAATAATCTCATAATGACATGCGTTACTCTGATCAGCTCCTAAAGGTGGTGCATTAAATTTCCTATGAAAGACGATAATATCAAGTTTTACGACCTGCGTCGCCACCTTTATGTGCTTCCAACTATTTAATATGTCATTAATAACAGTACTTGCAATCTTTCCTTGATATGTTTATTGGAATTAGAGAATTTCATGGCGACGAGTTGAGTCGGAACCGTGATGACCCCAAAATAAGGTTCCGCCGTATCAAGGATTCACTGCTTAAGAAAACAAGGTTAGTCTGTATGGATCGCTTTACAAGGTGGTGGCGCCTGAGAATCGAGGCAGGATCTTTGGATCGCATAGTTGTGAGAAATCAAAACTCCACAACCAACGACTGGGACTTCAAGTTTTTTAGAAACTTTAGACCAAGCGATCACAACAAAGAAACTAAAGAAACAAGTAAGATAGTCAAGAACTTATAGAAACTCATAACCCCGTGACATAGTTATGATATATAAGGGACAAGAGACTGGGTTTGAAAACACATAAAAACCATGATTCGAGACTTAGATTATCAAGCCAAAAATAAGGTTCATGATGCGGGGGCACACAAAGACTTGAAAAGTAAAAAAGCACAAGGCTTGGATGATACCATTGCAAACCCTCCATTTCCAAAGAGGTTGGAGAAGTTAAGAAGTATGAACCTCAACTAGAATCTGACTTCTTAGAGCAATTAAAAAATGCTTTTGTAAAAATTCTCTTGATTCAAGCTATCAAAGATGTTCCAATCTACAACAAAATAATTAGGGAATTATGTCTTAAAAAGACAAGAAGAAAAAGAAAAGACCCCTAGATTGTCCATGTTATGGCACAATTGGTACACATCATGTTGGAAAGGGTGCTTGTCCCAAAGTATTCATATCCAATTAGTCTAGTTGTGGATGTAACCATTAATGAAACTCTAATACATAATACTTTAATTGATATAGGAGAAACTATTAATGTCATGAATAGAAAAACTCCAACTATCTAATCAAAGTTCTACCCCTATAATACTCGAATTAGAAAATAGTTTCACTGTTAAACTTGAAGGAGTCATTGGAGACCTAGTCATCACACTAAACTCTTAAGAGTACACTATAGATTTTATGGTTTTTCAATCTAAAGCTTACTTAGGAGGATACCCACTTATTTTGGATTGTCCATGGCTAGCGACTACATATAATTTTAGACGACTGCAAGTCTAGGACATAATAATCTCTAATGACAATGTGACAAAGAAACTAGTCTTTTATCCTCCTACATAACCTTTCATTGAGATGGGCCAACTAGTCTAGCCATATCTTGATGATAATTATTTAAATGTCTTATAGACACCAATGACCATAGAAAGGACCCTCATGCTTCAATCACAAGATGAGGATACAATAATTTCTAACATCATTCAAAATAATTATGAAAGGGACTAGCAACAAATGTCTTGCTTACCCTGCTTATCTTGCCCACTTCATCTAATACTTTCTACAACACCTTTCACAATTTATCTAAGTTCTGTTATATGCTTGCTTTATAAATTGTTGCCTCATAACTACAACATCATTCTTAAATGTTGCCTTCATGACAACCCTGAGTAGGCAAGTGGAGATAACACCGTGTAGATCTCTCAATGTCAACATTCAACTAAACAAAAAGCAACAAAGAAAGTTGATCTTTATGTTATAGACTCACAATACAATATTTTCTTGGGACTCTCATGACATGAAAGGTATAGATCCTACCTTGTGTACCCATAGGATATACATATAGGAGAATTATCGACCAATTAGGCAACCTCAATGAGGATGAACTTTGTTGTCCATAAAATAGTAAAGAATGAGCTATAGAAGATCTTAGATGTTGGCTTCATTTTTCCCTATCTCAAATAGCCACTGGGTCTCACCTTTGGTCATAGTCCTAAAGAAAAGAGGTAAATGACAAGCTTGTGTGAACTACAACAAACTAGATTCATCAACAATGTCACAACCTAAATTCCTACTCTCCATTATAATATTATTTTGATTATTTTAAAGGGAAAAAAGAATTGCAATTATTGATTTATTTTGGATATAATTTTATTATCAGTGTATTTATGAAATGATTATTTCCTTATTTTCAAAATTTAGAAGTTTGAGAATCTTCTTTAGAGATTGTAGTTACAACTTGTTAATGGGAAGACATTTTGTAATGTTTACCTTAACAAGAAGCCAAAGATAGCATGCAAGAATGAGAATGAATGCATGCAAACTTTGAAGAAGGAGTTACTTCATGAAGAGCTTAATATATCCAAGGCATTATGCTTTGTATGGGGTAAATTGCATAGAGTAAAGTTGTTTGAGATTGATTTTTTTTTCACCATTTTATAAAGGTGGGTATTCCTCGAAATAAATAGAGGAGGAGGTGTTGAGAACTATAAAATCGATTTGCAAGATTGAATGAATGAATGTGGTTTTAATAATGTCCATGAGACCAAACAACCTATGGGACCCATAGGTAACTAGCAAAGAAAAACATGCAAAGCCCAAAACATTGTGCCTACTAAATCTCCTTTTCCTTCTACATCTGGGATCTTCTACTATGTACCTTGATTAGGAAATCTGCAACTCTTGTTATCTTTTCTTCTTCAAATAGATTACTCAAGGTGTTTACATTTAGTGTCTCAATATAGTTGATCCGAATATCCTTGTAAGTTGGACACTCCATGATGTAATGCCATTCTGTCTCCACCACTCCAAATCAATTCACATGAAGAAATGGAAGATCGTGCATATAGTTAATGTTAAACATTCAAGGGATTGATGGGGATGTTCACGTCAAATCCAGTAGATGCATATGATCGATAGCATGTGGTTGTGCCATCACCAAAACAAGGGAGAATACAACGGATCACTAGTGGATGGAATAGTTTTTGAGGGTCCTAGGTAAGACAACTATGAATTCATACTAAAGTCCATTGAAATGTTTTCATAAGATTAGTGACTTCTTTATTTGTTGAAGTATAGGTAACTATTGCTTGGATGCTTAAACCAAGTTCTGGTCATTCTTTATGCCACCATATCGCCTAGGTTACACCATCATTGTAAGAAAGATCCATATTATGATCGTGAAAAGTTTGTTGATGTAAGTCAGTCATATTATTCTCCTAGAGATCCACATGCACCTCACTTGTATATATATTGGTTTCAAAAACCAGAGATGGAGTTTTTCAATTGATACTTGATAAGGTTATGCTTATCATGCCAATGAATTTTCCTTAAGTTCTTAATATATATGTGTTCCCTTTTGTAATAGTTCTCCATTGTGCATACATGTCTTTTGTGGCCCAAATACCATGTTGATTTCATGCCATGATAAATTAGAAGTATGATTAAGAGGTTATTCAAGAGTTTGATAGCATATTTTGCTAGTTTTAAGACTAATATTTGAGATCTCTATTGTAGCAGCTTTTCCAAGTAAGATTCCATGCAATAATGTTTTAGAATAATCAAGAAAATCATCAATAAGAAATGAAATCAAAATTCTGTATAGAGTTTAGCTTAGAATTTTTTTCTTTCCATTAGCCTTTTGTTTAAAAAATTAAGCAGGAATGTATAGGTTATAAAGGTATAGTATAAAAGCAAACAACCCTAACAAGTTTATTTTAATGGCTAATAAATAAGATATAGGAAAGGGATGATATATTTGAAAGGCATAAATTATTAGTTAATAGTTTTTGATATATCTAGCATACCTTAGTTTAACATAATATTAGCATAATTTTTTAATGTTAATAGAGTTATATTAATCAAGATTGAAGAGTATGTACAATAGAAGAAAAGGGAATATTCTAAGTATTTGTTAGATATTTATTTATGAAGATTATTAAGATATCGTTAATCTATTCTAAAATAGTGAAGGTATAGCTTGCTCTTTTACTAAATTCCTTTTACTTTAAAAGTAAGTGAGTCTAATCATCCATGTGTCAAATATGTGAACATTAGCATGGGTGTCCATTTACAAAAAAGAAAATAATTCATCACTTCATTATTTCTCCTTATCACCCTCTGCGGTTCTTCATTTCAATTACACTTCTTGACTAGTGTTCTTTATTGCATGATAATATGGGTTATGATGTTGAAACAATTAGTGTTTTATTATCCCATTTAGGGAAATGAAGATTATTTATTAGGTTTAGAATTCCTATAACTAAATCAAGTAAATTGTTTATCATAATTTCATAAGTGTTGGTATTTCAAGGATATCATACGAACTATGTCAATGTTACCTTAGAATCTATAAAGAGTAAGGGCACTACGAGTTTCTAAATGTAAGAGTATAATCTTAAATATAAATGGTTAAAGGCATCTTTTTCTAGTGATTTATCATAGTTTAAGTTATTTGAAAATATTTCTTTTAATCTTATCATTGTGAAATGACTCTTGAATTAGTTATTATGTATATCACTTTAGTTTATTTGTGAATGATTTACTTCTCAAATCTTTTTATGGTCACAATGTATACATTAATTAAGATTATTGTCTTATTGAATGTAACAAATAATGAACATTATGAGAATGATGATGCTTCATCTTCCAATAGAATGTTTTTTTATTATGTATGCTTTGTGCATCATGTGTTTCAATGTGTCTTGTGTTACTAAAAGACTCTTTGTCTTCAAGAGTTGATGTATGCTTAAATTCTTGTGTCTTCAATGCGTTTTCTGTGCTTTTGGATAGTGTCGACTATGCAGGAATAAAGAAGGATAGATTATACCCTATATCTATCTATTAAAATGACTTAAAAGATGCTTTGGCCAAAGCTTTGTTGGGTAATAAATAGGTTCAATACCAAAGATTGTGAAAATCAATATCTATCTAATAAATTACTCAAAGGATGAGATTAAAGACTTGTATAGCAGCAACATGAAAATCTGAAACTCATATGCAAATATGAAAATTAAGTTTCCTTAATTGTGGAAAATCAAAGATTAGATCATTTTTCTTTATGATGCCAAAAACCAACTTGTTAACCATGCTTAATAAACCTATCTCATGTGAACTTATAACAATAATAAATAATGAATAACTTCAGCATAAGATAGCAACATTAAGGCATAAATCAACAACATAATATCCTCACATAACATAGGATTTACGTGGATGAACCCATCTCTTAATAATGGGTTTTTTTGGGTGTTCCTTCAATGATACCTAAATTTCTTAAGCTTCCTATTAGATATTGAAAATCTATGATTACCCCTATTTTTAAACCCTTGGCATCTTCAACATTTTGAAGACTGCATCCTTTGATCATGACTATTTGGATTGAAGGGACCTTTGCTAACCTAATCTTGACCATGTTGAAAAACATTTGTTTGGATTGAAGGGTCCTTTGCTCTTGAATGCAACCCTAAAGAGAAGCTTGTTTGTTTAGGTTGAAGGGACCTCTGCTAACAGGAATATTATTAGGGTAAGTTAAAATATGTACTTGAGATAAAATTTCTTTGATAGACAAATGGGGCTTAGTATGAACATTGTTTTTGATAAATTCAGATGCATTCTATTCATTGCACTTCTAAAAAAAACTCTTGTTTGAACTAGGATTTCAAAATTGTCCATTGGGGGCCAGCCACAAAATACAAACCTCATCTTCCCATACTCTCACATTCAATCATACTTGAATATAGAGTGTTGTAGTTTTTTTCTTCTTGGATTCTCTTGATTTAATTGAATATAAACTCTTGCAGTTAGAATTTATTTTAATATATGATAGAGGGTGTACTTTATATAGGGTTCAAAAAGTGTTTTTGAGTTTAGGCTGACATAAATTGTTCAAGTACAAAAATTGAGACTAAAGTCAAATTGTGAAGGCCAACATTAGTAATGGTTGCAATTTTGGGGAATTTTTGGGGGACGTGATTAGAGGCCACCCTAGTCCCACCAAAATAGGGTCTCCAAAAGGGAGTCATGAGTGTCGGGGTTTGTGTTGTTAGAACATGTCCTAATTTAAGTATTTGATGATAGTTAAATTACAATATTAATAATAAAGATTTAATGTATAATAGGGCCCAAATAGGCTTAAATAATTGTAATGGTGTAAATTTGTAATTAGGGTTTCAATGATAGAACCAAAAGAAATCCCAAATTGACCATTACAAAAGAAAAGAGGGGTGAAACTAATAGATCTAGCCTCAATCCCACTAAGGAAGGGTTGAGAATTTTGATTTGATTCACTTAGGTTAGGGTTTTACCTCCTCTTTCCCAAGGATTGAATTGGATTTTTGACAATTGCGGCAAAATAGGTGATAATTGAAGTATTCTAACAAGAACAGTAAGCTACAAATGTCCCACAGAGCCACTAACATGGATCTAAGCAAATTAAGATGTGTCAGATATGTTCCTAGAAGTTCAACCTGATTTTTTGGGGACTAGGTAGTATCAATTCGCCATGGTCCTTCAAATTTTCTATCATTGAAAGTTGGACCTATTCATCTCTGTGAACTTAATCGATCCTCCAAGTATAACTTTGTACCTATATCTTGCACACAGAAATAAAGGAAAATATGTCGAGGATAGGAGTTTGCCTAAGTCAAACTCCAGTTTAGGAATTAAACTTGAATGAAATAATGTAAATGGTGAATAAGTATACCTTAGTTTTGCAATTATTGATGATGACGTTATACTCTTTGAATGTAATCACAAATATTGAATGTAATGGTTTGACAAATACATGGACACGAAAAACCCTAATCATACATACATGCTTGCACAAGATTGATTTAATTTTGCTCCACAATGCTTGAATTATGAATATCTAGGCTTGAAGATCTCTGAAAATGTTTGATGATGAATGCTTCACATATGCATGAGTCTTAGATTGATTAGCTTCCTTATATGAAATAGATTAATAAAATGTCTTTATATAGGGTTCCCTAGGTAATTTACTGATTAGGTCGACCTCCGACGATCATGTGTAGCCATGGGGATCAATTTCTGATGGGAAGATACAACACCTACCCCAATTGAAATCAGGGCCCCATTGAGATGGACCATGGCATTTTAGGGCAACATGGTTTAAACCAAGGCATTCCATGCTCTTGTCCCTCTGCAAACAGGAACAAGATAATGCACAAGGGGGAAGGGTACCTCACCATGGAACCCACCAATGGGTGTTCATGGCCTCAAAGCTAGAGAATTGGGTGGAATCAGACCTAGAGAGGGGATGAGGATAGGATATGCTAAAGTGGGGGCACACACATGAGGTGTAAATTGGAGTAGTGATAATTTACAACACTACATTTAGCCCCTAATTTAACAAGAGTATGAGCTTATGCAAATGCTTGTGGTAAAATAGATGAAAGATGAGAGAGAGGAACAATTAGGAGCGAGATCACAAGGAAATAAGACATCACTAAATTTGAGGAACTAAGCCCCAATCTTAGGATCTTAACTCACACAATCACATGCAAGGGCACACAAAACAAGAAAAAGACAAAAAGGCAAACAAAGACAAAAGACAAAAGACGCAACACAAAAGCTAAAAACCAAAATAAGGCCTCATGTAAACTAGTCGAAGAGACCTTGATAATCAAAATGTCTCAACCACTAATATCATTCTTGAAATGCCATCACAAGAACACAAACAATAACATAAAAAGAGAAAGATCATGCATCAAACCATGAACCACAAATAGCTAAGCTATGAGCTCATTGAGAGAGGAAAGGGGAGACTTGGATAACATGGGCTAGCTATGTTTTGCTAGGTGATCCATGAGAGTCCAAGATTAAGAGAGAACATGGATACCATGGGCTAGCTATATTTTCCTAGGTGATCCATGTTAGGAAAGAGATCTTGAATAGTCTAGTTGTGTTTTTCTAGTTCCACTCATCCCGCATATGCAATCGTCTGGTTTCAAGAGTTAAGCACCTCGTATAAGACTTTGTTTTGTTTGGTTTAGAGCATGCAACAATCTGCATAATACATGAAATGAAAATGCAAATGTGTGTTTGGTTTTAGGCATCAAGCATCTCGTGTAATAATTTGTTTTGTTTAGTTTCGAGTTTGAACAACCCCATGTAAGACAAATATATGTCTAGTTTTGGGAACATCTTGTGTAAGACTTTGTTTTGTCTGGTTACAAGAATGTGTAACCCCATATAAGACATATATAAATGCTATGTCTGGTTACAGGCATGAAGCATCTCATGAAAGACTTTGTTTTATTTGGTTTTGAGAATGAACACCCCATTTAGGACATACAAAAATCAAGTACAATATAGTACAAAGAGGGTGACATGCAATGCCTCCCCCTTACGATGTCAACATAGCCCTTTGTTGATGTCTTAAGGAAGCTAGAAGCAAGGATACACACCTTCAATACCAAGGAGATATCCTCTTAGGAAACAATATTCATAAATCCAAGCTAAAGAGGCAATACTGTTACAAGCAAGGACAAGATAGTTGAAAAAGAGATATCTTGAAACAAGTGTAAAGAGAATCCTTGGAGGAGAAGAGATCTCTGCTCAAAAGACATCTACCTCCAAGAGGGGTTCTTGAACAAAAATCATTATTGGCCAAAAGAGAGGAAGGAGAACAATAATTCTTACCTCCCCCCTATTGCTAAGTGAAAGGGATTCTTGATGAAGGATGACATACTTTTGACCCAAAAGTGAGGGGTTTGTTTATAATAGAGATACATTGCCAGGTGTAGAAGAGGTTTTAGTCAAGGATATACACCTCTTGCATAAGAGAGAATCCTTGAAAAATCAACACCTTCACACAAGGAATGGCATCATATCATTAGCAAACACCACTCAACAAAGGAAAAGTGGATCCTTAGAGAGGATAGAGAAAATCAATGCTACCCAAGCAAAGGGACAAAGAGAAGTGTTACACAACTTCCAAAGAGATATTATGAATTGTATACGGTGAAAATGGAATGATAAACTATTGTCAAACCAACAAAGATCCAACCACATAAAACCCTAGTTCTACAATTAAGAATCCACCATACACTAATGAAGAACCTAATCCATGCGAAACATCAACAAAATAAAAATATTATACCATTCACATGCTTAGCAGGGTTTCATCTCCATTGTTTCCTATCTCTATTGATATTGTTTGATATAGTTTCTTTAAGATTTTGTATTGTGCACAAGAGCTCAACAAAGAATGAATTGTGGTTCTGTGGATGCTTGATTTCTTGATCGCATGAAAGTTGATTGATCGCATTAGTTAGTGATTGTGAAATGATGAAGGAATCCTCTTATATAGAAGACACCTTAGAAAATGGAGGGATAGGATTAGGAGGTGAAAGGATAAATGGTTGGATAGGATTAAAGGGTAGGTAGAGGAAATAATAAAATATAAAGGGGGTCGTTAGAGGCAAATTAAGAAATTAATGACAAGTGTCATGAAGGGAAAAAGCTAATGAATTAATTAAATAAATAAAAAATTATTTAATTAATAGAAGAGGTGGGACCAATTAAATAAATAAAATGTTTATTTAATTCAGGGAAAGGATAATTTAAATAAATAAAAATATTTATTTAAATAGGGAAAGGATAATTTAAATAAATAAAAATATTTATTTAAATAGGGAAAGGCTAGAAGAGGATAAATGAATTAATTAAATAAATAAAAATCTATTTAATTAATAGAAGTCTTAGGATAAAATTATTAAATAAATAAAATATTTATTTAATTAGGCTAGGTCGTGTCTACATTTTACCCCTCTTTGAGACAATGCAACTTATTGTGTTGGCTCAAAGAAGATAAGATAAACTGATACAAAGTTTGCCCCAGATACGAGAGTAATATGCGCCCTCGAGAGATTGGGTGAATTTTTTTTGAAAAATCACTTGAACAATCTCTCAAATAGAAAGAAAGGTTAGAAGGGATAAAGATAAGACGACAAGGTTAGGCAGGTGAAAACTGGGCTCAAAAGGGGTCAACGGGTAGGAAAAAGGTGGCAGGAGGCGAGCACGACCAATTAGGGTTCTATAGGCCAAGCGGGAGAACATCCTCATTTGCATCCACTACCCTTGAGAGATCTAGAGAAAGGAGCATCCAGAGAGCTTAGGAGAGTAGTCAGTGGTTAGGAGATCATGGTAGTTAGTTTGCATTGCTTCGATCGAGTTTGACGGTTTGAGCAACTTGCAGACATGGGCGAGTCGGTATGTACCTCAAAATTGCTTAGTCATTTTACATTTAATGCATATTTATTGGCTAGGAAGTAGGTTAAAACACAAACACGAAAGAAGTGTCTAGGTGTTTGGACATGTCTAGGTCTGGTTATGGTGTGTTTGCGATGCAACATCGCGTATATGTAGAATATGTCCATGTTTATGATTGTAATCACATTTGCATCACGTATTTCCATGTTTATGTTGCACTATCATGTCTAAGGTATTTAGTTGCATATGTGTATAATAGCATTGTGCTTGTACGAGAAAGCATGTTTATGCTAGGTAAAATTATGTATATGTAGTAATGATGCGTATAGGTATGTCCTTAACACACATGAGTCCAGGTAGGTTGAAATCAATAGCTATGTGATATAAATATGTTGTCGATTGGATAAACTATCGAGAGGATACACTCAGATAGGCGCCCTAGGCAGGATAGGATAGGATTAGGGCTGGAATCAACCACCATGTGATAAACATGCATAACCAATTGGATAAACTGTTGAGAGGATGCACTCAAATAGGTGCCCTAGGTAGGATAGGATGCTAAGCAAATCTACGATAAAGCCATCAATTGATAAAATTCGGTGAGTGCTCTAGCAGGATAGGATAAAGACTAAGTGTAATGTAATAAACATATACACTGATAGGATGTAGCACCATATGATAGGCATAAGCACTATGAGGATAGGGCCTGATGAGCAGTACCATGTGATAAACATAAGCACCACTAGGCTAGGATAAGATAATCAACACTATGTGATAAACATGAGTGCTATGAGGACTGATGTGATTCGTTTGGTATGACTACATGAGTATCTAGCTAAGTTGGAGTCATAGGAGAGAATCCCTATGACACAATAGCTACAGTCGAACTTGACTACTAAGGAGCATGCTGCAATAGAGGCCATGGGTTTATGTCATATCATGTTCATGCTTAAGATTTGGGAAAACACAGGATTGCTGACTACTCTTGCAGAGAGATGGTATTCCGAGACATGCACATTTCATTTGCCAATTGGTGAGATGTCAATCACTTTGGAGGATGTGTATAGGATACTGAGGATACCAATCATATGTGAGCTGGTAGTCTATGATCAAGAGGGAGATGCAGATGCTTTGAAACGGGTGTTTGGAGATCTTCAGCTTGAGATCAAAGGAGGTCACGTGCAATGGATTTTATGTACATCAGCGGGCATACATTAGCTATAGTGGTGGGAGGGGTTATCAATGGGTTCTTATGTCTGGATAGGGTGACACATGGATTGGCTATTGGGTGGGGGACAACACTGGAGGTGCTCCTAACTTAGAGGATGAGGTTTGCATGGGGATCGTGTGTGCTAGTGATCTATATTACGAGCTACATCAGTTTGTGTACCTTTGTGGCTACTGGCTTGGGTGTGGGGTGATTCTATTTTAGGTTTGAGCTTATCAACATATAGATGTGACCAAACTAGTGCACTTTAGATTCAGAGGTCACGAATAGTCACATGTACACTTATATGTTATGATCACTTCTTAGCCATGACTAGGGAATTTTGAGTATTGGTACAGGGTTATTGATGACATTGACATTATTTTAGGGTGACCATATTTAGACTATGAGGTGTGATTGAAGGATGACATTGAGTTGCCATTTTGCTTTAGGACTAGATATTTGATTGGGCAAACACCATACATTTTGGATAGACAACTTGTAGATAGGGTGCCTCAATAGTTTGGCAGGATACAATAGATGCCATGGGGATCTAGAGAGTTTACTTGAACAGTTCGAGAGCAAGTACACTGGGGCCCTATTTTGTCATATGATACTGCAATTGCCGAGTTCTAGGCACTTTACCCATGCCATGGGATCTCATGGGAGATGTGGTAGATGCGGGTGTGACACCTGAGTATGATACTTATTTTAGAGCACATCCATTTCCACAACTCACAACACCAAGGGAGTCAGTATCAGAGATCGACGATTATGAGGATGATAAGGATGGTGGAGGCAGAGGCAAGAGGTAGAGGAGAGGGGGAGCTAGGAGGATAGTCTGAGGGAGAGGGAGAGGAGGGGATGATATATATTAGGGAGGAGATGGAGGGTGAGGAGGGGATGGAGGGTGAGGAGGGGATGGAGGATGAGGAGAGGGTGGATAAGAGAGGGCAGGTAGACCACTGAGGGGTAGAGGAGGATAGCCAGTACATGGTGCTGCATAGGGACAAGGAAAAATATAGGATGCCCCGTATTAGGAGAGGAGAGATGAGGAGGAGGATGGGGTGTTCTATCTTAGGAGCTTACATAGGGACAAGCCAATGAGATAAAGGGCCTGGAGAGTGAGGTGAACAGGTTATGGATGTAGCTACAAAAGACTAGTGATGAGAGGGACAAAGCGATTGAGAGATATACAATCATTGAGGAGACTATCCATGTGGATAGAGCTACACTATAGGGCGACTTCGGATCTAGGTACACCTATTGCATCAAGGCTAGGGAGGGGATTACCTATTGGTTTTAGCAGCAATCAAGAAGGAAGACTGAGAGGGGGGGTGAATCAGTCTTCACCAGATCTAGAAAAATTAAACTAAAAAACATAAAATGATAAATTGCAGCAATAAACATATAAGAAAATTAAAATCACAACACACAACACCAATATTTTTGATGTGGAAAAACCAGTTAAGGGAAAAACCACAGTGGGAACTGACCCACGGTAAGATGATACTCTGCAGTAGTATGTGAAAATATTACAATGGGGAATGCACATGCATTCAGGCACACTACCTAGAGCTCACTGCTCAAAATATATTTTCCCTAAATGATACAACCCTCAAGGAAGTCTCACTAACTTACAATATGATTCAGACCATAATCCCAAAGAAATGAACTGCAATGATAGCATCTACAAATGCTTGATTACAGTTCCAGTTAAGCACAATTGTCTTCCCTGTAGCATCAATCTCACCTCAACACATCATTGAATAATAAATTTCTTGTTCGCACATTCACCTGTCTCTGATAATGCAAATACAATACCGACACCAAAACTAACTAAATAACTCACCTATATATACAATTCATCAACATTGATAACAAGGTCGGCTAAACCCTCAACCCTCAATTCACAAAATTACATTGCACGATACAAACATCAACCACCAAACCAATATAATAGTTTACATTACATAGCATGGACCTAATGCAAATTCCCAAACGATCACATCCAGCTGAAATCACGCCAA
This sequence comes from Cryptomeria japonica, assembly GCF_030272615.1. Classification (NCBI taxonomy): domain Eukaryota; kingdom Viridiplantae; phylum Streptophyta; class Pinopsida; order Cupressales; family Cupressaceae; genus Cryptomeria; species Cryptomeria japonica. The sequence goes on from NC_081405.1 coordinate 584,502,495, forward strand.
GATCAACCGCAACACACTACACCATCAGAAATACTGCATAACACAAAAATCATCACCGGTTGAAGAAAAATGCCAAAAACTCACACAACAATCAATGTAGATCACCAAAAAAAATAGGACATGACTAGGAAACACCAACAAGCACGTTAGAATCATCTCCAACAGCTGCACCAACACCACTTATCAAATCTTCATCGATCAACATCAAAAAGCTCAGAACACAACTAATTATCAACTGCCACAAAGAAAGATAACTTGTGGGGAACGGAATCATGAACCATCTAAAATGAAGATACATAAGATCATCCCAAGAAATATCCCAAAACCTCAACACAATATCTAATCACACCGAAATATACCGAAGGAAATATTGGATTTTGGAAAGCAGTGATCAACATAACCAAACTACAAAACTAGATCATAAGATCTTCCCAAACTCACCAAAATAAATCACAGGAATATGTTGAAATCAATGAAAATAACATATCCTAGAAATAAAAATGAACAACCATATCCAACAACTCCAACAATCTCCCCCTTTGGCATTGATGACAACATATAAAATGTGAAAAACAGTCAATGCAAAGAAAGAAGATATCACCAGGAAACTCCACCTAAGATCAAGATAGATAATGTAGTTTTTCACATGATCTCTCTCCCCCTTTGAAAACAATGCCAAAGATCTCTAAAATAGAAACATGAATCTCTCTCCCCCAAAGACACATAACTAGAAATCAACAAACTACTCCAGCATAGAAGCAACATCAACACACCAACCCAGATAAAAGAATAAGGCTTTGAAATTCACCGAATTGATGCAACTCAATGCATCTAGTTCTCATCAGGAGGTGTGGATACCCTTAACTAGTCTCCCAAGTAAATAAATGTATCTACAAGCAAATAATTAGTGAAAATATCAGCAATTTGTTCCTTTGTAGATACATATTCCAGCTTCACTTCTCTTCATTGACTTGCTCTCTTGAGTAATTATATTTGATTGATATATGCTTAGTCTTTGAATGTTGCACCAGATTCTTTGACATGTTTATAGCACTGGAATTATCATAGTATATAATAGTAGGCTTATCATGAATAACTCTGATATCTTTCAACATTTGCTTCATCCAAACTATCTGAGTGCAATTACTAGCAACAACAATGTACTTAGCTTCAACAATAGATAAGGATACAAAATATTGTTTCTTGCTAGCCCATGAAACCAATTTCTTACTAAAAAGAATGCTCCACCGGTAGTACTCTTCTGGTCATCAACATCACCAGCCCAATCTGCATCAGTGTAGGCACACAATATGAAATCACCATTCTTTAGATACCATAAACTATAATCCATAGTTCCCTTTAGATATCAGAATATCCTCTTAACAACAATGACATGACTCTCCTTCAGATCAACTTGATATCTAGCAGACATACACACAACATGCATAATGTCAGGCCTAGTCTAAGTAAGATATAGTAGTCCACCAACCATAGATCTGTACAAACTCTGATTAGCTTTCGGAGGTTCATCATTTTTGGATAATTTACAACTAGTCACCATGGTTTGGAATCATCTAATCCAAACTTCTTCAACAGTTCCTTCACATACTTAGTTTGAGATATAAAGATACCTTTTCCTATCCATGCAATTTGCAAACATAAGAAAAAATTCATCTCACCAATCATAGACATCTCAAATTCTTTCTGCATTTCATCGACAAACTTCATACTCATATCATCATCACCACTAAAAATAATGTCATCAACAATCAAAATGTTATCATTTTCAATCTTAAAGTACAAATTACTTTTAGCAACACCTTTAGTAAATCCCGATTTCAACAAGTATTTGTCTAATCTAGCATGCCAAGCTCTAGGAGCTTTTTTTAATCCATAAAGTGACTTCTTCAACTTACATACCATGTCTCCATCATCTGACAGTGAAAATCCATCAGGTTGCTCAATGTAAACCTCTTCCTCTAGATCACCATTCAAAAATGCAGATTTGACATCCATCTGATATACCTTGAAATCTTTATAAGTAGCATAAGCAAGTAACAGTCTAACAACTTCAATTCTGGCAACCAGAGAAAAAGTTTCTTCATAATCAATTCCTTCTTGCTGTGAATATCCTTTGCAGACTAGTCTAGCTTTATTTTTAACTACTTCATCGACTTCATTCAATTTGTTTCTGAATACCCATTTAGTACCAATAACATTTTTATCCTTAGGTCTAGCACAAGTTCCCAAGTGTTATTCTTTTCAATCTAATCTAACTCTTCTTCCATGGCTCTTATCTAGTTATCATCTTTACAGGCTTCAACAACATCTTTAGGTTCAACTTTAGAAATCAAACATACTTCTTCTATAACTAACCTTCTTCTAGTCATCACACCTTTATTCTTATCATCAATAATCTGATTTTCAGAATGATTCAATTTAACATACCTCAGAGTCATCTATTTGTTTTTATCCTCAGGTTCCTGCACATCATCACTAGTAGCAGCAACATCCGGATTAACAGTCTCTATCAGATCATTCTGCTTAGGCTCTTCAGGCTGAATAGTAGCTAAAACAATATGTTGACCATCATCATAAGCTCTGATCTCTTTTCCAAGGTTCTCATCCACCTTCACATTTGCACTCTCAACTATCTTTCTCAATCTCTTATTATAGCACTGATAGGATTTACTCTTTGTAGAATATCCCAAAAAACATACCTTCATCACTTTTAGCATCAAACTTTCCAATATCCTCATCTCTCTTGATATAACATTTGCTACCAAAACCTTTGAAATATTTTATAGTAGGAACATGACCAAACCAAAGCTCATAAGGGGTCTTATCGATATCACCTTTGATATGAACTCTGTTGAATGCATAAACAACAGTGTTAATATGTTCTCTCCAGTAGACCTTCGAAACATTTCCTTCAATTAACATAGTGCTTGGAGCATCCAAAAAAGTATGGTTCTTCCTCTCAACAACTCCATTCTGCTCTGGGGTTCTAGGAGAAGATAATTGTCTACTGATTCCATGGATCTCATAGAATGAATTGAACTCACTAGAACAAAATTATCCATGTCTATCAGATCTCAAACACTTCAGCTTCAATCCAGGCTCAGTTTCAACTTTAGCTTTGAATATCTTGAATTTCTCAAGTGCTTCTGATTTTTCCTTCAAAAAGACAACCCACATCATCCTAGAATAATCATCAATTAGTAGCATAAAGTATCTATCACGCTACACACTTCTAATATTTGTAGGTCCACACAGGTCAGTATGCACAAGATCTACCAGTCCATTAGATGTATACTATTTGCTTACCCAACTGACATTCCTTACATACCGAATTAACAGGTTTAACAATCTTAGGCAGATCTCTAATAGCTTTTGTAGAGCTGATCTTGATCAATGAGTCAAAGTTTACATGACACATTCTTCTATGTGACAACCAACTCTCATCTAAACAACTTTTCTCACCAACATTCAAATGAAAAATGTTACCTTCAGTTTTAGTCCTGGATGCAATCTCTATACTAGAGGGATTTAATATCTTGCATTTTCCATCCTTGAATTGTAGATCATAACCCTTATCAACCATCTATCCAACACTCAAAAGATTATGCTTCAAACCTTAAACATACAAGAAATCATCAGTGTTATGCTTACCATCAAAAGAAATGGAACCTCTCCCATAGATCACATAGGCTTTGTCATCTCCAAATCTAACTATTCCACCATCATACCTTTCCATGCTTACAAATTTGCTTTTATCACCGATCATCTGATGTGAACAACCACTGTCAATCACCCATTCACCCTTTTCTTCTACCTTAGCAGCCAAAGCTTTCTCCTCAACATAACAACTAGTGGAATCAATATGTATAGGTCTATCTTATTTAATAGCAATAAACACAACTTCATCTCCTTCTGATTCATCATCTATAACACCTTCATCTGCAACATAATAACAGTTCCTCCGGTTCCTAAACTTCAGTTTAGACTTATAAGGTTTATCATATTTTTCATGCTTCTCATATCTATCATTCCTATCATGCTTATCAGACTTATCATGTCTGTCATACTTAGCCATTCTCTCCGATCATCTAGAAGCAAAATGTCTTATCTTATTACAAGAAAAACATTTCAAGGGCAACTTCCCATCATACTTACCAACACCTTTAGGCAATATTTGGGCAATCAATGCTTGAATCTCATCAAGCTCTCTTTCTTGCTTTGCTATTTCTCTTCTTTCTCTTTCATATTTGGATATCCTGCACTCATCAGGATCATATTTCTGCTTACCAGATACAGATGTTGATGCTTTAAATGCAATCTCAAACTTTCCATGTGATTCTCCAAATTTGCTCAACTCAAATGCAACAAGTTTTCCAACCAACACATCTCTTGTTATTGTAGTCACACTCCGGATCTCATCAATAGCAATAACCTTATGTTTATAAGCATGAGGAAAAGATCTCAGTACCTTAGCAACAATCTCATCTTCCTCAATCTTTCCACTAGCACACCTGATACCAAGGACAAGTTCATTCACCTTAGCCATGTATGAGTGTATGTTATCATCATGTCCCATCTTCAATGTCTCATACTTTCCTTTCAAACTCTGCAACTTAGCAACTTTCACTTGACTATCACCTTCATACAGTATCTCAAGCTTCTCCCATATCTCATGTGCAATTTGAAGTCCCATAACATTTGTCATTTCAGAATCAGTCAGGGCACTAAGCAATGCTTCCTTCACTCTGATGTTATATTATGCTTCCTTAACCTCATCAAGAGTGGATGGTCCATTCTGAGGAACAACAAAGACATTCTTAGTAATATTCCATTAATCTTCTCCAAGACATTTTAAGTGCACCTCCATCCGACTCTTCCATACAATATAGTTACTTCCATCAAACCTTGAACTGTCCTTCTTGAAAAGAATACCTTGAGTTGCCATCTCAGATCTCCTCAAGTGATTAAGCTTCTATGGGAGGATTAATCTTTGATACCAATTGTTAGCAGCAATCAAGAAGGAAGACTGAGGGGGGGGGGGGGGGGGTGAATCAGTCTTCATCAGATCTAGAAAAATTAAACTCAAAAACATAAACTGATAAACTGCAACGATAAACAGATAAGAAAATTAATAGCACAACACACAACACCAAGATTTTTGACGTGGAAAACCCGGTTAAGGGAAAAACCACTGTGGAAACCTATCCACAGTAAGATGATAATCTGCAGTACTATGTGAAATATTACAATGGGGATTGCACATGCATTCAGGCGCACTGCCTAGAGCTCACTGCTCAAAAGATATTTGCCTGGAAGGCTACAACCCTCAGAGAAGTCTCATTGACTTACAATATGATTCAGACTACAATTAGGAAGAAATGAACTGCAATGATAGCATCTAAAAATGCCCGATGATAGTCCCGGTTAAGCACAATTGTCTTCCTTGCAACACCAATCTCACCTCAACACATCATTGAATGATAAATTTCTCATTCACACATTTACCTCTCTTTGATAATGCATATACAATACCGACACCAAAACTAAGTGAATAACTCACCTATATATACAATTCATCAACCTTGATAACAAGGTCGGCTAAACCCTCAATTCACAAAATTACATTGCACGATACAAAGATCAACCACCAAACCAATATAATGATTTACATTACATAACATGGACCTAAGCAAATTCCCAAACAATCACATCCATAGAAAATCACACCAAGATCAACTGCAACACGCTACACCATCATAAATACTACATAACATGAAAAAACATCACCGGTTGAAGAAAACTGCCAAAAACTTGCACAACGATCAATGCGAATTGCCAAAACAAATAGGACATGACTAGGAAATAGCAGTAAGCATGTTAGAATCATCACCAAAAATTGCACCAACACCACTTATCAAATCTTCATTGATCAACATCAGAAAGCTCAGAACACAACCAATCAACAACTGCCACGAAGAAAGATAATGTGTAGGGCACCAAATCATGAATCATCTGAAATGAAGATACACAAGATCATCCCAAGCAATATCCTAAAACCTCAGCACAATATCTGATCACACCGATGTATATCGAAGGAAATATCAAATTCTGCAAAGCAACGATTAGCATAACCAAACTACAAAAACGGATCTGAAGATCTTCCCAAACTCATCGGAATAAATAATAGGAATATGTTGTCATCAATGACAACAACATATCCTAGCAGCAATAATGAACAACCATATCCAACAACTCCAACAATTGGAGTAGTCTATATGAGGTAGAATTTATACCTCACCTTAGTTGAAGTAGCTATAGACAAGAATCTTGGTCTATTGCCATAGGGAGGGATAGGCAGAGGGATTCTGGTGGTGGAGTGATGGGTCTACCGCCACTAGTAGGAGGGGGCAGAGATAGGATCCAGGGGTTGGGCCTTTGGGAGCTTTGAGGGAGGGAGTTCATCATAGATCTCTCTGGTCCATTGTTGTATCAATTTTGATTCTATATGATGATGCAGACACCTTCAAGTGATTTTGTAGTCTTATGATTTTTAGACATCAATGTATCATGACACATTATTATTTTATATATATATATATATATATAGGAGATACGACTTATTATGGCGATGACTATATGCTTATGTTCTTATGTGATGCATTTATGATTTATAATTCTATATGTTTATGATGTCTATCATGATGATGTAGTTTATTTTATATGATATTCTTATATGCTCTATGATGCAAATGTGATGTTGATGATCCTATGATGTGATGCAATATTTATGAGATGCACGCGCACACACACACACACACACACACATTTTTTTATATGTTTATGCTATGCATGTTGATGATGTAATGTTCTATGCTTATAATGATATATGATAGATATGATGTTTGCAATATGTAATTATGTGTATATGATGTGCTAACAAGTGGTGTGTGTAGGATGTGATGTAGTGTACATGGTTATGATATGATATATGCAATTATTTTATTGATATGAATGATGGATACTACATGAAGTGCAAATGTATTTGGTGTGTTATTATACTCAGTCATGTGATACTAGACTACATGAACTCGAGGAAGGATGAAGGAGCACACAAGGGAAAGGGGGATGGAAGGTAGAAGATATGGAGGTGAATGAGCTTCTTGTGCTATTATCATCATTGAGCTTTATTATGGAAAATGTATTGTTACCATCCATATATATGTTTGAACTAGATAGTCATTGTATCATTTTTGTGGAGATTAGATAGTCGCAAATAAGGAATGCCCCAGTTCACACTAGACTCACAATGTCCTCATATCCGTGGATGAACCATAGTATTACTAAGAGACAATCCACAAAAAACAAATAGGTGAACATACCCCATACTCGCCTTTCTAGTCAAAGACATTTCGGAGATAAAATCTCTGGTCAAAGACATCTTGGAAAACCTAAAAGACATGTCACCACAAAAGATAAAATCAAAATAAAATCAAAGACTTGACACCAACTGTAACTTTGGAAAAGGTGAATGAATGGACAGATCTAGAGGAAAGGTTTTCTTCCCTCCAAGGAGAGATGAAAGTTTCACTTTGGATTTCCCTTCAAACACTTTTCATGCATTACATTAGAAGAGGGGGGAAAATGTACTAGATTCAACCTCTAGAGAAAAAGATTGATTTCTGAGTGATGGTAAGTGAATCCCCTCTTCTGAGATTAAGATTTGAATTAATTGAATTGTGTACCTATGACCAAGTGGAAAAGTGACAAAGATTTGATTATAACTCGAGATAGAAGAATAGGATGAAGCTATGCACCTGGATCTGGAAATGAAATGTTGAGTCGAAGTCGCCCTGCGAATTTGAGAAAAAGTTGCCTAGATTGTGGTGGGAATTTACATAGTCCTCCAAAAAATCTGCGAAACGAAAAGGGTTTTTCTGCCTCTGCAAATGGAGTCCAAATCTGAAAGTACAGCCGTGCACTTGCAACCTACACATAGAAAAGAGAGGAAAAGGGGTTGGGATTGGGGGTTTTCCTTCAGGTCAAACCCCAGTTTTGGAATTAACCAAATGATGAAAGAAAGTACTTGCAAGTAAATGTAAATGAAAGACTGAAATGCAAGTCACCTTAAGGGAGGTTGTAGATAGAATGTAGATATATTTTCTTGTGTGGAATTTAATGTTGGAAGGAATCTCCTCTTCAATGGTTGAATCCTTGACTTGAATGCAACACCTAGCCTTGAAGGGAGACTTGAGAATGCTCAATGTTGAAAAGGAATGCTTGAATTCTCTTGAATTCTTGAATGCATGATCTCATGTATCTATGTTCTAGAAAAATGGAAGGGGAAATCCGACTTATATACTTGTCAATTAGGGTTAATTGACTGATTTTCCATTGTAGGCCGACACTGGGGGAGTTTTCCCGCTCAATGCTCAACCTCCAAAGCACAATTTGAAGGGTCCTGCCCCAAAATAGGGCAGGAGACAGGGGCACCATGCCCCTGTCCTAGGGGCCTTTTTTCTAAGACAGGATGTAGTTTAGGCAGTGCGAAGGGGAAGCAAGATGCAGTTCTCAGGTGTCGAGCAAGTCTTCAGTCTCCGATCAGGCCTAGGGATTCAATTCGCATGCGTGAGGACCCTAATGTGGTCGACAATTGCAAGGGTTGCAATTTTATGACACTACATCAACATAAACTAAAATCCTCAAGTTATAAGTGTATCTTGTTGCACCTGTTAACATGTTTGATTTGGTCATAGTGTTATCATCCTGATAAAGGACAGATAATGTTGAAAAACCTTGTTGTAGTCAAAATTTGCTGAGAGATTGATTTGTTGAAAGCTCACTGTTGCTTGTGTCTCATCTGAAACTGACTTACTCCATGAAACTGATACTTTATTATAGAGAAGAGAAAAAACTTTATTGCGGATTGATGATGCAAGTGATCTTTTATTGTGGATTGTATGTGTGAAAAGAAGGAAGGAACAAAAAGATGATGCTTTTCGAAACATGCGATGCCAAGGTTCTGTTAGGATTCCCAAAGATACTGAGAGGGGGGGGGGGGTGAATCAGTATCTAACTGGTTTATAAATTTACTTGATTTAAAACATGTAAAGCATATCAATACTGTGTATCAATAAATCAAAAATAATGCAGTAAACAAGAATAACAACAACCACATGAAAAGCACACCATAACACAATAGTTTAACAAGGAAACCCGGTGTGGGAAAAACCTCGGTGGGATTTGTGACCCATAATATTCACTTACTGGCCAATAAGGGAATATTACTATTTTACAAGAGGGGCCTGCACATGTGGGAAGCCTAAGTGCCTAGAGCTCACTGCTCAATTACAAAGGAAGTCACACTAACTTACAAAAATGGATTATACAAATCCTATGTCTTGTACTGCTTCAAATTAGCATCTGCTATGCCAGATCCAGTACCAGTTTTAGCTCCGCTTCATACATAAACCCTTAACCTATATTTCGCATATTAGGTCTGTATAATTTCACTTATTACCTTCTTTCTTAATGTTCTACAATGATCTCATACATATATGAGTCATATTACAACTCGCCATGTCGGCTTACAATGATTTTATAATTAATTACAAAATGTATTATCAACAAAATTTCTTATCGGCCAGAGTGCCGGTATCCATCCTTTCACTGCTAGTGTTCTGTGTGCCAGTGTAGAGTTTGTCGTTGCCGGTACTGGTATTTGTCTTACCAGAATCATATGATTGCAGGGTTGCCATTAATGATAAAACCTTCAATCACCTACAATTTCTCATTGGAGTGTGCATTTTCCAACAATCTCCCCCTTTGGCATTGATGGCAACACTCATGAGAAAAATCAAAAAGTGTTCAAAAAAATGATATCCAAAAATAGTCTGCCAAAAATGTCTTACCAAAACTGTATACTCAAAACTGTGTGCTCCCCCTGAGTAGATGAACCACTCATTCCTCTACTCCCCCTTTGACATCCATGACAAAGGTTTTCATTCACTGTCAGTGGAGTCCTACTTGACGTCTTGTAACCGGTGGGTTACAATCTGAAAAATGTTTGTCAAAACTAGATTTATTCCATTGCTGAATGTTTTGCAGTCTTTTATGGCTTCTTGAGTCCTCTGCATTGTACCAGTGAGTATGTGAATTTGCTCTTCTGGTGTCTTTATTATGGGAACCAGAGCCTTAGATATTTCTTTTCTCAAAGAAATAAGATACTCTAGTCTTGGATCAAGTCTGCATTTAAAGTCCTTTGCTTTGTCCTTTATTCTTTGTTTTTCATTTTCCAGTTTCTTGATTTTCTCTTCCCGCTCTGCAATTTTCTTCTCTAATTCCAAAAATGAGTCTGATGTTCCAATCAGATTATCAACAATATTATTGATCTTATCCTGTGCTTTTCTGATTTCTTTGTCAAGATCCTCTGTTAGTACATCCATTTTGCAAGTGTCCCTATACAATTTCTTGAAGTAAAAAATGATTTCAGTGAGTTCCGGTAAAAGGGTGTCCATCTCTTCCTTATTCTTCTTAACTATATCCTCAAAGAATTTTGATTTTTCCTTTATCAATCTCTCCTTAAATGTATCCTCATTTATTTTGTCCAGTGTGATTAGGTTACCGGTTATATACTTAGACAATGTGTCTAATTGGCTCGAAGAATCTTTGTTGTCTATGTTACACTTTGGAGCTATCATCTTCAAAATTGGTAAAGTGTCATCTATAGCCTTATAGGCTTGTGCATTGCACTCTGTTATTTTCTTTATTGAATCTAATAAGACCTCAGCTACATTAGTAGGTCTGAATTCTGTCATGGTTGTTCCAGATGTTTGTCCAATACTAGGTTTAGGACATGCCTCTAGTTATAGATCGGACCTAGTTTATTATGGGTGAAGAAAAGAGTGGAAAGAGGTTTATTATGGATAATGAACCAATCTTAGGTATATCAATTACAAGCCATGATGAGAATGATAAAGTTTATTAAAGAATGATAGGATATGAGTGTGTGTAAAGTGAAAAGTGTGAAACTAAATCCTGAAGGAGGGAGGAGCAAAAGTCCCTACACATGGTGCTAGTAACTCAGTTTTCACTATGGTACTTGCCAAAAGCTCCACCGAAGTGGTTTTCACCATTGGATGAATTTATTTCTCTTTAATTTTTTTGATTTTTTCATTTTTTTTGTGTCACAAGGCACCTGTTTGCCAGGTTTTCACCAAAGTGATAATTTTTTATTATCTTTTGACATTTTTTTTTTGTATTTTAGATATTTTTTGTATTTTAGATATTTTTTGATTTTTTTTTTTTAGTTTTATAAAGATACTCTGAAAAGCTACGTGTAAAACCTACGAAGGTGCATGTTATTGATAGGATCATCCAATGGTTCTCCTTTTGGTGTTGATAATTGATATGCACTTGATCCATAGACTACTATGATGACATAAGGCCCAAGACAATTTGGTTCAAACTTACCCAATTTTTCTTTGTCTTGCTGATTTTTAGGGTTTTCTCTTAGGAACAAGTCACCCACCTCAAATGTGCAAGGTTTTACTCTATGATTATATCTGTGACTCATATGTTGTTGATATGCTTTTGAGATGATTGAATGCAGTTTTTTGACGCTCATCTAACAATTCCAAATCTTGCAAGTGGGAGACCCTGTAGTCTTCATCATCGATAAGATCCTACAAAGAGACCCATAAGGATGGTAACTCGACCTCAATAGGCAAGATGGATTCAACACCATAGATAAGTGAATAAGGAGTAGCTCTAGTGGGTGTGCGAACACTTGTGTGATAGGCCCATAGTGTGGTATTGAGTTGGACATGCCAGTTATGACCAGTGTCATCGACTCTCTTTTTTAGGATTCTGAGGATAGTTTTGTTAGATGCCTTAGCTTGACCATTACCCTAGGGGTAATATGGAGTGGAAAAGTGATGGTGAATATGGAATTAGTCACAAAATTCATGAACATCCTAATTCTTTAAGGGACACCCATTATCTGTGATGATGGAAATGGGAACACTGTATTGGTAAATGATATAGTTGAGGATAAAAGTTACGATATGCTTTTAGGTGACCTGGGAGAGAGGAAAAACTCAATCCACATGAAATAATGTGTGTCTATGATAATGAATTTGTGGCCATTAGAAGATGGAGGGTGGATCTTTCCCATGAGATCAAGTCCCCATTGACAAAAGAGCCATGGAGTGGCGATCGACTGAAGTTCTTGTGCTGGTGCATGAATGAGGTCTCCATGAATTTGACACTTCTTACATTTTCTGACAAATTGGTATGAGTCCTTTTCCATAGTAGGTCAGTAGGATCTAGTCCTCATGGGTTTCTTAGATAAGGTTGGACCATTAGAGTGAGAACCACATATGTTTGGGTAAAACTATGGACTAGATTTTGAAATAAGAATTGCCCTTATGCTTAGTTCTGGTATTAAAAATCTTGGTTTTAATTTCCTCAATTCATAACTCAATGAGTGTCACATCCATAGGAAGGGGCCTAAGGATTTTATGTCTTCTAGCTTCTTCTAGGGATACAAATTTGGTCCTACTATAAGGGCATTCTTTGTTACCATGCTTCTTCCTGCAAATTGGACAAAATATTGCTAAAGCTTTTTTAGCCTCTTCCTGCTTTTTACGAGTATACAATGTATCTATTTGTTTACCCATATGACTCAAAAAACCAGTCTTTAAATCTTCAAGCAATGTACCTAGATCCTTTTTGGTGACACTTGATGTTCTTCTTCCTACCACATTATGGCTCCCTATAGAACCTTACATTATTCGAGCAAACTGTGATTAGTTCCTGCATGCTTCACAAATGTTATCAAATAAACTTTAGAAATATATCCCTCACCCATAAGATTTAATATTTCCATGCAATCATTCCAAACTCCCCTAAGGAATAAAATTTTAACAATACCATTATTTAAACCATTTTGTCAGGCTCGCTGGAGACTAAACTAAAACCATTTCAAATAATCCTCCAATGTTTCATCTTCACGTTGTGTCATGTGGAAAATTTCGTTGTGTATTTCTTTGGTCTTGCAATATTCTTGATATTTAGCCAGGAACTTTTCTTTCATATTGTCCCTAGTGTGGACTGACTATGATCCCAAACTCATGAACCACCCGAGTGCTGCATTTTTTAAGGTAGCTAGAAACAATTTGAACTTATGTGCATCATTTTGATAGTCATAGCTATTACACAAGACTTCAAATTCAAATAAGAACACATCAGGATCATCCACTGTCAATCCCCTAAATACAGGCAAGGCAGAGTGAGGGATATTTTTCATTGGAGCATATTCGGTAGGGTCAACAATAGGGAACTCAAAATTTATAGGATTATTACTAGCAAGTTCTTCCCTATTATTGTTGTTGTTGTTGTCACCCATATCTCCTTCAAATGCCCACGAGGTATAAACACTGTGAATGGCTTTTCTGTAGTCTTCCCATTACTTAATTCAAATGAATCAACGAATTGTTTGGCAAATTATGGGGTAATTAATGGCTCTTGAGGAAACTCAAGAATTATTTGTGATATGATAGGTGGAGAACTAATAGTAGGTTCTACAAAATACCTTTCCAAATCAAGCTCAACCACCAATGGAATTTTTTGTGATTTTTCTTGTTTTTGAGTTTTTGAATTTTCTCCTACTTCAAGTACCTTAACAAATCCACCTTTTCTATCCCCATGTCAATGCATGCACCTATATGACATAACAACAAAAATCAAGAGTATTCACCCAAACAAGGTGGACAATTGTACAGGCTTTCCTCAAGACGTACTAGTCCTAACTTAATTCACTATGACTTCATGCCTTTAATACCTTTCCCCGACAATGACACCAAAATGTTTGGGTAAAACTGCGGACTAGATTTTGAAATAAGAATTGCTCTTATGCTTAGTTCAGGTATTCAAAATCTTGGTTTTAATTTCCCCAGTTCATACCTCAGTGAGTGTCAATCCGGGAATTGTAAACTTATGAAAGGTATTGTGGCAGTTTACCTAAGGGATGAAGATAGTGGCTTAAGTGGGAATGAAATGCAATTACTGATTCTAAGAAACTGATTCACATTTCCTGAGTCAAACCAAACTTATAATTAAACTAAATTACACTCCACTCTCTTTAAATTATAAGACTAGATAAAAGGTTCTACGTCTTGTCAAATATGTGCCAGGATCTGTGACAAGGACTGTCACACGCTGGTAAAAATAATAATTTAGTTGCAAAAACTATAATTGATTCCAAATGTGTAAATCAATCAGAATAATCATTCAAGTTTAATCCAAAGTGATTATAACACCATAACACAATCTTCTAGGAAATAGAAAATGAATTATCTAAAAAAAATCAGATTAACAAACTTCCGAACTAAATCAAATACACAAAATTGAAATTAAAACAACTCATGATAAAAACCTGAAATTCACTAGTAACCGTAGAGTGGGCCCTACCTCCTTGGTTGTCAAGTGATGATTACACATGCACTGTTAGTATATGCTACTCCTTCATTAACAAGAACAAACACAAGTTGCTTTTCAAATTCAAACTTCACGCACAAAACATATATTTTCTTATTATCTAGGTTCAATTCAACATACATATATATATCAATTATCATACTAATAATAAGCTTTAAGTTTGTTTGTTCATTTGGCATATCGGCTATTTACAAACAAAAGTCTGTGAAAACAACAAAAAGGTCGTAGGCCATTTATAACATTAAAACAAAATGACCCAAATCAAAATGATCGGTCACTAAGAAAGACTTGCTAAATTCATCCCACTGATCTCCTAGGATCCATGTGCTCGTAATAGCTCAGCTTCCTTTTTGACCATCTCCTACCATTTCAGACACAAAACAATCAGAATTATCATGGATTTTGGACATTATAACCAATCCTAATTTTCTTTTCACTTTTTATTAATAAATAAAGTTCCTTCAACAATAGGTGACAAGAAGACAGACAAAGATGAGGATAACACGGAAAATGGATAAATAAAAACAATAGGATTTCTATGCTCATCATTTCTCCCCAGTTGGCCAATTTGCATGTACTCATGTAAAGAAATACATGCTACAAACCAGTTTTCTTTTGTAAATTGTTGGTGATCTCATTGATCCAAAGTTGTCGCATTGTCTGCATCTTTTGTTTATGTTCCTGGATAGAGATATGAGATTCTTGGCATATAACTTCTCTGTCTAGTTCTACCTTGAGATTATTGATTTCCTTTGTTTGTGAGTCTGTGATCGAATGTGCTTCTTGTAACAGAGTGTGTAAAGCTTGGTTTTTTCACAGTCATTCTATTTACTTTTTCTTGCAAATCCAAGATTTTTTCTTTTGTCAAGCAGGGGCCTTCATCTTCAAATTCTTCCTTTGCCTTCTCTCTATCATCTGCCTCCTCTTTATCATCTACCTCCTCTTGTTCATTTCCCTCCTCTTGTTCATCTGCCTCCTGTTGTTCTCCTATACCAGTTTGGGGTGATTGAACATTACTCTATTCAGTTTCTATATTTAATTCACTCTCCTTTGGTGTCGTAGAGGTGAAATTGTTTTGTATAGCCCGTTCTTTAGCATCTTGCTAAATGCTAATTTGAATTTCACCTAAATTATCCATCTACTTATTTGATTTCTCTTCTTCTGTATTGACTATTTTTGAAATAACTGTCTCTACTTCTTTATTTAGTTCTTCTATGAGTGGACTCTTAGGAGGGTCATCCCCACATTTTTCTTGTTCATTCAAATTCTATTGTGGTGCTTGTCCATCCCATGCTTCACCTAGAAATGTGTCTTGCCTAGGACTATCCTAAGGCAAATTTGATGGAGAATCAAGAGTATTTACATTAGGGTCACCCTATTATTTTATTTGTCTTCTTTTAGATCTGCTATATTCTCTATTGTATTTTCCCCTCTTTTTAGTAACTTCAAACAATATCTCAATATCTGGATTAGAACCTTTAGTTTTAGCAAGGTCACTAGCTACATTGGACAATCCTTCCAATCTGGTTAGGGCTCCTTGTTTACTTTTCCCTTTTTTGTCATCGGTCAGTCCAGAAAGGGTTTGTTCAAACAATTATTTTTTTCTTTTGCTCCAGCTAGTACTTGGGGTGTCTATTGCCTGTCTGCTAAGGCTTGTAGAGGACTCAATGGCAGGGGTTTTGCTTGTGCTTCTTGTTACCCTAATATTGGAACTTGGAATTTTACAAGACTGAACAAGATTTATTTTATTATCATCAGGCTCCGTTCCTTCACTAGAATTTTCATTGGCTTTGGAGGCAGACTTATCATTTTCTCTAGAGTTTTCAGAGGTAGACTCACTAGAGGGTATATCTTTTTCAGAGTCCTTAGTAGAAGAATCCTCTTCAGCTGAGGATTTCATACTATCATTATCTTGTGAATGGATGAACAAGTCCCAATCGCTAGGAGGGGAGAGTAATTTCAATTCCCTTATAACCAACAATTTCACTAACTCATGATGAGACAGAGAATCAGGGTGCCCTTTTTGAACTTGTTATCACTGATTAAAAATGGGCTTTTCTTTTCCCATAATTGGCTATGGTTTGTTGAAATTTTGAGTAAGGCACTTTTTCAAATGCTTTAGCTCTGTTTTAGGCCTTAAGGGTTTAGGGTTTTTTGATTTTAGATCGCCTAATGTCTGTTTAAAACCCTTTGGTTTCTATTCTTTCATTACTTTATCCACTTAAGTGATGGGTCTTGTGTTCATGAAAGGTGTTCCCCCTTTGTCATTTGCCTAGGCAGTCTCATGAAATGTTTATTGTTTACGGCTTATACCTTTTTTCCTAATGTTGTCGGGCCCATTAAGTCAGGTGCATCTCTAAGGAAAATCCACGGCTCGCGTTATTTCACGAAGACAAAAGTGACCGAGGTTTAAAGACTGCAAAATGGCGAAAAGGTGGTGGGCCCGAAAATGAAAAGGACTCGTGTTCACAACGACTAAAGGGCCAAGCTTAACAGACAGTCATCTCAGATTTAATCCAACGGCTGGCACTGTTTCGCAGCCTGAACATGAAGGTGAAATACCTTTCGCGAAATGGCGAAAAGGTGGTGGGCCCGGAACAAGAAGAGTTGTCTAAAGGTCTCCGCTTAAAGAGTGATTACTTTTAATAAAATCTACGGCTTGCGTTATTTTGCAAAGACAAAAGTGACTGAGGTTTAAGGACTGCGAAATGGTGAAATGATGTGGCATTCCAAACAGATGGTCCAGCCAGCCTTAGCAGCGAATAAGAGAATGACACGTAGCAGAAAATGCAACAATCAGAAAAATGAATTCGAGAATTTAAAAGGAAGGTGGGTCCCAGTAAGGAAAGGTGTTCAGAATTAAAGTCAGAGGGCCCACAGTCATTTAAAAAAAAGGGGTTCAGAAGGTAAAAACCGATCACATCTAGTTTGATCGGACGGCTCGCGCTGTTTCGCAAGATGAAGATGCACAAAAGATATCCTCTGTGAAATGGCGAAAGTGAAAAGGATTCATTTTGATGCCAGGATAGATGGTGACGTGTACTTGAACACATGGCTTCCGCAGACTGAAGTTTCCAGAGTGTCACCAGCAGTTGTTGAGAAAGAGGGATATACCGTGCAACTTACTCAAATCTAAACTTGGTAGTTTTCCCAGGGCAAATAGTCAGCTGCCACGTGGTGTTCGATAACTAGAGAAAGAGCAGAGCAAGCCCGCCAATATAAAGGTCACACATAAAAGACGATCATTTCAGGTTTTGATCCAACGGATGGCGCTATTCCGTAGCTTGAAGTTGAATGAAAGTTATGCTTTACGAAACAACGAAAGCCCGTTAGCTGCCAAGTAAAGCTATGGTTAGTGAAAAGATTGACCGTCCAGGTAAAGGTTAAAGACCGAGTAGTTTGTGTCCCATCTGAAGGCTGGCGTTATTTCATGAAAGCAAGATGCTCAGGATAAAGCCCGCGAAATGGTGAAACAAGATGAGGGCCCACGGTCGTCTAAAGGGGTTCAGAAAGTAAAGACCGATCAAATCTCATTTGATCGGACGACCTGCACTATTTTGCAAAATGAAGATGTTCGAGAGTTAGCCTCTGCGAAGCAGCGAAAAGTTTCTTTGTGGGTTAATAAAGCATAGGGCTAAATCAGGACCATTTTTGTCCTGATCTAACGACTGTCGTTATTTCATGAAGCAAAGATGCCCGAAAATTATGCTTTGCAAAATAGCGAAAAAGGGAAAATGCATCAGCGTCGTGACTCGTTGGAGTGAAATTTTTGAATTCTTTCATGAATTCAATTCTGAAGAGACGGCTAAGCATGCAAAATCAATGTTGCAGTTGAGAGGCCGACCACCATATATGATCTCCTATTAATTAAAACTAAGGCATTACGCTAAAGAGCATTTGTAAAAGAGCAGTTGCAGAGTGGACTTCTTGAGTTGCAGAGCTAATTCCTTCAGGTTCAATCAGGTTTTCTGTACTCTTGTTCGACCAACTTTGTAGCTGTGTGTGTGTTTTAAATGAAGCTTATATTTGTCTTAGAGTAATTGAAAGTGGTTGCTTGACTCTTGGCCTGGTTTTAAAAGATGGCACCGAATAGAGAATTCTCAGGGAAAGTTAATTACCACGAAAGAGCCATTTGTGATGATTTCCTTGAACAGTTGACATTGTCAACTAATATAGCTTCCAAAATGAGAGAATTGGTGCCAAGAGCTTCTTGCCTAAAAGTAGGAGAAGGTTTATATGATAAAGCGAATTGGATAAGAGACCCTCAAGTAGGGATGTCTGGGTTAGGACTTTTCAAGGTGGGATTTGGTATGAGAAATTCTCTAGCTCCTCAGAACAGCATATGGGAGTTGGATGTGGGGAAGTTGGTGGTCCCTGGGGTTTTCTTTGATGTAGATCTTCTGACCCAAATTGCACATAATTACGACCCAATTTCAAAGACTGTTAAGGATATTAGCGAGAAGACCCTCATTGAGATTAATGATGAGGAATTCAGGAATGCCTTTGGGTTAAGTGAATACACAATTTTTTTGGAGCCAATTGATTTCAAATCATTAGCTCAGGTGTATAATGTGCAGAAAAACCACCTTAGGAATGGGCCTCTCAAAGAATTCTTTTTGAAGATAGGCGGTTGATTATTGTAGGACCTAACACTGAAGAGCCCTTTTCTCTAAATTTGTTTACCCTTAGGGCTAAAGGATTATACTGGTCACTCTGCCAGATCCTAGGAGAAGATGCTGAGGCCAATATGCCAACTCATTATATGTTGATGGTGGCTCAGATTTTGAACCCTTCTGTGGCAATAACTTTTGACTATGCTACTTTCTTAACTGATGCTATCCACAATGGATTGATAGGGATCAAGAGCAGGAAAGTAGATAAGCCTTTCGGGTGGTATTCCCTCCTTATGCACTTATTTCTTTTTAAGGGTGGAGATTATTTTGCAAGTGAGATGGATTTGGTGAAGGAGAAGGATGGAGAGAAAATGCCAGTACAACTATGGAGCACAACGCTGTCATGGGATAGAGAGGACGCAAGTTTTTTAAGGTTTGACAGATGTTTTGCATCAAAAATTAGAACCCTTATCTGTTCAGAGAATCCAAGAGTTCCTAAGGTACTTTTGGAATTCATAAGGCCACAAGAATATGCGGAGGACATAAAAATTGTCCACAATTGGGGAGATATTTATTTATACCTTGTTTCCACACTTTTCAGAGTTTATGGTTTCGTAGGTACCCCATTTTTGTTGCCCTACCAGGTCCCTCTAAAAGTGGGAATTGCATAAATTCTTAGGCAGATTGGTGCTGTATAGGAGGCAGAGTTGACATGTAGAGGCAAAGGGACAATTTTTCCCACAATTACCATCGTACATCAATTTGTGATAACTAAAGGAGGTTGGAAATGCTTTGAAGATTTCCTTGGGCCCTACCATTTATCAACTGCAGTTTCTAGGTGTGTTGATCCTGAAGATTTTTTTAATGGTATGTTTAGGAAGAGGGCTGTATGCAAGGCCAAACCCCATCAATTTCAGTTCCCTGAGGACCTCATCAGGAATGAGTTTGACTTGGATGAACAAGAGCTGAGGAAAGAAAAATGGGTGGCCTACAAGAAGGCCTTGGACCTGGTGCACCAACTGGATATAAGTATGACCCTTTGTCTAGCTTCCACCCCTTTGCTGAAAAAATGAAGTTTTTAATTCTTAGCTTTGAGGAGGTGATGCAAGCACTTAAAGAGAAGAGGGAGGTTGTAATTAGAAGCAACCTTGAAAAGGCAAGATTGGTCCTGAATAGGTTTGCATCTGTTAGGCCAATCCCTCCTAGTAATTATATGTTGCACAAGAAATCTAACTACATTGTACTTATGCCTACTTCAGGGGAGCCTTCTACCTCCAAAGGTAAGAGGAAGATACATGGTGTCATTGACATCCCTCATATCTCAAAGAAAAAAAAGGTAGGAAAAGAAGTGCAACCTGAGGAACCTCTATACTCTCCCTCTAAAACTCCTATCCATATAGTAGATGAACAGACAACAGCCGAACAATTATTGCAGTTAGGCAGTTTAGGAGAAATCGCCTATACTTATGATGAGATAGAGGAAGGAATGCCAGAGGAGCCCATAGCTACTGAGATGGATATCACCATCAATGAATTCAAAGGCCATGAGTGTGATCTTGAGATCAAATAGGCTAGTGAAGATTTCCTGGCTGATGATAAATTTATTACATCAGAAGCATTTTTGCAATTTTTGTGGAAACAGAGCATTGATAAGTATAATGCCTGGTGTAATAAGAGGAAGAGTGAGCAGCCTCATAAAGACTCAACTATAATAGAAGAAGAAATAAAGTAGGAAATGGTTGAAGAATTCAAAACCATTACTCCTCAACAGGGAAGAGACATGGTGAAACAAGCTGGAGTACTTATTCTCCCTGAATGGGATATAGCAGATGCTCTAGTCTTAGAAGCAGTAAGAAAGGAGACTAAACCCATGGAGGGAGTCACTTTCAATAAGGACAATGCAACACTAGTTATGTGCTCATTGAAGAAAGATGAACAGAAGAAGAAGAAGGATACTTCAGGGTCAAGTTACCTTGGAGGCATCATGATAAAGAGAGTGCAGACTACTGGAATAGTGGAAGCTGCTCGCACTGTGTTAGAAACAACCAAATTTAGTGTTGCAGTGGTAGAAAGGGAAGCTAAGGAAAAGGAAAATCTTCAGGTTAAGCTGGAGACAGTCTTGAAATCCTATTCCAGTGTCCAAGAAGAGGTAAGGAGTAAAGATTTAATCATTGCTAGATTGTAGAAGCAGTTGGCAGGGCAATACCATCAAGGTGAGTCTTCCACACTAATGATTTCCTCCTCTCCTACCATACCTCCACCCACCAGTCCTATTATTGAACTCCCACCATCTCCAGCACCTTCCAGTTCCCAGATGGTTGAAATTACAACCCAAGAGTTAGAAGATCTAAATCAGGCTCAATCTTTATATGCGAAGAAGTATGAGGATAGAGTAAAAGCTACTGTTATAAGTTTTGCAGATACCATGAAGGCCTAATTGATTTACAGTAATGTAAGTAAAATTTTAGATATATGGAATGAGCTCAGGGGAGATAAGGCCATTTTGTTACCTTTTTTTGACAAGTGGAGGCCCAGGGAGCAAGATTTAGAGTTTATGTGTGTATCTTGTGATGAAGCAAAGGCCAATCCTATCATTAGATCCACTTTTGACATCACTAAAGATTTAGTACAATTAGCAACAGGGGTGGATAATGTTGATAGGAAAGTTAATTTGTGCAAAAAGGAGTATACTGATCAAGTTTTTGAGTTGCTCCCAGGAGTTTTTGCTAGCCCGGATCAATTAAAGGACAAACAAATGTGGCTTAAGGAGATAGAAGCCAAATTGTTAGCAAGAATTAAAGGAATTATTGATCTAGAAGATGCTTCTTTCTTTGTTATAACAATACAGGAGATAGAGAAAATTAAGGCACATTATAGTTTTCTCAATTCAGAAGTCAACAAATTGAGAAACTCCTGGAAAAGGTTGACCAAAGCCAAGGCTAAAGTGATTAATTTTTCATGGCTGACCAATGATGTGTACAATGAGTGGACAACAAAATATGCCACTCATGATCTGGAACAGTTGGAGAGCACCCCTGAAAAGGTAGAAGAAGTTACAACCGAATAGCCTGTTGAAGAAGCTGTAGAGGCCGAAAAGAACTTGTAACTATTTTTGTGAAAAGCTTTGTAACTTCTTTGTTTTTTGAAAGAAATGATTGTAACAAACTCTCCTCAAAAAGTCCAAAGCTTTGTGCATCCATGTTGTTATAAATGGATACCAGGACTAGAGGAAAAGGGATCGCAAAAGAATTGTAAGAAAACGCTGTAGAAATTTATCTGAGCTTTTCTAAGTCTAATGGAGAATATTCAAAAACTTCTTGTAATATTTTTCTGAACTTAATATCAATATACAGACCATCGGTTTTGAGTGAAGCTTTGTGTCATCTTCAAGTGTGTTTACAATTTGTTTACTGTTTTCATTCTGAATAATCCAGGGTTATTTTGTTTGAATGGGATTGCAAGGCAATTTTCAGTAGAAGTGTTCGCTAGCTTTTCTCTTTAGGAGGGAAATTAAAGATGCGGGGATCACTCATACCAATAAACACTTTGGAAGAGACTTTGAATCTTGATGATTATAGTTTAATTTGGAATGCATAAATTCTTATAGGTGTCAGGCATGCACAAGGATTAATAGAAAACAAGCCAATGGGATGCGTAAAGATATTTTGTTTGAGGAGTATTATCTGAGTGTAGATGACTCTATGACCTTGGATAAGGCACTGCTATTGATTGAAGTTGTTTATTGCATGTTTTGTTGATCGAAATGCTGAATTTAAATATAATTTCCATTCTTTTGTTTTCAGTTAATTTCAAGGTGAATAGATCCACTGGTTTTCTGGACTGGTTTGCTGTGGGTTTATGTTTGAAAGTGTGAATTCAATTCACAAAGGTATACCCACCTGGGCTCTGAGCAAGTCCGAAGTGTAGAAGGTTCAATCAAACCTTGTCATATGTTGTCTTGAGAATTTCCTTATCTTTGATGTCTCTTCTACACCGAATTCAATCATATTATTTTAAGGATGTTAAAGAGAATCAGATTTTGAAGACAACAGAACTGACTTAGCCATGCGGTGTAGAGAACGATAAAGAAAATAAGGAATATTAACCAACAACCCCCTACACAAATGCAACAACAATTTGAAGTGTTGGGCAAAAACATATTGAAACCTACCTTCACATGTGATATAGTGGATGATGAACCTAGCAACATTCTTCCAATGTGTTAGTAAGGAGTCCAATTTAGTACCCTGCCCAGTGACCATTTCAATAGACTCACCTCTCTGCAATATTTTTTTGTGGGTCAGCTAAAGGTCTACAACCTGTTTGGCCGTACTAGGAAAATATTTTTCTCTAGTTAACGACAACCCAAAGACCTCTGCAACAACTTCCATTATGGATGAAACCTCTACCCCCCAAACACTACACTTGTTTTGGCAAAATTTTTGTGCAAACTCCATGGCAACTCTTTCATCACACCCTCGTAACCTTTTAAAATAAATATCCTAGTGCACCTATTTGAAAACATCATACACCTGTGGATTGGATTTTAATTCCTACATAGAAGTCGACTCATAATGGTGGTAATGAGTTTTTGCCATGAATGGAACAGAGAACCCAGATCAGAGGACATGGATACCAAAACCAAGAGTGCGACAAAAGATTGCCAATAAAAATGATTTCCCCAACCCTGTATGAAGCAAGTTTGACAGAGAAAATGACTTTTGAAAATAAATGGCAAATGTACACAGCCTGACAGAAGCTATTATGAATGGAACAAAGAAACTAGTATGAAGCAAAATGCAAAAAAAAATAAATAAAAAATGATCATATACAATGACTCTATAAATGGCCCCAGGTTCCCCCGACTGATTTAGAAAGACACGTCCACGTGGTGACACTTGATTAAAAGAAGGAACAATAATAACTAACAAATAGAAAAAGAAAATAAAGGAAAGGAATACAATACAGATCACCCAAAAATGTAGACAAGGAGGTGGCTGCCAACAGAGCAAAAAATCATGAAAAAGATGCTGGCATGTCAAAACATGATGGAGAGAACGTACGGACACATGAGCACAATCCAGCCAAATCAAGAAGAAAAATGCGGGATGTGATGTCCGAACGAACCACATAATGACATAGAGTGGGATATCCAAGGACATTGGATATGCTGCAGAGGATACAGTAATGATGGGAAAGGAGAAAACATGGAATAAAAGAGATGACAAGGATGTACGAAGGCCAAAGGTGCACCAGGTGGAGGGAACAAGATAGCCACCACCGTAAGCACATGAGTAGAAAAAAGGGGTCGATCCAAGCGATATCAGAAATAAGTGACGTGGCAGGAACAATGGCAGAAGGCTAGAAAGTGGACAAGGGCAGCCACGTGCCAAAGGATGCAACATCAAAAAATGGGTACCATAGTGGCAGCAACCCAAGAGAATGCGAGGCACGAAGGAATGGTACAAAAGAGGACACCAAAAATCATGAAGAGGGGGAGAAATGAGAAAATGAGGAGGCACATGGAGGTTCCTATCAAAGAAATGACAGGAATAAAGATTAAGTAAAGGGGAAATCCTGTCACAAAAGGACAGGAAGAATAAGAGGACGACAAGTGTATTTTATTTTATTTTATTTTTTAATTTTTTTTTCAATTTTTGATAATGACATAGGGCTGTCGAATCCTTGGTTTTTGATTCAATGTCACTTGGAAGTGCCGAGAATCCAGTTTTGACATCCAGGTTTATTACACAACTGCCATCTGCCGAAAACTTGGTTTTCAAATAGCAATTGGCCAACAACGTCGGAAATCCGGTTTTCATTGTTGGATCTTTTATTGCTTTTTTAATTTTTTTAATTTTTATTTATTTTTTATTGCTTTCAATTCTTGAGAAGGCCAAAAGGAACAATAGTGAGTTCCTTTGATACATCACAGAAGAAAGTTTCCTTGGAGAGAGGTCATTTGTAGAGTTTCAGGTTGTTATGTGACTATTTCTTCAAGAGAAGATAAAGTAATGAAATGCCCCTTTTAGAATTAAAAAGGGAGATAAAAATAAAGGATATTATAATCCTTTGGTTTAAATAAATATTAATAAATAATGTTTTTGACAAACTCTCTTAAGAGGGAGATGAATAATTATAATTATTAAAGGACAACTAAAGGTGACCTTTTCGAAAGAGGGTGATGGTTTGGAAACTACCCTCGAAAAGGTTATATAAGTCATTTATGTGAGACTTGGAGGGGGGCATAGAGATCACTCAAGGAAGAAGAAGAAGGTGGCTTGGTGGGCTATGGGCATGGGAGGAAATACAAGAATTTAGAGGGCATAAAGGAATGAAGGTTAAGGTCATTGGTTGGCATGGGCATTGGAGAAGGGGCACACAATGTGTGTCCAACTCGGGGTACGATGTACACTCGGGAGTGTCCTGACCAGGGCTATGTTTATTTCATGCCATGAAGGCATGCGGGGTTTTGTGTAAGAACATGTCCTCCTGGAGTGCTTACTTGTTGTAAAAGAGCCTAGACCTGTGACTATTCCTTTGAATTGTAGATAATATTGTTGGTTCTGTGTAAGAATCGGTTTCCTTCGTGGGGTGCCATAGCCATAAAGGACCCAAGGCCACTATAATCTTCTAGGAGTGAGAATGACTATTCCAAGTGCTCAAGATTAAGATAAGTATTGGAAAACTTTGATGCTATAAGATATTGAGAATGCTTTATATATGATTTGCCAATAATATGGTTGAATTAAGTGGCTATGTTATTCCATTTATTGTGTTATTAATTTACTTTGTAATTATTATCCTTTACATATAATTTAATGATATTTACCTTTAATTAATGAACTACATTAACATTTAATCTATTAATTCCGCTACAAATAATTAATTAAGTTTGGTTGAAAAGTGTCATTACATTTGGTATCAGAGCCTAACGTTGATCAATCCTTCCTACCTTAATTTTTTTTTCAATAAAAGTGGACAAGCCACTAAACTTTTTATTTTTTATTATATGTAATATTTTTTTACAACGGGTTCAAAAGGCATATTGGCAGGAAAGAACCCACAAGAAAACCTCTGGTTATCGCCTCATATAAACCAAACTATACTACCCTTACAAAATAGCTGTTACATATCCAATTGATCATATAACCCACCCAAACCCATTCATTTGAGAGATACAATGAGGTCCCATAGGATATTTCTTGATACAATAGTTCAACATATGGTTATATCCAACAAAACATAAGCTCAACTGATTACAAAATGAAGAGCTGGATATCAAAAAATATCTCCACGAGAAAATCATGCAAAGACACCAAGAAGCCCATATACTTTTACCGAACGGGGAGCAAAAAAATCTTCAGCCCGGCTTGTCAAAACTGAATTCTATACCAAAATTGTCCAAACCTACATCAAAAAATCATACCACATTTCCAAGATATCATAGAAAAGTATCAGACATTTAAAAACCAAGTGCTAGTGCCTTCAGCAGGGGGATCATTAGCTGCATCCGGAGGAGGAACAACCCTTAGAGGGAATTCTAGCCGTGCAAAAGCAAAGAACAAAAATATCAAAGAAAGTAATGAGTGCAAAGCTTCAAAAACAACCCAAGCTTTATCCACAATTTGAGCAGAAACCCAATTCACAAGAAACTCCATATATGACTGGGTATCATCCATGGTATCAAATATCAGCTCCATTCTTAATTCAAACAATAATTGACCATACCATCCATTACCCAAAAGATCATGATGAGGAAGAAAACCACCGTAATAGAAAGTCCCCACATCAAAATGATAACTATCCAAAGCAGAAAAACCCATATCCCTATTACACAAAGTTGGAAATATGAACGTGGAAACTAGGAGACAAACCAATTTAGCATCAAGTAAAACATCATAACAAATTGTAACAAATCGAGACAATCTCAGAGTAAGAAATATTAAGACAAATTTCCAACCAATGATTCCCCAAAAACTTGTGGATTTCATAAGCCACCTCAGGAGAAAACAGGTTAAAAAACTTACCGAGCTTTTGATTATTATCCTTATTTTCTTCCTTCGGAACCACAAATTCAAGCACCACTCTATATTTTACAAAAGACAAGAGACTCGACATTTGCAGAAACAATCACACCAAGACAACCCACAGAACATGTGAAACAAAATGCAGCCTACCACATTCTAAATAGTCTTAGCAAAAAGCACGGAAAGAAGTAATAAATGTTAGCCAACAACTTACCACCATGTCGACGACAAAAAAGATAGATAAAATATCACTTTAGGATTGCAAACTGCATTGATGTGATATTTCACAATACATAGCAACACTTCAAACCTGACAGCCATCAATGTAAGCTTAATGGGAGAAACACATATGCCAAAAAATGATTACAAACATCATAGAACAATGTCGTTCCTGCCATGACCGAACTCACAGAAAACAATCTTCAAGTTAGTACAGAGACATCATCAAACAATAATAGCCCAAGAACGTACAACATATAACACCACACTTATGCCAATATCCATTTTAAGCTAAAAATCCAAAAACTTTACATCACACATACCGCCACCCTTGAATGTATCATGATTATCCACACCCTCACCCTGTGAATGGCATCGTATGTCATGAGTGCAGACATATACCGATAGTCATCTATATAGTGAACATGAACACAAACCTGACAATTCAAGGAGGGAGGGAAAGGAATTTAAAATCACCAAGAATTAAATCATTTAGATACCAGATTGCAAGAGAACCATACAAAGCATTAATCATTCTGAACTCCTTCCCAAACTTTAGAAGGAATTTATTTGGAATCAACTATACGAAAATATGCTTTGCTATCAATAGCTAGATTAGCCAGAAAATCTGCCATTGTGTTAATTTCTCTGTAACAATGACATATTAAGAAGGAATCAAAAGAATCTAACTTTTGTAAAATATGATCAAGCAAATATTGCAACTTCTAGCAATTCGATTTCTTCTTCATAACACTCTAAATTATTACCATAGAGTCACCCTCAATCACTATGTTTTTGATCCTTAATGAAAGGATAAAGCTTGGAATTCCATGAAATTATTAGTACTAATACCAATATCATGATGTTTAGCAAGAACGAGTTGCGCATTATGATAAAAAATAGCCATCCCAACCCCTGCCCTTCCTAGGGTTTCCCTAGGAGGCACCATCAAAATTAAGTTTGAAGTGTCCTCAAGGAGGAGTTTTCCACTTGGCCAACAACCGTCGACCTAAGGACTTGTTTCTCTTGGAGACTAAGCCATGAGAGGGTAGAGTCGAGAGGGATTTCCAAACCCTGGTAACCCTATTATCCCAATGGGAAAAAAAAGACTAGTTACCCAAGTTCTTATAATTGTATGATAATGCCACCTTCGAAATAGAGGCTTCAATTTTTTGCAAAACATCCGATATAGAAGAACACACCTTTTTGAAAATCCTACTATTTCGTTCAAGCCAAATGTTCCAGAGCACAATAGAGGGAGAAATAACCCAAAGGAATGCATAGAAAGTTGATGCAAACACGAGAGGCCAAGAACAAAAGTGAGAAACAAGATCCTTACCAATAACAAAAGATAAACCTAATTTACTCAGCAGCCATTGCCAGCACTCATGAGCAAAATCACAATGAAGAAATAGGTGAGAAGAGGACTCAAGGTTCTTATTACAGAGAACAAACATAGAAACAATAGTAATACCTAATCTGTCTAACCTCATTCCTGTTAGAACTCTGTCCTGGACAGCTAGCCAAGCAAAAGCTCCAGCTTTAGGTAAACAAGCCGAGTGCCAGAACAACTTACAAGGCCAATGTGAACAAGTTTTAGCAGGTAAAAGGGAGTTCTAACCATCCTTAACAGAATACTTTTCAGAGTCATTCCTAGTCCAAATAAGTTCATCCTCAGAATCTGAGAGAGTGACAAACCTCTCACCCAGAATCTTATCAAACTCTACTTTCAAATGCAGATCCACATCAAGGAAATCAGTCGACTTCCATTTAGCCAATTTTAGAGAACCATTCTGAACAATATCAAAATAGTTTGCCACATACACACCCCAAAGAGAAGTAAAGATTGCAATCAAGGGAGACCAATCTCTAATGCTAATCAAGGAACAATGTCCATTCCATGTTTCATCCCAAAACCTAGCTTTCCTTCCATTATGCACAACCCAAGAGAGACGGGGAATAATAACTACTCTGCATTTACATAAAAAATTCCACATGACAGAACCAGAGGGTAGATTAGAAAATTTAAAAATACTCTCTGGGGGACTATTATTCAGATACTTAGCAAACATAACCTGAGCCCATAGAGACTTTGGCCTATCATAAAGTTTCCGAACCAATTTAGCCCCTAAAGCTAAGTTTTGATTATCCAAATTACGAATACCAACACCACCTAATTCTTGAGGAAGACAAATCTTATCCCAAGCTAGCAAAGGCAACCTCTTTTTTCCATCCTTATTATTATTCCAAAGAAACAACCTTAGAGTATCTTGCAAGTTTACAATAACAGTTTTTGGTGATTTTAATACCGACATTAGATAAATAGGAACAACATTCAGAACAGATTTGATTAACATCAATTTACCAGCCAAAGACAACCATTTATGGTTCCAAGAAAGAATTCTTTTCGAAATGACCGAAATTACCTTATCCCAAAAGCCAAACTTATCTTGCTTAACAAAAAAAGGAATCCCAGGATACATACATGGTAGATTACCAATCTCAAAACCCCAAAAGGAATGCAATCTCTTATGGACAAGCAGTGAAGTATTAAGGAAAAAAACTTTTGAATTATCAACATTTACTTTCTGGCCAGAAAACAAAGCATACTCCTGTATTATTTTTGAAATTATTCTAGCCTCTGCTAAAGAGGCATGACCAAATAATAGAGTGTCATCAACAAAGAGACAATGTGAAATATTTTGAGGATAATTCTAAATCCTAATACCTCTCCAAAGACCCCCCAATCTAGCAGCCCTGATAGCCCAACTAAAAGATTCAGCAAGAAGAATAAACAAAAAAGGAGAAAGGGGATCTCCTTGCCTCAAACCTTTGGAAGAAGAGAAAAAACCACAAGGAGAACCATTCAAAATCACTGAAAATATTGTAGAAGATATACAAGAGAGAATCTACTTCACCCAAGCATTGGAAAAACCCAACCTCAACAATATCCTACACAAATCTTGCCATTCTATTCTATCATAGGCCTTCATCATATCAAGCTTGAGAATCATGGCCGAAGATTTCTGGGAGGAGATATAATGCAACACCTCATGCACCACAATTGCACCTTCTGTAGTTTCCCTCCCTGGAACAAAACCCCTTTACTCCAAGGAGATGATCTTAGGTAAAATCTTTGCTAACCTTATAGAAATTGCCTTAGTGAATATTTTATATAAGGTATTACATAGAGCAATAGGCCGGAAGTCAACAAAAGACTTTATATCCTCTTTTTTAGAAATAATTGAAATTAAAGTTGTGTTCAATTCTTTCAAAATAGACCTATTACACCTAGCCTCCTCAACAACCAATAAAACATCATTTCCAACAAAATCCCAACATTTTTGAAAAAACAAAGGTGTATAACCGTTAGGACCAGGAGCTTTGTCAGGGTTCACAGCAAAAATTGTCTGTTTAACTTCTTCTAGGGAGAAAGGAGCCATTAACATCCTATTATCTTCCATGGTTACTAGAGAAGGGACATGAGAATTGAAATTGCTGGCATCTCTTACTTCTGATGTCAAAAGGGTTTTAAAGAACCTAACTACCTCCTTAGTAATATCATCCTGCTCGGTCAATAATTGACCTTCCTGATCTTGTATACAAGCAATCGTATTCCTACTCCTCTTCAACTTGGTAGAGGAATGAAAGAATTTTGTATTCCTATCCCCATCCGAAAGCCATAATTCCCTAGACTTCTGTCTCCAATAGATTTCTTCCCTAGCCAAAATCTCCTCAAGATGAAACTTGAGTGACTTTAGTTCATAAAAAACCTTAGGAACCATCCCATGTTGAATCACATGATTGTTGAAACATTCTATCATATCCTGAATTCTATGCTTTTCTTCAAAAATATTCTTAAAATGAACTAAGTTCCACTCTCGAATATTCAACTTTAAAAAGATGATCTTTCTAACAATTCAAAACATTCTAGAACCCGAGACAAAAGGAGTAGACTCCCACCATTTTTTAAGTAAAGGTAGAAAAGAGGAATCTCTAAACCACATAGGTTCAAACTT
The DNA here is from genome assembly GCF_030272615.1 of Cryptomeria japonica. Lineage (NCBI taxonomy): Eukaryota > Viridiplantae > Streptophyta > Pinopsida > Cupressales > Cupressaceae > Cryptomeria > Cryptomeria japonica. The sequence goes on from NC_081405.1 coordinate 584,533,893, forward strand.
AAAGGGTGACTTGTGAAGAGGTCTGTCCTCAAGAATGGAGAAGGAGATTGGAAAGTGGTTTGAACCCGGATTGGGAAGAATAGAAGAAAAGAATTCAACATCTGAATTAATCCAATTTTCAGATAATAAGAACCTATCTAATCTTTCAGCTATCTGAGAAAAACCCCTTCTCATATTAGTCCATGTAAAAATGCCATTATGAGTTTTACAATCAAAGAGGCCCAAATTAGACATGAAGGACTCAAAATCATCCATAATCCTCTTGTTAGGAAGGATACCTCCACTCTTCTCCCCTAACTCAGAAATAGCATTGAAATCTCCCCCCAAAACAACAAAATATCCTTGTCGCAAAGGGGAGGAGATCCTCCCAAGCTCACTCCACAATTTACATTTGTCTTGAATTCCTGAAGGAGCATATATATTAAAAAGCCAAAATTTAACATTTGAGACCTTACTCTTGACAAAAGACAACATCCAATTAGCAGCAAAAGAAACAAGTTGTAACTCAACATTATAACTATTCCATAAAAGAGCCAAACCACTTGAGGCCCCAAAAGAAGAAACAAAGACATACTTCCACCTTTTCCAAGAAGAAAAAATCACATCACCAGATTCTAAAGACAACTTAGTTTCCTGAAGCAAAAAAACATCACACTTAATTAAGTCAATCTGAGACTTAATTAAGCATCTCTTGTTAGGGGCATTTAAGCCCCTAACGTTCCATGAAATGATCCTCATTGTCCTCGAGGGGAGGTAGAAGCTCCCCTCTTCCCATATTTCAGAGAAACTTTACAATCTCCAAAAATATTTTGCAAATTCCTCTTAACAGCCACCGACCTAGTAACCAGGGGGCTAGAAACTGAATTATTATTCCTCTTTACCAAGATTTCAAATATATGACCTAAATTTTTAGGTATGCCCAAAGAGAGTGAATGCTTCCCTAGCCTATTACCAGGAGATACTGACAGAGTTTTTTGAATATCCGCATCAATCTCCAATTGTGTTTTGCAGTTTTTTGGAGGTCTCCCTCTACCAGGAGAAGCCACCGGAGATGACAGAATCATATTTTATTGGACAATTGGTAATTTCTTACTCGAGTTAGGAGACACCATCTCACCTAGAATTTATTCATAATCCTTATAAGCTAAAACCTCAAAAGGATTCTCGGAAGCAGATAAAGGAAGAGACTTATTAATAATTCCCATGTCACACATAGTAGAATTAACAACCCACTCAGTCACATGCTCATCCAGCTGGTGATCATGATCATTCAAAAGCTCATTAACCTGATGAACTACATTAACATCCAGGATGATGACCGATTCATTTGAAGGAAAAACATTACCCTTCCTATCATTATCCTTCACTAAATCTTGTATCTGTTGGATCAGATGTTCCTCAATTGGAGATCTCATAAATATGTTCGAGGAGGCTCCCTTATTAATAGTTTTGTTTTCATACCTATGCCCCAAAATCAGATTATCATTTTTCAGATTTGAAATTTTATCCAGACACTCTACAGGTTTATCCTTGCTACTCTTATCAGAAGATTTCACACCAATAATATTCAGAGTAGACCCAGTTTGTTCTATAATATTAACATCTAGCTTGGGAAGAGCGCCAAACAAAGTTGAAGAGTTCAATATATTCTCACAAGCTTTAGGACCAACAACATTACCCATATCATAATGATTAACGATTGTTCTAGATTATTGGACAAAACCTTACCCATTTTAAAATCCATAAACAGAGGTGCATCCACAATTAAAGGAGACAAAGGGAGATCATTATTCATCTTATCAATCGGTTGCCGCCAAATTCCATCATTAGATTTAATATTACAAGTCCTAGGGAAAACACAATCAGGGCTTATCAAAACACAAATTTTTACCAGAACCACCCCATCCACCATATCTGATTTAGAAGATAAAAAAGTTCCAAACTAATCACCAATCATTTTCAAAACCTCAAGATCCATGAATTCAAATGGAAACTTACAAATTTTAGGTTTTGACCATTCTGGAACAAAAAAAGGCTTCCAAGCCAAAACATAGATCACATTATTCCCAAACCAATGATATTCAGATTTAAGAACCTCATTCCTAACCAAAGGAGAATCAAAGACAATGATGAACGAATTGGCAAACAAAAATTGAAAATGACGCATTCTCAGCCAACGTTTATACAATTTGTGATGCAATTTAGATAGAGAAGTTTGATTACCCCAAATAACCCCAGAAATAGCTACCAAATGTAAACAACTTTCTTTCTTTGCAATGTATGACCCAACTAGGTTCAAACAAGGGATAGGAGCCCATAACTGAGATGAAGAACCATCTGCCAGATTAGGGCCAATGAAATTCTCACTTACCTTGTCCCCCTGTCGATGTAACACAGGTGGATCTGTCGATAAACCCTTATCAGCCTGTTTCAACAACATTTCCTCTGCGTGTTTTGAAGGAGCTAAATCCCCAACCCCCACCTTCTCCGCCACCTTCGAAGACTTGACAATCTTAGCAAATGAATCTTTACCACCCATCTCAATAGATCTTTCTCCCGGAAGTTCCAAAAAATGGTTTTGAAAATTCCTATGATTTAGAGCCTTTCCACCATATATGTGAAAATGACCACAAAAACCTTGCCCAATATGTCTGCGAAAACTGTGCTCAACACCTTGGTTTTTGGTATCCCAAAATCTCACTTGACCTGAACCATAACCCTCTGGTTTCTTCCAAAAGCCCCAAAAATACCTAGAAGTTGGTCTAATAAAATTAACATTCTTCCTCCGCCCATTCTGTACTGCCATATCCACCCAATTCTCCTTCATTAAATCCCATTGCGGGACATGTGGCAGATCTTCCCAGCCCACATCTGCCCACACACCAACACCTTTCCTACCCATAGCGAGCGAAAAATTGCAGAGACTTCCTACCTTAAATTTTCTTTAGGTTTTGAAATTTTATATTAACCAATCTTAAAAATGCTCCTTGTAGATATCTGGCATTATTGCCCTAACCTTTGAAGTTTAAATTTGAGCCTATGTGGTTTTGAGACCCATCTTTTTTAATGCTTTTAGAATCTTGGTGGACCTCGGCTCCTTTCATCTTTGGAACAAGAATGTTTCGATTTGTCAAGAAACTTTCCTTTGTGAAACAAAAGATTAAGACATGGAATGTATTGTATTTTAAAAACATTTTCTCTGAGAAGGTTAGGATTCAAGAAGAACTTGAAGCTCTCAATGCTATGGTTATGAATTGTGGGATGGATTCTGCTACCTTTGATAAACATAAATTGTTGAATTCTCAGCTTGAGGAGGTTCTCTTTCTCGAGGAAATCTATTGGCGGCATCAATCTAGGGATTTATGGCTGAGTGATGGAGATAGGAATACTAAATTTTTTCATTCATCTACTAAATTAAAGAGGCAACGAAATAGGATATCCTGTATTCAAAATTCTGATGGGGTTTTCCTTACGGAGGAGAAAGATATTGCCACTGAAGCTGTTCGGTTTTTTAAGTCATTACTAACTAAGGAGTCTTCTATTTTTTATGATAGTTTTGCTTCTGCTATTCCTCAACTTATATCCGATGAGGATAATATCATGTTAATGGCTCCTTTTTCTGCTTAGGAAGTTAAGGAGGTTGTTTTTTCAATGGCACCTGACAAGGCCCCTGGGCCTGATGGTTTTATAGCTCTTTTTTTTTCAAAAGTGTTGGTCTTTTCTTGGAGAAGAACTTCATCTTGTTTTAGAGGAGGCAAGGTGTAATAGGTCCATTTTAAAGGAGCTAAACACAACTCTTATTGCTATCATTCCTAAATTAGATAATCCCAAGTCTTTTGTGGATTTCCGCCCAATTGCATTATGTAATACCTTATATAAAATTATCACTAAAGCTATCTCTGTGTGGCTTGCTAAGCTTATCCCAAAGATTGTTTCGGGGGAGTAAGGGGGTTTTGTCCCTGGTAGGGAAACGATGAAAGGTTCTATTGTGGCCCATGAGATTCTGCATTCCATCTCCCATCTTTCTATACCAGCTATGATTCTAAAGTTGGATATGATGAAGGCTTATGATAGGGTTAGTTGGCAGACTCTCTCTGTTGTGCTTAATAAATTTGGGTTTGGGGTGAAGTGGGTGAAATGGATATATGCATGTATTAGCAATGCTAGGTTCTTGGTCATTTTGAATGGTTCCCCATGTGGTTATTTTGCTTCCTCCAGAGGTCTTAGGAAAGGAGACCCGTTGTCACCTTTCTTGTTTATTATTCTGGCTGAAGCTCTTAGTAGAGCTACCTTAGGTGCTAGGGATAGTGGTCACTGGAAGGGTATTTGTATTGCACATATGGCTGCTAGTCACTCTCATTGTTTGGTAAAACCACTATGGGGGAAGCAAAGGTTATTAATAGGATCATTTTGGATTATTCTTCATTTTCTGGTTAGAAGGTAAATACTGCTAAATCTAAGATTTTCTTTCTTAATGTTTCCACTTTGGTGCAAACTAGATTGACTCATTTTTGGGGTTTCTCTGTTGGCCAATTCCCTTGTAAGTATTTGGGAATCCTATTTTTCATAGGGTCAAAGAAACATAATTTTTGGGAACGGATTTCTGTTGCTATTTCCTCAAGGATCCTAGCCTGGTCTCATAAATGACTCTCTTTTTCAAGAAAGATTGTGCTTATTAGGGTTGTTTTAAATGTGGTTCCGATTTATTTATTGTTTGTTTTAAAGGCCCCTAAGAAATCAGTGGCTACTTGGCAATCAATACTGAGGTCTTTTTTGTGGAATGATAATGTGAATAATAGGGCTCTAATTCCTTTGTTAGAATGGGATAAGGTTTGTTTTCCGAAAGATAAGGGTGGTGCAGGGATTAGGGATCTAGGAAAACAAAATTTGGCTCTAGGTGCTAAGTTGGTTTGGAAGTTGTACAAACAACCCTCCTCGAAGTGGGCATCTATCTTATTTGCAAAATACTTGAGAAACTGTCCTAGGGAGGAAATCTTTGCTGCTTCCTCGCTTCCTCAGGGGTCTGTAATCTAGAATTTCATGGTTGAGTGTCGATCTATTATTATCCCTGGTTTATCCCAGCTTATTCATAATGGTCGAAAAGCTAGATTTTGGGAGGAAGTCTGGAATGACTTCTCAATTTTGACTAGCCTGAGAGATTGGTTGCCTCTTATGACTCTTCTCAAATCTTCTTGGGGTATATTCATGGCGGATTATTTTTTTGTGGATTCCTCGGGCCTTGTTTCTGTTGCTAGATGGAAATCAGTTGAGTCTCTTCCAGTGGACCAAGATCTTAAATATGCTTTTGTTGAGGAATTGAAGAAACACCCATTTCTTTTCTTTGAGGCTGAAGATGAACTTATTTGGGTTCATTCAAAATCAGGGGAATATTCGGTTAAGAATGGGTATAATTATTTGTTTGTCGGGTGTAGGGGGGAAGATTTGCCTTATAGGTTGTTCTGGCATGTTGGCTGTCTTCCAAAAGCAGGTGCTTTTGCTTGGTTGGCTGTCCAAGATAGAATTCTCATCGGCATGAGGTTGGATAGGTTTGGTGTCACTATTATTTTTCCATGTGTTATGTGTGGAGGGTCTCCAGAATCAGTTGATCATCTTTTTCTCCATTGCCCTTTTGCTTCGCAATGTTGGTATTGGTTGTTCAACAAATTAAACCAGTCTGTTGTTTTATGTAAAGATCTTCAGTCCCAATTCATGGGATGGCCTTTGTTATGTTCATCTTCATTTTATGCTTGTCTTTGGATAATTGCTCCTTCTGTTCTGATTTGGAAGATTTGGTTGGAGAGGAATAACAATTTTTTTAAGAAACACTCTTCCACTCTACCAAATGTGCTCTTCTGTATTGAAAAATCTATCTCTGAGTCTGCTTTGGCTTTTATTTACAAGGGAATTAGTCCTAAATGTACTTTTACATCTTGGGACAATTGGGTTATCGGGCATTGGCCAGCCTTGCAGCTGCTTCCTATGCATGGGGCCATTTCTAAGAAAAGGTCTCCTTCAATTAATAGGAAAGAGATAGTCTGGTTGCCTCCCCCTCCTTCCAAGTACAAATTGAACTTTGGTGGAGCATATCGAGGCAATCCAAGGAAGTCTACCATTGGGGTGGTGGTTTTTGATGATAGGGCTAGAATCATTAAAGCACAATGTCAGTGTATTCCTGATGGGACAAATAATGTGGCAGAGTTGCATGCTCTATCTGTTGGGCTTGATTTGCTCCTTTGATTACACATTTCAGATGTGATTATAGAAGGTGACTCATTAGTTGTCTTTTATGTGATAATCGTTCCTCTAATTCTTGGCATTTAAAATATTGGTTGGACAAGGTTTTATTGCAGCTCGAGTTTTTTAATTCTTTCTCTATATCTCATTGCTATAGAGAAGCTAATAGTGTTGCAGATTTCTTGGCAAATAAGGCCTTAAATGACAATATTCAGTCTTTGGTTGATGTTGATGAGAGTTGCTTACCCTCTCACCCTGTAACATTTTAATTGTCTGACTACAATCTTTTTGCTTCGCTTCGACCTTGTATCCTGTTTGAGATTGCAAATAGGTATGCAGTTTAGTGTGGTGGTGTATAAGGCCTTCTAGGTCTTGTTTATATTTCCTCATTAAACCTGCATGCTTTCTTGTAATTTTTGCCTTGGTACTAGTCAGTGCCTAGCTTTTGGGTCATGGTATTTTGAATGAGAAAGTTTGGGGGTTTTTTCTTCGACATACTTTATTACCATTGATGTTTTTTCTATATTGCTTATTGTCTTATAACAATATGGTGACAGGCTTGTTTCTGGGTGTCATACTTTCTTGATTGTACTTTCCTCAATTTTTTACGTTTTGTTTGATGTTGATGGTCTCACACTCCCCTTAATGGATGTATAAATGATTTCATCTGCACTTGCAGTGGTGGCCTGCACGTATGATTAATTATGTTGCTTTATTGTTTATATTTTGAGGTGGCAATTTGGGCATGCTTATTCTTACGGCTCTGAGGATTTGGTTCGTGCGAATAGCTTGCTCTTATCATGGGGTATTAAGTATGAGTTTTGGTCATAATTTTTTGAGGTTGTTTTTTATGTGGTGGAGGTTTGTGGAGGTTTGTTGGCACGGTGTACTGTGATTTAGCTTGTGCCAGTCTCTATTGTGGTATCTTTCTCTTCCTTTGGAGGATATTGTGAGATTTTGCCAAGATCAAGAGCTCAATGAAATGTACAAAATAGAGACACAATATAGGACAAGAATAAACTGTATTCTCATCAATAGAAAATGATCAATAGTTTGAATTACATACAATGTAGATGAGCTTGCTTATATAGGCAAGGCTAGGGATATGTGAGCACACAAACATGACATGTGGCTCAATAAGAAACAAGGGTATGTAGGAAGTAGGTGTGGGTAGGTAGGAGAAACAATATAATAGTCCACATGAGGTGGATCACCCACTGAATGTGGAGTGTAACAACAAGATCAACACCATAAAAGGTGGAAATTCTCCTACACACACTATCCCAATGTGGCACAAACACCCAAGTGTCTCATACCTAAACTACTATGAAATGCATTTCCTAAGTAAACTTAAGTAAAGTGTAATAATATCCAAGATGAATAATTATTTACACCAACACCCCCCCTTAAGTGCAACCTAGGGGAATGCACTTAAGTCTACAATGCAACTAAGCAATGCAAGATGGGTCCCGACTACTAGGCCATGTTAGGTACCCATGTACAAATGCAAATGTATGAAAACCAATGCAATGAAATCTCTCACAAAGCGAGGAAAGAGAGAAAAACCCAATGGGAAAAAACCCTCCCCCAAAAGAGAGATGAAAACTAGATACAAAGAACTCTCATAGAAGTATGTGAAGGACAAAACCCCATGTGAGGAAAAAGTCCCCCCCATATGAGAGAAGAAGAGAAGCTAGGAAGCCCCCCCTCAATGTGGAATCTGCACCAATGATAGAAGCTTGATGTATGAAGAAACTGCTCCATGAACGTCGAACAACATTCCTCCCCTTAGGAAGAAACAAAACCAAAGGTGTATCCATGAAGTCTCCCCAATCATGAAGGGAAGATGTATGAAAAAAACTCATGATGAATGGAATCTCTGAAAACTGCTCAAGTGTCCCCATGTCGATTCTGAAAGATAGCCCCTCCAAAGGTGGTAAGCTGTGCCACACTGCTGAAAAAGACACTCCAAGATCTAGAGGAGATGGATGTAGAACATGTCCCAAAGACTCACATGTCTCCTCAAAACATAAAGAGACCTCCTCCAACTGCTGTACATAAGTATCCACAATCATGTCAACCTCAAAAGAATGATCATGTAGAGAATGAACAAGAGGGTCGGAGTGTGCCCTCACAACAATCAAAGAAGGATCACCTTCATCAAAGAGAAGATGAATGTCATCAATGATGTCTCCCAAATTTGCAATGTAGGATTCCACAAACAAATAATCATCCCATGAATCTGAAGCTAGAAGACAATGAATATCCTACTGCACTGAATCACATGAAGGCAAAACTGTCGCACTATCTGCATCATTAGGTGCAATAGGTGATGTGATATCAATATGAGGAGGTGAAATACAAGACTCGAGAATGGGGTCACATGTGAGAATCCCCATATTCAAGTGCCCAAAGTTCTCAAAATCTGAACCATCACAAGAAGTGTGATCAACATGTGTAGAATCATCAAATGTGAAATCATCATCATCAACAAAATCTGAAAAGGAGTATAACCGAAATGCATGATCAACCACCCCAGTCACAATGATAGCTCTAGTCTCCAAGTCTCTAATGAAAACTGACTCAGGTGTGAGCTCCACAACTCTCTTAGTTGTGCCATGTGTGATTTGATAGATGGAAAAGAGATTGTTTGTCAAGTGGGGTACACACAACACATCATTGAAGGAGTTATCCCCAATGGCAGTAGATCCTTTCCCAATCACATCCATGTATGTATGATTGCCCATCAAAATCTGCGGCATGGTGCAAGACTCAAATGTAGAGAACATAGACTGCGAAGATGCCATATGATGAGAAGCCCCTGAATCTAGAAGCCATCTCTCTGAATCATGACTGATAGTAGCACATAGAGCTTTTCCTTTTCTTGTCCCAAAAGAGTGAGTCTTCCCACTTGTAGAAGCCATGAATGCTTTCCCTTTTCCTTTTGAATGTGAGGAAGTGGAAGTTGATGAATCATCCTTCTTGTAGACATTGGGCAAATCAATGTTATGCTTTTTGATGATATGTGTGAGCTCATCAATCTTCTTAGAATGACAACGACGCTCCTCATGACCAAACTTTTTACAATAGGCACAAGTAGGTTTCTCCCTCTTTGGTGAATTATCCCTCTTGGAAGAGGATGTATCTCCTTGTTGTGGAGAGGATGACGCTTTGTCCTTAGGCTTTGATTTCCATTTCTTCTTGTTTGAGTTGTCCTTTCCTTGGTTTCCTTTGTTCCCTTGTTTTGCCACTAATGCTTGAGACTTAGAAGCCTTAAGAATGCCCATTCTTATCAACTTAGTTTATTCCATCATCAATTTTTCATTGAAAGCATCAAAAGTAGGCATTGTGTAGCTTGAAGCCATTGTCATCCTATGGGTTTGGAAACTAGAAAAAAATGCTGCATATTCTTGTGGAAGCTTGCCTATCAAGTTGAAGATCAATTGAGTATCCTTCTTATCAATGCCACAATCTTTGAGTTGTGCCCTCAACTCATTTGCCTTAGTGACATAATCTTGTATAGTATCAAAGTTCTTGGGATCTAACATGGTGAGATCACTATCAATTTGATATCCCCTAATCTCATCAACTTGACCATACAAGTCTTGAAATTTTTGCCAACTATCCTTGATTAGAGTGCACTTCTCAATATGAAAAATGAGATCCTTTGATACATACTTTCTTAAGGTACCAATTGCCATGATATTTTTTAGTGAGCCAATCCAAGTGACCAACCATGCATCAATTTTCCAAGTAGCATAATTATGAGGAGTTAAGAGAGAAAACTTAGAAGAACTCATAGCAGCAAAAAGGAATGAACACAAGAGCACAAAAGCACAAGAGACACCCCCCCAAATTCACTCAATCAAGTACCCCCCCCCCAAAAAAAATGATGATTTTGGCACTTTATATGTAGTGCCTGTATAATAGGCCACTTGCAAACAATGGCAAGGTGGACTTCTGATTTTGTTTAACAACTGCCCCAATAAGCTGAGAACTACAAAGCAAAAGATCAGAAAGAGAGATATATGCAATACAAATGCCAAATTGGCCAAATAAGACCATATGATGAAAGTACAATTTCTACTCACAAATGCTGCAAACTAATAGCATATCCTGAGAGTAGACAAAAAATAATGCACTTAAAAAAAAAACAGCACCTGAAAAGGAGTTCGTATGAGCCCGAACGAAGACCTGGAAGTTATAGAAACGAGGAATGGACAGGTACAATCACCAAAAACTGAGAATTATGAAAAATATGTCCATCAAAATTAGAAAATAATTACACCACGTGAAAGTACACGAAATTCTATCCCATTTAAAAAAAAATTGCACAAAAAAGGAGCAAAAATGAGCAAGATATGGCCATTTGAAGTTGAACTGCAAAATCAAAAAGCTCAATGAGAGGGGCCTGCAAATTTTTTGAAAAAGGATGATGTTATCGAACTGCGGGGTTAAATTTGATGGCCGTATGACCATCACCAAAACTTCGCGACTGACGTGGCGTTGATTGTGTAAGTGATTTGGTAGCCAATTGGGCTGCTGACGTGATGTGTCCATGGGCCAGTGGCCTCCTGCCATGTGGCAGACGTCACCCAGTTACCTATGAAGTCTGCGTGGCGGACGAGGTGGCAGGTCCACCTGGGCCGTGGCGGTAGTGCAGGGCTCACTTGGGGCCTGGTTGGAGGTGCCGGTGGGAGGCGCAACTGTAGGGACACGGCTGGCAGGGCCGACGGGAGGCGCGACGCAACAGGGACATGACTGCGGGCGGTTGCTGTGGAGCCGAGGAGCCGGCGTTGCTGGAGGAGCTGTCGGGAAGAGCCGACGGAGTTGTTGGGAGCTGCCGTGGGGGATTGCACGGGCACCGGCGTCTGGGACAACACGGCGGGGAAGACCTGCAGTACGATGAAGTCAAAAGGGGGGGGGGTCTGCGGACCCCCCAAAAACAATTTTTTTGATTTTTTTTTTGATAAATTTTTTTTTTAATTTTTTTTTTTGATGAAATTTTTTTTTCAAATTTTTTTTTTCAAATTTTCAGAAAAAACTAATTTTTTTTTCGAAATTCGTACAATAATAGCAAAATTGGCAAAAAAAATTTCTCACCAAAATATGCTGACTTTATAACCAAAATTCATAGAAATGGCTACCTAGATGCAATGACGGGGTCAGATTTGGTCTAGGATGCCTCCAAAAGATGCTGCTCCTCAAATCTGCCTCTTGACGTTGCAATAATGCCTCTTCAAGACGAATCAATGACGCTTTAATGGTTCTGATACTATGTGAGATTTTGCCAAGATCAAGAGCTCAATGAAATGTACAAAATAGAGACACAATATAGGACAAGAGTAAACTGTATTCTCATCAATAGAAAATGATCAATAGTTCGAATTACATACAATGTAGATGAGCCTACTTATATAGGCAAGGCTAGGGATATCTGAGCACACAAACATGACATGTGTCTCAATAAGAAACAAGGGTAGGTAGGAAATAGGTGTGGGTAGGTAGGAGAAACAATATAATAGTCCACATGAGGTGGATCACCCACTGAATGTGGAGTGTAACAACAAGATCAACACCATAAAAGGTGGAAATTCTCCTACACACACTATCCCAATGTGGCAAAAACACCCAAGTGTCTCATACCCAAACTACTTTGAAATGCATTTCCTAAGTAAACTTAAGTAAAGTGTAATAATATCCAAGATGAATAATTATTTACACCAACAGATATGCATATAAATTAATGATGGCCTACATTTTCTTTATAAGCCTGCTCCTTTTTCCTGCAACACACTATTTTCTTTGGGGTTTTTTTGGTAATGGAGGTTGCTGGCTATAGAGTTTTACCGCTTGTTAAGCAGTGTGATTTTCAGGATTCTCATGTTTTTGATGATGAGAAGCTTGGTCATCTTTTTAAAATTCATTCTTTGGAATTCTCTTTGGCCTTTCACAAGGTGGTGGGAAAATGATGGTTGGTGGTGTAGCGTAGAAATTAGGAATCATCACAAGATAGGTAGATCAAATCAAAACGTTAAACATGATAGCTCAATCAAAGAAATACTCATTGCAATGAACCTAATCACAATGCACATTCAATAGAGGTATGAAAATGAAGCATTCAAAAGAAAACATTATGCAAACCAGATTCAAGATTGAATACTCCTTCCATGTGGCTCCATTGTTGTTCTTTCCTCTTCAATAGTTTTGTGGATCTCACCTACAAGTGCTCTCACAATTGAAAGCAAAAAAGCTCAAGAGTACTAGAACTAAAATTTGATAGTTTGACAGCAATTCGGATTTCAAGAAGTAATTGAAGGGGTTGATTGAAGAAAAATTATCCAATTTATAGAGAAATTGGAGAAGTGACAAAATTGGCATGATGCAATTCAAATGGAAATTGCAAATCAATATGTCAATTATGACAAATTATGCATTTCCATGCACAATTTTGATTGATTGATTATGACACATTTCATGTCAAAATTGATTGATTAATCAATTATGACAATTTCATGACAAATTGAAATGCCACTCCCATAGAATTAGGAGATGAATTAGGAGGGAAAAGGAATTAGAAATTTGAAAATTAGGAAATTGAAATTGATGACAAATTAGGAAATTGAAATTGATGACAAATTAGGAAATTGGAATTAGAAATTGATGAAAAATAGGATTTAGGAATTAGTGAATTAATTAATAATTTTTCATTTATTAATCAATTCACAAAGAAGAATAATTAGACAATTAAATAAAGATTTAATTGTAATAAGAAGACTTAGGATAAATAAGTAATTTATTTAATCCTAAAGGAAGAAATGACAAATTAGGTTAAATGACTAAATCATAAAACCCTAGAAGACGAATTAGAAATGCAAAAATGACAATTAGGTCTTGATTAGAGATAATTAATGTCATGATTTTGAATTGATAAAGGACCAATGCGACAGAATGATTTGATTGATAGATGCGCCAATTGACAAGGAACAATGACAAATTGATCCAACTTGACATAATTGAGACAGACAATGATCGATAGCAAAATTGATTGCAAAATGACAAAATTGACAAAATAGATTGCAAGATGACAAGATTAGACATGACCACGATCAATGACAAATTGATCGTAAAATGACAAGATTGAAGGATTGATGATAAATCGACAAGATTGATAAGAGGACAACGATCGATGACAAATTGATCGTAAGATTGACAGGATCGATAAGAGGACAAAACCCTAATTAGGATTGACGATGTCCAAAATGATGAGATTGATGATAAGATTGATAAGATTGACAGGAGAACAAAACCCTAATTAGGATTGATGATGTCCAAAATGATAAGATTGATGATAAGATTGATAAGATTTCTAGGAGGACAAAACCCTAATTAGGATTGACGATGTCCAAAATGATGACAAATAAGCATGCTCATTGATGCAATAAGATAAAAATCGATCAAAATCATGACTAGATAATGTTGTCGACAAGACCAAATTCGAGGATGAGATGATTGAAAAATGTAGAAGAATGACTCGATGTTCGCAAATGATAAAGACCAAGTGCGTGACATAGGAGAAATGTTAATGCGACGCAAAAACCTAAAATGAGGCAATGCGCAAATGTTAAAGTATGACCTCGCAAGCATTGACCATTTTTGGGTGTCTACAGGTGGAAAATACAAATATTTTTCTTGCAGAAGTTGCTTCTCGTTTTAGTACCATCTGAATGGACATGCTCTTGGATTCTTCTATGGTTCGGGTGCTATTGGATGCATACGTTCATCCCTCTATTTATTATGCTCCTGATATGGATAATGCTTTGTCTCTCTATCATTTTGAGCTTTGTGTTTTTCCTTATGGTGGTTTCCTACCTCTTTCTCAATTATTATCTTCTGGATGGCACTTTGAGCTTCTTTCAATTATAAGAGGTGGTTTGATTTCTAATCTTTATGATGACACTATGTTTGCTCTTGTAGCTTTTTTAGATCATGTATCTCTAGATATTTTGGCAGCGACTGTTAATGTGTTTTCAGGTATTCACTTCCTCCTGGATTCATTGAAAGCGATAATGTCTCCTCCAAGCACAGTTGTGCTTCTTCAGGTTGTGGCTCCAGAAGTTCAGAATGAAGAGATTGTCCACCCTTTCTCTCCTCCGATGGAAAGTTCCAATACTTGGTTGTTACACTCTCAATGTTTCATTCTCTCATTCAGATAGCTTTGTATTCACACATTCTGGGGGGCTGGGTTTTTCTATTGTAAATGGTTGTGTTGGCCCATATGGTCTATTTTTGGGAATGTCCCTAGGGATGGTTGGATAGTTCTCTACATATCTTTGTTTGTAGCTGGCTATACTATTTTCCCATTGGGATTTTATGAGCTAGACTAGAGGTTATCTTTGCCTGGTTCTTTCTTACTGGTGCTCTTTGAACTAGGTTGTAAAAATTATAAATATTAATAAAATTTAGTGGTTCTCCATTTTATTTAAAAAAAATAAAATATTTGGCTCTATAAGACCTAGTTTATAAAATTTGTCCATATATTAATTTTTGTTTCTCTTTTTTATTCATTGGCTTTATTAGAAATATTAGATGATACGTGTGTATTCATATTCATAATATTGAGAACTTCCTATTTATACCTAGAATCAATTTAAGACATCATATCCACAACTCATGAATAAGATATATATATAAATCAATAAATAAATTATTCACCTATAAATCCATAATATTTTAAACATATAAATCATTCTAAATTTCCTTCGTATTGCTATTTACATTCTATTAGGGGAAAGGACCCAGTAGTTGAGCATGTATCAATTGTTGTGAGGGTTGTTGATACCTTTTGTTTCAAAAATTGAACAAATAAAATCTATTGTTTGAAACAAAAAATATCAATTTTTGTTAGGAAATGTACCAACAGTTGTTAGGAAATGTACCAATAGTTGTTAAGAAATGTACTAATATTGTAAAAAGTAACCAATCAGGTGATGCCATGTCAGCTGCACAACTATTGGGGTCTCTTTTGCATGCCTATTGGTCTCACTTTTTTTGGGGGCTGTTTTGGACACCTTGGCAAAAAGCATGCTGATGTGGCATCATATTTGATGATCCGGCCCTGAAACCTTAGTTATAAGTAGGGGACTTGCCAAGTAAGCTGCTGTAAAAAAATCAAAGTGATTTGAAATTTCCAAGTAGGATTTTGAGAAGCGCGAAGTTAGGGTGCACAACTACTGGGTCCTTTCCCCTATATATCATGTGGTAATTGATTTCTAAACCACGGTGGACTATGAGCCATCCACACTTTGATATCCAAAGATTTGTACCGGAGTATATAGAATATGCGACCCTCATTGAAACAACATAATGCAAAAGTTTGAGACCTTTTGTGTCAAGCGTCACATCTCTAGATGACACTCGATTATCAATGTTGGCTATAAAGATCTCACGATTGAAAGTTTCTTATAAGTTGACATTTCAATGAATTAGAATTTATAAACAATATTGTCACCAACGCCTCTTGGAATATGGCATGTATTCATACAATATGATATATTTTCTATTAGAGTGTGATATTAATTTCACAAGAAAATAATTACGTCCATTTACAACAGAATATATAGTTGATATTTTGAATAGTAAGGATATATGAATGTGATTATTATTTTTATTTATAATATAATATTTTTTTTAGAAAGTAATTAAGTTGAGAGCTTTAATCCTCTTTAGATATATTATATGTCAAAATATGAAGATAGTCTTAAGGCATAAAATGTGTTAGAGATGGGATATTAATGTCACTCTTCTAGACCAAGACGCTGATATAAATCTCTAATTCATGATATATTCTTATTGAGGCAAGAAATTTCTCACTTCGGTAAAGTACGTAACTAGTATGAATAAATATTGTTCCAAATGTATATTTTGAAACCTTTATCTCAATCTCAAATGTTTTTATTGAAGATTATATACCACAAATAGTAGTGTGGAATAGAGTCTACATCTCACTTCCTTGGATGTTTTCTGTTGAGTGACTTAACTACGTAGAACTATTTGGTCTTTGGAAGATGACAATTTAGGGATATTAAGTTTAACTCTCATCTGTATTTTTTCAAGTACTCTCTTCTAAAAAAATAAATTAAAAAAAAGGTGTCTTAGAATATTGAGTTAGTAAGTTAGTCTCTCTAATGATCAATTTTGTAAATCTATGCCAATTCTTATTTAATTTATAGAAAGAAGTATTATTACAAAATTGTCTATAGTTAAAAGCATAAACTTGACATCTAAATTTGTTTAATACAAGTTCTTTTGCGGGTCCATAACCCACAAGTCCTAGAATCAATTTCATAGCTAGAAAATAAGATGTCTAAATAAGCTAAAATATTTTAGGAGGAAACATGTGGACATGTTGAACTTTACAGGGGGAGAGATGACCTTTAAATTTTATCTATTTTTATTTTTTATGTATAGATAGTTATCATTGAATTAAAATTTAAATACCATAGTAACTTAAACAAAAGAAAGGTTAGAACCATTTTCAATGAAGTACTTTGTGAGTTTTCATAAAATGCATTATTATTTTCCTTTAAGATGATAGTAACATTTTATTAGTACTACCTTTATCTATTGTACTTGATCAACCCAATAACCTTGTACATGTGCTTTATTTTATAGTAAAATAAGATACTCATGTAGTCCAGAATGCATGATTATCATCTTGGAATATATGTTAAATATATAATGATGAGTGACTATATAGTATGGGTTATGCATGTCATTCACTAGATAAATATTACGTCAAGAAATAATTATACCTTTAAATTTAATGTTAAGTTACATGTTAAACTATCTATACCAAAGAAAATAGAATGAATAGCAAGACAAAATGATGAAGTTGAAATATAAAAGATTAAGCATCATTAATTTTGTAATTGTATAAAAAACTAGTATATATATATATATATATATATATATATATAGTTTTCATGATAATTTTGTTTGGAAAAATGATTCTCTTGAAATTATTTGTTAATATAAAATAAAGAAATAAATAAAGGTAAATAGATCTATGAATTAAAATAAGAAAATAATGTAGATGAACTAAAATAAAATAGAAATATTATGAAGTATACATACTTAATGTTGGCATCTTCAATTAGTGATTATGTATTTGTTTGAGTGTGATGTAGATACATTTCATGCTACTGAGGACAACAACTAAACTACAGGGGGAGAATTATTATGTGACTATTTCTTCAAGAGAAGATAAAGTAATGAAATAGCCTTTTAGAATTAAAAAGGGAGACAAAAATAAAGGATATTATAATCCTTTGGTTTAAATAAATATTAATAAATAATGTTTATGACAAACTCTCTTAAGAGAGAGAGGAATAATTATAATTATTAAAGGACAACTAAAGGTGACCTTTTCGAAAGGGGGTGATGGTTTGGAAACTACCCTTGAAAAGGATATATAATTCATTTATGTGAGACTTGGAGGGGGCATGGAGATCACTCAAGGAAGAAGAAGAAGGTGGCTTGGTGGGCTATGGGCATGGGATGAAATATAAGAATTTAGAGGGCACAAAGGAATGAAGGTTAAGGTCATTGGTTGGCATGAGCATTGGAGAAGGGGCACACAACGTGTGTGCAACTCGGGGTACGATGTACATTCGGGAGTGTCCTGGCCAGGGCTGTGTTTATTTCGTGTCGTGAAGGCATGCGAGGTTCTGTGTAAGAACCTGTCCTCCTAGAGTGCTTACTTGTCGTAAAAGAGCCTAGACCTGTGACTATTCCTTTGAATTGTAGATAATATTGTTGGTTCTGTGTAAGAACCGATTTCCTTCGTGGGATGCCATAGCCATAAAGGACCCAAGGCCACTAGAATCTTCTAGGAGTGAGAATGACTATTCCAAGTGCTCAAGATTAAGATAAGTATTGGAAAACCTTGATGCTATAAGATATTGAGAATGCTTTATATATGATTTGCCAATAATATGGTTGAATTAATTGGCTATGTTATTCCATTTATTGTGTTATTAATTTACTTTGTAATTATTATCCTTTACATATAATTTAATGATATTTACCTTTAATTAATGAACTTTGCATTAACATTTAATCTATTAATTCCGCCGCAAATAATTAATTAAGTTTGGTTGAAAAGTGTCATTACACAGGTGATATCCTTTGACAAGAAGAACTCTCCGTTGAGAATCCATAGTACAGAGATGAACAACACCATTATCATATATTCTCTCAATCTCATAAGGCCCGAGCCATCGTGTGTGAAACTTGCCTTTAAAATGTTGAAAACGTGAGTCATGCAGGAGCGCCCAATCACCTGGCTGAAATGATCACTAGCGAATGAAGCAATCATTCCAAAGAGCACGTTGTTGTTGAACTGTCTCGGCATGAAAGAGAGCCTCTTGACGCAACTCATCTAAAGAATGTAATTGAGCAATATGCTCTCTTTATGCATAAAAAATATTCATGCCTAACTGAAGTGCAGTGTGGAGCGTCTTCACCTCAAATTCAATAGGGAGGATAGCCTTCTTTCCATAGACAAGCTCATAAGGGGTCAAACCTGTAGTGGTCTTCCACGTTGTGTGATAATCCCACACAGCTTTAGGGAGCTACACGATCCAATCACGCTTGTGAAGAGAAACTATCTTGGTAAGGATGTTTTCAAGTTCCCTGATGGTGACTTTAACCTGCCCGTTGGCATGGGGGTGATAAGGCGAAGAATTGTGATGTCAGTTATCGTACTCTCAAACCAAAGTAGAAATGAGGTTTGATGTGAACAAAGGTCCTTGGTCTGTGACGATTTATCGTGGAACACCAAATCTGGTAAAAATTGCAGAATATAGAAAGTCAACAACTTTGGTGTCCCTGTAATGTTTCAAGGAAGCAACCTCAACCCACTTAGTGAGATAATCTGTACAAACAAGAATATACTCCTTGTTTTGTGATGGCGGATTGATAGGCCCAACAAAATCAAGCCCGCATTTTTCAAAGGGCTTAATAGATAGCTGTGGGTGCAAATGCATCTCATCAGAGCGCATTGGATGAACCATTCACTGACATTTATCATAGTGATGAACATAATGCTTACAATCCTTGTGAATTGTAGGCCATTAGTAACCAACATTAAGAATCTTTGTAGTAGTTCTCTGGGTAGCACAATGTCCTCCCCAAGATTTAGTATGGCAGGCACGAAGTATGTCGAAGAAATCATCTTCACGCACACATCGACGCATAACATTATCTATCCTAGTGCGGAAGTGGATTCCATCGATCAATGTGTATTGAACACTAACTCCAATCGACTTCCTATGTTCCCGTGGTGAGAAATATGGAGGAAACCGATATGTGACCAGGTAATTTTCTATGTCAGCAAACCACAGGCTTTTTGCCCAAATGACAAAAAGATGC
This sequence comes from Cryptomeria japonica, assembly GCF_030272615.1. Taxonomy (NCBI): domain Eukaryota; kingdom Viridiplantae; phylum Streptophyta; class Pinopsida; order Cupressales; family Cupressaceae; genus Cryptomeria; species Cryptomeria japonica. The sequence goes on from NC_081405.1 coordinate 584,553,561, forward strand.
TCATTAGGAAAAGTGTCATTAATGGGGATCGACTCATCTTGTTGTTGTAACCGGGACAAGAAATCTGCAACCACATTCTCATGACCAGGCTTATCAAGTATAGTAATGTCAAATTCTTGAAGTAAAAGTAGCCATTTAATTACTCTACCAGTTACAACATGTTTATTCATTAGAAATTGAATGGCAGAATGATCAATATGGACAAACACCTTATACCCAGTAATATAATGACGAAATTTATTTACTGCATAAACAACAACTAGAAATTCCTTTTCAACTACTATGTGATTGACTTCGGCTCTAGTGAAATTTTTACTGATATAGTAAATAGAGTAGAAAAGATTTTCTTTCTGTCCAAGCACAACTCCCATAGAACTATATGAAGCATCAGTATGAATATGAAAAGGCAATTCCCAATTCGGACCTCTCAGTACAGGTGTAGTTACACATTTGGTCTTAAGAGCTTCAAAGGCTTCTTGACATTTTGGTGTCCAAGAGAAAACAATATATTTTTCTAGTAAGGAAAAAAGAGGTGAGGCAACCTTACTGAAGTTTTGGATGAACCTACGATAATATCCTGCATGACCTAAAAAGTTTCAAACATCTTTTTGACTAGCAGGTGTAGATAGGTCTTTAATGATTTGTATCTTTTTAGGATCTACCGCAATACCCTTAGAGGAAATATATAATGACCAAGTACAATTCCTTCCATCATGAGAATATGACACTTTTCATGGCTTAGAGACAAATTAGTTTCAATACACCTCTTAATCACTTTTTCTAAGTTTTCTTTAGCTTCCTCATAAGTATTACCATACACTATTAAATCATCCATATACACTTCCACACAATCAAGTACAATATCAACAAAAATAATTAGAACTACCCTTTGGAAAGTGGCACAGGCATTACATAACCCAAAAGGCAACACGTTATAGGCAAAAGTACCCAAAGGACAAGTGAAAGTGGTCTTGTCCCAATCTTTTGGTGCTATGGGGATCTGGTTGTAGCCACTGAAACCATCCAAAAAAGAAAATAACTTTTTACCTGCAAGAGTATCCAACACGATCAATAAATGGCAATGAAAAATGATCCTTTTTAGTAGCTTTATCAAGTGCTCTGTAGTCGACACAAATTCTCCACTTACCATTTTTCTTTGGAACCACAACAAGAGGAGAGACCCATTGACTAGTAGAAATTGGGTATATGAACCCTACATTTAATAACTTTTGTAACTCCTCTTTAACTATCTCACGCAAGACAGGGTTAAGCCTTCACTGTGGTTGCCCAACTGGGTGGCTACCCTCTTCAATATAGATGTGGTGTGTGCAAGTATTAGGGTGAATGCCACACATGTCTTGATATACCCAAGCAAATGCATCTTTATGAATTTTAAGCATAACAATTAGATCTTGAATTTGTTCAGTGCTTAAATGTGGATTAAGATTAAGTGTGTGACCTGGTAAAATTTCCATAGCCTTGGATTGTGCAGGTGAATTAAGAGCTAGGATTTGTAATGCATTAGTAGAATTTTCAAAGGACAAGAATGAACTATACAAGCAATCATGAGGTAGTAATTGATGCAATGTAATAAAGTGTTGAACAAATTGTGAACTACCTACCATTGGGAAATTACCAAAAGGGAAATTATCACCCATCCCAGACAAAAGCACCATCCTTTCCAAAATTTCATTAGAACCATATCTATTTTGGAGAAAATTAACAAGTATATCCTCTTCAGAACATTTCCCTGTATCAAATGTTTGGCCAATAGTGAGGATTATCAATGAATCCTCAGAATCACTGTCAATCCATATTGGATCATCTGTTTCCAACAAAGGTTGTGTGGGAGGATAAAGTGTTAATTTCTTAGTTTGTTCCCCATTAGAAATCACCATATTACATGACCTACAATTGATAATGCATCTGTAGCAGCTAACCAAGGTCGCCCCAAGATCAGGGGATATCCCCCAAGATTAATTTTTGGCTATGAAGTCATGAAGTCAGTTGGGTATTCCCATGAATCAATAGAAAAAATTACATCTTGTATCATACCTTTGGGTTTGACCAAAGAACAGTCTACCATTTGGAGAACCATAAGAGTGGGTCTAAGTGTCCTCTGAGTGATAATTTTTCCTTTGTTTCATTTGTCATAACATTAATTGCAGCTCCCAAATCAACGAGTGTATTAGGAATAACAACATTACCAATGCATACCTTTATCATAGGATTTCCTGGATCAACATACTTAGGAACTATGAGGTTCTTGAGCATAAGGTTAGCAAGTTGTCCAATGAATTGAACAGTCTTAGGATCCATCTTCTTCTTTTTCTTGCGAGTACACAACTCTCAAATTGTCTTCGTATATACAAGAA